>NC_134702.1:16760778-17360778 GCF_043290135.1 Rhipicephalus microplus | reverse complement strand
CGTCTGACATCGTCGGAGAAGGTCAAAGAAGCCTGGGAACTGGAATTCCAGCTGCCCTCACCCGATAGTGAACCCAGCGTCAGCTTTAAACCGGGCGACTCGTTCGGCTTTCTCTGCGTCAATCGCCCAGCTGAAGTAACCTTCGTTGTCGAAAGGCTCGGCGTTCCCGGTAGTCAATTGGTCGTCGTGACGCATGCGCCGAAGGCGCGGAACATGGACCACCTGCCCAAAGCACCTATTACCGTGGAAAGGCTACTGACTACTTGCTGCGACCTTAGGGGCATCCCGAAGAAGATATTTTTGAGAACACTGGCCGAGTTTACTGCGGAAACGAGCGATAAAAGGCGCCTGCTGGAGCTTAGTAGCAGAGAAGGCAGCAAGGACTATATGCGCTTCATTCTTGAAGGAAGAAACACTTTCCTTGATGTTCTGAGGGCTTTCCCGAGCTGCAAGCCCCCTCTAGCTCCCTTGTTGGAGCACTTGCCGAGGCTCCTTCCACGCTACTATTCTGTGTGCAGCTGGTCCTCGCAGGACGACAGTGTTCCACATCGCTTCAGGATACTCTACAAACGGTGCCCGATACCCGGACGTGATGAAGAGGGCCTGTGCACTGGCTGGCTAACAGACCTCGCCAGAAAATGGCTCACACAGCGGGACATAGTGTCCAGCATGACGTCCTTATCACTGAGTGACAGTGTGTGGAGCAGAATGCCCATTTATCTGAGAAAAAACGCAAGTTTTCACTTTCCCGACTCACTGAGCACGCCGGTTATTATGATCGGACCAGGTTCGGGTGTGGCCCCTTTCCTTTCATACCTTCAGTGGCGTAAAGGAGCCATGAATCGAAGTGATCGATGCGAAGTTTCGGAAACCTGGTTGTTCACGGGTTTTCGGCACCGCCATTTGGACTTTTTATATGAAGACGAATTCTGCGAACTTGTAAAGCAAAATGTGTTGTCGAAGCTGGTAGTTTCATTCTCGAGAGATGCTGGTGGCGGGGACGCTGTCGAGAACCCCGAGATGAAGCACAGTAGTGAAGATGAACTAAATGAGGAAGATTTAAGCTGTTCCATTTTGATCCGTGGTGGAAAGTACGTTCAAGACAGCATGAGGCTTTGGTCTAAAGATATAGCTAGGCTGACTTCCCTTGACAACTCCCATGTGTATGTGTGTGGTGACGCTGTCAGCATGGCAACAAGCGTGAGAGACACTTTCACGGACATCCTTGTTGATGAGGGAATCGTTGCAAGCAAGGAAGACGGTCTTGCATTTGTGAAAGAGCTTCAGAAGCAAGGCCGGTACTTGGAAGACATTTGGACTGCATAATATTTTTGACACTTAGACGATTCAGTTCAGTGTCATCTTCAATAGTTTCATATTGTAGTCTTCCTTCGTAAGTATAGGATAGAATAAATGAAACAGTATGCAATTTTAGCTTATTTTTACCAGTAAGCAGCTATATCTTTGAGTACTTCAAAAGCTGCACAGGGTGTGCAAGCAGTATAAGAAGGCTGCCCTGTTTGCTTTTTACTGTAAAATAACTGTTCTGGCACTATACAGTGTTTCATGTGCCACATTGAAATATCTTAATTTGCATCAACTATGTGCACGATGTCATCATGCGTGTTTACAAAGAGCATTTATCATAGTTGCTTTACTAAGATTGTTGAACTATGAAGCAACTACGAGATACTTTTGGCAATGTCACAAATTGCAGACATTGCTTTCATGAATTCAAATGCAATTGCATTTTAGTTCGTGATCGTTTCCTACTCATTTCACAACAGTGCATTCAAATTGGTTCAAATTTTTTGTATCGCAACTGACAGAAGCGGTATATCTCATAGATATGTCAATTAGAAATTTAATTCCTGTGCACCTGAACATTTCTCCTGTAATAACATGGGAGCAAACAGCACTCTACACTAGACGGTGAGAGAAAGACGCGCAGGGCGCTCGTGAAGAGGGCCTATGTCAGCGCTATCTCTGTCGTTCTCTCACTGTCCCGTGTTCAACGTTGTCTGATGTCATCTTAATAGTGTACCCACCAGCTCAATTAGGTACAGTACTACATTTCTCGTGTAGTTGAAGTATCGTGCTCCTTGCTGTTTCACAACCGACTCCTTGTGGACATCTTACGGTATTTAAGGTGTAAAAGAAGTATTTTATCAGTTTCGCTTTTGTGTTTCTGTTTTTCACCTCGTGGGGATTTCAAGGCGTATTTCTTTACGCGCGGGTGGGCGTGCGTAGTTTCAATGATGGCGTCGACGTCGCGTGTGACCGCTTCACAAAAAACGGTGAATTTCGGAGGCTTCTCGTGCATCTGGGCTGGAATCTTCAAATGATGACAACAGCACAGCCTCTGAAAACGACATCAATACTTCTAATCTCAGCACGGACGTCAAACCACCCCCAAAACGTCTGTGGTCATCAGCTGGTCAGTGTAGCTTTGCGCTTGGGCCGCGTTATGGCCAGCGCGTGTCGGTGTAATTTGATTTGATGTATTCTGAAGGTTAGGAGTGTCCAGGTCCTTTGGGTGGGACCACATGCCGGCGGCAGCGCAGATAGTGCTATTTCATGCGCGAAGGCAGCCGGGAGTGAACCTTAGAACTGCGCTCCGGTGTGAGTGTGACGCTTCGTGAGGGCTTTCAACTTTTTCTCTTTGTTTTCTACTGCTCAAGCTATTGGAGAGAATAGAAAAATGCTTTCGGTGAAACATGCACTGCAAGCCTGTGATTTACCGCCTCGCGAAACTGCTTGGCATGGTCACCTGAAAGAGGCCATGTGTAATGTTATTCTATGTACGCTAAAACATTTGCATTAACAGCGTTTTTATTTACAGAAGAAATGTGCGTTTTTCTTGTGCTTGAAACGTACATTTCGATTTTTCCTTATGCTTACCCTGTTCAGAGCAGTGTTGATTTTTTTAATAAAATTTCTTTGTTCACGATGTAGTTTTCGCACATCTGACAAATTTTCTTGTACCATTACTAAAATTGTGGTTTCAAAGTGACTTTGAAAACTCCTTGCTGTACAGTTTGATGCCACAAACATTCTGGACTACCTGAAATTTGGCGAATTTTTCGCGGTCATGGAAGTGTTAAGCAGCCAGTCTAATGGGCTATAAGCGTGCAGTGGTACTGTAGAAGAGACCCCTAGAATTCACGTTCCATGGAATCTTTGTAGCTCAGATGCTCTGCTAATACCCCTGTCACACCGGCAAATATGGTTATATTTAGAGAAGACACTTCGCTGTGTCATTCTCACCCTGTCAATTAGAAAAGCTTAAAGACATTCGCTGCATATTGCATTTTTTGTCGAGCACATGGGAGAACTTACTATGCTGCAATGAAGTGTGTAATCTCAGCAGCAGTAAATTTAATAATTAATTCATGTAGGAAGCGGAGTGCCTAGTGTTTTTAAACCAGTGTTTTCTACATGAGAAATATGGTTATTTAGTGAAACGTGCTATACAAAAAACTGGTTTGCCACTTTCGCTCCTGGGCAGTGTGCAACTACGGCCATAGCTGCACATGCAGTGCAATGGCCACTTTCGTAAATAAAGTTGATCAGGAGGGCTGTTTATAACTATAATATATTTCCTAAGAAATATTGCCTAAATTAGCATATATACAATCTGCAACTAACTTACTCACTGCCATATTATCATTCTGAAAGGTTGCTTTTTTTTTTCTTGTGTAGTGTCATGCCGCCAAAGTGACACTCTGTGAGTGTGAGTGCACTCGCTGAGAGTGACACCAAATTTGCTAGTGTGACAGGGGTGTAAGCTGTAGAATAACAGTGTGATTCTTGGTACTGGTGGCCGCATTTTGATGCAAACTAAATGCAAAAACAATCGCGTACACATATTTCATCATCATCAACCCGAATACACCCACTGCAGGGTAAAGACCTCTCCCATGATCCGCTATTCAACTCGGTCTTGCGCTTTCTGCTGCCACGTTATATTTGTGAAGCTTTTATTCTCATCGGCCCTCCTAACCTTTCATCTCCCCTACATGCGTTTGCCTTCTCTGGGAATCTAGTCAGTTACCCTTAATGACCAGCGGTTATACTGCCTACGTGTTACATTCCCGGCCTATCTCCATTTATTCTTGATTTCAACTATATCTTTAACCCCGGTTTGTTCCCTGACCCATTCTGCTCTCTTCTTGTCTCTTAAAGTTACACCTATCCATCACTCCCTGCGCTGTGCTCAGTTTAAGCTGAAACCTCTTCATGAGTCTCCAGGTTTCTGCTTTCAGTGCATGTTAAAAATATCCACCTGATGAAAATGTCTCTGCAGTTTGCCACTACTGCGTACATCATAATGGTGTGGTGGTTCTGGCGTGGTCTGGCCAGGGTCGTAACCAGGGGGGTGTTGAGGGGGTTCTCACACATCGCAAAATTTTTTTATGCCTTAACTTTTTGGGAGATACTAAAATATTTACCCGCCTTCACATCGACTACCAATTATCAAATTTAGCCGTGCAAACAACACCAAAGAAAATTCCCTAGTACTACACGGGCGAGCCATCCCAGTCATGGTCACGACTTCCGTAGCCGGAACTTGCAGGCCAGGAGGTGGGTACAGCCCTGGTTCTGGCGCATAAAGCACTAAGCTGTAATGTGTACCAGTAGAGGCAAGCTCAACAAGAATAGGATCTAACACAAGTTAGCTCACATGCCGCGCTACCAAATATGTATCTTTGTAGAGTGTCATTTTGCTTTTACTTCAGTTGTGCCTTTTACAAAGGGTCAACAAACTTTATTCATGTAATATCACTGGGTTGTAGCTGGCTGCCTGCTGTTCTTATTTTTAGTACGATGTTGCAGAATTGAAAGAATACAATTAAACCTCATTGTAACGAAATTGAAGGGGAGTCACAGTTTGCTCGTTATAGCCAATACTTCATTATAGCCGCAGCAGGCATTTACTGAAAATATGTGCTTCACTTACCTAAAAGCAATAGTGGACAAATAGCATCTTGCCACACGGCAGTACACAACAAGATATCTGCATTTCTTAGATAAAAAGAGAACGTTACACAACCCTACTTTATTGCAGTTCAAGGTACATAACTCGCATTCCAAAAAGCCCTAGGAGCAGGGAAGTTCATGATAGGATGCTGGTGCATGCAGCCAATGCACATGAAATGCCTGTAACTTAGCATGCATTGCTGGAGGATGTGTGGCAGGAGTTTTGAACTGCCAAATACTGTTGTTGCATTAAGCAGCATCTCAAATGTGATATGGGCACTATCTTTACATTGGCTCAAACTTTTGTTCCTGAAAAAAATTTGTTCGTTAAATTCTTTAGCCGGCAAGTCATACTCCATTAAAATGAGGTTTTAAGTACATTGGTCTCTAGGGAAACTTTCAAAGAAAACTACAATTTGCTCATTCCAGCTTTCAGCCTTTCTCGTTATATAATGAGGTTTAACAGTACCATCACAGTGCAGAAACTTGTGGGTTCATGACTTGCAAGAACAGTGTACGAGGCACTGGAGACCAGATAGGCCGTGAAGTCAACGTTTTTCCAATTGTGAAGTCAGCAGCAAAACGAATTTATGCCAACTTCTTTATCTTTTATTTTAATTCTCTCAGTTTAATCTTGAATTGAACCATTGATTGTTTTAATCTTGAATTCAACCATTGATTGTATGCATATAAAAATAGAAAAATTTCTGTACTTTTGTACAATTTTGTACAAACAGCTGCACATTTCTGAGCCACTAGCAAAACTAGATTTAGATACTATTTGTCAACATTTACAAAATATAGGTATCACGACATTCTAGGTACTACTTACGTATGCTAGCACATGTAGGCACTCAAAACAGGTATTGTTGTTAATGATAAATACCAATACATTTTAACTGTACATCTATTGCAGCTCTCGGTATCAACCATGATTCAAAATGCATTCTAAACCAGCAGCTCCAATAGTTTGGTCGTGCTCTCTCCTGCGGAGGCGTTTTTTTCTTTTTTAGCATTAAAAAAAGTTTTCGATGACAGTATGTCAATGCTGTTCCTGGATATTCACAGAGGGCTAGTAACTATCAAACATGCTGATGCTAGCAGGCTGGCAGCCTGTTACCAGCTGCTCTTCACTTACCATTGAACACTACGTTTGCCTAGCAGTAAGCAAAACATTGCTGATTGAATATTCTGTTATACTTATTGGGCTGTGACATGTGAGCTGACTTCTGTTTGACAATCGGCATGATTTAGTATGAAGACATGGATTATGTTTGCATTCGCATTAGACTGTGAAGTCGCTTGCAAGATTGATTTGTCACTCCACACTGTTAGCTGACGTTTTAAGACAGAATACCTTTGTGTATTCTCTGCCAGGGACTTGCATATTGCTTCCTCAAGGGACGGGCATAAGAAACTAGTCTATAAGGCTGCACTTTTGCATACTGCAACCACCAAAGGCGTGTCCCAGATGCCATCTCTAAACACCCTCTATGCCGCGGGTTTTGATCACACTCTCAACAATACATTGGAAATGAAAGAATACTGCGTCTTTTGCTCGTTTTAAAGGCAGAAGAACAGGATACAGGCTTGGACGTGCAGTCTTTGGTGAAGCATGCTTAAAAATCACACATTTACTGGCATCGCCTAAAAGCCTTACATTCATTTCCGAAGGTCGTTTTTGTTGTTGCTGGGGACGGCTATGCGCCGATTCTAAACAACGTTTAATATAGCACAGATATCATTGTCCTGTTACGCATGCCAATGTACTGTCCATCAGAATGCATTGGCTAAAAAGAAGTTTGTGCATCAGGGGGATTTGTTGGGCAATGGCACCGACACTGTTCCGTAGTCTTTGACGACAAACGTTGGATCTTTGTCCTTGTCCACGGGACCCTTGAGCTTTAGCTTCTCGAAGATGTCAACTGAGGGTTCCCACTTCAGGTTCGAGCACACCACAGCGGCCACTATAAAACCAGCACCTACAAGGGCCCACGGCGTGGGTGCCTTGAGTTGCACGGCAGCCTGTAGGGCGAATGAGAAAACCACACTGGACGTGGTCGCAATGGCCACGCGACCGGCCTCGGCTAACGTGCATGCAATGGTTGGCAGCAAAGCCGTCAGCAAAGCCGTCAGGCCTGCACCAGCCGTGTAGGCTAAATCCAGAGGCTCAGTGTCCAGGTGACGGAGTTGCCCCAGAGCTCCTGCCGGGGGAACGCAGAGCACCACGGTGGCCACGGATGTCCAAAGAGATACCGTTATGGGTGATACCTGCAATTTTGATTGACACTTTTTATAATTTATTCAAAGGTAATATAATGCTTAAAAAAGCAAAATGATTCATTTGCCTTTCCGTGATTGGCTAGAATTGCTTTTGCATCCACCAAAGAGCAACCTGGATCAATTGCACAAGGGCAAGTGAGCCAATGCACTTTCTTGACCCTTACATTACAGTCTCTGATGAGATCCTGCCAGCCATTTCATTAATTTTATCTTTCTGGGTATAGATAGGGTACATAAGAGTCACACATGCAGCTTATCACCATGCTAGCATTCAAACATTCTGCTAAAGTGATGCCAGAGGAGCAGTTCAAGCCATCTATAACTTGCTCGCGAAAGAGTGGGAGAGAGGTGCCTTGAAGGGGCCCTGCAACACCTTTTCAAGTAGCCATGGAATGGATTTTCTAATTGCCTCGCTAATTCATGGCTGTAAAAATTTTCAGAATCCTTCATGTACGAGCAGAGTTAGATTTCTTCTCTCGTCCTAACAAAAGTGCTGGAAGCCTTAGTTTGGAGCTGAGAGAAGAAAAAGATAATTAGGCAGATCCCACATGGGAATCCACGTTATGCGAAGCAAGCCGTGGAAAGGTGACCATGTTGCAATTTTTTTATTAAGCGACACATCATGAAATGACGCTAAATAATGTACAAATGTCGCACACACAGACATATGTTGAAGAGTTGCAGATGTTTATATAACCAGTTGTTTGCACTTGTGCAACGATGCCACTGGAACATGTGCATTAGCAACACCAGAAGCTAATATGAAGCGCTGATGCTTGCAAAGATGCTGGCCCTAAACACTGCTACACAAATCAACTTCAGCGCATGACAACTAACCGCATCTGACGTTAACCCGATGTGGCGGCTGTATCAAAATAGCACACATGCAAAGTTTATAGAATTGGGTAGGCAGCACTGAAACAACTATTAACGTTTCCTGAAGATTAGCATCTTTTTGAAAAGTAGTTCAGAGACCTGGCGTAGCTCATTGGTAAAATGCTTCATTGGCATTTACCAATGAATACTTGGGTTCGAATCCAGATCGGACTTGTCGGGTCGACGCTACCGACGTCAGGTATTTCTTAACGCTGGCACGTTGAAATTGCCCATGTGTGTTCTCATTGTTACTGGGTACATACTAAGTGTCAATCACTTGTTGCAAATACCTGCATAGTAGCGGCACATTCCCGCTTGTGGGTATGTGCCACTGTCTGGCGGGAAGTGTTTGACGAGGTACGCGAAGGGATTGTGACATTAGTCACGTCGTATTCATCAAACCATCTCGCCTTCTCATGCTAATTTTTGTTCACGCCAAGTAAATGGGATGACCACGAGAGCACCCAAACGTAAGTGGATAGATAGATTATAGATAGACAGACAGACAGACGGACGGACGGACAGACAGACACGCTCGATGTCGCCGAAGTTCGCTAAGAAATGCTTCGCATTTAAAATTCCTGACAGTGGGCTGCGATATAATGGCTCGCTTGTTCTCGGTAGCCTCGACGTGCTATATCGAATAAGTGACCTTTGAAAGGGGAAAAGGAAGAGACAGGCGCAGTTCCGTTACTGCCTCTCTCAATGGAGGGCATTTCCACAGTTCTGCCCACGATATTGGGGTAAGGAGAGATTAAAAAAGGATAGAGAGGAATTGAAGGCATAGAGATAGAAATGGGGCAGGAACAGCCACATACAGAAGTAAGGAGAAGATAGGAAATAGGGACATGGTCGCAAGAGTCCGAGGGTAAGGCACCACTCAGCGAGAGCTCTTTTCGGTGTCAGGAGATGGCGTAGGGCGAGCCAGTCGGCCAGAGCGGCGCTGTCGTCGGAGATCGCGGGAGCACAACTGGTCAGCATGAAAGGCGTTTTCTGACCACCCTCAAAAAGTCTTGCAGGGCCTCTTTAATGATTGGCCGAGAGGTTTGCCTGACTGTACGCGTCATAGGCTTCTACAGTCAGCTGAGTGGGGCAGGTTGAAGTGCAAGACGCGATCCCTCAACCCCCTACCGCTTCCCTGGGCGCAGCATATCTGGCAGCCACATAGCCGTAAAGGGTATGCCAGTCTGCATTTCCTTCTCGACACGTGCACACTGTTCCTGGTTGGCTAGCTGGCACCTTAACCGTGACTATAGGGCAAAGGGAAAGACCATCTGTGCCACAGTTAGCGAGAAATCGGCGCTTTTGTTTTTGTTTGTGTGTCGCTTTCACTTCAGGAGAATGTTCGTTAAAGGGACAATAAAGTCAAGTAACAATTTACGTCAGAGTGAAAGCTCAATGTATGACAACATCTGAAACGACAATATTATCAACAACAGTGCCTTTTTCACCGAGAAATCAAGTTGAATGCACAAGAACACCTGCACCGCAGTAGGACATTTTCAAAATGATTTCGATGACATCAGACAGACTGCCTACAATTGATCACTAGTTATCGGTCTAGCTGCACTAAATAAATAACCTTCCGTGCATCAAGAGACCCAATAAAATGCTACTTGTTCGTTTCTGTTTGATTCATGGAAAAAAGTCACAGCCTTGCCGGAAAGGCGAAGCAATGAGGGCAATAGCAAAAATTGAAAGGCCACGCGCAGAGTGGAAATCAAATCGAAACATGCCCCGCATTCCTCATGCACAAATGACGCACAAAAGAACCTACTCACAGGTGCGGATGCACGCGAATGAGCGTCTCATTTGTTTCTTTGCTTTGCTTGAAAAGTGCGTGCTTTTTGCAAATGGAGACTGCAATTATATCAGTGACCTTTGTGTACCCGCTAACTACAGCAGAATCGTTCCAGGTAAAGCCCGAGGCAAGCCAAGGCGTACGACCTTCCCCTCCTCGCCGCCGCGAGATAAGGGCGCGTGAGGGAGCGTCGCTCCCCTTCTCTAAGCCGGGCAAAGTACGCGTAGGATATTAAAGCGAGCGCCGCCGCGCGATGTGGCTCAGTGGATAAGGCCTCGCTTTCCCGACGCAGAGGTCCCACGTTAAATTTTGCGCGCCGGATTCTTTTTTTCTGTTTTTTTTTCTGTCTTGCGTTTTCATACATATAGTTATGTGTACATATACGGTGCATGACATCGACGCCGATAGCAAAATCCAGCCGAGAGTGTCCATATAGTTGCTAATGCAATAAAAGAACCGCCGGACGTTACAATGGGGAATGGCGCGAGTGGTTCAAAAATCCAATTTTCGCATGGTTATACAGAACATGTGGTGCCATCAAGCGGGGCACAGTTGAACCAAAAACGCCTGCAATCTCGAAGCCAATGACGGGAAATTAGTCAATGATTGTTGTTGCTGCTGTGGCTGTCGCTCCTTTCGGTCAGCTGCTGGTGTTAGTGCACTAAGGCCGGGCAACGTTGACCGTGCGTGAGTCTGTCCGGTCCAGGGAGGAAGGAATTCCTTCCTCCGTGGTCCGGTCGGTCCGCTTCTTGAGGCGGGTAATTTGAAGTGCGCCAACCCGATGCGGACTACTAAAACGTGAATTAATTTGAAAAGAGGTCCTTCCTTGGCACAAACGTAAAACTACGAGGTTTCTGGACCGCTATTTAAACAATCGACGTCGACTTGATAGTTGCCTTTAGTGTCCCATTAAATAAGGTTTCCTGGCAAAGTTAGTTTTACCCTCTAACTGGTAGTGAAAAAACACATTCTGCGGAAAGCAGATGGTACTATAAACTGCTGGGCCCAGTCTTGCAATCGTGGATGGTAGATAAGGAGAGTTTAAAAGGGGAGCACGGATGTTTTTTTTTTTTTTTTTTTTTTTCAGGCGCACTCTTTTTCATACAGTGGCCTCTGCTCGTATTTTTTGGGAGATACCGGCGCCTGCTGTTTGGCGTCGCACAAAATATTGCATGTTATTCGCCGATAGCCGACAAAAACCAAGAGCGGCGTCATTTGGATTAGATTCTCTTGCATCGGGGGGCGGGGGGGGGGGGAGGCGACGTGCTGGTGCCGCACTCTATACTCTTCCAACATTTGGTAGGCAGTCATATAGCGCCCAAAGGAATCGCAACGGGAAAGAGTGATGGCGCGTGATGGGCTTGGCGGGTACTGACGTAACTTCTTTCCCTCATGCCATCTCACACTGAGTATCTTACTGCACGCTCGTTGGGACACGAGAATGCGTCGGGGATGAGAACGGGTTCGAGAAATCTTGGTGGCAGTCGATTCGTGAGGCACTGAATTCAATACCGAGGTCATCTGATAATTACCTGGAAGACTGGTTCTGCCACTTTCGAGGTTTAGTGCGACGATATGCGACGATCCAAGAAACTCGAGGACACAGTGCTAAGTCCTCGTGTCTTACCCGATCTAAACCAACAAAACAAGGAGAAAATACACAGTGTTTTGCTTTTCCTTCGCCACTGGTCATCAAAGCTGGCAGCAGTAAAGTCGAGTACGCATGCAATTTTCTGCATTGCGTCTAAAGGGGATAGGCATTAGACAGATTCATTTGGGCTTCCACAGCTGCTGTACTGGCACTCAAATAAATCTGTCTATTACTTTTGCATTTGAAGTATGCGCTGCATGCTTGCCTGGCAGGATAGGCGCCGCAGTATGACAAACGCCATGGCCTGGAAGAGGGCGCAGGCAAGCGTGATGACGATGCCCGATATGGAGGTGCCCACGTCGGGAGTCATCAGAAGGGTGGGCAGAAAGGCCACCAGGATTCCACACAGCACGAGCAGGCCGGCAGCCATCTCGCGGGGGCCGCAGCGCTCCTCCAGTATGGCGCAGCCTGCGCGCGGGGTATACCAACGTTACTAGAATATGCATACCAACGTTACTAGTAACGTTGGGGTTTACGTCACGCGTAAATCGTCAATCACAACTTGTGGACGACTCTCTTCGCTGACAGACACATGCGCTTCGCCGTTTCCTCCAAGTGTTGTCATACATACGTGACAGATGCGAGACACCTACAGAACAACACCTCGTTGATGCGTCCCCGTTTCGTACGATTTCTCGATGAAAACGTTCGCGATGTCATTGTCAAGTGAAACTGAGCGACGTTTGAGTAAATCTGCATTGTTGCACGTTCTCACTTAGAGCACTATAAAAATCCTGAGGATCTGCTGTATAGATATTCTAAATATATTTAATTACTTCAGCATGCAATTAATGAGGTGTGAAAAAAGTGGTAACGGTATTGGTTACTATACATGCTTGTAGCACGAAGACATGAAAAAAAAAAAAACATTTATGGATTCCCCAGAAAGGAAGCTTAGTTGCCGAAAAACTCGTCCTCGTTCGGGGATCGCGGGCAAAATTTTCGGCAGCTAAGAAAATTTCTTCCTGGGAAATCCGTGCCGATTTTCTCATGACTACGCACTACAAACTGGTAATTCCGATCTCGCGGGACTCTGCGCAACTTATTTTGAAACAAATTGATGTACACGAATATGGCAAGGAAGAGACCTCGTGCAAGCTCTCACCAAGTTGTATCTGCAAGAGACAAAATGACTTTACATTGGAAACGTCTGAGCTTTAGTGCCTGTGTTCACAAGCGCGGTCCCAAGGCAGTTGATCTGGGATGCCATTTACCAAATATCGCTGCGAACACCGGCATGGTGTTGATGAGGAGCGAGAACTCGGCCAGCGGCAGTGTGGAGCTGCCAAGTGTGAAGGTGAGCGCCCGCAACGCCAGCACTACGGAGACGGCGGCGAGGCCTAGCCGATGTCCCTTGTCGGCCAGCAGCTGTGGCCTCCATAGGGCGATAACAGGCAGCAGGTAGAGCACCGAACACACGCACCTCAGGCCGGACACTGCCAGCGGAGGTATCACCTGCGGTCACATAATAGGTTGAATATAAACACTTGACAGAAGTCTGTCTGCTTGGGTATGAAACTGGGAGACGATTTAGACTCGACCCAATAGTTTTACAATATTCCGTCGCTGAGTGCCCCTCGTCGTATACCGGCGAGACGAAAAACCTACCGCAGCGACTGAAGCAACACGCCAACGATGTGCGCCAACGATGTGCGCAACTTCTAGAATGAGCGCAGCGCAGTCGCCGAACATGCTGAGACGTTAGATCACCAGATAAATTTCGAAGCGACGGCCATCCTTGAAAGCGAGCCGAACTGGAGGAGAAGGTTGTTACTCGAGTCGTGGCACATACAGAGCACAGCCCATAACATCAACCGCTCTCTCGGAACCCTTCCCGCAGTGTATACACACGGCTTCACGGCAAACCGAGAGAGAGAGAGAGAGAGAGAAGGAGTCATTATTCACCCTGCGAGTGCTTTGAAGACGCCGCTGCTACATAGCCTCCGCAGTCACCCCTGAGGAAGGAACCAAGTCGGTTTCTAAACGTCGGGTTTCTTCAAAACTTTTTGTTGGAGTCTAAATCATCTCCTAGGACTCAGATTATATCGTTCACCACCAAAAGCATGTGCACTATAGGGAACTAGCCCCCCTTAGCATTTGAGGTTGACGGGGGGTGGCAAGCCTGACCGTTCGGCTGGCTGTGCTATGTCTTTTTTAGGGGTGAAGTTCCTCTGAAGTCCAACCTTGTCCTGCACCAGGCGGTTTACAGACAGACAAACAGATAGACAAACCAGACAGACTTACGGATGGACGGAAGCGTAGACGGGTGGACGGATGCTTGGATGGATGCATGAACGAACGCACAGACGAAGGGACGGACAGGCAGACAGACGGACAGTCTGACTGAGAGACGCACGGACGGACGCTTCGCCCCACTCATCATGATTCACTCCGGGGATATGGCGAGATTTTCTTTTATGCCATCGGGGGCATCTACAATCTTGAGGTGATGCCGCGAACCGCTTGCTGTAGAATCGCTTTTTCGATGCATCTGACCTCCTGTGAAGGACAGTCGTGCTAACTGGTTTCTGTTCAAACAACTGCCGTTTAACGGCAAATATAAGCAATACGCATATTATTCATTAAAGGTTAGTCGTTACTGTTAATGCTGTTAAGTATGGCTGGGCAACGAAGTCAGAGTGCCGAACAAAATTTATTAATACGTTCAAGCTTCTAAAGCGAAACCAGGGACACAATCGTGAGTCTGTACCATGAGTTAAAGACCACAAAGTCTCTTTTTCGTGATTTCTACCGTATAAATTTCACCTCAAATAGAATCAGCTCTCCCATAGTAGAGTACCAAGTACTCTGAATCGTTACCCACTCTTTCTGGACAAAAGACATGTATCTGTGAGCCTGCTGGTCAATCGTGATATTTCTCACGGCGCAATATTTGGCGCGGCGGCCTCATGAAGTGTGAGGCCCACGGGACGGCTATAATCTCGTATACACTAGAACACGTCGTACTCTAAGTCGTTAGCAATATTTTCTAAACACGTCTCCTTCACGCAATTGGGGTCTTTTCAGAGTGAGATCACAAAAAGGGATGTGTGCCGGTGCCGTAGTTGTCCGCAGCTGTCTGTAAGCAGTATTCCGCAAATGAAGAAAAATAAGTAAAATTAAGAAAAAAACAATACAGCTAGAACACTAAGGTCTCAATGGGATTCAAATCGGGTCCCGTGCGTGTTAGCCCAGCCAAAGCCTCCTAGATTTCCCTTGCCAGCCGAATTATCGGCGGTCACTTAGAAAGCGGCCGTCGTCGGAACTATGGTGGTGGCGCCACCTAAGTAGGGGTGTCTTCAAATAAGTTTTTACGTTTCTGGAGCTTATATGCAACAAAATAACGTAAAAAGTTTTAAAAAGGCATAGACGTAATTATAATTACCCTACGTAAGTGACACCGTCATTCAACAAGCAACTCCTTCAATACAAGGCATAGCCTCTGATATTAGTAGCAAACGCCAAAATTGCCGATTTCAAAGGCCAAGTACAAAGACCCTCACCCCTACGTAGAAAGCGCCGCCATTGATGACGGGCGTTTCGCGCTCATCCGGCAGGCAAGGAAAATCTAGGAGGCTATGGCCCAGTATTCTAACACTGAGCCACGCCGGTGCTGGAAACTATATACGTAGCAAAGTGGAACAACGAGGCGTTAGACACTGCGAATTGCGTAACGAGTATATTGTGGAATGCTCAGATCCCATTAAAAAAAAAAAAAGCTCCAGGCGTGATTCGTCGCCGTCGTCAGCCACGGGATGAAAAAATTGCACAAAATTCCTTGAAGGGTGTAATGCGTACCACGCTTCTCGAAATAACGACGAAGGATGGTATGGGGAATGCCTCCCTACAGTACACACCAGTCATAATGATTAATGGCGTGTGGAAGCTTGGGCAAGTTGGTAGGACATAACTGAATGCAGGAACAGCGCAACCTAGAAGTAGTTACTTCGTAACTTCCGTAGTTAGGTTGCGCTGTTCCTGCATTCAGTGATTAATGGCGTAGTGGGTACCCTGCAAGCGTGCTTGTACCAGTTACCTAAAGAGTGTTAAAGAAAAACTCTAAAAGCCCGCTCTGAGTTTAAATGCGTAAGTAACTAACTTGAGGATGCTGCCGCCCGGTTTTAGCCGATCCCCCCTTTGTGGACGAGTGCCGGCAAAGCAAAAGGTTCTTCTTCTTCTTCTTCTTCTTCTTCTTCTTCTTCTTCTTCTTCTTCTTCTTCTTCTTCTTCTTCTTCTTCTTCTTCTTCTTCTTCTTCTTCTTCTTCTTCTTCTTCTTCTTTTAACTTATAGCTTTTAACTAATTTAACTAAATTTTCAACTAATTTTTTAACTAAATTAAGAACTGTGGCACAGAGCGCACTGAATTAGCTCAAATAGTGACATTCAAAAGATAATATCGAAATTTTTCTTATAATTTCGGGAATTTTTGAGATTAACTACAGCGATTAAAAAAACGTTGTCTTATTTTGGCATCACTGCGTGTGAGCGTGTCTAAAAAACAATTCTTTGGTGCTGTGGTGTTTGCTAATGTGAACTTTTCTGTAACTTGATTCCATATGGTCTAAGTGGCGTCCGGAGCTAAGACAACTCAATGCTTTCCCATGATAGAGTACGAAGTATTTAAATCGTTAAAAACGTTTTATAAACACATGAATTCAACTGAACATTTTTACCTTCACCGGAACAGCTTCTGGCTCTCACATATTGAAGTGCGTATGGTGCTCTAAAGCGTTTGCAATTTATTCTAAACAGTCTGCTCTATATTAATACTAGGACAGCTTAGTGCTGTCCCATTGTAATAGAGAAGATATTATTTCAAAGGACATATGCACACACAATGCCATCTAGAGAACATTTCTTAAAACTAACAAGAAGTGGCTACTACAACATAGCATTACAGAGGAGAGAACGATTATCAAAGTCTAAGTCGTCGATAATTTGTTATAAACTTGCTTACTCGGCAGGACATGCTAATAATCATAACTACAGGGTATTGCGTACCAGAATCACGATATGGTCTTAAGGGATGCTGTAACTCCAAGCCCCACAAATTTCGTCGGGTTCTTGAGGTTCTTTAACGTGCTCCTAAATCCAAGGCAAGCCCGTAGCGAGGAATTGTTTTCAAAGGGGTTGAGAGGGAAGGGCGCGCTACTTGTTGAAGGTCTCGAAAAAAGCCGTGTTTTCATTACATTTATGCTCGGTCCATGCACCTTTCGGTCGATATCAGGGGGGGGGGGGGGGGCTAGGGCGACTTTTTTGGCTACGCATCTGGCCACCATGGCCGGGATTCAATCCCGCGACCTTCGTGCGTCTGCGGTTGACCTTCACCCCTTCCCCTCCCTGCTAAAGTGATCTCAATATTTTCTGTAATGGTAAATTACTCTTTCAAAATGCCATAATCGCCACACTTGCGATTAGCTGACGCTTGGTAAGTGTGAAATGCGGGGGGCTTCGCCACCTGGAATTTTCCTCACCATTCGCCGTGACGCCACAGATTTTAACTGATTGCTAGTTTCTGCGTATTTCTTCATCGGTAGATAAAAAGGGGGGCAATGAATTAGGGAGCCAAACAACTGGCATACCAAGTGTCAGAAAATTCTCTTGAGCCAGTGCGGCAGAAATACGAATAAAACGTTCTGAAATACGTGAAGATGACTTCGGAAATTCCGGCGCCAAATTTAATCATGAAACACTCGTATCCAACTTTCTCTTCAATCATTGATCCTATAATGGGGAAATTAACAACAATAGAGTTTTCATATAGTATAATTTATCCGTATAAACTGCAATTCATTATTCGTCGGAACGCCTCTGAGTGGACTGATTTTGTGTGTGTCGGTGTTTTTCTCTTATTTATTTTTAACTCTCCCTTTCTCTCTGAACCCCCTATTCCCCAACCCCAGTGTAGGGTAGCATACCGGGTATTAGCATCTGGTTAACCTCCCTGCCTTCCTTTTATTCTCGTTTCTCTCTCTCTTGACTTGAGTGGCCCTTCAATGGCCAACCATGCGAACGACTGTGCTTGTGACGCATATCCGTCGGTCCGCAATCACGGCGTTATCATTCGTCACGGTATCGAACCACTGACCTCGACGAGTCCGATGAGCAGTCCTCCGACGCTGATGGCGAGTCCCGTGGCGAGAGCAGCCGAGATGCCGGCTGCCTCGCGCCAAGCTGCCTGGGCCAACTGGGCGACGCTGCTGTGGCGGCGCAAGTACGGCTGCCCTTCCGCGCTTCTTCCCAGTCCGCCATTGGGTTCTTTGTTCTGCTCTCCGCTGGCACCTGCACGATAGAAATGAATGGTAGCCAACGATTCATACGCTTGTGTCGTTCCTTGTTTTCCTGTCTTTCTTCTGCCTACGCCCCTGACTCAACCTTATCCCTAACAAACGATTAGTGCTGCAAAACTTGCCTGTATATGAATAGCGTTAGCTCGTAATTTGTTTTAATTTTTTTCCTATTCATTTCGGATAGAAAACAGGTAAGAGAAAGAAAATGAATGGGTACATGCTGAGCACAAATTAACGGCACTTATGCTGAGACATGGGGTTCTTGTATTAAAAATAACTACTACTCAAACAAAAAAGTCGGGACCCCACCCCTGCCTTTCAAATGACGCCCCTCCCCCCCCTTCAACCAGAAATGAGTGGCTGTATTCGCCCCTGCTTTTGAGAGTAATCGCGAACAAGCGCCTATAGGGCACTTCGCCGCATCCCGCAGTGGCCGCGTTAACTGTATGCAGCTCCCGACGCTCAAATCAGCCAATGGCCGCGGACTTCGTGTTGGCGCGAGCGCTTGAATTTATGGCGTCACTTGTCCAAAGAAGATCTGGCGGTTTGCAAAATTAATTGCGAATTGCAGGCCGTGTTATGCCCTGTAATATTTGGCTTTTTTTTTACCACCTATCGGCAGGCTTTTCTGACTTTAGGCTGAAAGAAGCGTTGCAGGACCCAGGAAGCCTCACTGCACGACTCTTTGTGACCATTCACTTAGAATGTCGGCGTGTAATCCTTGGACAGCGCTATCGTCACGACTTTGTAGTTTCGTCGCTCACTCTCTTTTCCTTCATTCGTGTGAGCCCCGTTTACTCTTTCCAAATGCAGGGTGGCCATCTGGAAAATTCTTCTAGTTAAACACTCTTTACCTTTCTCTCTGTTGGTCGCAGCGTCATACTACACCCTAAAAAAGTTTTCCGGTGGAACTGCGCAATTACCATGAAAAGAGCTATTTGCCCCTCTGAAAGACGAAATCTGTGTGCAAAATATTGCATACGGCACGGCAAGGAGGGCCGCTTTCCTCTTTGTGGAGTAAAGCGGTCCACCGCCCCCCCCCCCCCCCCCCCTTTTTATTTTGGTGTACCTGCCAGAATGTTCGCGCCGTGTGCAAACGACCCATCGGTGCCTACACAAGCCTGTTTCCTTTCAGACGGTGCCGTAGTGTGGTGTGGTGTAGGGAGTAGTGTACACGCATGCTGACTGAGTGGTCTTGCGTTCGAATCCCGGGTTGTTGCTGCAAATTTTCCGAAATTATTTCCGAACGTGATGCTTGGCCGTCGATTGTACAAATAATCAAATGCCTGCACGCACTTCGAAAGGCTGGTAAAGTCAATCAAAACCTGACTTTTTCCTTTTGCGCGAAATAACTGTTGCTCCCTTGTGGAGTAACTGCGAGAGCACGGGGTAAATGCTCAGTTACTCCCAAAATGGAGCAATGGGTGTGGCAGATTAGTTACTGTTCTGTGATGATGATGATTCCCGGAAGAATGACACGATCCACCGCGGAGCTCAACCAAGAGGTGTGCGGCAGTAGAATTTGTGGGACAGAATAAACAAATAATAAAAAGGAGAAAAATAGGAACAACCTCGATACCCCTCTTCCTCCTCCACTTCTGATAGTATACAAAGCAATGAATGGCTATCTTGTATTTCATGGACCTCTCTCCACCCGGCGGGCTTCCTAAAAACTGACTCACCACAAACGGCACATTTCTACATTATTGTGTGTTCACAAAACGTGGTTAACGATTTAGAGTACTCGGTACTCTACTATGGGAGAGCTGAAAGCCATCCCACGGGCCTCACTCTTGATGAGGGCGCATCGACACAAAAAATTACGCTCGGGCGGGGACCGGGGTTGGTAAAAACGGAGCGTTTTTCTCGCAACGAGTTTTACTGTTCGTCCGACTACCTTCGGAGATGTCACCGTCAGTTTAATGCTTAATAAGAGTATGACGACCGCTGCGTCATGACTCACCATAGCTGTGCTTGTGCTGCTGCTTCGTCCCACTAAACAACGCAGCTAATCGTATATTTATGCTGCCGTGTACTGAAGTACACTAACATCGATGACAAATGCGATTCAGCTGGTGCCTGGGGCGCCGTTTTACAATTTTAAAGTAAAACATTAGAAAAAAGATCTAGGTCGCAAGTGCAGCATGATCCCTCACAAAAATATTCCACGTGCCTCGTGCTCGCATTTGTCTACTTTTTAATGTTTTTTTTCTTTTGGTTGTGCTTTCGTTTTATTGCTTCTATCATCTAAACTCTCTTTTCGGGCTTGCGTTTGTACATCGGTGAATCCAGCATGGCTTATATCGCGACCTCTCGCTCGTGCATGAATCCATGCATACACACACACACAACCAGCGACATGCGCAGCTGGCAATGATCGCGTACTAGCTGCTTGTACTGTGTTGTCAGTAGCGTGTGCGGGTGTATATATATCTATGCAGAGACAAAATGCGAAACAGCATCCGCCTGACGGCACAGGGTTTACAGACTTAATTTTTAAAACTAATCGCTTGTTTGAAGCCTTGTACAGTTTTAACGCGTCGCCAATTCAACGGCTTCACTCTGGGAGGTTCCCTGATTGAAAGTATTACTGTGAAGATTGATATTTCATGTAGCACATTGTAGTAAGAAACCAATAGTTGAGCTGTGACTGGCTTTTTTGATTGATATGTGGGGTTTAACGTCCCAAAACCACCATATGATGATGAGAGACGCTGTAGTGGAGGGCTCCGGAAATTTCGACCACCTGGGGTTCTTTAACGTGCACCCAAATCTGAGCACACGGGCCTAGAACATTTCTGCCTCCATCGGAAATGCAGCCGCCGCAGCCGGTATAATAATAAGATAAGTTGAACGATACGCTTTTCTAATTAGCAGCAACACCACAAGAGTGGCGATGTGGGCTTGTTGGTGAAACAGTTGAAAGAAATTTGTGTAGCGCGAGGCGAAAAAACAACACAGGAAAGAATAGACTGAGAAGACAGAGCGCTGTCTCTGTCTTCTCAGTCTATTCTGAGCTCTGTCTTCTCGGTCTATTCTTTCCTGTGTTGTTTTTTCGCCTCGCGCTACACAAATTTCTTTCAAAGCAACACCACGACACACAGCGTGTTATCTGATGCCCACTATGCCCAGTAACTAAGCCTTTAAAAATAGCAACAAGTACTCATCGCAATGTGACCACCGCGGTGGTACATTGCATGGCTTTGGGGCTCGAATGCAGACCCGAAAGTAGCCGCATCGAAACCTCACCGCTGCGGCCGCAATTCGATGCAAGTGAAACGCAAGAAACCCGTGTATTCAGATTTGGGTGCACATTAAAAAAACGCCAGATGGCGCTTCAGTAGACAAGCAGTACATTTTAAGCAGGAAATTGCAAGGCAAAAAGATCTACGACAATTCTCAGGGTTGTTCTCTGCTCTTCGAGGCTAGAATGGGAGTATTGCGGACAAGGAGGATTAAAGGGAAAAAAATGTAATCCTCCTTGATTACGGACCAAGACGTACAGAGCAAAATACGAAGGCACAGACACGGTATGTAGTGCGTGTGGAAAAGAGGAGGGAACGGCTGAACATTTGATAATGTTCTGTAAAAAGCTCCGCCCTATAGTCGAAGATAATGGCGCCGAATTTTTCAAAGCATTAGGGTTTAGGAACAGTTAAGGCAAAATAAACTTTAAACGGGTAGAAATAACCAGGAGGAGGCCAACTGATTGGTGGCTGCAATCGAGGCACGAGTGTAATTCAATCCTTAAACACTGTGATAGTACTTAAAGTCATAACTAGGTGGCATGAGCCGCCACCCGATCTGAAGGGCACAGCCGGATACATCGATCCATCCATCCGGTAGCACACCGGACACGTCCCCCACCCCCTGAATTGTTTTTTACGGGATGCAGAGCGCAAAACGACACTTCGCAACACTTAGATGCCCGCACCCCACGTCAGATCAAGGGCGTGCCTTACCCGGAAAAAAATTGCTGCCGACGCTACTGCAAGACAGTAAAAATTTTCGAAGCCCTCTTCTATATACGGCGTTCCTCATAACCGTAAGGAGGTTTTGGGATGTAAAGCGCCAATCATGATTAGGAAGTAATGAGCTCTATATTTAGTAATCTATTTTCGCAGTCTCAGGAAACACATCGCGTGTGACAATATGGCACAGCTTAGAGTCATAGGCAGAAATCTTTTTTAGTGTGTGTGTGTGGGGGGGGGGGGGGGGGGGCGAAGGCATACGTTTAGGATATGGTCATTTTACATTATATTTTTTAGGGGAAGTGAGGGGGGGGGGGCATGGGTTTGGTGTGCCACCACGGGCTATGCCACTGGCACCGGCCGTGTCCATGAACTTGCCTTCTGTAGCCAGCTTGGCCGCGGCCACTTCGACGCTGACGTCATCGCCTGCCTTGCTGTCCCCGGCTGTCATGGCTGTGCGGATCACAGCTGCCGTCGGACTCCACAGGTGTCATTCAGCGTCCTGCGGTCAACGGTACATCACACTGCGACATTCACCTATTCGAGGACACGCTATATACGCGAAGCGCTCTCCACCTTTCAGACGCAGTTTGTCGCAGAACAGTGATTTAAACAGGGGACTCTTGTTTGCGTGATCTGGCTTTAACAATGCTACGAGTAACTAAACTGAAAGGACGAAGAAGATACAATAAGTGTAAGAAATTAAACGCAGAAAGGAGGCACACAGTACACACATTCGAATTTTCACTAAGGACGCCCATATTTGGAGATCAGGGCCGAAAAGACGCGTTAGCTTAAAGAAAAATATCGAACTGAAACTTTGAACGCGAATGTATATTCTGTGCATAAACTGGAAATACAGTACTTAGGATTCGTTAATTTACTTTTTTTTAATACTTCCCGGACCTGTGGCTTATATATTGTAAAGCTGATTTGTCTGCAAGCTTGGCGTATGGAAAGAACAATGGCCCCAAGTTGGGATGCGAACTCTTCAGCACTGTGACCTTCGAAAAAAGGAAAAAAAAAAGAAGTTTGCACTAGAACGCACAAGGCTAGAAACAGCGAAGCTGCAATATTCTGAAGTGTAATCTGGTTCCTTCTAAGTTGCTAGGCTTTGCTATAAGTGATGCTGGGGTGTTTTTAGGTTGTTGCTCTCGGTCGCTTGGCCAACATTGGCTGACATGTAGTCAGCATCAGCCAGCACTAATGAGTACTATCACTATTTAATTAAATGCGCGTAGTTGAATTCACATGACGTAGACTGTATACTGCCTGATCTGCCTGATCACGCAGTACCGCCTGTACTGCGTGATCAGTTTTTTTTTCTGTCAGAGCTATGACATCGCACCAACTTATAGAATCTGGGAGGACAAAGATCTCGATCTCCATATTGCTTCGAAGAGGAAGAGAGAGAGAAAGTGTAGTTTTGTCTTTTGGGTTGTTCACTCTGCTGATTTATCTATTCCACATCTCTCCAGGGGTGCCGAAGCCGCCAGTTTCAATTTCGCAGAGGAAAAAAAGAAAGTGAAGACACGTTGTACATCAGCGTGCGAAGCTTCCTTCGGAATGTAGAGTAGGGCTCTCGTCATTCACGACAAAGACTGGATATGTTAACGAGCTTATGGCGCAAAGAAACACAAGAAATTCTTAACGAGCTTATGGCGCAAAGAAACGCAAGAGAAGGACAAGCGCAATCATTGGGCAAGCATTCTTTGCGCCATAAGCTCGTTAGGAATGAACCAACTCGCTTACCGAGTCACTCTACTAGATATCTAATTTATCAAATGGCAGAATCGGTGCCGCTGACGAACTCCAGTTTGGAGCAATCGACTGTGGCCTGTAGGGCAACACTTCCGGATCCGCGATCGGAGCACAACGTATTGCCGCTGGAGCAAGGCAGAAGGTCTTATCTTTCGAGTGACGAGTTTCCTAGAGTAGCTTGCACACAGGTATTCTATGCTGCTGTCGAATTCTGTCGAATTCCCATTCGTGCACAGCAGTTTCAGCGTCGCTGTCAATAACCGACGAATTACTCGGGGAGAAATAGATTTAACTCGGAGCTGTTTCTATCGAGCAGCGGAAACAATGCCGCACGATTTGCCGACTCATCCACGCCATCCGCCATAACGACCAAAACAAGCGACTATATACCGGCGGCTGCCCCAAGCAGACATGTTAAAGGAAGTACGTCACGCCGAGCTCTCCAAGTTCACTACGCCGATTTCAGCGGACTTTTCCTGCTCCACGAAGTGACTCCCGCTCTGAATCTACTCCGATTCTTCCCCTGGAACTCTTTCACTCCCGCCCTCACTCCGCCATTGGAACAGATTCGCTTCAAAACGAGCACAAAAGCTAGCTCCGACACTGCCATTGTAATTCAACAGTAGAAGAGTAGACTGCTGGGCGAGTTGACTGCGCTCATAGGCGAGTTGTTGGGCGAGGTGTAATTGATACCTTATAAGTGCCCTGCACGTAGACGTCAGTCAGACACGTGCAGCTTCGCTCCGTACTGGTGCGCTCCAATATGACACGGTGCCAATGTGTCATATTCAGGACCTATAGTCATTGGAACGCTGCTGACGTGTGCTGTACAAGAACTTACAGCAGAACCAGTGCGCCTAACCACAACATATGCAGCTTTCCAACTTATCATCTGGTCCTCCAACATGGCGGTAAATTGACGTCAGTGCAAGCCAACTAATACTGAGAAGAATCCAAAATGTGAAAGTGCGCGCACACACA
The DNA here is from genome assembly GCF_043290135.1 of Rhipicephalus microplus. Taxonomy (NCBI): domain Eukaryota; kingdom Metazoa; phylum Arthropoda; class Arachnida; order Ixodida; family Ixodidae; genus Rhipicephalus; species Rhipicephalus microplus. The sequence goes on along the minus strand of NC_134702.1, from coordinate 17,336,184 downwards.
TATTAACTCTTTGGCGCACACGCTTTCGAGGGTGTAATCCCTCATAGCGTATCGTAACCGCCGTTGACTTACAGCCAATGAACGTACGTAAACGTATTAGTCGTTGCCATAATGCATCGTGACGCTAAAGAGCTATCCGAGCATCATTCGTTATCATTAAAGCAGCAATGCTTATTTGTTTCCCGCTTCACTAATATTTAGTTCTTGATGGATATCTGGGTTTTACGTCCCGAAACCACCATATGATTATGAGAGACGCTAATAGGGAGTTTTAGACTAGCGCACCGCGAGCCCTTGCGGTGCGGTCGCTGCCACTGCGCATGCGTCGTAACGCGAGTCGGCGTTCGCGTTCGCGGACCGCACGCAGAAAATACGAAATTGCGTGTGGTGATGGCGGCCCGCAAGCGCTGGTTTCGAGGCTACGGTGTCGCTGCGATCGTGCGTTGCGGTTTGCAGCAGGGCGAACGCTATTCTAAAACTCGTATGGCGCGCGCTACGCCCGCAACGCCCGCAGCGCTTGCAAACGGTATTCTAAAACTCTCTAATATTTAGTTCTACCTACGCACAGTGTCGCAGCTGCTACAGCAATCGAGATAATGCAGAGTCAGCGAGTTCGCTTCATGTATGAAACGTAATCGTAGATATAAGGACAGCCACTTGCGTTGTTTACCCCACATTTCCGAGCATCGCTGTACAGGTGCTTCGCTGCACTTGATGCTTCACCGCCACCTGCAATAGCTGCAGCATGTGAAAGTAATCTGATCACAACGCAACTACGCTGACGCGTGTGCTTCTAATGCATCTGTGCCGTGGAACTGTGGAAGTAATTTGAAGCTTCGATATATATATATAACTCGACACTATATATACAGGCTAGGGTACGTGATTTAATGCCCTTATTTCTTGTAGTGCGTCTACAGTAGGAGTCAACGTGTCTCCAGTGGCATAGGTGCCGCTGTCGAACTATACGAAGCGCCACCAGTGGCGCCCCCTCATTTCCGGGGCGTCAACAACTTCCTGTCATTTAAGGTCCTCAACTGTTTCATACAGCTATATGCTCATGTCGCGGCTTTTGTACAAAAAATAAGAAAGAAGAACATTGCCAGGAAGCGTTTGAGATATCCTGACGAAGAAGAGGTGTCATACGGTTACCTGCGTACAGGTCTTCAGATCGTGGGTGTGTGTTTCTACATCCTGAAAATTCTTATAGCGGAACTTTTAGTGGCCGTCACATGTTGCAGAAGTCGTGTGACCCGAGCGCGGATATGTCATGTTTAACGTCATAACACGGCCGTAAAGGTTCTGCCCGCGGCGTTGCGTATAAGTACGCTATTTTGCCAATGTCAGTGGTTCGTTGGCCCGTGCCACTGGGAAAGCCAGTAACCTATACGTCGTACCGCTTCGTGGTTCTTACTGTTTTGCCAGCATCACCAGAGAGGGCAGCGATGTACCGCTCTACCAGTCTCGACAACAGGGACGTTTCTGCTCGGGTAACGTGATTAATCCAGCATGCATGGGACGTCGACTGCAAGCTACAATTCTAAAAGTTAATTCGAACACGAACACACGACACGATCACTCACACACGCACACACCCAGGCATCAAACACACACAGCGCTGACTTCCAACTGATTTATAATAGCTCGAAGGCTTGAATACATACTTGACACAAGTCTCTCTCTCTCTCTCTCTCTCTCTTTATGCCTGCGTTTGTACACCTATACCTTTTTTTACAAAGTATTGGTACTGGAAGTCAGTTACAGCTAGAGATGCACATTGCCGATAATTTTGAGCAGTATAAAAAAAACAATTTTCTTCGTTTTTTTCCCCGATATTTTGGAAAAAATCAAAAATAGCAAATTTTCTTTGGTATACGGCCATAGTTTATTGCCATATGGTATTGCCAAGTGTCAAAAGCAATTACTTTCATTTTGTAAATAACAGAAATGAAATGATTTCTCTCTTTTCATAAATGAATACATCATATAACAGATCAATAGTAGGGCAGAAGCATCACCATGAACTCATTTAGCACTCTGTTGATGGGTGCGGCTTCCCAGGGTTGGTATGGTAGATAGAAAAAAAGAACCCAGAAATGTCTATTTCGTCGTGACTATGGCTATGAAAACATTGATTAAGATGGCAAAAATAGTAAGTACCAACTCAGTATCACTGGCTTCATCTGGATGTCGCATTGTGAAAAACGTAGCTGCTGTTGCAGTGCATGCAGACACCAAGTATCCGTGTCTCGCCACCGGTCGCTTCGAGCGTGAAGTACTTCCACATCAGAAATTAGCCCGACCATTGCAGAATCTACTTGTTCGTGGCTTTGTAAGCTGACTGCCGCCGCAGGTTGCAGTGTACGAGAGAAACTCAAAGCGGAACAATAATGGGTACCAAACAATCATAAACCGCCCCCAACATGACCACACCCGAACGACAAAATTACGTTAAGACGAGTTAAGCTGACGTTGAAGCTGACTCTATGTGGTGTCGATGGAGACTGGTCACCCGTCGTTTGGCGTTTTGGTATTATGTCCGATGTTGCGGTTTCACGTTGAACGCTGGGTGTTGCCTACGGTTTATTTCTGTACGTTTTACCCCATGGAAATTTCGGTGGATTCTTCCAATTACGCGAAAAACAAAAAACAAAAAAGAGTATTTCCCGGAATTTCGTCTTTTTTTCCGCACTTCGCATTTCATCACTGAAATAAAAATAAATACAGCCTCGCACACAGACATCACTGTCCCTCCCAGAAAGATGTTCCATGCAATACAACTTACTTATTTTCGTGACGTAAAGTGCTTCCCCTGTAGGTTTTTGGATAGCTGATACTCCCACATAGACACTATTACTGGTTTTGACCCACAGACATCACTGTCCCTCCCAAGAACATGTGCCATCCAATACAACTTACTCGCTTTCGTGACGTAAAGGGCTTCCCCTGTTTTTTTTGTTTTTTTATAGCTTCAGATATTCTCATATAGACACTCTATCACTGCAGGTAAGTGGGAAACTTAAACGTCCCGATAAATTTCCTCAGGGATTTTGGCACTGATGCTTGGCCACACACAATTTTGAGCCAATAACGACGAGCTTTTTACTATCGCGATGAGTAATGTTCGCAGTAGCACAGAAAAAAGTACTTACGGTTCGAGATGAAACCAGTTGTTAGCACGACTGTCTTTTACAATTGAAGGGCAGGCGCACTGCGGTTCTGCGGGTGGAGCTAACATTTTTGGGTGGTTGTAACCAACACTCAGCTATCAATTGTCCTAAGGTATTGACGTCAGTACTTAAAGAAGATGCTTTATATATAAACAATGACCTTTCCTTTGATGTTAAGCACACTATTTACGTTATCAGAACGGCATAGTTTTATGAATGACAGCGGACGTTAAGGCTGGCGCGGCTTTCTAATAGAAGCGATGTGCCAGTACTCAGAATTTCTCTAGCTTGTACCGGAAGCTTAATTAGACTGAGTATGTGCTATTCCACGTAGGAGCAGTTTCACTGAGCCCAACAAGACCAAGTGCTTTTGTATGCATTCTTCAATAAAGTAAAGATGAACGGAACATATGTTGTTACCATGCTGCCAGGCCTTTTTACTTGCAACTTTACTATAGCAAGAGAAAACATTTAATGATGAAGTATTTTGAGCTTGCAAACAAATGTATGTATATAAGCTAGCGCAGCTGATGCTTTTGCATATGTACGCTATATTGATGGGCATAGGTTACCTAAATATGGTATGAGCGAGAACATAACACACTACTATAGTTACCGCTCACTGTTGTAATCGTGTTTTCTAGTTAGTTTCGGCTGACTGAGATTTCTTTTTGAAACGTGAAAATGTACGAAGTTAAAGTACACAGCGCCAATTGGTTTCGCCTACATTTTGTTTCAACGCCCATTCACACTCTTTCCTGCTAGATGAAAAGAAAAAAAAAATGGAAAAGATTCATATAGAGACAAACTGAAGCGATGTGCTGTTTCATTCTCACCAGCATCAATGTGCGGGTGCTCCATTTCTGTATTCCACCCGCATTTGAATTCACTAACCGTGATTGTTATCCCAACTCGAGACCTTGCGCTGCCGTTCACTTCAACAAAATCTCAGAAACTTCAAAATAGGCAAACTTCAACGTTACGCGCGCAAGATAGTCCGCATAATGTAAGCAGCCATCTCGGCTCGCCCTTGGACCTTCGAATCCGCAGTGTACAGCCGGTTACAACTGAAGAAGAAGGGTAAACTGCACCTACAAAGACGCAATCATACTAGCACGTTTTCGGTCGAACCCTAAGTGTCTGTTCTCGTCTAATGCAAATGCAACACTTGTTACGAGTTAAACGTTCGTGGCCATTGCTTAAAACATTACGTTTGGCCGAGCAGCGAGGTCACGATCCCTGAACAAATTTACTCGATTCTTGATCTAAAATCAGCGACACCAACCAAAATAAGGAGGTTCGGGGAAAAAAAAAAGCCGTTTAAATCTCCTTGACACCAACCTACCTTCGTGGAAAACAGAACCACCTGAAGCACTCGAAAAGTGTTTGACGTCACGATAATGAGCAAGCGCTATTGGATGACGCGTGTGTGCAAGTTCTCCGTGGGAGGCACAGCGATGGCTGTAGGCGCAGCTTCCGTTTTTTTTTTTTTTTTTTCACGTGCGGGGTGCGTATACGCGCTCCGCAGCATAGAGTTTCCCAAAATAAACTAGAGGGCACCCTGGCGCGGCGATCGTTCAGCGACCATGGGAATGATGAGTAGTACACACGTTTGCCTAGTCTTCGTACTTGCAGGTGGCGAATCGTACTTGCGGCTTCGTTTACTGCTAATTACGGTTTTGTTTTGAAGGAAAGAACAAACCCTTTTGAACTTAATGACTTGATTCAAAATGGTAAGCCTAAAGAAATAAGGTTGTAAAGCGCAAACGGTGAACATTTGCTAGTTTATGTTTTCGTGAAAAAACAGCTTCAAGACACACGAACACGCACGGAGCCAAAAACAGGCCAGAAGTACGAAGATTAGACAAATATGTGTACTACCCATCATTCCCATGCTCGCTGAAGCGCCGTGTGTTGCAGCTCCCTAAGACACTAGCGCCAGAGTTCTCTCTAGTGTATATTGAGAAACTCTATGCTCCGCAGTGCCATGTGTAGCCACGTCAGAGCCGCGAGGGAAACGAGCGCTGGCCTTCGATCACCACCAAAGCGCGCGGGCGCTTGATCTCGTGACTTCTCGAAATGGACACACGTGATGACTGCCCGCCTTTCATTTTTCTTGGCTCCCTGCCACGCGCTTCCCCGAGTATACGAAACGCGGGGCGTGGTGTAATGGTTCGCGGAATTTACGCGGGCATCACAGCGGCGGCGGAAACTTCTACGGCGAGGGCATACGGTCTTTATCGGAGTAAGAAACTTCACAGATAGCGCTGTTTACAGAAGCGTGCTTAACCTTTTGATGCAGGACGAACAAGATTACGAGAAAATAGAAGAAAAAAAAAAGGGCTAATTTCGAGTGGAGTAAACTCAAGCGAAGGAGTCGAATTCAAACCCATAATAAGAGAAGAAAAGTGCTGCGCGTTTAATGACAGTACCGAACTCCGGGGACTTTCACTATGATGCCGTACGCAGTGAAATTCGTTTTAGAAATATGAGCATCAAAGCGGGTAACATGAGAAACTTCATACCTCGACGCAAAGCTGTTGTCAGCATTGAAGTTTGAAGGAAATGATCGCATACAGCACGCGCTATAGGAACTAGCATTCCACTATATCATATGACACGACTGTGGCTCATCCAGCTGCGTTGTACAAGTATATGGAGCTCCAAGCTGCAGAATGTGTGGCAAAAGGAAGTAGAAAAAGAAAAGGAAGGGGAGTAATTAAGCCGCGCGTCACTGCCTTCGATGTATACCTGCATGCTGTGCACATGGCGCCATGGCCATGGATGCTGAAAGCGACAGGCCAACTGCTACCGTATATGGCTGTGTTATTTACTTAAGCGTGAAACTTCGCTCAGCGATGTAGCCTAATAATTGTGATTGATTAATATGTGGGGTTTAACGTTCCAAAACCGCTATGTGATTATGACAGACGCCGCAGTGGAGGGCTCCGGAAATTTTAACCACCTGAGGTTCTTTAACGTTCACCGAAATCTGAGCACACGGGCCGAGAGCATTTCCGCCTCCACCGAAATTGCAGTCACTGCAGCTGGGATTCGATCCCGCTACCTGCGGGTCAGCAGCCGAGTGCCTTAGACACTAGACCACCGCGGCGGGGCCGCTGAATAAATGTAAAGCCCTGCTTGCTGGATGGTATATTTAGGAAGCGCTGGTGCAAAATATAATGCGTCTATTGCATAAATAGCCAAAAGAATGTGCGATTCACTCAGGCTTACTCAAGATTGAATTTTGTATTTTGAATGAATGAATAAACTGAACTGAACTGAACTGAACTATACCTTGCGCTTCGCACTCACTCAGACTCAAGCTCACCAAAATGTTCCTGAGCCGAGCTCACTCGCTCTCACAAAAATTTTCTTCAAACGGACTCTATCGTACTCGGGTCCACCTATAGATTACTCCCCCGGACTCTCTCAGACTCAGAATCACGGCTCGGTCTGAGTGAGTCAGAGTAAGTGAAATTGCCGACCTATGGTTCATTGGCAAATTCTTATGGAGTGGAACACCAGGCTGCAATGGCTTAAGCTTTGCACGTCCCGTTCTGCCAACTCTTCGGGAGGTGGTCCTCTGTGACCTCCGTGGCAGGTTAATTGATATGTGGGATTTAACGTCCCAAAACCACCACGTAAATTATGAGAGACGCGTCAGGTGTCAGGTGCCGAGCACGAAGAACAAAACACGGGGAGAACCTGCGCACCAGATATTTAGGTATCTTGAGCAGCATGTTAGGAATCAGTGCGACGTCTAAACCGCTGGTGTAGCCAGTGAAAGAGGGGGAGAGAGTATCTTTGGGGTTCATAGGCCGCCCCCGCCCCTTCCAACATTTTTAAAATTATGCATGTGTATGTATACACGCACACGTACAAACGCACGCACGAAAATACGTGAAATACGGTTAACCCTCACCTTCCCCGGGAAAACATTTCTGGCTACACCACTGCAGGTCCACCGCATACACATCTGAGCGCAACCTTTTCACGAAATGTTGAACCGCAGGGCCGGCGTAATCTACGCTAAGAGAATAAAACTCGCATGGTGATCTATATACATTCGCCTAAAATGGCCCCGTGACGAAAGCAATTTTCTTTTTCTCAGTCTGTTTTGAAATATTTGTGACGTTATGATTACTTTCGTAACCTTGCCTTCTTTCAGCTTATAATTTGAACCTCTTTATATGAACAGTGAAAATTCGCGTCAAGGTTGCCCTCCATAACCTTCCGCAGTTAGCTAAGTGGATATCGACCCGACTCCATGTAACGGTATACGGTAACAAAGCAAAGTTGCGTGAACCGACTTCTTGTCCCGATTGTAAAGCTTTAACGGCTTTACTGTGCGGACCCTCAGTTCGAACTTAACTTTCCAAGCTAGAACAAGCTTCCAAATAATAAAAAAAAGATGCAACAGAAGCACGTTCACACGTCTGAAATAGTGGGCAGGGGTTATGTTCGGCGCAAATTGCCCTAATATTGTAGACTTCCCTGCAAGCAGCCTTTGATTACTGTGGTGCGTGAATCGCGCTGCAGTTAAAAAGCTATTGATCACTATAGTGTGAATGGAAAGTTGAAGAAAGAAAAAGAAATAAAAAAACAGTGTTGCAGTCATGCGTTTCGAGATCAACAAGGTCAACAGGCCTCTATGCACTCCTATAATCAATACGGGACCTTTTTGTATACTTGTTCGCCCCGCCGCGGTGGTCTAGTGACTAGATACTCGGCTGCTGAAGCGCAGGTCGCGGGATCGAATCCCGGCTGCGGCGGCTGCGTTTCCAATAGAGGCAAAAAAGCCACAGGCCCGTGTACTCAGATTTGGGTACACGTTAAAGAACCCCAGGTGGTCGAAATTTCCGGAGCCCTTCACTACGGTGTATCTAATAATCATGTGGTGGTTTTGGGATGTTAAACCTCACATATCAATCAAATCATTTTTGTCCTTGTTTCCGGACTTGAGAGAATCGTCTACATGTCAGGTAGACGACTCTCTCAAGTCCGGACTCTCTCACTACGTCGACATTAGCCTCCATTTTATGGACACGGAAGTTCGGCACCTTGCAGAAGAAATCCAGATCTTTGAAAAAAGAAAAGAAAAAAACGTGCAGCCAGATTCTTTCCGTGAAGGCCGTCGAACCAGTAAAACTCAAGCCCCCTTCGTCAGGCTGTTGTATTTCTACACTTTCGCAAGTCTTTTTAAGAATCGCTGTGTTTTGAAAGTTTTCAATACTACATGTGTGTTGTCTTACTGCGGGTGGCTTCTTCCTCGGGCTTTCGAGCATATATTCATTGCGGAATGGCGAGCGTCACAAAGAACCAGCACCCGCCTTCATATACTTCTGTTGACTCTTCAGAGGGCGGTGACGTTTCTGTGGCATTTTCCCCTATACGCGCTCTTCTCGGCACTTGGATGGTTTATTTAATTTATGCTGTCCCCGCCGCGCTGGTCTAGTGGCTAAGGTACTCGGCTGCTGACCCGCAGGTTGCGGGATCGAATCTCGGCTGCGGCGGCTGCATTTCTGATGGAGGCGGAAATGTTGTAGGCCCGTGTGCTCAGATTTGGGTGCACGTTAAAGAACCCCAGGTGGTCAAAATTTCCGGAGCCCTCCACTACGGCGTCTCTCATAATCATATAGTGGTTCTGGGACGTTAAACCTCATACATCAATCAATCAATCAATTTATGTTGTTTTAGCGCCAGTATTTGGAGAGTGGAACCACGATGTCCCGTGCTTCGCTCGCGGCGGCTGTTATCTTATCTCGTCGATTGCGAGGAGGAGTGTCGGCAGTTGCTCGCGGGTCGTACGAGTGGCAACGGCGGTTTTCCCGCAAGTATATCACGAATGTTCCTTATCGAACGGTCGATAGCGCGACCACTCAAAAAGGGGGACGGCGTGTTGACGTCAAGCGTGGAGCCGAAACAGGATCGCTCGGCGGTTGTTACCAGTTCAGGAAATTCCGCTGTGACGCGAGTCGGGATAGCGCCTGCTTCGCTTTCGACTCTGGTTTTGTTGGCGCAATGCCCTGTTTTCAGACATTTAAAGAGATAAATATGTCAACATTCTGTACTCGCGCGTCTACGAAAACGTCAAGGCCTGCGCGGAAGGCCCAGCACAGTCACAGCGAAAGCAAGAAGAGCTGCCTTTCAGAGCCTTTTCAAAACACTCATTGGGTAACTACTGCAAGCACACTTGCTTGATACCCACTAGGGCATTATTATTATTTAAAGGGCGAAGCTTCTTAAAGCAGCACCCGTTCGTCCCTCGTCGTAGTCGTAGTGCGTAACCAGTCTTACTCTTTTACCTGGAAGGTGGTGCCGGTGGGAAACTTCTCCTGTGCGTTGTTGAACAATAAAAAATTCGCAGCGTGCGCGTTAACTAAAAGCCGAATTCTCTTGTCTCTCATTCCCCATTAGCAGCCATTGGCATGTACATTGAGCACTATCTGACAAGAAAGGGTTGCTAGGTTATACTCGCTGGGCATAACTTCCTTGGTTTTACAAAGGTTTAGCGAGCGTTGGGCCGCAGTTCCATGATTACAGTGAACTAGTATATACCATGAATTCGAGGTGGTTAAAGTTGGGAAGTAGACACGAAGCGCAATCCGTAAGAAAGTGTGCGTGTGCCTCCTCTCGTTCAGTCCTTGCAATGTCCGCTGAATGGCGGTGCTTCTACATGAGGAATATATGATGAAAAGATGCGAGATGGTGGTACTTGGAGTGTTGAATAGGTGGACGAACGGACATACAGACAAATGCATGGACGGACGCACGGATGGCTGCACGGACGGACGCAGGAAAGGATGCATGGACGAACGCAGGAACGGATGCATGGACGAACGCAGGGATGGACGTGCGAACGCACGGACAGATGGACGCACGGACGGGCGGATGGACGAACGGACGGTCACACAGACGGACGCATGGACGGATGGAAGCAAAAATGAATGCACGGATGGATGCTTCGCCCGCCTCTCCATCATTCACCCCGTGGATATGTTGCCATTTTTTCCCCTTCTGTGAAAAGGTGTAAACGCTTAAAAAAACTCGTCTCTCAACTTTTGCCAAAAAAAAAAAATGTAAAGGTTTCAACCGAAGACGTGTTTACAAAGAGCTTTTCTGCGTGATCTCTTTCTCCTTAACTCCGGTGCGCATTCCATTATTGAGCACAAGAGAATTGTGCTTGGTGCTTTCAGTTGCGACAATACGTACTTCACCTCCACTAATGTAAACTCGAACGCTATTACTGTTTAAAAGGTCATCATTGCTACTTAAAATATTACATATGCCTGAGAATTGCTGTCGGCATCTTCTCTGAAATGCGCTTGGAAGTCAATATTTTCAGCAAAAAACCAGCAACACATACATGTATGAGAAAGAACTATCTGGTGTTTGTCGGCACTACGATTTCATGCTAACACATTCATTGCGTTTCTGACATTCACATACGTATATCCTTGGAATGTCCGCTGGATGGCAGTGCTTCTTTATGGGGAATATATGATGAAAAGGTGCGAGATGGTGGTACGTGGAGTGTTGAATAGATGAACGAACGGACACACAGACAGATGCGCGGATGGACGCATGAACGGACGCAGGGTCGGATGCATGGACGAACGCAGGGACGGGCGCACGAACAGACGCACGCACGCACGGACGGGCGCATGGACGGTCACACAGACGGACGCATGGACGGACGGAAGCGAGAACGAATGGACGGACGAATGTTTCACCCCACTCTCCATCATTCACTCCGTAGATATGCTGCAATTTTTTTTTTCGATGCATCTGACCTCCTGTGAAGGACAGTCGTGCTAACTGGTTTCAGTTTAAACAACTGCCGTTTAACGGCAAATATGAGTAATATGCATATTATTCATTAAAGGTTCGTCGTTACTGTTAATGTTGTTAAGTATGGCTGAGCAGCGAAGTCAGAATGCCGAACAAAATTTGTCAAGACGTTCAAGCTTCTAAAGCGAAACCAGGGATACAATCGTGAGTCTGTACCACGAGTTTAGGACCACAAAATTTCTTTCTGTGATTCCTACCGTATAAAACTCACATTGAACATAACCACTGAGTCCGCGGGACGGCTTCAAGCTCCCCCATAGTAGAGTACTCTGTACTCTAAATCGTTACCCACTTTTTTAACCCCCTCCCCCTCCAACCACTGTATATCAACATGATGCATTGAACGTCTGATCTTCTACTGTGAGGCCCACGGGACGGCTTTAGGCTCTCCCATAGTCGAGTACTAAGTACTCGAAATCGTTATCCACTTTTTTCTAAACACATAAGTTTACTCATCTCGATGTTCATGAATGTTCTGTCCTTGTACAATTTTTGCATTGTACATCACTGCATACACAAATAAGTTATTTTCGCTGTATATAACAGCTTGCACTGTCCATATGCATGATCATCATTGTCCATCTTTCTGTGTTCACATAAGCTATGTAAGATATATCTGGAAAATAAAATTCTCTTAAACCATATAAGCGTGGCACTCGAGCTTCGCATTTCAAAGCACCAGGAAGTACGTCACGGTATACTTTTGCTGTTGAGGCCCATGGGACGGCTTTCTGCTCTCCCATTGTAGAGTACCTAGTACTCTAAATCGTTAACAACTTTTTCTAAACAAACGGGACGGCTCTTTGCTATCCCATAGTAGAGTACCAAGTACTCGAAATTGTTAACCACTTTTCCTAAACACACGCTGTTGTAAGCCCATATCTCACACTCTAAATAATTAAAATCTTCTTCTTAACACACGTAGTGTACAAATGTATCATTGGCAAATGTATCAGTCCACTCAGAACTGGCACGTTGACGTGTATACTCGTTCACGGCTTAATTTATGTCACACGGCCCCATCAAGTGTGAGGCCGACGGAACGGCCTATAGTGTTCTCCCTTATTAGAGTACCAAGCACTCCAAATCGTTCACCACTTTTGCAGCGAAAGCTGTTATACAGGATCACAACGCGGGTCACGTTCGGCACTGCAGGTAGTTGTCCGTCGACACCGCCGGTGTCCGTAATCACTATCCCACGAAATAGGAAGAAAAATTGTAATAAAAACACTATACGGACGCAGTGGGGTTCGAACCCGAGTCCTCTGCATGCAAGCTCAGTATTCTACCACTGAGCTACGCCAGTTTTTTTTCGTGGTATTTAATAAAGTACTTGCGCAACAAAGACAAAATCAAGCGAACAAAAGTACAATCAAATCGCGAAAGTAAGCGCTCAAGCGTTACTCATAAACACTCAATGGCTAACACAGCGTGAGTTCCTCACATGGAGAGTTCTTCACATCGTGTTGTGCAAACACAAAAGGAATGAGGTCAACCAGCTCTCTAAGATGGTGTACCAGTCGGTCTAAAGGCTAGCTCGTCATAAATGTTTTTGAGGTGGATAGCCATTTGAATGAAGTGTGTGCTTGAAGAGCCCTTCAAGGTTATTTGAAAACTGGCCTTAGGCAGGCTTGAAGTCCGGAACGAATCTCGTCAATATGCCTATTAAAGCGTTTTAGAACAGCAGAGGAACAACCAGGCACCACACAATGCCCATTGCGTAACGAGTGGGCCGTCCACAGCTGCAAACCATTACAAAAGCTTGTTCACCTGTCAACTGTGGCGCATATCGAATTCAGGCCTAATTATTCATCGCCGTCAGCTACTGCTTGAAGAATTGGCACACGATTCCTGGCAAATGTGCGCTTCTCCGAAGAATGACGAATTATTGCATAGGGAATGCCGGCCTCCTACACAGAAATTATGTTTATTTTTTTTTAATGGCGTAGTTGGTACCCAGCAAGTGTGCTTGTAGCATTTACCCATAGAGTGTTCTGAAAAGGCTCTGAAAAGCCGCTCTTCGAGTTGTCGCTGTGGCTGCGCAGCGCATTCCGCGCAAGCCTGGCGATTTTTTCTTCTAAACACACACGTATATTTTTTACTTATTTATTTATTTATCTTAGTACGCACAGCGCCCAAGAGCTTTACGCAGGGGGGGGGGGGGAGGCGGGATATAAAATTTCAACGCTGAATACAGAAACTCACACTTCTACAACACAATAATAATAATTATCACTTTGTAGCGAAATTCTGTGTATTTGCTTGTTCTGTGCCGTTGAAATATTATTGATGCCCGCTGTCTGTGATAATAAATGTCTCAACAGTTTTCTGGTGGTGGGCTGGCAACATCTGTGTGCAGAGCTCCCATTCATTCATAAGTTGTAACCGACTACCTATGCACTGGTGAATGATGTTTCGCAAGTTTATGTCGGGTCAGTTGGTCGAGTGCCCGACCAATGGCGAAGAGTCGTTACGCGAGAAGGGTTCCGTGAATTTTAGCGTCGTATTTCTTTAAGATAGTTAAAGGTCGAATAAATAGTAACACAGGTGAATACTTAAAGTTCTCTTCCGGTTACTCTACCAGACAACGTCATAAACACACTGTCGTTCCTTTCCAGCCCAATAATAATGCTTTCAAGTATTCCTTTTTTCCGCGCACTGCCAAAGAATGGAATGAGCTTGACAGCAAAATTATTGAAACAGACAGTATCGAGGCATTTGAAAAATTTATATCTGACTAGTGTTTTTTTTTTCTTCGTGAAACATTTTTTATGTTGTTTGAAGTGCTTTGTTCTGTGTTGACTGCAGTATTGTACTGTTGATTTTGTTGTACTATGTACACCCACTCTGCTATGGCCCCAAGTTGGGGCTAGCAGTATTGCTAAATAAATAAATAAATAAATAAATAAATTTTCACGTGGTAGGCGCTAGAGTGCTGGTGCTGTCGCAAAGCTCTACGGTCGCTTGTGAGGTAAGGGTAATGTGTACGGCCTTAGATAAACATGTGCTTCACAGAGAAGGTAGAGGCATTGCTATGCTATCAGTAGAGGATCGAGTTCGATTGCAATGCTGCAAAACCTGTGTTCGAGGAGGGAGGCGCTGAAACAAAGTGAAAGCTACAGATAAGGAATGCGATGACGCAGCAATGTGATAGCCATTGTTCTTTAAGGCAAAAAAAAGACAAAAATAAGAGACGAACAAGAAAACGGGGACCGTAGCTGCATTCGCAAAGCTAGTGATGCCCAGCGATTATTGGCGTATATGGACTACAAAAGGAGACTTGTTGCGGTGTTATAGCGCGACATCTTACGGCGTGCATGCAAGCACACAATTCAGAAAGGAGATAGAGCAAATAACGTGTGCTTGACTTGATGTCGTAGTAAGCAAAGCCTGTGATCCTGAAGCCTCGGAACGTGCCTCCATGCTACTTCCTTTTTTTTTTCTCGTTAGCTGTTTGAGAGCAAATTGTAGCAAGCACACGAGACGAGACAATTTATTCAGTTTAGTCAACCAATCTCTAAGGTCTGCGTGAACCAATCTCTAAGGACACACACACACACACACACACACACACACACACACTCACACACACACACACACACACACACACACACACACACACACACACACACACACACACACACACACACACACACACACACACACGCACACACACACACACACACACACACACACACACACACACACACACACACACACACACACACACACACACACACTATAGATTTGTGGTTTCCGACAAGGTGTAGTGTGTGACCGGACAGGTGGCCTTGCAAATGCAAGTTGGCCGCCGGGATTAGTTGCATAGTATAATTCATACTGCTCTTGCATACTGGGCTCTCTTTATAAGCGCGTGGATGCAGCTGCTCGCATTGGTCACTTTCCAACGAATCTGGAGGGGGGGAAGGACAAAATAAGAAATAAAGCGCGGCAAAGCACAAGTAAGTATAGAAAAGTGAGAGCATAAACATGCGAGACGCGTGGATATCGAGGAAGGCAGCTTTTACGACCTCTCGTATCGGATATCCGCAGCTGTTAGCTTCTATATGGGTGTTTTTTTTTTCGCGTCGATAATTTACCGCCGACCATTAACCGTTCCTTTGGTTTTAGCGCGTGCAGGGGGAAAGGGCACGTGCACGATCTTATTTCGTCTGTTTACGCATCTCACGTCAGTCGGTCAGGCCCACGCGAAGCGTACAACTTTTGATGGTCGCCAGAGCGCTCGCCCTTAGCCTCGCCACGTTCGCAGCGATCATCGTCACAACAGTCGTAAATAGCCATGATCGTAAACAGGTAAAAAAAAAAGGACCAGAGCTCACGATGTGCACATTCTTACACAAGTTTATACGCTTCTGCGTGTGCTTGTGCGCGCTTGTGTGCATCTCTATGTGCGTGCAGCCTTAAGCACAAAACGAAGGGTTCGCCTTTCACGAAACCACGTAAACATGAGATTCATGCTGCTATGTAAACACCGTTTTGATGCATTCTGGTCACGAGTTTAGAAAACGTAAAAGCACGCTGTGCTTCCGTGGGGTGTGACATTCCCCCACATTCTTTTTTTTTTTATTTCCTTTAGCTCCGGTGCACTTCTTCGCTTCGTGGCAAAGTATAACTAACAATAACTGTTAGGAAAGACGCCGCAGTGAAGGGTTTCGAAAATTTTGACCACCTGGGTTTCTTAACGTGCACCTAAATCTAAGTGCGCGGGCAACGAGCAATTTCGACTGCACGGAGAATGCGGCCGCCAAGGCAGGGACTCGATCCCGGGACCGTGCGAGTCAGCAATCGAGAACCATACCACTAAACCACCGTGGCGGGTCCCATGGCAAAACGACGCCCGTGCAATGCGAAGTGCAAAATCGTTATTTCAAGTGTGTAGCATTTTAAGGGTCCGTCCATGGATCTCATGCGGCGTAGTCATGCTCACAGGGCTAAAAACGAGGTTAAAGTGAACGAATAAGACATACAAGGATATAATTAGGAAATATCCAAAGTAATCGCAACGATTAACTTCACATCGCCAGAAGACGTCTCGGAAACAAGCGGCTAACTCCGACGCCACGGAATAGAAGGCGCCTTTGCCTCGCGGGGCGCACAATTTCTCTTTCAATCGGCCGTCCAACAGAGAGGGGTGGGGGAAGGGGGTTCATGCTGTAGAAGGTTGAAAGGGAGGTGCAGTTTGAGCAGCATGCCATCTACCGTTGCCATTTGAAAGACGGCCTTTCTCACACCTGCTGTATGGGTCAATTTCGAAGAGGATTCAGCGTCAAAACAACATACTGATATTCCTCGCCACAGTCACTGAAATCTAGACTCCGATGTGTAAATACAGAGCCCTTGTTCAACGGTTATCCTTTAGTACATGGTGACCAGATAATGTGCCTCACAAAGAGAGCATTTAAAGCATCTTGGTGGGCCAGTTGGAAGAATTAACTTGCATTCCCAGCGTTCTTATATTGTAAATTTTCCTTTCCGTGCTTGCATGTCTTTCTTTTTTCTTTTTACATTTCACCTAAGCGCTGGAAATTCATCAAAACAAAAAAGTATGAATGAGAGCAATTGCGCCTGTGTAGTTTATGAACCTACATATTAAAGAATTGCCGAATAGGGGCTCCAATTGTTTTGGGGTCCAAAAGAAATGGCGTCTATACCACTGCGTATGCGCAAGACCAAATCAGGGTTTAGATTTTGCGTTGGGGACGCTGTTTCTCGAATTTAGCGGGATCCTTAAAGCCAGCCCCAAAAAAACTTTGCGTCAGGCAAACGTGACGCCTCTCGCACAACACCCGAGTGACCTATAACAGGGGAGTGTCCAAAGCATCGCAGACCCTATTCGAAAACTCTTAGCTCCTGCTTGACCCGAAGCGAGCACACGCAAAGGCCTCCAGGCCCCGAACTTACGGGGCCCCTATTAGAAATTTTCCCAGTAACAAAGTTTAAAAAAGTATATATATACAGATGGCCCGAAGACAGTCAAATGCGAGCCGCGCGTTAGATATACCCCTGTTTTAGGCGAATGCATGAGGTGCCCTGTGAGTATTGTCTATATGCGAAGCATGCTATTTTCACATCACCAACACTGAGTCACCGTCTCAGTTTGAGTTTACCCTTGTCTTAGGTGAATGCGTGAGGCGCCCTGCGCGTATTCTTTACATGCGAAGCATGCCATTTTCACGTCACCAACACTGAGTCACCGTCTCAGTTTAAGTCAGAAATTGAAAGCAATTCTTAGCTTCTTAAAATACCCAGTGAAAATGGTGATGATACCAGTATGTACTACTTGTATGTTCTGTAAACATCCATGTAAGCGGCCTTACTGTTAAACTTGCCATTTTTGTATGCACTTGTATTTTGTTTATTATGTTGTGTATATGTTGCTAATGTACACGGTGTCAGGTTGATGTTGCTTTTATGTTCTGTATTACAGTTTTTTACAATGACGAGCAATCATATCATCTGTACGCAGTGCCCACCTGCTGTGCTCTCGGTAGAGACTGGTAGTATTGCAAATAAATAAATAAATAAATAAATAAATCATGGAGAGGGGTTCAATCCGGTGTGCGGCGTGACCACCCTTGCTGCGCACGCGCAACAGCGGGCCCGAGCGCTGCCAGAACACACTCGCGCGCTAGCGTGTTCCAGCCTATGTAAGGGCCCGACCCCACGCATCCGTCGCCGCACGTCTTCTTGACGTGGCGTCGATATCTCTCCCATATAGAGAGAAAGAGTGCGTGGTTTCGCGTAGCCACGCGCCCACTCTCTCTATATGTGGAGAGGGCGTGGCGCTGCGTCAGAAAGCCTCACGCTGCGACCATGGAGGATGAAAAAAAAAATTGCTAGAGTGGAAATGGTTGCGCAGAAGTGAAGCCGTTCCTCTGGCAAGATGGCGGCTGTGGCGGCCATCTTACTTGGGGCATGGTAAATTATCACCGTTCAGCGATTGAAACCGAAGCGTTTTCTTCGCACGCCCAACGAAGTTAATGTCATAACACATCAAAGCCACTTGATCTTTAAGTCGGCACTGTCGGAAGAGAGCATGTTTCCGCCATCTTGGCAGTGGCAAAAGGTGGCTTCACTTATGCTGGCAAGGCGTTGCGGCAGCTTCCACTCCAGCAATTTTTTCTTTAGTCCTCCTTGGCTGCGATGGATACGTGGGGTCAGGCCTTAAGGGGCTGTGTAAGCTTGACGCTGTGGCCACTCCCCCTTACACTCTCAGCAAACATGTGATGGCGTCGGGGAACGAGATTTTGCAATGTCCTCGGAGCGAAGGACATGCCGATGGCCGTCGTTGGTATGTGAAATTCATATGCGACGCAAGATGTTTGGCAGCCCCACATTTAGCTCTAAAATTAGCGATCACTCATTCTAAATTAAAGGCTACGTTTCCCGATCACTTACAAGTGAACGACGAGTTAAATTCACGTCGTTTGTTACAATAATATCCTATTTCCGTTTCTGAGCCTCGTCGGATCCTAGTTCCCCGTCGGTGGCCAGAAGCGACCAGCAGACTGAATGTCGTTCCTTCGTTGAGCTGTTGTGCATCCTTTTTACAGGGGCGAGACTTGTATGGGGGCCGCTGGACGGGTTTATTTGTTCTTCTATAGTACAATACCAAGTATGCATGATATAACTTTTTCAGCGCGCACAAGAAAAAAAAAATCAGTACGAGAAAGAGACAGACGAGCGCTACTGTTTCTTGTACTTGTACTACTTATTTATTTATTTATTTATTTATTTATTTTTGCCATACCCACAGCGCCACATGACATTACAGTGGGGGGGAAAAAGCAAAGAAAAATTCAAAGCCTACAGTTGGTAACAATTGCTAGCAGCATCAGGAAAACAAATAAATACATATACAAGAAGATCATGAGTGTACACTAATGAGCACCATAGTGAATCATTGTGCCGAAAACAAAAACAAGATTGCAAGTAAACAAGAATACATTATTTAATTTAACAATGAAGTTTTTTGTGCGCGCTGAAAAAGTTATATCACGGATACACACCAACCCGCCCAGCTACCTGTTTTACTGTAGTACCAAGTACTCTAAATTGTTACCTATACTTTCTAATCACGTACAACCACAACGCCTCTAGTGGATTTGAGAGTTGGTCAACGCTGTGAGGCCTACGGAGCGGCTTTATGCTATATCATAGTAGAGTACTGAATTCTCTAAATATTTAACCACTCTTAAATGTGGAGCATTTCTTGGTCGCCCGATGTCGCGCTTCGGCGTCGGCGGTAGCGCCACCCACACTCCCACTGCGCATGCTCGAGCCTCGTGATTCTCGGCGTGCAAACCTGGGAGCGCGCCATCCAAACACACGCATAAGCTAAGGTATTCCGACATTATTTCTGTTGCAAAGTACTATCGAGTGCATTGAAATAACATTGCATCGATTTGACACATTCACAAGTTTTCATAAGTAGTCTTTGAAAGTGTTAAGGCGCATAAGAGAAGCGCAAGCTGAATGTTCCCGCTGACTCTACAGGCAGCCCGCAACACGTTCTAGCCCCGCCGCGGTAATCTATAATGGCTAAGGTACTCGGCTGCTGACCCGCAGGTCGCGGGATCGAATCCCGGCTGCGGCGGCTGCATTTCCGATGGAGGCGAAAATGTTGTATAGGCCCGTGTGCTCAGATTTGGGTGCACGTTAAAGAACCCCAGGTGGTCGAAATTTCCGGAGCCCTCCACTACGGCGTCTCTCGTAATCATATGGTGGTTTTGGGACGTTAAACTCCACACATCAATCAATCAATCAATCAATCAATCAATCAATCAATCAATCAATCAATCAATCAATCAATCAATCAATCAATCAATCAATCAATCAATCAATCAACACGTTCCATCAACGTGTAGGTTGCTGTTATTGGTGGGCAACTTAACGTTTTCTGAAGAAGTCGTATCTACATCCCGGCTGCGGCGGCTGCATTTCCGATGGAGGCGGAAATGTTGTAGGCCCGTGTGCTCAGATTTGGGTGCACGTTAAAGAACCCCAGGTGGTCGAAATTTCCGGAGCCCTCCACTACAACGTCTCTCATAATCATATGGTGGTTTTGGGACGTTAAACCCCACATATCAATCAATCAATCAATCAATCAATCAATCAATCAATCAATCAATCAATCAATCAACACGTTCCATCAACGTGTAGGTTGCTGTTATTGGTGGGCAACTTAACGTTTTCTAAAGAAGTATCTACATCCCGGCTGCGGTGGCTGCATTTCCGATAGAGGCGGAAATGTTATGTAGGCCCGTGTGCTCATATTTGGGTGCACGTTAAAGAACCCCAGGTGGTCGAAATTTCCGGAGCCCTCCACTACAACGTCTATCATAATCATATGGTGGTTTTGGGACGTTAAACCCCACATATCAATCAATCAAGTCGTATCTAAAACTCCGACTCAGACTGCGCGCTTGCTTTCTCGGTACTCGTCGCAGTTTGGCGGGTATCTCAGCCACTGAAGTGCAGCAGTTCAGTATCGCGTTATCCACACGAGCGGCCAACTCTCGCGGCCACATCAAACAGGCGTTGTTCTACCCGATTAGGTCTACCCACACGTGCGATCGCACATCGCCTCATAGCATACAGATAGGTAACGCCTGCACTTTGGCTCTTTTGTACCTGCTGAGCTATTTTGCTAACGGTGCTTGGGCAGGTCTCGCCAGATATGCGTGCACGTCGCTGTTTCGAGCTGTATAACGAGATTCGCCCAGCAATTTAGAAATAACGCGAATAACGCTGACTTCACTGTGGAACTTCTTCTACTACTTCCCTTTTAAAGGAGTACGTGCTCACACAATGGTATTGTATGCTGGGATTTAGGTATTTTTTATTTGTTTTAATTTTTTGTGTGCCGTGCAATTCAACTTGCCCCCACTGATTTAAATGTACTTTGAATTTGTAAACCACCCTACAACGATGCCCCCAGAGGGCGCTGTAGGTATAAGCATAAATAAATATAAATAAATACTACTTTTACTACTACTACTACAACTATTCTACTACTACTATACTCTACTACTACTACTGCAACTACTACTAATAATAATATTATAAACATGTAGGGTTCTCGGTGTCATGATTTGATTTTATTTACGTGCATTGCGATCCACTGTTAGAGGGAACACGCCAGCTCGCGGCCGGCGGACCACACGGCGCTAAGTGGCGGCGAGATTTGTGAATGCGGCGCATGCGCAGAGAATCGTAAGGGCTGTGCGCGTCCTGTTCCGTCTTCTACTTCTCCGCCTACGAAAATGAAAGCGTTGGAACGTGCTTTCGTATTTTAGGGGCGTAGCTTCGTAAGGCTTGGGCCTGTCCGTCCCTTGTATGCATGCAGTTGTACGTATAGCCACCGGTGGCACATGGGATGCGAGATGGCGGTACTATAGGAGTGCTCACTAGACGGACGCGCGAACGGATGGACAGACAGACTAGCAGATAGACGGACGGACGGCTGGACAGACGCGCGGACGTACGGACAGATGGATGCACGGACAGATGAATGAACGGACTCACGGACGCACGCACGGACGGTTAGACGGACGGACGCACGGATGAACGCACGGATAGTCACGCGGACGGACGGAAGCAAGAACGGATGGACGGAAGCATGGACGGGCTGACGGATGACTTGTAGTTGATGATGCTGACACGACCAATAATTGGCTGATCTAACATGTGGCTTCTAGACATGCACTCATATGTATATCGTATGACCATATGAAACCAACCACGATCCGAGGCACATGCATTGACCTATAGTATTTACAAATTTTCCACTGAAACCTATACAGGAACCGCTCACCTTCTATTCAGGGACCATAAGCAGTCATAATGAAAGGACATCGCAAGCCATTCATTGTCTCAAAGAACAATTAAAAGTTGATTTGTATATATATACACACAGTGTTTCTCACGTCTTTACCCGACGATCGACTAAGCGAACTAAATACGGAAGATTCACGATTTACCGATGATTCCCTCCGGAGCTTCATCCACTCGTCGCCATTCACCCCGTGGATATGCTGTGTTTTATTTTTATTTTGCGATGCAATTTATCTATAGCTTTCACTCAGCCTGCTGCTCGTAGGATTTCGAGCAAGCACTCAAAGAAGTATGGTTTTATTTATTGCTGCAATTAGTTTCGCGAGCTATTACCGTTAGACCCGTCATATTTTTCACATACTGCTCGAGTCTCATTGCAACTGGCTGCTTTTGATAAAAGTTAAGACTATTGAAGTCTGATGCAGGGAACATTTTAAGGTGTGCTGTGCGACCATAAAAATATCGGCTTATTGAAGACGCGATAGGCCGAGTTGGCATCGGTTGATTTCCAGTGCAAAAAGAGCGAAGGGTCATGTCTTGAGTGCACGGGCAGATGAATAGCAGACGATGCGGGCCACATACAACCGGGATGAATCAGTGCACATGGGACGCATTTCGATATCTCGCCAGCAGTGCGCGCTCCGCGGGCCATCGGCCACGCATTCGCCTGTTCTCTCTGACAGTGGAACCGTAGTGTACCTCGAGCCACGCGTTTGTACCCGGCCACAGCGGTCCATTTGGCGAGAGCTGAAATGCTAGATACTCTATGCACTGTGCGTTCGTTGTCAGTGCACTTGAACAACACCGAATGAACTAAATTTCCGGAGCCCTCTCCTATGGCGTGCCTGATAATCACATCGTGCTTTTGGCGCGTAAAACTTCAGACAGTATAGCCGAGTAAAGGTGGCTTTGTATCGAAATGAAATCGCGCATCTTGGTAGACACGGGAGAATGATTTTGAACATCGGAATGTTCGCCTTACCTTCATACAAAGTCCTGCTGGCTTGGTCGCACTTGAATATAGCCGTCAGTGTTCCGCTCAAAACGATTGGACGGTTCTTTGGACGAAGGCACCGTAAACAAATAAACAAAACGAAGCAGGTAAAGGAAATGTAGACACTATGCTTCCGTATTTCGTTACCAGCCGGAAACGATGCCACTATTTCATTCCTTCGATGCCGCGGGCTTCCAGATTCACTTCAGTCCATCCGTCAACTTCCGTCACCGCTGCATTTTGCTTGACGAATTGGCGTCTTGGTTTGTTTTTGAATGTTTTCTTAGTTCGCTTCGTGTGCTAGCGAATCGGTTAGAGCGGCGACCATCGAGACCATCTCTTCGTGTGTTTTTTTTTTCTAACCGTCTAATGCGACCTTGATAAACGGAGATTAAATGTCAATTCACGAGCTTCGGGTTGGGCCAAATACAAAACGTGTGCGACAGGACGACCTGGCCGCGCGTGCGCTCAATACATCAAATGTTGCGGAAATAACGCGTTGTGTGTTCGCCTGCTGTTGCTCGCGAAGTGGCTTTCCTTTTTCTTCTGCCGACAACGGCGGGAGAGGAAAGCTCGTCGTAAATTTTGATGCGAGCCGCAAGGCGCACTGTGCAGCTGCGATGAAGTTCTTACATAGTGGAGAACAGCGATCGGCGGTTGTTAAAACAAGTGTTCCGATTCTCAACGGCTCGTTACTTAGCAGACGACGCGGCGAGGTGTGGAGTCTGTTGACACAACGCCGGAAAAGCCTCGTCCGCTACCACTTGGCTGACGCAGCAGGCAACACCACCGCGATGACACCCGGCTGAAGCTACAGGCGATGCAAATGCAAACGTTCCTGTGCGGTCCTCGACTGTAGGCTATTGCTCTCAACAAAGCAAGGATGTTCTGGTGGTGGAGCAGACGACACCACCGCGGTGACACCTGGTTGAAGAAGCAGACTACACAACTGAAGCAGCCGGTCTCGCGCGGCACCCGACACCACGTTTACTGCTTGCAGATGAAGTTCGTAGCAGACAACACCGAAGCGGGGACCGTGAACCCAGTATTGTGCGGAAACAACGGTGTGCTATGGCTTGACGCAGCAGACGACACCACCGCGGTGACACCTGGTTGAAGAAGCAGACTACACCACTGAAGCAGCCGGTCTTGCGCGGCACACGACACCACGTTTACTGCTTGCAGATGAAGTACGTTGGTAGCAGACGACACCAAAGCGGGGACCGTGAACCCAGTATTGTCCGCAAACAATGGTGTGCTATGGCTTGACGCAGCAGACGACACCGCCGCCAGATAATCCGGAGATAACGTTGTACGCAGCCTTGCCGGTTGGTTAAACCACGAGCCTGCAGAGAGTGATTCTTCCGCGACCGCTGGCGCTCATTCTGCGGGCTCTGACGCTGTGATCTTCGGATGTGGAGAGGAGAAGAGTGCACGTGTTCCCATGCTGTAGCGGGTGAAGCCGGAAAGGAGGCTAGAAACGTAGCGGAAGCGAAGGGCGCTAGAACCTCTCTGCAGCTTGAGAGGAAAGGACAGATTGGCGCTGCCAGGGAGGAGAGAAGCAGATAGGTCGGTCGCTGAGGCCATTCCGCGCGAGCCTAGCGCAGCTGAGTCGCCGTGTGACATCTGCCGATAGGCGTAGTCGCTGCAGCTTGCTCTTTGCCTATGCAGAAAAAAAAAAAAAAAGTGAAAGCAATGTATCATACCTCTCATGCACTTTTTACAATCTCATCAAGAAAAGGCAATAAATACGCTGCCAGCGCAGTCCGTCAAACGTCGCACTATACGGCGTGTTATTAATTATACAAATTGGACTTTCTCTTGCTTCTTTTCTGCGTGTCTCGTCACTTTAATGCTTGACAATGCTGTGGTATTGTTATCAGTGCGTCGTTTCAATTTAATCATTAAGGCAAAAAAGCCCCACATGCCTCGACAAACGCGAATATTGACGTTCGGCGGCGGCGGCGTCAACACGAGTGATAACGTAATCATATGACATCACAGATTGCCAAATGTCATGACTTCCTTAAATGAAGTTCGCGCGAAATTCGGCCGATACCCAAAGCAGTGCAAAAGCCAGTAAGCTGCAGAAATATTTCATCGGCGGTGGTTGGGGGAGAAAAAGGCGGAGATCACTGCATCCCACTCGGTAGAAAAATAACATGGCTTTCACATTCAGATGGTCTTAGGCGGATGCAAAGGGACCGTGTGAATTGTTGGTGATTGCCTCTGTAACAGGAAAACGAAGAAGAAAAAAAAAAAACGTTTGTTCTCGTATTGGTAAACTACTCTTTATGATACTATAAAAACACGACACTTACTGTTGCGAGAAAATGCTTGTTGAGCCAGAAGACGCGCGCCAAACAAGAGAGAGAGAGAGAGAAAGAAGAAAGAGAAAAAGGCAACGCCAGCTTGAAATTCCCGCACTAGTCACCATGCATGCCGTCATAGGGTTAACGTTGTCTACAGGGGCCTACGTAGTTCCTAGTTATTAAACATGAAGTACATGGGGGGGGGGGGGGGTGGAATCAAAAGTTCCCTGTCCTCTATCCCATGTATTCCTATGGGACCGTGGCCTGGAAACTTTTTACCCTCCATGCACATTGTGTTCTGCTAAGGTGGAGCCAAAAACTTAACCACCAAGTCTCAGAAAATTTTGTTGAGGCAATGTCGCCCACCCGCCTGCTTTTTTTTTTCTGCCCGCACACAAACATTGATATGGAGTAGCCGAAGCAATATGGACCTCTACCTCTCTTCAGAAAAGCGGTTAGTACGGAACAAAACACACACGAGCACGCAAAAGTGCGTGCACACACACGCACACTTAGAAGTCACTGACGTCGCAATACCAGATACCGATTACTATTAAAAAAGTGAAACATTTCACACTGAGTTTATCATCTATGAATA
Source organism: Rhipicephalus microplus (assembly GCF_043290135.1). Lineage (NCBI taxonomy): Eukaryota > Metazoa > Arthropoda > Arachnida > Ixodida > Ixodidae > Rhipicephalus > Rhipicephalus microplus. The sequence continues at coordinate 17,310,399 of NC_134702.1, read as the reverse complement.
AATTTATTATGACTGATGAAGTTAGAGACGATCGAGTTTTCATAGTATAATTGATCGCTCTAGACCATTTTATTGTATATTATAAACGTCACTTTAAAGTAATAATAATAATAATAATAATAATAATAATAATAATAATAATAATAATAATAATAATAATAATAATAATAATAATAATAATAATAATAATAATAATAATAATAATAATAATACTTCTATTTCTTCAAAAAAGCTGTAAATATGGCTATAGGCCTGCCAAAGCCAAATGGAGGCTCGAGTGGCAGAGTCTAGCAGGCAGAAAGCAAAACCGAACGCGTTACATGAATTGTAGTTTAACGCACAATAGAGATTATAGAACAAAATAACATGCACTTTAGATCAGAAGAAGAGGGCATATAAACTGTGATCATTCCCATTACACAATAGTCATAAAATTGAAAGCTAACAGAAGCTGGAAAACAGGGATGTCTTACAAGCAAAGTGCCACACTAAATGCGTGCTCAGAAGTATGCTTGCAAATGAATGCATATGAAAGAACACCAGATCGGAAATGTTGTAGGCCCGTGTACTCAGATTTGGGAGCACGTTAAAAAACCCCGGGTGGTCTAAATTTCCGGAGTCCTCCACTACGGCGTCTCTCGTAATCAAATAGTGGTTTTGGGACCTTAAACCCCACAAATCAATCAATCAAAAGAACACCAGATGCACATTACACGTGTAGACAGATCGAATTACGAAGGCGATTACAGGGACAAGTGTTCAGAATGTTCCTCGCAAGAACTACAACAATCGTACCAAACGATTGTTCACGTGCGCAGGTTGCATTTCAAAGGACACGATACCATCACGTGCTTGCATTCATCAAAGAATGCTTGAGCTTCATGCTTGAGCTTCGCCTTCAAGAGTATAACGTGATGGCGTTATTGGGTCGCGTGTGCATAACCTTCTCAACTGCTAGCCTGGCTTCGGGTCTGGTTGGAGGCTTCAACCGTGCGGCTAGAAAATGAACGTCTCGGCTCGTGTCATAAATTGATTGATTGATATGTGGGTATTGTTAAGGCGTTTACTAGCCGGCAACGAGCGAGAATATGTAATGGCGACAGTCACAGCCAAGCACGGGCTCCCAGCGCGAGCGGCGTCCTTGTTGGCTAGCCCCACTAGAAGGTACTCAAGAGTTCGACCCATTTCAGCGTTCGGAGGCTTCGCTACAATTACCCCGGGGTCGAAGAGGGAGCCGCCTGGCGACCTAACAGCTTGTTATTATGAGCGGGTCATAATAAGCCTTCAGGCGCTCCACGTTGACGATGTCTCGCCCACGGCGGCGCATGTCCGAAGATTGTTCAACGGGTTCGATGAGATAGTTGACGGGTGAGGTGCGCTCGATGACACGGTAGGGGCCTTCGTATTTTGGACGTAGCGTGGAAGAGGGGCCAGCTGCAGATGTCGGGATCGAGAGCCATACAAGCGCACCAGGAAGGAACGTGGGCTCAGAAGTGGTGGAGCCATCACGAATACTCTTCTGCCGCTCTTGCTCTTGCGTTGTAAAAGTCTTGGCAAGCTCGCGACACTCTTGAGCAAGCCTGGCTGTCTCGGAAATCGGTGTACACTCAGATGGATCCGGCGTGTACGGGAGTATCGTGTCCATGGTGTGCGACGGGTGCCTTCCGTACAGCAAGTAGAAAGGTGAAAAACCAGTCGTGCTCTGAGGGGCGGTGTTGTAGGCGTAGGTGACGAAGGGCAGTATATTATCCCAATTAGTGTGGTTGGCAGCGACGTACATAGAAAGCATGTCGCCGAGGGTGCGGTTAAAGCGTTCGGTGAGGCCATTCGTCTGTGGGTGGTAAGCAGTAGTTTTGCGGTGGACAGAATGGCACTCCGTCAGAATGGCTTCGATGACTTCCAACAAGAAGACACGGCCTCGATCGCTGAGAAGCTCTTGGGGTGGTCCGTGGCGCAGTATAAATCGATGCAGCAGGAAGGACGCAACATCGCGCGCAGTAGCCGCAGGGAGAGCGGCGGTTTCGGCGTATCGCGTTAAATGATCAACGGCAACGATGGCCCAGCGGTTACCAGCCGACATCAGAGGAAGTGGTCCGTACAAATCGATACCTACGCGCCCAAAGGGACGGTCAGGGCAAGGTAACGGTTGCAGACCGGCGTGCGACATGTGGACTGACGGTTTACGGCGTTGGCAAGTGAGGCAAGAGCGAACGAACTGCTGCACATAGCGGTACATGCCGCGCCAAAAGTAGCGTTGTCGAATGCGATGGTAGGTCTTGAATACCCCAGAGTGCGCGCATTGCGGATCTGAATGGAAGGATTCACATATTTCTGACCGCAGACTGCGGGGTATCACGAGTAACCACTGCCGGCCGTCGGCGTCGTAATTGCGTCGGTGTAGAAGGCCGTCACGGATGGTGAAATGGCGAGCTTGACGACGCAAGGCACGCGTGGATGGCGTTGCGGATGGATCAGAGAGCATGTCGATGAGCGTGCCGATCGAATTATCCTTTCGCTGTTCGGTAGCGATGATGTCAACATCAATGGCAGAAACAGCAGCTGTGGATACTGAGCAGAGCACATCACCTTCAGGCAGAGGGGAGCGCGAGAGGGCGTCGGCGTCAGCATGCTGGCGTCCGTTGCGGTACAGCACGCGGATGTCGTAGTCTTGTAAGCGAAGAGCCCAACGGGCGAGACGGCCTGAGGGATCCTTCAATGAAGAAAGCCAGCATAGTGCATGATGGTCGGTGACGACATCGAATGGGCGACCATACAAATAAGGTCGAAACTTTGTAAGAGCCCAGACGATCGCCAGGCACTCTTTCTCCGTGACGGTGTAGTTTTTTCTCGGCTCTCGTGAGCGTACGGCTTGCATATGCTACGACATATTCAGGGAATCCGGGTTTTCGCTGCGCCAGGACAGCGCCGAGGCCTACGCCGCTGGCGTCTGTGTGCACCTCCGTTGGGGCTGTAGGGTCGTAGTGGCGTAGAATGGGAGACGACGTCAACAAATGGCGGAGCTTCGCGAACGCGTCGTCGCACTCGGATGACCATGAATTGAAGGGCCCGTTACTTCCAAGGAGCTTCGTCAGCGGTGATATGATCGTGGCAAAATTTCGTATGAAGCGTCGGAAGTAGGAGCACAGGCCCACGAAACTACGCAGTTCTTTGACAGATGCAGGTTTGGGGAATTCGGCCACGGCCTGAAGCTTGGCAGGATCAGGAAGAATGCCGTCTTTGGACACGACGTACCCCAGTATGGTGAGTTGCCGTGCTGCAAAGCGGCACTTTTTCAGATTTAGTTGCAAGCCGGCATTGCTCACACGTGCGAAAACTTCTTTCAGACGTTGGAGCTGCGTGGAGAAATCCGGAGCAAAGACAATGACATCGTCGAGGTAACACAAGCACGTGTACCATTTCAAGTTGCGCAAAACGGTGTCCATCATGCGCTCAAAGGTCGCAGGTGCATTACATAGACCAAACGGCATGACGTTGAACTCGTACAAGCCGTCTGGCGTGATGAAGGCGGTCTTTGGTCGAGCGTCGTCAGCCAAGGGTACTTGCCAGTACCCCGAGCGCAGATCGAGAGAAGAAAAAAAATCGGCTCCATGAAGGCTGTCAATCGCGTCATCGATGCGTGGCAGTGGATAAACATCCTTGCGAGTGATCTTATTGAGCCGTCTGTAGTCCACACAGAACCGCACAGAACCGTCTTTCTTCGCAACAAGAACAACAGGAGACGCCCATGGACTGTCCGAGGGCCGAATAACATCGCGTCGGAGCATATCGTCAACCTGATCATTAATTACCCGACGTTCAGCAGGCGACACGCGATATGGACGTTGCCGTAAAGGTGGATGGGCACCAGTGTCGATGCGATGCGTAACAACGGACGTGCGACCGAGAGAATTTCGCCCGACATCGAAAGAAGAACGATATTCTTGCAACAGGTCCAGAAGTTGGGAACGCTGTACGGCCGTAAGGTTGTCAGCGATGGAGGGGCCAAATACATCAGCAGATGACGAATCAGAAGTGGAAACAGCATTGATGGTACACGACCTGGGACCGCGCGTGTCATCGGGTACGTCCAGGACTTGTGCGTCGTCGACTGGTTCCACTCTGCCGAGACATTCCCCTCGAAGCAAGGTAACAGCATACGGGGACGGGTTGGTTACAAAAATAGCAGTGTTGCCCTGGTTGACCTGCACGGTCGCGAAAGGTACTAGCAACCCTCTCCTGCTGCAAGCGCGGTCAGATGGCGAAACAAGTCCAATGGTGTCGGAGAGACCAGCGCAGTAGACAGACACAGCCGTCGTCGAGTTTGGAGGCACTGTTGTATCGTCTTTCGTTACAATCTTGCTCAGTGTCGGGGGACTGTCTTCTGGCGTCAAATGCGAGAAGGGTGAGAGCTCAATTTCGGCGGCGGCACAATGGATGACGGCGTCATGGCGGGAGAGAAAGTCCCACCCCAGGATGACGTCATGAGAGCATGCCTGAATGACGATGAACTGGGCGACATACAGAACGTCCTGGATGACAACGCGAGCTGTGCACCCTGCTGTAGGATAAATGCGGTGCAAACTTGCAGTACGGAGGGATAACCCAGAAAGTGGCGTCATCACTTTTCGAAGTAAGCGGCAGAGTTTTTCGTCCATAACTGATACGGCAGCTCCCGTGTCAATAAGCGCCGATGCACAAACACCGTCCACAAACACGTCAATGACATTCGAGGGGCTGCTCTGAGGGCTTTCACATTGCGATAGCGTCGCAGTCCTTGCCTCGGGGACTGCGACGACTAGTTTTCCCGCTCATGAGCTGCCGCACTTGGCCGCATGGGGGACAGGGAACGACGTCGTGGAGACGGCGATCGTCGAGATGGACCTGGGCGAGATCGAGGTGGCATAGACGGCGGTTCTTCGCGATAAGGACGGCTGAGTTGGCCAGCAACAGGTGAAGAAATTGGAGCCGGCTGTACGCGATGGCAATAACGGGCCACGTGACCGGCGTAACCGCACGCAAAGCAGATGGGCCGGTTGTCGGGTGTGCGCCATCTGTTCACCGGGGTAGGTCTCACCCACGTCGCAAGGGCTGATGGACGGAACGGTGGCTGCATGGTGGACTGAAGCTGAGGCTGAGGGGTTACGTCAACATACGTAGCGGGAACACCCGCTGCAAAGGACGGAGGTCGAGCGGCAGCTTCGGCGTAAGTCAGAGGGGCGGTTGCTGGAACGACTTGGGGCGGCCTGGCGACCACTTGCGCGTAACTCAGGGGCGCAGGAGCCGGAGGCTGTGGGGGGTGGTACGCAGGCATTACCTCCGCTATTTCCTGTTCAATCGCTCGACGGATGGGAGGGAGAAGGGTAGTAGGCGATTGTTGAACAGTCGGTTGGTGGGCGAAGGGCAGGAGCGAGAACTGACGTGCGATTTCCTCACGGATGAAGGACTTTAGTTCTGCCATCAACGCCACTTGGTCACAACTGGCCTCCAAGCCAGCAAGCGTTGCAGCTCGTGGTGGGGAGCGTCGGGTCATCGAACGCTGCCGGCGGAGCTCCTCGTAGCTCTGGCACAGTGTGATGACCTCAGCCACTGTGCCGGGGTTTTTGGCGAGCAGCATCGTGAAGGCATCATCGTCAATGCCTTTCATGATGTTCCGGATCTTTTCAGACTCGGACATGGTGGGATTAGATTTGTTGGATAGGTCCAGGACGTCTTCAATATAGCTCGTGAATGACTCACCAGCCTCCTGAGCACGTTCACGCAAGCGCTGCTCGGCTTGCAGCTTGCGAACACCAGGGCGGCCGAAGACGTTGATGATTGCGGTCTTGAAATCGGACCAGGTGGCAAAATCGGACGCGTGGTTGTTATACCACAAACTGGCAACGCCCGTAAGGTAGAATACCAAGTTGGTCAGCTTGCCGTCCTCGTCCCATTTGTTGGGGACGCTCACGCGCTCGTAAATAGCGAGCCAGTCCTCCACGTCAGTGCCATCAGCGCCAGTGAAGATGGGTGGATCGCGGATTCTGGGGACACCGGGACAAGGGGGTGGCATTGGAGGAGGCGTTTGCTGAGAAGCGTCGTGGTACATAGTAGATGGCAGGGTACGTGATCGTAGCTCCAAAGGCATAGACAGGGATCGCAGCACTCTCCACCAAATTGTTAAGGCGTTTACTAGCCGGCAACGAGCGAGAATATGTAATGGCGACAGTCACAGCCAAGCACGGGCTCCCAGCGCGAGCGGCGTCCTTGTTGGGTAGCCCCACTAGAAGGTACTCAAGAGTTCGACCCATTTCAGCGTTCGGAGGCTTCGCTACAGTATTAACGTCCCAAAACCACCATATGATTATGAGAGACGCCGTAGTGGAGGACTCCGGAAATTTTGACCACCTGGGGTTCTTTAACGTGCACCCAAATCTGAGCACACGGGCCTACAACATTTCCGCCTCCATCGAAAATGCAGCCGCCGCAGCCGGGATTCGAACCCGCGACCTGCGCGTCAGCAGCCGAGTACCATAGCCACTAGACCACCACGGCGGGGCTCGTGTCATAGGCCGTTCCAAACTGCCATAAAATGCCTACTGCAAGTACAGTTGGATATTCCCCACTAATACGACACACAAAAAATGAACGTATTACGGCGTTATACTTTCGATCGACTAGAATGTCGATTGTCTTGAAATAACAGTAATGGAAGTGCTGCTCCAAAGTGCAATATTTGCTAGTAACTGCTCCAAACCTGGTCCAAATTGTGTTGGCAAACTAAAAAAGAGGGACCATCCCGTAAGCCTAGGTGAAACCAAAAAGCAAGCTGTATACACTATCGTCCTAGTATGCTACTCAAAAATCTTGATTGGAGCCGACAGATGGAAACAGTGTAGTGGGTAATCATAAGATGAACAGATAAGTCCTCCTATCGAAACGTCGGCCAGCCGGTCTGAGGCACTTCACCTGTTCATCTTATGATTATCCCCCTAGTATGCTACTCAGTGGCGTAAATTTAGAAAACTATCAAGGGGTGACACATGTCACGCCATGGTGTCTCATTCGTATTTTTAATATGGGATGTATTTTTATTTATGTAAGAATTAAATCGTGCTTTCCGATAAAATTAAAAAAAAACGAGCATAGGGTCTGAGCTCGAGCAATCGCAGTGTCCTATTCAGTCTCTTTTTTTTTCACCTTTTTTTAAAACTTATAGTTCACACGAGCTGAGAGCCATTTAACACAGGTACTGGTAAAAGATAAAAAGCCTTTTAAAAAAGTCGATTGCACTATAATTTACTGTTAACTCAATTAACTCAATTATATCACGTGCTTGCTTGTAAGGGCTGTCCTTTCCAGGCTGAACACAAAAAAAAGTCCGCACTCCCTTCACCCTCTCCCCCTTTCCATGATTTTTACGCCAATTATGCTACTATACGGCTTGTATACTAGCTGTGTACTAGCATACGGCATGTTTATTAAATATTTATAATATGCTTAAGTGATGTTTTAGACATCAGGATTCGTTAGGAACGTGAATCTGCTCCGAAAACCCCAATAGGAACACTAAGCTACAGCATTTTTTTTCTGCTCCAAAGACACTTGAGCCTACTTCAAAGCACCGTTTTTTCTACTCTAGAACCTGTTCCAAAAAGCAGAATGTCGCTTCCATCACTGAAATAACGTTGTATCAACTTTTTCCATTTACTACCACTAATTATAACTGGGGTTTAACGTCCCAAACCACCATACGATTATGAGGAACTGTTTCGGGGAGGGATGCGAAATTTAGGTCGCCTGGCACTTTTTAACGTGTACCTACAACTGAGCACATGGACCTCAGGTATTTCCTCCTTCATCGAAAATTCGGCCGGAATTCGATCCCGCGAATTGTGGGTCAGCAGTATACAACATCACTATCTCTACATCACCGTGGCTGGCTGTTGCATTTACAGACTGTTGTTCATAAGTGGCGTGTGAACGGGTTCAAACCACAGTGTGGTAGGCTATTTCTGACTTGCTAACTATATCGAAGGAGAGAAGGGACAGGATGCTAATTATATCGAAGGAAAGAAGAAACAGAAGGCAAAGGAAAGACAGGAATGTCAACCAGTCTAGAACGAATGGTATGCTGTAATACCATTACACTGGGGACAGGGATGAGGTAGTTTGAAAGATGGAGAGAGAGAGAGAGAGAGAGAGAGAGAGGAGAGAGCACACAAAGTCATGCTTCACAGTCATCATAACACTATAGTCTATAACCTCCGGTTAGAGTCTGTTGCCTTCAAGAAGCCGAGGATGGCTTTCCTCGATTTCGCTCGCGATGACCTCTGTGGACGATATTCCAGAATGGTTTCCGCCGTTATCAGTCTGCGATCTATGCGAGCTAGTGTCACTGCAGGTGATTTTCTCTGCGCATTGTAGCGAGGACAGTTGCAGAAGATATGCTTTAGTATCTCTTCGCTACCACAGTTGTCACAGAATTTCGACACGAAATAAAAATGGCTTCGTGGAAGCCACTCACACACATAAACGACAGAGCAGAGTTGCATCATTTCGGAGTAGTCCAATCGTCTATAGACGTAAGGTGTTCGGGCTGTAGTGAAGTTAATTGCGCAATCTATTTTATTCCCAGTAGACAGATTGATTTCCCGTGCGGCCATTCGAAGTTGGCTAGCAGCGTCAGTGTTTGATAACGGTACTCTCTCAAGCCTGTTGCCTTGAAGCGCTGATCGAGCAGCACTGTCAGCGTATTCATTGCCTATCGCGCTGCAGTGACTTGTCAGCCACTGAAATGTGAGGTAGTGGTCTTTCTCAAACGTAGTATGGAGGAGATACTGAAGCACAAAGACAAGCTGTTCTCATGTTCCGTGCGCAGGGCTGATTCTAAAGATAGCAGAGTTGCCTTTGAATCACTGAAGAATCACCAGTTCGTGGTTGACTACAAGAAGTGGAGCGTGAAGAGCAGTGAGCCCCGCAGCCGTCCATGACGTTGGGTGATCTGTCTTGAAACTGAAAGTAATATCTTTCGCTGGGACGGCCACTGCAATAGGAACACTGCAGAGTGGTTAAGAAGATATAATAACTTGCGAAATAAATAAAAGCGGTGTCTGTGTGGCTGCGTGAACCTATTATCTGTCATATACCGCGAACTGTCACGCACATATAAACTGCAGTTGTGGTTTCTACGTCCTCTGCTATGTAATAACTAATACGATGACGTCATTCTGTGCTCACGCGTGTACACGTTTTTGTGTAAGCAGACGTGTTGGTGTGCATTATGTGTAGACGTCATACAATTACTTCACATGACATCTGCTTTGGAATGTCACGGGCTGGTTTCACATCTGCGCTCTCGTGATACCGAAAACATTTATAGTAGGATCGCGCATGCTTTCTTATATTATTTCGTTAATACAAAAATGTCGAGTTTAACGTTCCAAAACCACAATATTGTTTGGACGAACGCCGTTAGGTAAAGCTCCCGAAAATTCCGAACATCTGGGGTTCTTTGACGTACCCCTAAATCTAGGTACAGTAGGCGGGCAAATGAGATTAGAAAGTTTACGGGTATAAAGTGGCAGCTGCAAGCACAGGACTGAGGTGACTGGCGGGACATGGCAGAGGCCTTTGTCCTGCAGTGGGCGTATAGTCAGGACGACGACGACGACGACGACGATGATGATGATGATGAAATATACGCGCCTCTAGCATTTCGACGTCATCGACAAGCCGCCGTCGCGGCCGGTATTCTGTCCCACGACCTTCGGGTTGGCACTCGAGCAGTGGCAGCACTAGACTGTGCACCGTGCCGGTTTCCGAGAAGAATGAAAGAGAAAGGTTTCGGTACGTTGTTTAAAGAAAGGTGTATAAAATTTATTTTTATGCTCTGCAATTTTTAGTAGAAGAAGAATGTGATAATTGAGATCCTGACGTCCCTTGTTGAAATGCGTGGATGGTGATATCTAAATTTTCTAGCATAGTTGACATCAAGGAAGATGCGGTGTCGTGTCTAGAGTGTTTATCCATAGCGGAATATATAGCCGGATTCCTGCACTTTCAATGGGAAACCACGCGTGTTATTTGGAACACGCGATAACCTGCTGCAACATCATCGCCACGACCACTCAAGTTATCTCGAAAAACACTCATTCCTTATCGGGGCATAACCGCGGTAGTCGGGATCGAACCGTAGTTGAGGCAATACCATGCTATAGAAAAGAAGCGAGAGGTGTGCTAAGCACTCGTGCCGCACGCCACACGATAACACGAAGAAGCGTACGTTCCCGGCTATCTTCAAAGCGGAGACGTTTTCTCACCTCCCTTGCTACGATCAACGATTGGTCGATCCTGCAAACAGACAACTTGAGTGGGGTGCATTAAAAAGAAAAAATGAGGGAAAACAGAAACTCACAGATTCTCTTACGAAATCTCTTAAGGCGTTTAAAAGGCAAGAACAATATTATTTTCCTTCCCATTCTAAATATTGATTCCCATCTCCCTCCCGACTCCATAAACTTTTTATATGTGGGGTTTAACGTCCCAAAACCACCACATGATTATAAGGGACGCCGTAGTGGAGGGCTCCGGAAATTTCAACCACCTGGGGTTCTTTAACGTCCACCCAAATCTGAGCACACGGGCCTACAACATTTCCGCCTCCATCGAAAATGCAGCCGCCGCAGCCGGGATTCGAACCCACGACCTGCGGGTCAGCAGCTGAGTACCTTAGCCACAGGCTGGGAGGAGGGGGGAAGGGTCTGGCCTTTCTCCTTCCAAAATTTGAATGGAGGGGGTGTTTTACCGAGGAAAAGTTACAGAAATAGGTGTTTTTCAAAGTCTTCAACAGTGCCTTTCTCTTCCTCCGAAAAAAAAATGTCAGCTGCGGGCCTGATGTCTATTTATTTTTGGTTAACACCTAGAATATTTCAATTGGAAGTGCCACTCGTCAGGTGTCATCTTGTGTTTTACTTCGCGGCTAAAATATGCAGTTAATTTTTCTCACTTCATTCATAAAGTTTTTTTTTCGGGAATAAATTCACCACGTAATTCTTTACGCTCTAATTTACAAAAAACAGCAATAAAACAATAAACGCCCGAAGGGTCTCGCGACAAATATGATTACTTCCGTATGCATCGAACATGCAACAGCGGAACTTCCTGCGTGCCACCGCACAACACACATGCCGCCCTCATGCATGCACTGCGATGCTTGAATCTTCGAGTCTTCCTTCTTCCCTTGCTCGGCTTCCTGAAAAGCCGCTTGAAACCAGCCACACGGCCTTTATCGGCCGCGTGGAGTCTCGGCTATACACGACACCGTCTGAGTAGCGCGACTCCTGCAGGAGCGGATGTGTCCGTGATAAGGGGCGCCGACAAAAGAGAGACTTGCGAGCCGCGTGCACGGGTCTCCTCTTTTCACGTGTTTTCTGTTCTTCTTCTGCATCGGCGTGGCACACATTCGTCGTCGGGACTTCTTCTACCAGAGTGCGTAGCAGGCGCTCAAAGGCGGCCTTGCATACAAGGGTCTTGGACCGTAATCGAAGAAGGTTCGGAGTGTCATTCAGGACGAAAAACGCGGTCTTGTGTTGTACGCAGCTTCTAGAGGTATTTTTTTTTTTAGCACAGGCGTGCGCCGGGGTCCCCATCAAGGGCAGGGGCTGGGGAGAGTTCATTCCCCCCTATTATGTCAATGTTCGGATACATTTCTCGCCACCCCCTTAGGTGTTTACGCGGGAAAGGGGAAAGGGGGGGGGGCACGTAGGCATGCCTACGACTTTAAGTTTACAGGTTCCACCAGGGTTGACACTGAGTTTTCAGTAAAATTCGCCAAACGACCAGTGAAAAGTCGCCAAAATCTTCAAAAGTCACCCCCACCCAAAAAAAAAAAAAGAAAAACGCCACTCAACATATGTGTGGTGGGTCTACTAATAAAAATTGCCAATTATGTATAGCCGACTGAAGTACAGTAACATTCATAATACCTAAATTATATTGGCGTTGTTTTTATGCCAGCCGCATCATCCACTTCGCCACGGGGAGGCTCACTGGGCTTGGAATCATATCGCCCGCTTCATCATGGGAGCACTGAGAAAGGGCATCCATGCACCAGCAGCGTCCCCTAAAGGTAGCGCCCCATAACAAAAGTTCCTGATGGTTTTAGTTGTATTGAATACAGGGCGAAACAGCCGGTATACAACAAGAAAGGGAAGGCGTGCATATCCTTCCTGCAGATTTAGAGTGTTGTTGCAGTGGAATAACGTGTCAGATAAGCGAAAACATTAATTAAAAACCAACAGAATTACGTTTGTCTGCCCTACACATTCACGTAATAGGAAGAGGTGTGCGGCGACGAATAAACTATCCCCTTCCCCCAAAGGTTGTAAGGGGGGGGGGGGGGGTTCGCACACCTATGTGCACGCACATAACTCTGCGCACACTTATATGTGTGCGTGTGAACGCTTTATTGAAAAGGCACTTGTTCATTTTGACGTTCTTTTTGTTTGTTTCGGTATGATAATCATATTTTTTCCTTGTAAATTTTTGTTTTCGAAATAACCACGTTTTTTTTTTTTCACCACAGATCCCATCAAAATGAAATAGCCGTGGGAATATAAACCTGAACCTCTCCACAGAAGGTCGACTAGAGCATAACAGAATAGAAATTAGACATACATGGCAAAACTTATTGAGCAGACATTATACTTAAATTCGTGGTTTATGCAGCGTGGGGTACATGTTTATGGAATCAAATGCTAACTTAATTTTGAGCACATGCTAGCTCTTAAAATTTCGGCTAAACAGAAATTCGCCCTCTTCGACTGGGAATTAAACCCGTATCTTCGGTCTCAAAGGCGCTACAACTACAGCAAAGCCGTTTACAGCTACTACAACGAGTAATAATGTATTCAAGTACAATAGAGGGCATCAAGTATGGGAGGACAGCAGACAATGAAAAATCTATTCTACTCGCAGAGAGGCAGGAAGTTTACTGGTTTGTCAACGAAATAATTTGATCCTTCTCATTAAATGGGTAATTACAGGCGAGGACGCGTATGCCTACCGAATCTATATGCCGCGCCGGAAACGAAGCCAGGGTGAATCGCACCCACCGCTCTTACACAATGTCTCGTCCGTCGCGAGCCGCTCAATTAAAGAACAATGAGGGAAGGATCAAGGGCGCGCCCATTTGACAGCGACGGCCAATGTCGTCAGGTGGCTGATCACGCGAAGTAGACGACGCCGACTCCAGCGAGCCGCTAGTTCCGTTCAGTGAACACCCTGCCACGGACAGCGTGCGACACCCCTGGAAGGCAGACTCGTACGTGATGATTTACATCCAATAGATTGCTTATAATCAACTGCGTTTTGCAGTGTACGATTTTTTGGCCATTGGTCGAGTACCTTTATGCGGAAACGGCCGTTGTAATTCAGTTGCATCTTTGTGGTGGTAGCAGAGTCTTAAGTACACGGTGTCTAGCATCTTGCCTGTATCGGAATGTGCTCACCACGTCCGGAACTATAAATTCCACGAAGTTAGACGGTAACTTCAGGCATCACAGATGACCCGTGACGAAATGTGCTTGTATTTGGACCTATAAAGCTATAGCCGCCCTGTAGCTTTTCTCGTCTTAAACCTGAGCTGTGTAACGCATGGCACTTGACACCTCGCTGTAGCTTCGCTTTCCTGTTTCCAGGGGCCAGTGAAAGATTCAAGGAAGTTTGAAACGCGAGCAGAATAAGAAAGTAATGCACAAGTCCTGGCTATTTGTGGCCGTATAGTTTCTTCTGCTCGTGTTTGAAACTTGCTGGAGCCCTTCACCACACGCCATGCACGAACAGAGAACCGCGCATCTAAGTCATTGGTCAGCTTTGTTCTATAGGAAGCCGTCTTAACAAATCCGCGCGAGGATGTTGCTGCCGTCCGCTATTGAAATCACTAGCGAAAGTTCGTCGCGTCATTGAAGGACGTGGCGCAAAAACTAAAAGCACGTGCGACCCAAGCCGCATGCGCGATTGCGCCGGAAGCGTTTGACGAAGAACCGTTTTTGAAACACTGCACAGCTAGTACTGTTCTTTGGTTACTGACCCGCGCATCTAATGTAAGGTTATTCACACCTTTAAACGTACGGCTCGGTGGTGAAGTGGTTGTGTGACTCGGCTGCAGACTTGAAAGTCGCGGGTTCGACACCGCGCCGGGGCGGTCGCATATCCAAGACCAAACGGTAGAAGCCTTTAGTCTGTGCAAGCTAATACCACCAGCGGACCGTAATTTCCGAATCATGCAACGAAATTGTGTCTCAATATCACATCAAGTTTTTGGCACGTGAAGCCTTTAGGACGAGTGCGATAGCGTAACAGCTACGACGCTCCACTCTTGGACATGAAGGTATGATACGTGGCACTGCCGCAAGGCAGGGCTCATCAAAGCGTTAGCATACATATTCGAGGCAAAATTATTTGATAAACGCCCTTGATTCGCTCGTATGATGTAAATAACTGCCCAGATTTTAAAAAGTGGCACTGACACGGGCCAATCGCCTATTCGACGGCCTTCGTCAAGGCCTAATGAGTAAGTAGTAAACGACGCTCCTTTTTTGTGTGTTTTTTCACATCACCCATCGATGTGAATCAACTTGGCTAACTACAATTCAGGAACTCATCAGTTTTCACGATTATTCCATCTCAAATTTTGTATTCATTCGGGCATCTTATGAAAAAAAAATACACGTAAAAAGATGCCAAGTGAGAGCATATGCTTGCTAATGCCTGGTATATGCGAATCAGATTGCGGCAGCTTGATAGTAAAATATCAAGCTGTGATTATTCCTCCCTCTGTACTCACCAGTGCAGCAACACGACTACTAGTATGCAAGCTTTTGAATGATTAAGTTTAGAAGAGTTGCCTTTCGGGTGAGTTGTGTTTCAAAACGTGTGCATTAGGGTGGCATATATAGGTTAACAATTGTTAACGTTTTACGTCAAGAAACTACAATATCAATATTAAAAAATGCCACAGTAGAAGGCTCAGGAAATTCCACGTTCACCTAGATCGGAGCACAGGGAACTGTAGCATGACGAGGAAAGACACACACGAATGCACAGATAGACGCCAAGCTCCAAAGCGTTTATTTCGATGCTTTCAAACTAATTCTTGGTGTGCGTACTCGTGTTACACGGGCTCGTATTCTATAAGCTACATTGGGCCCTTTCCCGACAAAGCAACGTGGCTCTCATCTTGTATGCATGCAGAGAGTGTTGCACGCAACTACAAGTCCGCGCCACGCGCACAGGCGATGCCCCTGCGGTAGCAGCAGCCACGTCTTAGCAGTAGAGGCAGCGACGTGAGTGCGGCTAGGCCGCATTGTTTCGAGGCCAGGCAGCGGCGGCGACGATCGCCGAGGAAAGCTGCATGCACCCGACGCAATGCCCGTGCATCATCGGCTCGTGACGGTGCGCAGGCGCTGGGAGGTGTCGGTACGTACGAACCCCCACTCTTATTTCACTTTAAACGTGAATTCTGCTTTAAGGAACACGTGGAACTATCGCACGCTCTTGTATATGATGTCTTCTATGGGGGGGTTAAGAGACAAAAAGAGAGACAAGAGACAAGAAGAGAGCAGAGTTGATTAGGGAACAAACGGGGGTTAAGGATATCATAGCTGAAATCAAGAAGAAGAAATTGACATGGGCCGGGCATGTAGCGCGTAGACAGGATAACCGCTGGTCGTTAAGGGTAACTAACTGGATTTCCCGAAGAGAGAGAGAGAGAGATAAAGATGCAAGGAAAGGCAGGGAGGTTAACCAGACGCACACCCGGTTTGCTAACCTGCACTGGGGAAGGGAAAAAGGAGAGAAAAGAGGTTGCAGAAAGATGAGAAGGTACACACAATCACGAGCACACTCGGGGAGCACACACAGTCTACAGGCGGTCGCTCAGGTTTGTTGACTTTAGGTAAAGTAGCAGTGCTTTTGTTGCTTTCTGCGCAACTGAGGCAGATGCCCAAGGTCCTAGTATCTTCTGCACACAAAATGGTCCGGGGTCAAGTCGATTCAAAACCATCCGGAGCTGGCATCGCTGTGTGTCGTAGCAAGCGCAGCTGCACAGGACGTGTTCGATGGTCTCTTCAGCTCCGCAGTAGTCGCATGTAGGAGTGTCTGCCCCAGAGAAGGCAAGCGGGATAGGGGGAGTCAGAAGGTTAGGTGGGCAGATGAGATTAGGAAGTTCGTGGGTATAAATTGGCAGCAGCAAGCACAGGACCGGGTTAACTGGCGGAACATGGGAGAGGCCTTTGTCCTGCAGTGGACGTAGTCAGGCTGATGATGATGATAATGATGGGGGGTTAAGTATAAAGCTGAACCTCTTTGGCAAACTTAGAAACGACTTACGTTCTAGCGTTCTACTGCTTCGACTGATCGTGAGACAACCTTAATTGGTGTATTTGTGCGCTGCATTAATCATGCTCTTATAAAAATATATTTGAAAATGAAAGCTATAAAAGCGTGTGCGAGGATGAGTGCACGTGCTTTCGTGGCATATGCGATGAAGAAATGTGAAATAGCTCCGCCGACTTAAGGTAGAGAAGACTGGGTAAACAACAGCTGCTTTTTTATTGCTTCACTTTTCTCAATATCATTTTTATCACCGTCTGTATGGTTCAACCAGCCTTCACAACGTTAAATCAGTGGAGCCGCTTCAATCTTCATATTCATAATAACGTTTGGTGGACCAGAGATGAACAGTGGAACTTGCCCAGTTTTTGTGGCACACATCGTTAGGAGCTGCGTTACTCTCTGTAGGAATCAACGTAGACCTAAAACAGCACCGCTCCTTACAAATCTGCACTCGTGTTTCGTATCTTGCTTCGGGACATTGTCGTAATTCATGGTTTCGTTTCATAATTACGAATTGGTACCACTTCACCCAATCGTCAGTTATACCTAAAGACGTGTCAATGGTACCGTCACCTTTCAAGCTTTGTTATTCCTTTTTACCGACTTATATGGTAAACGAAAGTGATAAGCCGACTTGCCTTATTACATGCTATTTTTGCATGTCTGAACCAGTATCGTTATCTTGTGAAGACAGTGACCATCTGTTAGATGTTATATGATGCTGAACACGCTTATTATGCGTCAGACAAGCAAATACGAATGTAACATCTTTGTTCGTTTGAATCTTGGCTTATCATACCATTGCTCAGCATTCCAAACGAATGTCGTAATTACTTAACCTAGCTATAGTATCTAGCTATTTCCCTTGCTTACTGGGTCTTTCAAAGTTTACGTCACACGCTAAAGAACATGCGACTGAACCTTTAGCCCAGACACGTAATCACGCGTTTGTGTACTCTTTGCATTCCGCAGGGGTAGCTGAGGCTGAGCCCTGCCCTCTTTCAAAACCTCTTTTCTCTCTTTGACATTCAAGAAACCATGTCGCTGTGACGCTCGGTTTCTCACACTTTAGGGTTCAGTCAACTGATCGTGATGTAGATGGCTCAGCAGAGTGCTAAAATGCAAAGGGTTCAGTAGAGTGCTAAATGCAATCAGGCCCGAAGAATCGGTGAAGCCTGGCTCAACGGCAGCGGGAGATGGCGAAGGCTCGCGGCTACCTCGAATCGGGAAGCTGCCCACCTCGGGTGCGCAATGCGCTTGCTCCAAACAATAGTTTATTCGCTATATATCTCCACGGTTTTGCTGCGTCGTCCCCGATTTAACTTTAGCCCTCGTCGTAAGCCTCCAGGTTTCTGCCCTGTGTGTTTGTAAGAAGCAGCTGGACCGGCTTGATCGGAGAAACATAGCGGAAACCTTGGCCCTGCAGTTGGCTTAGTTACGCGGATGATGGTGATGATGATGATGATGATGATGATGATGATGATGATGATGATGACGACAACGACGACGATGGTGACGACACAAATTTTGTACAGTTTGTCAATGGCAATCAGCTGAAAAAGCTTTCTTACACAAGTCACCAGGACTGAGAAAGAGCTGAGCTGTCAGTGAAAGCTGTCAATTTATTTGAGTTGGCGAACGCTCACGTGATAATTTCGATCCCTCAACTGTAGATCAGTGATGCGTGTTTTGATAAAGAGTGCTACTCGTTTACTTAAAGTAAACTTTATTTTTACTTTTCGCTAACAGATTTGTACTCCCCACGTTTGTATGCTTCTTCTCAATACTTGTGTTCTTGCGGCAAAGCCACCTTTACTGAATGATGTTAAACGTTGTTTGGTCATTTTATCGTAAGCGTGGCTTACAAACACTACGCATAGCAGTTCTTTTTAAAAATCTGGGTCATATTGTTCCCGCGAGTTGTGATGAAAAAGTTGTATTTGCAGGTGGTAGACAATGATGGTTGCGTGCTACTGCCTTGCAAATACATGCGCTCTCCTCATCTCTCTCTCCCTTTCGCATGTCCGTTGCAGTATTATGGCGAATAAATTTCCCTGTCTCCCTCGAAAGCACGTATGTATATACAAAATATGTAGAAATTTTTTAAGGTGGGAGGGCAGAAGGGATACATGATTTGTACCTCCAAAACATATCCCCTCCCCTGATTAACAGCCTCCAATCCTCCTCCCACCCCGCCGTCCCCGGTTTATACTACTCTGCGTTATGTTACAGCGTGACAAAAACGAGAAAAATAGGGAGATCCTTAAATTGAAAGATCCTCAACGCGATAACGATATCCTGTCTCTAGTGCGTGATGTTGTAAATGGCTTGTCAGTGAAGCTTTCGCATACGGCTGAATTCTGGGTAATTGGTAGCATGATGTAAATCACGGGCAAGTGTGCATGTAAAATATTTTCGAACTTGCTATGCACCCACTACGTGGCCTGAAGAGAAAAGGCCCAGTAACGTGCGAACTTTTTGTAGTGGGTCATCATCATAATCCGCCTGACTACGTTCACTTCAGGGCAAAGGCCTCTCCCATGATCCGACAATCAAACTGGTCTTGTGGTCGCTTTAAACCATGAAGCCATGATAATCACATGTTCTTATGCCCGATCGCGATGTACGCTTGTACCACGCATTATTACCTCGATATTACGTGTTGCATTGTGAATCGCGTATGTAAGTTACTTTCACAGCATTTCCAAGCGAAAGTTATTTCCACTGCATTTACAAGCAGACGCTTGGCTCTGTGGTAGAACACTTGCTTTGCACTCAAACGACCCGGGTTCATTTCTCACTCAGACCCAGAAATTTTAATTTTTATTTTATTTGCATCTTTCTTGATTTTTACGTCAGGCACAATATCAGTTTTCGCTCACAACGAACGGCGCCGACGCCGCAACTTCTGCGAAACGAACTCTTTAACGCTACCGCGTTAAAAAGCTACGGTACATATATTACAGAACACAGCGTTGTGTGTTTTAGCTTTTTTATTCTTGGTTTAGGTCGCGCTGTAACATAATAACCCTTAACGCTAACCAACTCTACTGCACTGCTGTACAGTATATGTAGTTAGGTGTAGCCATGCGTAATATGGTTACTTTTAGTAGCACAGAAAAAGGTTTCTGAAAGTTTAATGATCTGAATCTTCTAGCAGTTCTTCGCTGGTTCACGTGCTCCCGTGTTTGATTTGTGCTCATATTTTGCCGCCATGCAGAACGCGTGGTGGTTTTACGAATGACTGGTAGATGGAGCCAGCGTACTATTCGAGCTTGCACGAGTAAGTGACGGGAAATTTTTGAAAAGAAAAATCGAGGTGGTACACAGAAAAGAATATACAAAGAAGAAAATGTTATGACGAAACAAGGCAGGAAAGTAAACAAACACGGAAAGGAACAAGGAAACGAAACAAACACGATGTTCTCAAGGGCGAGGCTTTGCCGCACAACGACAACAACAACAAGGACAGTGGAAGAATCTGCTGATCGGTTCAGCCCGTCGCAATAGAATATGTAAATGTTCACATCTCAGAAGCGCCGTTGTTCATAGCTGGTGGAAATATAAGAGGTCACCTTTGTAGAGCTGTGAAAGATGGTTAGAGTATTGATTGAAAAGAAAACAGCAAAAGGCGGTGACATCGTCCGAAACGAATGTATAGTCAGGGTAAAGGTTATATAGAAACTGTAAAGGTCCGTTATATGACATCCATCCGTCCATCCATACATACACACACACACACACACACACACACACACACACACACACACACACACACACACACACACACACACACACACACACACACACACACACACACACACACACACACACCGCGATGAAGTCGCTCTATGAAATAATAGAGCTCCGAAATCAGAGACGTCAATATAACGTCACTATGACGATACCAGCAACGAAGTCAAATGAAGACGTCATTACATGTCGCCGCAGCTTGCAATGCCTCCGTTCCTCAGAGGGTGATCCTGAGAGGGTGAGAGAGTTATCCGGAGAGGGTGATTCTGGAGGCCAATGATGATAGGGTGATTCTGAGAAAGCGATCTTGAAAGGGTGATTCTGAGGGAGCGATCCTCGAGGCTGATTCTGGGAGGGCAATTTCGAGAGAGTGATCCTGCAGAGGCCGATCCTGAGAGGACGATTCTCCTATCCTGAGAAGGGATTTGATCGAAGTTTCTCCTCACTTCGGTGTTTGAAAGAGCGCCTTTCGCATATCTCACATGTTTGTCATATTGGCAGAGGATCCGACGCAGCTTTCGAGAGAGGTGTAGATGCGCATCTGTAGAACGACTAAAATTCTGAATTGAGATTTTTGTTCTACGGTGATGGGATGCTAAAGCAAATGAATGCTTTAGACCAGTCCTGTTTCTGTAGCTCCTCCGAACAAGCTTTATTAATTACAATAGGCGAGAAAATGGCGTGAATACTATTTAGCAAAGTCACAAAAGTTTATTTCTTGGGATGCCGCTGGCGCCGTATTTGAGACCCTTCCCTAGCGAATGCATAAAAAACCCTGAGAGGTTCTTTCCCAGTTGTTTTTTTTTTACGTCTGTCGCACATCGGAATTCATCCTCTACGGTCGGTAATCGAACCGGCAACCTTTCTTCTCTCTAGCGCAACGCCGTATAGGGCTCAGAGCAAAGTGCGCACCGCGTTGCATCGCTCGTTACGCGACAGTAGCGGCGGAGCTTTCGAGACGCCCGCCCCAGACGTCCTTGCCTGCGGCGAGGTGGGTCATGTGACCGGCCTGCTGCAAAAAATCAAAGGCATAATGCGTCCGTTATTTACTATGGGAAGGCAAGTGAAGGAGGGCAAGTGGGCGCCTTTTGCAGGTTCGTTGACTCAAGCGCGCCGGCCGAGGGCGAAACCACGTGGTTTTCTCGCGGTGGCGCGCCTCTGAAGCGCTCGCGCTTCTTCTTCTTTTGTTTTGTTCCTCCTCCCGTTTCGTTTTATTGCCTTTTTTTGTTTGTTTGACTGGTAACTTCCTCTTGCGTACACATTTTCGTTCACCGTTTCATGCCGCTTGACCCGCGCGCCTATGGCCTTCTTGCGTTCGTCCAAAAAAGAGCGATGGTTGAATGAACCCGCGCGGTTCCTGGTGAGGGCGCGCAGTTCGCCAAACGTTCGAGTCGAGGATGACCTTGCCAGCGGCCCTTTAGTAATCCTCACTATGGCGCGTTTGGCTTACCACCGTATTCTCGAGCGTTCCTTCACTCAACGCTTCACCTTCACTTGAGAAAGTCGATGGAAGCGCCCTCTCTAGTCACGGCAAATCACTGCATATCAGCGATAATGTGGTGCGATTCTGGAGCAGCGCAGCGTCATTGTCATCCGAGCAGCGGCGCTGTGCTCAGCTATGTCAAGTGAAGGGTGAAAGTTGAGTCGAGGAGCGTTTGTGAATACGGGGGTTAGAGTTTGACTTCGACTTAGGATTTGGCTTGGTCGGTGGCGGGCTCGGTACGCCTCTGAGAAGAGTGGATTTGTGATTTTTTACGTTGATGCGCAGCAAACTATGAACCGCACCGTGGTGGTCTATAGTTGCAGCGGTTCTCGACTCATTACTTGTAGGTCGTGGGAACGAATGCCGGCTAGGGCGGCCGCATTTCCGGTGGCGACGAAACAATTGAGACCCGTGTGCTTATAGTTTAGGTGCACGTTCAGGAATTCCAACCGGGTAAAAGTCCAAAGCCTTCTACTGTGGCTTCCTTTATTAGCATATCTTGTTTTTGCGACTTAATGCCCCAACACTTATTATTAGTAATCTATAGGAGTTGAACTGACATACCAGAAGCAGATATTGACTTGACATATATTCTTTGGTTTTGTACCCTATCGCAAGAAAGCTGTTTATTTAAGCAAAACGGAATATTAACAAAAGCGAACAGATAATAATATTGCGTCTAATAAAAAAAAACGACCCTCTACATTGCCGTCGTTTGTAAACGACGACCACCTAATGGAAACGTGGGACGCCAAGCTCGTCCTCGAGGACCTGGAAGACCAGCGGCTACTCGTCGCCAGGGCCAAGAGGGCAGTAGAAGCCAGAGGGTTCCTGGACTAGGGAACCCTCCCACCTTAGGGTGACACCGGCCCTCGCTGGGAACACTATTTTCTAAATAAACGTTTATTTTTCTCTATCTCTCCTCTACATTGCCGCCGCTTTTCTTTAAGCAAGAGGAAGACGTTCTACATTACAGAGTACATTACTGCGGGGAAGCAGTAAGCCGTCCCTGCATTTACACTGAATGCAACTGTGCTTAGAAAATAGTGGTAACGAAATAATGGGAAGTATTTTGCACTGCAGTATAAGACAGCGGTGTGCAACGATTCCAAAATAGGGGAAGTTATTAGAACCAATGAAATGTAAATAAGAAGAAAGAGAAGTGGGTGAAAAAGTAACCAGCCGTGAGCAGGAATCGAACTTACGGCCTTCGAATAACGCGTTCGATGCTCTAGCATCGAACGCGTTATTCGAAGGTCGTAGGTTCGATTCCTGCTCACGGCTGGTTATTTTTTCACCCACTTTTCTTTCTTCCTATTTACATTCCATTGGTTATAATAACTTCCCCTGTACATTCCTTGGCATTACTGTCTGTTAGATCTCATTATTATATCATGCTTCAGATAAGGAACAGCTCAACCGCAGTTTCACCGGACGTTTCCGTCACCGCCACCATGCTAACTACAAAACACCAGCTAGGTTTTATGATTGTTTCTTCAACCTATCGAGCGCAGCGGCGGCATGCTTGCTGCGCTGCTGCTACCACGTTAATAAACGATCGTTATGTTTCATGTTTTCCTAACACAATTTCTCCGGCATTCGAGCGGAGTGTGCCGCCGAGCTAATCAGTGACAAGACAGACGCTGCGCAGGTTTGTGTGCGCAGTGGTCACCACATCACCCCCCCCCCCCCGCCTCACACACACACACACACTCACACACACACTCACACGTGGAGTGCATGGCGGAGAAATTGTGTTAAAGAAGCGGGCCATTTTATATACGAAGTGTCTCTTGACGGGAAGGGTACCAGAATTTCGAAAGAACGCCAACATCATGTTAGTCCATAAGAAAGGAGAGGTCAAGAAAAGGCCGATCAGCTTACTGTGTTCTCTAGAAACTATTTATAAAAATAGAATTGAGGCGACATTAGAGTGCAATCAACCAAAGGAACAAGCAGGATTTCGTACAGGCTACTCCACGATAGACCGTACTCATACTGTCAATTAGGTAACCGAGAAAGGCGCGGAATACAACCAACCCCTATACATAGCTTTCATAACTTACGAGAAGGCATTTGACTCTGTCGAGACATCTGCAGTAATGCAGGCACTACTGAATCAGGGCATCGGAGAACTTTACATAAACATACTGGAAGAAATCTACAGTAGATCCACAGACACCATAGTTTTCCATAAAGAAAGCGAAGGGTATTAGGCATGGAGAGACCATCTCACCAATGCTATTCAACGCGTGTTTACAGGAGGCTTTCAGGGCCCTAGATTGGGAAGAGTTAGGGATAAGCGTTAATTGAAAGTATCTTAGTAGACACTAAAGGCAAGTATTACGTCGACGTTGATTCTTCCGCAGGTCGCGGGATCGACTCCCGGCTGCGGCGGCTGCATTTCCGATGGAGGCGGAAATGTTGTAGTCCCGTGTGCTGAGATTTGGCTGCACGGTTAAGAACTCAAGGTGGTCGAAATTTTCGAAGCCCTTCAGTATGGTGTCTCTCATAATCATATGGATTTGGGACGTTGAAACCCCACATATCGATCAAGACTTTGATTGTTGAAATAGCGGTCCAGAAACCTCGTAGGGTCAGTCTTGTGCCAAGGGAGGGCTTATTTAGACATAAAATTGCATTTTAGTGGTCCGCATCAGATTAGCGCACTTCAAAATACCCGCTTCAATGGAACGTCTGACGTCACTGTTGCCGTGCACAACGTTGCCCGGTTTTAAAGTGGGATATCCGACACAAATAAGAATAAGAATGGGGTGGAGCACATTTGACCTTTGTCCTGCGGTGGACGTAGTCAGGATGACGATGATGATGATGATGATGATGATGATGATGATGATGATGATCCGACACTATAGTAGAGAGAGAGAGATAAAGATGCAAAGAAAGGCAGGGAGGTTAACCAGACGCACATCCGGTTTGCTACCCTGCACTGGGGAAGGGATGAAAGGGAGAAAAGATGTTGCAGAGAGATTAGAAGGTACACACAATCACGAGCACACTCGGGGAGCACACACAGTCTACAGGTGGTTGCTCAGGTTTGTTGACTTTAAGTAAAGTAGCAGTGCTTTAGTCGCTTTCTGCGCAACTGAGGCAGCTGCCCAAGGTCCTAGTATCTTCTGCTCACAAAATGGTCCGAGGTCAAGTTGATTCGAAACCATCCGGAGCTGGCATCGCTGTGTGTCGTAGCAAGCGCAGCTGCACAGGACGTGTTCGATGGTCTCTTCAGCTCCGCAGTAGTCGCATGTAGGAGTGTCTGCCATACCAATGCGAAAGGAGTACACCTTTGTAAATGCTACACCTAACCAAAAGCGGCATAACAGTGTCGCATCGGAGCGGGAAAGTTGTGATGGTAGCTTTAGCTTGAGCGAAGACACTATAGTAGCAGCAGGGAGAAAGTAGCGGGATCCACTGCAGAAACAAGGGTCACTAAACAATTTTAGCCACGGTCTTCGAAATTGCAGCCGTGATTGGTCCAACTGGTACCCGCTACATGGCACGACCTGTGTAGCTTAACCACGCGAAAACTAAAATTTTGAACCACTCGCGCCATTCCCCATGGTAACGTCCATGTGGTTCTCTTTTCCATGAATCAAACAGAAACGAATAAGCAGAATTTTATTGCTCTTGACGCACGTAAGGTTCTTTATATAGTGCAGCTAGATTGATTACTAGTGATTAATTGTAGGCGGTTCGTCTGACGCCATCGGGATCATCTTGAGGATGGCCTACTGCGGCGCATGTATTCTTGTGCATTTACCCTAATTTCTCAGGGCTCTGTATTGGGACCTTTGCTGTTCCTGGTGTACGTCAACAATATTGCTCAGAATGTGTCATGCAAAGTACGTCTGTATGCAGATGATTGTGTGATTTACCACTGTATTAGACCTACCTCTGACCATCACTACGTGCAACGCGATTTAGACAGTATAACACGCTGGTGTGATAAGTGGCGTATGCGTCTGCACCCTAAGAAGTGGCAGTGCGTCTCCTTCACTCATAAACGCGACCCATACCTGTTTAAATATACATTAGACATATTCGGCTAACGCGCGTAACTGAGTATAAATACCTATGTGTTTACTTTTCGTCAAATCTTACCTGGACTAAACACGTTGAATATGTCACAGCGAGATCCTGCAGAATGCTAAACTTTGTTAAACGGAGCTTCCGGTTAGCTCCTTCGAAAATAGGAGGACTACTCTACTTTTCGAATGTCTGACCTATCTTAGAGTACGCTTCTGTGGCGTGGGACCCACAAACGAAAACTATGTCTAATATGCTTGAGATCGTTCAAAACTGCGCAGCTCGTTTTGTGACTAGCAACCACAACTTCAGTGTCAATGTCACTGCGCTTAAAGGTAGGTTAGGGTGGGATTTGTTGGTATTACATAGGAAACGTTTGAGATTAGAAATGCTATTCAAAATATTTCATGGGTTGATCAAAATAGATAAACAATTTTACCTTTCACCTCCCCATTTTTTTCTCTAAAAGAACTGACCCCCCCCCTCCCTATAATTAGGAGACATTTTTTCAGAACAAATCATCCAAATCTTAATAGGCCACAGGCCCTTTCGCTCAGACTACTGCAGACCGACACGTATCCTAACCCGAGATTCCTTCACGCTATTTATCCTGACGTGTTTCCCAAGGACGCTTGCCCCGCATGTGGGGATGTATCCACGCTGGCGCACACGCTCTGGGAGTGCAAGGCAATGTACACTAACACCAACACTACATCGGTCAGGTGGGAGGCGGCCCTACGCAGCTCCCTCCTGGCCGACCAACTTTGGGCCGTCCAGCAGGCCTGCGGAGCGGTCGATAGGCTTGGCCTAACGGTCCCGACGTGGGAGTCGCCCGCTGCGTGCTGACGCGCGCCTTGCAGGACCTCAATAAAGTTTCGCAACCAACCAAACATTTGTCAAAACTGTTTTCCCACTCACAATCTTCCAGTGGAATCGGCTCCCACAGGACTTTGCAGACTGCCGCACTGAAACATCTTTCAGGGATATATTGCTACTGTCATAGCTGCATTCTTATGATCTGTTTTTGTGAACATCTTGTTTTTGAATAGTTCTTTATGTGTAAACATATTTTACGTTGTGTATTTACCCCTGCAATAATGCCCTTGGGTGCTGCAGGTATTTTTAAATAAATAAATAAATAAATAAATTAGGACACTGCTCTTAATAATATTGTCGTTTTAGTCGTACATTGAAATTTCACTTTGACGTAAACTGTTATTTGACTTTGGTGTCCCTTTAGTAACCTGCGATTCGCTTATGAAATCGCCTTGATGAGTTTACTGAGGGGACGAATTGCAGCTCATGGTTACTGAACTGTACACGGAAAGCAGGAGAGTAGGTCTGAAAATTACAAAACTATAGTATAATGTGCAGCAGCCTCGGCAGAAAACAACACTTCGCAGTATGTGCACAGACGCTGGAAGTTGTAAAAGAATATATCGACTTGGAACAGGCAGTAACCGTGGAACCGAACCATGAAAGTGAAATAACCAGAAGAATAAGGACGGGGTGGATCACATACGGCAAGCATTCTCAAATCGTGAATGGTAATCCGCCAGACTGACAAGATCATGATGGATCTCCTCACTGAGTCTGCATGCGTTAGCAATACACACAAAAATACGATTAGCTGCCATGGCAGAGTCGTAGTGCCCACTGCAATGGGGCACACAACACTTCTTTGGTCGCACCTCAGATGGTGGTCGCACGGTTGAAGCCGCGCACATGAAAAAATTATGAACCATC
Source organism: Rhipicephalus microplus (assembly GCF_043290135.1). Taxonomy (NCBI): domain Eukaryota; kingdom Metazoa; phylum Arthropoda; class Arachnida; order Ixodida; family Ixodidae; genus Rhipicephalus; species Rhipicephalus microplus. The sequence goes on along the minus strand of NC_134702.1, from coordinate 17,282,999 downwards.
TCCCCGAAGTGAACCCTGACGGGATGTGAATCAGCAGCGGTGCGCAGGGCGTTGACGCGATGGAAAGCGGCGTCGACGTGGATGCTGGAAGAACGATTTGAAGTGAAACTCTGTGTAGCGTTCACTCGATTAAATGTTTGTTTAAAACGCAATGACACGGCAGGTGGGTTCAGTTTCGTGTAAGTTTAATCACAGATGACCGAGCCGAAAGAGTGTTTCCACTCGACCTGCGGTTGAGCGTGGCGGGTGGTGAAGAAGGTGAAGCGAGATAGAAGTTGGTTGCGAGCGGGTGGAGGAGCCGGCAGCTGCGGGCGCTACGGAGAGCGTGCTGCGGTTGAGAGAGAGTGACGCCAGCGTGCACGTGTGAGCGAAGCGTGCGACGGTTGCGTGATGTCAACGCGCAGCTGCGGCGTGACCTACTTGACACCGCTCCAACACCTGCGGCGAGGGGAACGCGTTGCAGCGCATTCGTATGGACGCACGTACGTACGGCGTTACACGCGTGATTCAAAGAGCTGTTCGCATCTAAAAGCAGCGTACATCACAAAGGGGATGTGACTGATAGAACCGATGCAATATTAGCCTTTCTCGTGCAGGTTACAACCGCACAATGATCATGATATCCCTGATGACAGCTCATGAAGAATTCGATACGCGTCTAACGTCGATGACCAGTAATGCTGAAGTGACCAAAAGGCCGACGCAAACGCGCCGCTGCACGCAGGCGTCGGCGAGTTACCGCCATCGAGTACAGCGCGCAACGCAACTGCAGCGTCGCCGCCCAGCATTGACCGCTGTGGGTACCAGCGTTCGCAGAGTAAAAGCGGCCCACTGAAAAAAAATCTAGCCCACTACTATAGTGAACTAAATTATCACTATATCCACTTCCAATAACGTTTTGTGACGTACGCAGTAGTGCCCCACTACGGGATAGCACAAAGCCACCCATATCATTTGAACCCGGTGTGTCTAAAAAGAGTGGTTTGACGCTTCAGAGTACTTGGTACTGTAATATGAAAAAGCATCGAACGTAAGCGCAGGTTAGAAGTGAAGAACGATTTAGAGTACTTGGTACTCTACTATGGGAGAACTTAGAGCTGTCCCGTTGGTTTCACTGTGTTTAGAAAAAAGGGGGTGACGATTTAGAGTACGATGTACTCTACTATGGGAGAGCAGAAAGCCGTTTCGTGGGCCTGAGCTCAGGACAACGTGTGTTTAAAAAAAATTTATTCTCACAAACGTCAATAACATTCAACAGTACATTTTCTTCTTAGACATACAATAACTATGATGTCAAAACAGACGTCATTTACATGAACATGAGCTAACGTTGAAAGACAAGTACGATCGATGGTTCACACTAACACAGCCTCAAAAAAATATATTTCAAGGTAACAACGTGTCAGTTGCGTATTTAGAAAAAATGTTTAACGATTTTGAGTACTTGGTACTCAACTATGGGAGGGCACTGAGCCGTCCCTTGCTGACTAGACTATGAAGGAGAAGCCTGCGCACGCACAACTTCCATAGGATCGATACTGCTAACGGTCACTACTAACTAGGACACTGCTACGAAGATGACACTGTGTACGACCGCCGCAGATATTCCAGTAAACGACGCAATCTATTTCACATTCTTATCTAGGTCGTGATATTTTGCGAGAATTTCTAATTTTGTGAATGTTTAGTTCTCGCCGGTGCACAAGTCTGTTAGCATAATGGCTGGATTGATCATATCAGAGGGAGAAATATACATGGTCTATCCCTCCGTCGTAGGAGTCGGTATAACAGGAAACTGAAATGCATGTTACGCGATCAGTGTTGGGTGTTGAAACACGCTAACAGAATCCGTTTAGTGGAGCCATAGAGTTTCATACAATAATACCTAGAGGGAAATCTGGCGCTAGTGTCTGCGCTGGCTCCTTCAGCGGCGCTTGTACCCCCGTGCATAGATTAGGAAACTTTATGCCACCGTGGGAATTATGGGAAGTGCAGGCTTCGGATGGATTACGTTCTTGAGATTCGCGACGATGCTTTTCAGAGTCCAAAACAAAGTGATGTGAACTTAAATTTATTTGAAACTTGCTTCAATAGTTTGTACGCAAACTTCATTGCAAAACGTTTTTGTGACCAGGTGACAAAAGTGAAACCTGGGCAAATTTCACCATCGGTGTATGCATTGCTCTGCCATTGCGTTCCAGAATTGGCATCAAGATTTAATGAATTATTGGTTACAACACTTGAAAACACACGTGCTTTTTTTTCTCTCTGAAAAGTACGCATTATCTATATATGTAAATAACAGTATAGTATTAGGTGAAAAACACTTATCGTTTCGTCTTCTGTGACGCTAGGTGCGTCTGTTCCACTTGTCTGCCCCCAACGCACCTCTGGTTTCCTTGTGAAGTCGAGTCAGCGGTGCGTGGCGGTGTGTCCACATAGCTTCGTCATCGCTTTGCAGTCGATTTAAAACGAGTTTAGACAAGACGTGCTCGTGAAAAAACATGAACGCGAGGCAATATCCTGCACTGGCATGAATCGCTGCATCTATAGACGCAGCGGTGAGTTGACGACGCTTCGTTTAAACTGTCAAATGCGACTCGCAAAGCTCCAACGTCGCCGCAAATCAGGAGATCTAGTGGTCGTCAGCCTCTACGAGCAACAACGGCACTGCTCCAGCCTGTTTTACCGCACACCACTATATACCCGCGCTCCGCGAAGAACGAAACTCTGTACACCGTTCACCATAGCTAACCCTATCGCATGTGAAGCCTGTACTTCCCATAATTCCCATGGCGGTACACGTTCGCAGCGCCAGATTCCCCTGAAAGTATTATTGTATGAAACTCTGAGTGGAGCAAAGTTTGTGCGAAAACACGTCACCTTTCTGATGCGTGTACAAGGGGGCGACATCGTTGCTCAATGGCTGACGCGATAAAAAAATCGCAGCATATCCACGGAGTGCATGATGATAAGTGTAGCAAAGCATCCGTTGGTCAGTCTGCGCTGCCGCCCGTCCGTACTTGCGTCCATTTGTGCGTCCGTCCGTCCGTCCGTCCGTTCGTGTGCCCATCCATCCATCCGTTCGTGCATCCGTTCGTGCATCCGTTTATCCAAGTGTCTGTTCATCCATTCGTGCGTCTGTGCATCTGTCTGTCTCTCCGTCCGTGCGTCTGTCCGTCCGTCCGTTCGTGTGCCCATCCATCCATCCGTTCGTGCATCCGTTCGTGCATCCGTTTATCCAAGTGTCTGTTCATCCATTCGTGCGTCTGTGCATCTGTCTGTCTCTCCGTCCGTGCGTCTGTCCAACTGTCCGTCCATATAATGAACACTCCAAGTAACGCCATCTTGCATCTTTCCATCACATATTCATATACAAGTACCGCCATCCAGCAGACATTCCAAGGACTAAATGAGAGGTGGCACGGCCGGACTAGAGGAGCGGCACGCGTGCGCTTTCTTACAGCCTGCGTTTCGTGTGTAGTTCCCACATTTCGCCGCCTCTAGTCCATGGAGCTGGGACCACTCGCTAAACCTTGCTAAAACCCAGCGAGGTCAACGTGGCAACCACATAGTGCTCAAAGTGCGCCCTTCTAATACTAGTTTTTTTTTAATAAGCGTCAAATTCGAGCAGAATCTCCCCCGAGGCATGGCGGATTCTTAGTAGAGGCAAAATTCACGTGGCAGACAAATACGTATACACATCTTGTGGTTCCCTGCCCACACACCACTAGGTAACGCGGAGGCCAGTCCGAATGAAGTGGCGCACAACGTGGCTCGAGGTCTTACGTTCCGAGTCACGTCAAAGGAAGCGGCCACCCAAACGGACCTTTCTGTGCCGGTGTGGGAATGGCACGATCGGCTCACTAAATTCAATGACATAATTCAACACCATCGATTGCAAAGGCGGGAGTATCCTCCGCCTCACCCCAAGCTAAATCGGGCCCAGTCCGTGCAGTGGCGGCAGCTACAAACACGCGCATACACGAACCCCGTCATCATGCACCACATTTATCCCGACGTCTATAGTTCTAATCTATGCCAGTACTGTACCACCAGAGCCACTCTCGACCATATCCTATGGGAATGTCCAGCATTAGTCAGAAATTCTGGGGTCGCGGCCTCCAATGAAGACCTTCGGGCGCATTGGCGGACTGCGCTGCTCAGTTCGGGCCTGGACAAACAACTTTGGGCGATCCAGCAGGCCAAGGAAGCTGCCGGGAGACACGGTCTCTCCGTTGGCCCCTAGGTGGGAGCCCATCCCAGCAATCTGCTGTAAATTAATAAAGTCTATATATATATATATATATATATATATATATATATATATATATATATATATATATATATATATATATATATATATATCAAATTCGAGGCAAGTTTTATGGCAGATTAAGTCACCGATATTCGTTTCTTTAGGTAATTGAATCAGAAACAACTGTCTTTTTATTTACGATTAACGTGCGTGGGTTTCCTCCTCAATTCAAATGAGTGCGCACGTGCCGCTCCTCTAGTCTGGCTGTGGAGGTAGCTACGTACTACTACTACTACTACTACTACTACTACTACTACTACTACTACTACTACTACATACATGGCGGATGCACAAGAGACGGCTTAAAGAGCTTCGCCCCTAACACTCGAGTGACGCGTCCCAGAGTGGTGGGAGTATCGCCTGGATGTTGCGTAATTGGGCGTTGTTTAACAATTCTTGTCAACTTGTGAACGGGGTCAGGGCCTCGTCAAGCTCTTGAGCTTTTAGTCCTGTACTCCAACTTATCTAAAGGAAACAAAATGATTGATTGATTGATTGAATTCTTGATTGTTATTTCCTCTTTATTATTCTTAAGTATTTAATGAAGAAGAAGCGTTGCCTTCGACGAGTGATGAAACGCTGATGTGCGATCCAGTGCCTATACGTGCGGGATGGGCAGTGAACGGTTGTGCAGCTCGAGTCGCCGTTGGTTTTTACTACCAGACGCTGCCTGCGTCGGCCTTGCGAAACGAGAGAGAAGGGTGGGTCGGAAGGCGAACAGTTGGCACGAGACGCAAGCATACGGCACGATACGCGAGGTGCGAGCATGCGCAGTGGGGGTGTGCACAACGCAGACGCACGACGCGTGACATCGTGCGACTAAGTAGTAGTAGTAATAGAAAACATCATTATGTACATAATCCAGACAGGCTAGAACGCCAGCGCCTCGGGAATTCTCCGCATTAAAAAAAAATGACAGCATATCCACGGAGGAGAGTGGGGCGAAGCATCCGTCCGTTCATTCGTTCTTGCTTCCGTCCGTCCATGCTTCCGTCTGTGTGACCGTCCATGCGTCCATCCGCCCGTCCGTGCGTGCGTCTGTTCGTGCGTCCGTCCCTGCGTTCGTCCATGCATCCGCCCCTGCGTCCGTTCATGCGTCCATCCATGCATCTGTCTGTGTGTCCGTTCGTACATCTATTCAACACTCCAAGTACCACCATCTCGCATCTTTTCATCATATATTCCCCATGTAGAAGCACCGCCATCCAGCGGACATTCCAAGGACTAAACTAGAGGTGGCACACGCACACTTTCTTACGGCTTGCGCTTCGTGTCTATATACTTCCCACCTTTAACCACTTCGAGTCCATGGTATGTACTAGTTCACTGTATTCATGGCACTGCGGCCCAACGCTCGTTAAACCTTTCTAAAACCAAGTGGGTTACGCCTAGCGAGTATAACGTAGCAACCCTTTCTTGTCAGATAGTGCTCAATGTACATGTCAATGGCTGCTAAGGGGGAATGAGATACAGGAGAATTCGGCTTTTAGTTAACGCGCACGCTGCGAATTTTTTTATTGTTTATTGTTCAACAACGCACAGAAGAAATCTCTCACCGGCACCACCCTGGAGGTGAACATGTAAGACGGGTTACACACTGCGACTACTACTACGACTACGAGGGATGAACGGGTGCTGCTATAAGAAGCTTCGCCCCTAAAATCGTAGTTCCACAGTTGAAAGACATGCGCCTTCAAGTCTCGCGCGATAAAACGGGGAACAAAGGTTACTTTTGGAGTACGGCAGCCTCATCAAATGTGAGGCATACGGGGCGGCTTTATGCTCTCCCATAGTAGAGTGCCAAGTACTCAAAATTGTTACCACTGGTTCTGAACACAAATGTTTACGTGCTGCTGAGGACAAAAAGAGCCATACTGACTCTTGTGCACGGTGTAAGATACAAAAAACCTACACCATGCTCTTGTGATAGCTTGTTTCTCAGTTTTTCCAGACGTTATTGTCCACCGACTTTCGTTGTCATTGCACTATTTCGGCGAATTCCAGCGTTATCAACGCTCATATTGCCTCAGTAACCATAAACGGTCACCCGGAAGGTATCACAACAAGCAGCGAGGGGCACTTCCTTCATTTCGCCGCTTCGGTTGTGTTTCCGAAGTGTTATACGGTGTTGACGCTGAGCTTTATCTTGTGTCAGCGTATAGAGTGGAAGCATGCTGTATCTATCGTGGTATTCAAGGAACAGCAGCGCAATTTGACAAACGCCTATCGCATGTAAAGGATAGATATCCACGAATAAATGTAATAGTGCGGCTAATGTATGAGGCCTGAAAACAAGCGCCCGATCTGGAAGTGCACCGAATGTGCCAGTAAACAGAAATTCAATTTCGAAATCGACAGTATGTTAGCAACTTCATGAAACGCTCCGTGCTGGTAACACTGGTGTTATAAAACAAAGGTGGCTACGCATAACAGGCTCGACACAGCACTTTCGCTTGGCGCTGGGCTGATGTTCCTTGATTGTGGTGTCGGAGCACGTTGCTTTGTCGAATGCGAAAAGGTGCTGGCCGCAGACCACCTCCATCTCGTCGACATAGAAGATTTCACTGGCGAAACAGCGGAAATAGCTGCACTGTGGCCGCAAACGTTGACACTCTTCGGCGAAATGCATCAGATATACTTCGAGTTGAAGAACTTGTCTTGCGAGCCCGAGGTTGAAGGCAACTTCTCATGTGTAGCGGGCTCTCTAAAGATGCTATCACTTTTGCGCCGCGTTGCTATGCTGCTACGGGCAAGGCGTTAAAGGCAACTACGCTGCGACTCGTACTGCCGAATGTATGTATACCAATTAGTTCCGTTGTCTAGTCAGAAGTTGAGTACGCATGCCGTTCACTTGATTACAAAATGGAGCTATGACTGGGCCAGAATAGCTTGAGATAAGGACAATCTAGTGCTCATTGTAATAGGAGTAACCTTTTTTTTTCGTTTGCTGGTCCATGTTATTATGTTTCTAATGAATAAGGTCGTGTGCTTATGAACACTGGGCTGTTTGGGTTGGTATTAGTTGATATTTAAAGCGGATACATTCACACGCACTACGCACGCTATGAATTCACGGAAATGATACACAGTATATACGCACGAACTATATATACACGTACTCACGTGCGACCTTCGTGCGCGCATTTGCGTGCATAGATACACGCACATGCGAAATTAAAAAAAACAAAAAACGTTCGGGTGGAAGGATTACAGCAGCTTAGTTTGAGACTGGATCATGCTACTGCTTGCGCAGAAAACAAGAATATGCTAAAAATACAGTGACACACGCAATGCAACGAATTTCCTAAAGCGCTTGCTTTTAAACAAAACTATATACTCCGCCTGTTGTAGCCACTGGTGGAGCATATTTATACCGCGCGCTTTGTTCTACGTAGCGCTTTTTCCTGTGTGGTATAGCAACCAAGCACGAACTTACACCAAAGAATACACCAGGGCACACGGACACCGACGAGCGAGCATCACTGTTAGACTTATGTCGGATAAGGTTTAGGGTTGTTTTCAGATTTTTCTTTCATTCGTTAGTCGTTATGTGCAGAGTCGACTCTTGAATATAGTCAAATGGAAGTACAAACTTAATACTTCAGGAAAACGTGCACTAGGTTGCGAATATTGTAAACTGGATATTACTGGTTCACTATGGTTCCCTCTCACACGTACGAGCAAATGCCCATAGTGAGCCGAAGTGCAAAAGCTATCTTGATCGCAAAGTCTGCGGTATGTGAGGCATCGTTTTCCTTCTAAAAAAAGGTGGTTGGCGTAGTGCACCAGTCATTAGTGCAAATTATGTTCTGATAAAGGCGCCCTTGCAGGATCGCGCTATGAACCAGATGGTATACCTTTAGTCGCGGGCTTTTAATCATGTATAGCCACAGTAATTTAATCACTGAATTACCTCCGGCAATGTGAAGTCCGGACGGGACAATTTATTAGCAATCCAGCGCCGTTTACTTTGTGTCGGATTGATCTGGGACTCGTTAATTTGCTCCAATGTGGCGGACGCAAGCTACAGCCTTTGCAATGAGTCTGCCCATGCCCGCGCACGCGCACTGTCCCACCGTGACGGGCATTCGGCCTCAAATTTGGGGAAAGACATCCAGCAGCTTGATTCCCTGCTCACCTTTAACGAAGTATGCAAGCACTATCAATTGTCCAGGCGTAGGTTCCCGCACCCGCTACTCTCGAGGGCCGAGTCAATCACTTTACGAATGCTGCAAACTGGTACTTACCCGTCGCCCGTTTACAGCAAGTTTATTGACAGCATAAAGCCTCACTTCCCTCATTGCGATGAGAGACGATTTATGTTATCCCACATGCTCTGGCAATGCATGGCGCTGCGCGATGGCGAGCCTCTCAGCGCAGAGGACGCCTGGAAGACTGCAATCACCAGCTCGGATCGGGACGTCCAAATCCGGGCTGTCCAGAGGGTCCGCAGTTATGGCCCGTGGGTGCAGCCTGCAGGCGATCCGCCCTTTTGAGGGGCACCAGCTCCTCAGGACAATTTGGGAATAAAGTTCGTTGACTGGCTGACTGCAGCCTTTACGTTATGTAATTGAAGTTGCTGTGACAGTGTCGCGCCACCATCTTATGTCGTGGCCTAAGGATACGCTGATGGGCAAGAGATCACAGAGGTTATAACAATAACTCCGGTGAGGCTAAGAGGAAAGGGAAAACTCAATATGAGGGGAACAAAGCTCAGTTGAATGGCAAAAAAAAAGCACGTTCACAAGAAAAAAAAGTAGGTGCTGCATTCAAAGACATAGTGGGTATTCGCTTGCAGGTATTCGCTTGAAGGTATTCGCTTGAAGGTATTCGCTTGAAGGTATTCGCTTGAAGGTATTCAGTGGGTATTGGCTTGAAGGTATTGTGGTTATTAGGTTGAAGGGACCGTCACTGATGGAACCAAAATTTCCGTTCATGTCATTGGCGTAGCCGGGTTGTGTGTGTGATGGGTGGCAGGAGTGTGGCTACAACAGCCCCGCCCCCTTAAAATATTTTCAATTTACACATTCGTGTACCCTGACACGTAAAAAGGCATGCACGAACATGCATGAAGAATTTTTTACTCCCTTCGCTCCCCGCCCTTTCGAAAAAAAAAATCGCTTGCTATATCTTCGTTCGAAGTCAAGGAATCGACCCGGTCAAGGGTTTGATTCCTCTCGGGTTAATCACATTACAATGGAGGCAAAATCCTGGACGCCCAGTTAGATTTAGATGAGCGTTAACCCAACTGGTCGGATTTTTCGGAGCGCTCCACTTCAACATACCTTATAGTCATGCTTCTTTTAGGAGGGAGGGGAAGGAGGGGCAGTGCTATAGTAAACAGTACCGGCGCTGACTTACAAGTGAACTCTTTGCCTGTACCATCACAGGTACATGTGCCTACCAGAAAAGTTACACCGTGAACCACATCGCCCCAAGGGAAATGTCGTAGGCCCGTTTGCTCAGATTTGGGTGCATGTTAAAGAACCCCAGGTGGTCGAAATTTCCGGAGCTCTCCACTACGGCGTCTCTCATAGTCATATGGTTGTTTTGGGACGTTAAACCCCACAAATCAATCAATCAATCACATCGCCCGAAGCGAGGTTCTGCTAGATTATAATCGTATACAGTGCGCTCTTGTTGCGTAAAACCGCGGGAAATGCCATTACAAGGAACAGGCGGAAACAAGATAATGACGACAGGGGGGGGGGGGGGATAAACAACAAAAGGGAAGGCAGGGAGGTTAACCAGGCACATGCCCGGTTTGCTACCCCACGCTGGGGGAATAGGAAGGGGGCATAAAGATGAGAGAGAGAGGAAAGAGGAGAGAAAGAGAGAAAAAAAAGGAGGATTGTCAGTCAATCGGCTGGCGCGTATGCAGCGGTGGCACTACACAAAAGTTAAAGGTGGTCACATAGGCCTGTAGTCCTCGAAAAGCACAAGACAGCTTTGACTGCTTTTTGAGCCGACGAAAGGCGATGACGGTGTTGTAGTAGCATCTGCACAGAGTACTTGAACTGGTATAGCGCATTACGGGGAAGAAGAAACGGCCGAGCAGACCGCACAAGAGGACAAAGCGCTAACTTCCAACTGAGCTTTATTGTGAAACTGCATCTGCACAGAGAGTGGCCGATCGTCCAATTGTCGCAATGCGTCCGAAAGCTTCTGTCCTCCAGAGGCAAATCGAGGGCAATGGCATATCAGATGGTCGATGTCTTCTTTGGTGCAGCAGACGTCGCATTCCGCATTGTCGGTCAATCCGATGAGGGTTCTATATGCTTTTGTAAAGGCAACCCCCAACCAGAGGCGACAAAGAAGTGAAGCTAGTGTACGCCACGAGGTGCCGCGATGGTCACTGAGGGCCTCCAAAGGGGACATGGGCTCAAAAGTGACCGTGTTCGTGCAACTAGATCGCTCGCACGTGGCCCGAGGTGTTGGCTCACGCTCGCCCTCTTGGCGCATTCCTCCGTAATGGTCGACTCGACAAACGAGAGGACACGGCGAACGCGCGCGATTGCGTGTTTTTACGTCTTACACGCGTCGGTTGCGGAATCGCTTCGTGCACGTGTGTGTAGCAGCGTCGACGCAACGATACCTGTGTCGTAACTTCTTCTTCTTCTTATTACTTGCCAGTTGTGTACCTATTATTTGTATAACATTTTAATTATGCCCAGCTATTCAGTGTATAACTATGTATGGTCTGATTGTATTCTTGTATTTCAATCCTGCATGGGCCCGAGGAGGGCCTGCAGTATCTGTAAATAAAATAAAATAAAATAAAAACTAGAGAAAAAAACCAAGGGAAATATTGTCACAGAAAATCCCTGAAATATTCAGGTGAGTTGCTTTATCGTGGCAGGCTTAATGAGAGCCTGTTGATAATGAAGGCAAGGGTAAAAAGATGACGTTATTTGTACTGTTTCGAGAGTATACGTTTAGGTAGTAATTATGACGCAGATGTGATGAAATTCTACGAAAAGACAACTTGCCGCCGGCTGGTATACTTCACCTGAGACCTTCGGCAAGTTGCGTAAGCAGCGCAAACGACAAGGACAACGGCAGATGGTCAGGACAGCGACAAACTTTTCATGTGTTTCTTCCGTCTTCGTCACATAGGCGTGTGCACGAGGGGACCAGCACCAGGATCCTAATCACATAGGTAGGAGGAGGGGGGGGGGGGAGATGAAAACGTCTGCCCCATACGTTAAATTAGTCGGACCTCGCCAGTCATTTTTATAGAGCAGGAATATCGTGACGCAGGTTTCTGACAATAATGGCGGCCGAAGTTTCCGGCTGGTGCATTCCAAGAACTGTTTACTGACCATCTTTCCTTCAGGAAAGCCACAAGGCACCAAAGACAGGGCAATGTGAGATGCATGTCACTGCTTCCTTTAATTATTTATTTTGGTCCATTATGAAGCTTATTGTCCTTTGGATCAACCAACAAGGAAGTGGTAAAGGGATAAATGGGGAGGTGTGTTGTGATAAAACTCTGCACCCCGATATGGGTACAACAGAGTGGCTGATTGGGCTAGTTGGTTTAGCATACTCGTCCCGTCCTTTTCCTGTCCGTCGTGCATTTTTTCGCGCTGTTACACCTGAAGCAACTAATAAAGGGAACCCTGGTGCGCTCATGGTCTTCATTGTATACACGGTTTACGTTACTTGCAGAGAGACTCCGTACTTGTAACTGTCGCACAGTGCCTGTATAGACGTTCATTGTAATTAGTATTAATACATAGGGTTTTTGTCTCAGTACCCAGATATGTTATTAAAGACGCTGTATTGGAAGGATCCGGTAATTTCAACCCTCTGGTGTTGAAATCGCACAGGACATGGGCCTCGGACCTTTTCTCCTCCGCCGAAATGCGATCGTCGTGATCGGAAGCGAAGCCGGGACCTTGGGGTCGGCTGCCGAGCACGCTAACCACGGAACCACCGTGGCGGACTTTCTTGTCGTTGCATCACGGGAGCAACACTTAATCATAACACTAGCTAACAATAGCCAGCACTAGCTGACATTAACCATCCGTCTAACACTTGTCAAGGTTAGACGTTAGAGGATGACATCAGCCACCCCTTGACCAACTGTAGCTAACAGAAACGAGGCGCAATTTAACCAATACGAACTTGCATAACACGGTTGCTTGTTGCACCGAGTCCACGGTATGCCTTCATGCAGAGTCACTGTGCCGTCCTGTGTTTTTCCATGTAGCACCTAAACGGTGAAGTCAACCTTAGAGAACAAGTGTATGCACCCCTATGCCTGTTGTTATTAACTTTCACTCGTTCTTCAGGTGAAGTACAGGTCCGCTTTTATGCGAAAAGATACGGAGGTTAGTATATGGCGTAAGTTATACTTCTATGTCACGTGCCAAAAGTGAGAAGATAAGCGAACGACATTCTTGTTGCTACAAAAAGAAAGAAAACAAAGAAAAACAACTCGCAAAACAAATAGTGCAGCTGAGGCAGTTGAGAAAACAAGCTGCACATTGCTCCCATTCTAGCAGAACGAGTGAAACGTGCTGTAAAGCAGTATGACGAGGCTGGAGGTGATATGCTGAGAGACGCTGTTTCGGAACTTCCTTTATAACACTACCAGGGAATGGAGCGAAAGATAAGAGATATGCAGAGGAAGAACTTCTTCTTGGACGAGTTGGTGCCTGAATTTGCTAAACGCCTTAAAACTTGCGTTTTTCCTCCGTTTGTTTTTTCTATTAGGAATAACGCGTCAGATGCTCTGCTTATTGACGCATATATACACAGTTGCACGGATATATGCGATGCACATATATATGCGATGAAATGCATATGCATATATATGCACATATATATGCGATAAAATGGAGGAGGGAACTATCGTCACCGTAGCTCAATTGGCACAGCATCCTACTCATTATTCGAAGACTGCACGTTCAGTCTCTGCCAGTGACGACTTGTCATTGCGGCCATTTTAATTTCTTTACACTGATATCATGATAACTACAAAAAAATCATCTATAGTTACATGGGCTGGTTGTCGGTTCTCATTAATGCCTGCAGCTACGTTGCACTCACTGTACGTTTTAATTGTGGATCGTCTGCAATCAAGCTTTCGCTCTCTCCCCACTCTTTCAATTCATATTCCCCTCTCCATGTTTGGAGCAACAACCTGGTAAAAGGCTAATTACCCCCCTCACCTTTTCGTCATTTCCTCCGCCTCTTCCGGCCCACGAGGTAGCTGAAGCGCATTCGGGATTTTGACGATCACGGGCCTCCGGGAAGGCATTGCAGTGGACAGTGCAGTGGACACGTGGGCGGCGAATATATCGCTAACTTCTTTTTAACCCTCTCTCCCTCTCATCTCTTCATTTCCGTTTTTCTGGTTATAACCTCTCTGTTTTCTTCCTTCCTTCCTTCCAGTCTTTATTTTTTCACAGCATCCTGCCTAACGCAGTCTACTTCGCTTATTTAAACAGGTGAAGGGTCTGCCGGGCCTAGTTTAACAGGTGCACGTACACTCGAGTTTTAGGTGCCCTAGTCTTACTCGGGCGTGCGTTCTCACAATACTGCCACAATGCAAAGTTTCAGCGTAATGTAACTTTTAATGGCAAAGCTACTCTTGTTCGTTGTTTTGATCAAGTTGAACGGTTTTGCAAGCCTGCTCTTGCTCCTGAAATGCCGAGCAGAGAGGGCGGTATTGACAAGGAATGCGGCATTACCATACGAGAAAGGAAGGAAAATAGGAGGAAAAGAACGGCAGGGAGGTTAACCAGCCTATAAGCAGCCGGTTTGCTACTTCCATACGAAAAAGTTATCTAACAAGGCAAGTAGGCTGCACTTGAATTTGGGGATGTACTAAGGTGTATGTGCTTGTTGGAGGAAATAAATTAACAGCGTGTGGTCTAGGTGCTAGTGCACACTTGACCACCGTTAAGCGCAAAACGTGCGAACGTATGTACGAAAAGACACGGACAGGGGCTAACTTACAACCGAAAATTTACTTCAGGGTGATACGTATTTGCCATAAAACTAACAGAAACCACACGAATTATGGCACACAAGAGTGCTGTGCACGGGTACACACCCACCAGAGAAAAGCAAAGGCAGGGAGCGCTAACCTCTTATCAGTCATAATATTCAAATGTAATCAGTGCTTGGGATGAGCCACCAGAAAATAGCAGCAGACAGGACGAACGCAGTCCTGCGTGCGTTCGTTCTGTCTCCTACTCCCCCATCCCGCCAAAACGTAGTTCAAATTTGAATAATGTATATCATGCCAACTAGCCCCACAGCCCACGCCTGTCGAGTCCACTAATCAGTCGCATATATCAGGTGCCCCTGCAAGAGAGCCAACTGATTCCCGGCAAAGGCTTGCGCCAGCTGGAGTCTTTTTGTCCTCTAATCGAAGAGATTCGCGTTTAGCGGTAGACATGTTCGGAGGAAATAAATGTTAGGACAATAAAACGTGTGGGTACCAAATGAATTTGACCGAAAACTGCAGCTTTTAATGCAAGGATGCTTCTATAGCAATCCTCTGTTTGACGACAGTGTGACAGAAAGTGCACTCAATTATTTGTTACTTTTGATTCAAGTTTTCGTATGCAGTATAATTGCCCACCCCTCGGGTCGAACCTGTCTCCTAGAGAGTAGTTATAAAGAGAAACTCCCCAAACAATTATTAAAAATGCTTGCTTTTTTTTTAAATTTGAAAGACTGCCTTTTGGCATAACAAGTACACGTGAACTTGGCACGGAACTTGGCACGGAACACGAAACTTTGGCAGACGTGAACTCATTAAAGTGGGTCAGTAATGCGATGCTATACTTCGAAAAAAAAAAAGTAATAGCAATAGTTAGGTAACGAACAAATCCTGCAGAGGTTGCTTTCATACTAAACTATTGTCGCTATAAAATGAGTTGGTGAGGGTCACAGCATACATGTGAAAAGAAAACTCTGCTGGCAAAACGCAAAATTAGGAGAGAATTGGCGGGATGACCCGGCCGTTCTGCCTCCGCTTCCGCGCTTTCAATGGACTGCGTACCGCGTCAATGAAACTCCGGTTTACGGCTACACAACGTCCGCCTTATCGGAAACGCTGTACAGTTTAACTGTGTATGGCCGGTCACGCCACTTCCTGGAACAAAAAAAAAATCTGGAACATAACAAAAATGACAAAATAAAGAATAGGCGAGACACTGTCAACGTTCCGATGTCACAGCCGGCAGAATAGAGGCAGCCGGCCGGGCTGGCAAAGGCGAGGGAGGCTCCGGCCAGGTGAACTACCCACGTCCTCTCCCCTCGATGACCTCTTCGTCCTCCTCTTCCTATTCCTCTCTGCTTCCCACATCGATGGCGGCGACTGTTTTTCCATTCGGCCCTCGTAGATAGCGAGCACCACTATAGCGATCTCGACTAAGTGAGCCCCGCAGATGCTGTGCATAGGCAACCCACGGGCCACAACAGCAGGCATAGCTTTCGCCTACGCTCCATATGTGCGATACTCCGACCCCCTTTCACGCCTACTTGCGTGCAGTATTGCGGAGCGCTGCACTGCAGAGCTGGCTCATATAGAGCGTACAAGAATGTAGTTCGGGTATGGTGTCTATATATGACACGCCTCACTGCACGTCGAAATATCTCGTGCGTGCCTAAATTCACGCTTTACATAACCAGCGCTCGTCCACTAGAAACGCGAAACTGGGAAAACGACGCCTTTGTGGACAGGTTCGGGTGAACAAGAACATTGTGCGCTGGTTTCGTTTTGAAAGCGCCCCAGCTTGCCCATCTTAGTGTGATCCAAATATTTGAAGTCAAACTTCAATATATGCACCGGCATGTCGCAAACCGGGAGTATGGAAGGCAGTCCCGTATTGGTCAGCCGGTGCTAGTAACGCACACACAAGTTCGTTGCGTCTACGTGACGATGCACTCGTACTTTTGTCCCCCTTGAAAAGCGATGATCTTGTAACGTGATCTTACCGACTGATAACGACTGTCACGCTCACTTCTAGTTGTTTCTCATCATCAGTACCCCGTGTTGGGGCTTAAGCTGCGTAAACACTTCATACGAATGACTATTTACAAAAAAAAAATACTATCTTATTACGTGAGTCACTTTGTGAATGTCTTATGATGAGAGACAGGGGATGACAACCGGAGACTGGTCTTCACTTGCATGGGTACAATCGTTTCTGTGACTCGTTTCTTACACTTGTGCAACGATGAACGTGTTTGAACTTTAGTTTTTAGGAAAGAGTCACACTGTGAAGTATCTTACACCAAAGCCATCGGTAAGCACCGCCTGCCAAGAATCGGACTGTCCTGGCAGAGTACGGCATTAGAAAGCAATGACGCAGGTTGTTGGCTTTGTTCTTTGGTTATTCCACGATAAACGCGATACACGCAACTCGACTTTCCGCTGGCGCTTCACTTTTTGTTCGTTTGCCTCAAGTCTAGAGCGAGACGAAATGCAGCGAAAACGTGCGTGTTTGAGCGAAGCCTCCTCTTCGCTTGTTTGTCGTCGTCAGCTCTTACCTGCCGTGGTGGGTGGCGGAGCAAAAAGAGAAAATATCAACCTCGCCATTGTTCTTCTTTCTCCCCGTTCGCCGTCCTCTCTCCCTCCATTCGGCTCACGTTTTTAGCGCCCTCGCATCTAGTGCAGCAGCCGGCTTCTATCCTCCTCTCCGGTTTCCCTTCTCTCCCTCATCGCGATTTCGTGGTGGCCCGGCAGTTTCGCTTTCGGCCCCAAAGACAAACTTCGCAACGCCGGCTGACCGCGTGGACTGTGTGTGTGTCGTCTGCTGCTACTCGCCGTGTCGTCTGCTACAAGACCAGACGTATACCTACTAGCGTCGACACCGCCGCTACTGCCGCAACTTTCGCCTTCCTATGCAATGTCGTAGTGTCACCTTGTTTGTTTTTTGTTTCCCGTGCCTCGCAGAATTAAGTGGTCACTCTCCACGGCGCCGGTTTTGCAACGACCCTACCGTCTTTCTTCGCTGACCTCTCCCTTGTCTCGCCAGCCGGCACGCGTTCTGTGTCTACGTCACAATTGCTGCCGGCGCTGTTTTTCAGAGGTGTGCCACAAGGAGCCAACCTTCTTCTGTGAGTGTTTTGTTTAGCTCTCACAATTATTATTCCACCGGGACATGCTGTTTTGGTGCAATGAGCTGCTGCATCACTGGCTTGCCTCGGCTTGCTGACTAGACTTTCCGACGAGGGAAGCTGCGATTTTCGGTGGGGACACTGTTCGTCTTTTTGTGCGAGCCGTTCTTGTCCACCTGTCGTCTCTCCACGCTTGAGTGAAACGTTCTCTTCTTGGTGTCTTCGACGAGCCGGGGTCGAGGTTTTGGATATGACGCTCGCCGATCCCTGTTTCTGGTAAGCTTTGAGGAAAAATATTTTCCAACTCTGCAATCTTTGTTCTCAAAATTGTGAGTTTGTTGTTGCCGCCTAAAGTTCGTGACTGTTTCGAATCACGTATGAGAAAGCAGACTCAATGCGTTGCAAATTTCTATCATATTGATAGAGAGAGAGAGAGAGAACACAAGGAGAAAGGCAGGGAGGTTAACCAGGGATGAGCCCCGGTAGGCTACCCTTTACTGGAAAAGGGGAGAGGGGGAAGGAAAGTTATAAATTTGATAGACGTTTCTATCATATTTTATGTAAGGATATCATATTGAAGTTTCAAAAAAAAAAGGGGAGGGGACTCGCTATCCGCATGAAAATTGTAACTGAATGCTGCAGTGTAATCCGTAAGCAATTGTGCAAGCACCACTTCCCTAAGCGGTTATGTCTTTACTGAAATACACGCGACAACAACAAACATTTACTAAATGTTCGCCTGTGTTTGGAGCGATGTCATGTTTGTTAGAACACGTCTTCTCATTAGAAAGAAGTTGAATGAAAATGATGAAAAGTAATGGTGTTTTAGATGCCAAGCACAATATCATTATGATAGACGCCGCCCGCATAAAAGGGCTGGGGAAATTTCGACCATTTGGTGTTCTTTTACATGCACTGATATCGCACATGACACTGGCCTCTTCCATTTCGCTTCCACGAAAATACGACCTCCTCGGCCGGGATCGAAACCGTGACTTTTGCGTCAGCAGCCGAGACCCGTAACCACTTATCATTTTATCATTATCATTATATTATCATTATCATTATCATTTTAGTTTTTTTTCACCACGGTGGTATCACCGTGGTGAAAAAAAAACTAAAATGATAATCCCAAGCTTTGATATGGCTTGCATGACATAAATGTCAACACTTCGCCACAAATTGTCTATGGTTCATTTTTTCTCGTAATGAATAGCAGTTCTTTTTATTCTATCTCTGGCGATGAGTTCTTGCGTATGACGTGCTGATCTTGGCCGTGCTTTCAATTGAAAGGAGACGTTTTCGATTATAGTCTCCGCAAGGCGATCCTTCCAGTGACAGCCAGACGCAATAAAATGAGAGAAGAGAGCGCTTAAAACGTCGGAATCTCAAACGCAGATTGTGGATATCCGTTTGCAGATGTGACCAGAGTTGCTTAGACCCTATGTTTCCCAGTTAAACGATGGCTACTGAAAATGTGTCATTGACCTGTAACCTGGTAGCACGACATTCTATTGTAGTCAAGAGTGAAATGAACAACAACAAAAATTAAAGAATGAAAACGACACGTTAGCAAAGGGGTGGAAATGTTTGTCGTCAGAGCGCCGCTTATCTGTCTTTACGCAACGAGAGGAGCCACGCCTACGAAGACATTAATGCGTGCCGTGCTCAGCGAAGCGCGTCTATACAAACAGTCTTATCGGCACAATCCTGCAGTTGATGGAACCGTCACGACTCGCTAGCGTCGCGTTCGTGCGATCAGCGGTGTTTTGACGAAGGAACAGTATACATAGACGCAAGATCAGAAACAGAATGGCGGTGCAGGGAAGAGTCTCATATATATGAGATCATCTTGCGAAGCAGCAAGGTTAAATTTAATGCGTCGTTTATCTCTCGTGGTCGTTACTGTGAAAGTAAAAATGGTGAATTTGTATTAGTCCAGCGCACTTTACGGTGCCCATATATACACACCAGTGATAAGCGAAACCAAAACATAAAAGTCAGTGTTTGGCAAGAACGTGCGCTGGAGGGGGCAAAACAACACCGAAGCCAACAAGTTTCGAGGATGAAAATGAAAGATGCACAAGAAAGGTATATTTGCATTTTTTAAAATTATTCACAAACAAGCCAAGCAGCAGTGCCCAGCGTATTATTGAGTGATGTGAGAATCTTTATCTGAATAGGGAGAATGAATGTGTGAAAAATAAGTCAGGAGGTCATCTGAGGTGATCTCGGCTGGCTATTGTGCAACAAAAAGAAGAACAACAGCAAAGAAATGATTAGCACAAACATTTATCAACGTTATAGAATTCAAAACACAGTGGAGTGTATCGGGAAACCTGAAAAGGCGATGAAAGAATGCTAAGCTGCTCGAATACCGAACTGACACGCGAATCGTGGAAAGAAAATGAAATGATTCGAAAAATATTGCAATTTATTTGCTGTGCATGGCAACTAAATGACAATTAGTAAAATGTTATATGGCACGACTCTGCAAATAATGCACACATGCCTCCGATACTATAACGAGCATGCTTTCTTTAGTTCTTTAGTGTTACCTTTTGGGAAACTCAGTGTATGCAAGCACCCTTTGGCTCAGGATTTATCGTGCCGTGATAGCCAAACGCAACGATATATCATTCTGACGTCCACATTTGGAGATGGAGCATGCGTCAACATGTGGCGCTTCTTGTCTTGTTAACAGAGCACCTTGCGGACTCGAGTACCGTGCAATGACAATCGATTTATGTTTACACACGGCGTGACAGTATGCTACATCGTGAGGATGTTCGCATCAGAAACGTCAAATAACTGTATAGCGAGAGCCTGAGCTCATTCTCGACGTAGCTTATGGCGCGAAAAAAGAAAACACGAGAGAAGGTCAAGCGCGTGTTTTTTTTTTTTTTTTCGCGCCATAAGCTACGTTAAGAATGAAGCAACTCGCCCAACACGTCGCTCTCCTGAGCTCAGTCGACCACGCCACGTGATGCTTCACAGCGAAGCCAGTGCCGTTTACAAGTATGGTAACGTATCTGATTTTATATAGTTACTGTTAAATGTAGTATGTAGTTTAAATTCTTCAGACGGATAGTAATTAGTAAATGTGCAGGTAAATTAATATAAAATGCGCGTACTTGACGTTTCCAATTCAATTTAAAACCAAAAGTTGAAATTCGCGCTAAATTCTTCTATAAAAATAACGGCGTCAACAATATTAGCTGTAGCGTCTGGAAGACCATTCAACATTTTATAGTTTTCAGCAAGGCGGATAAGTTAAACGCGTTAGTTTTGCCAAAGTGCCTTTGTGAAGACGCCTTGATAAACGGTATAGGCGAATTAAAGTTGAAGTCGGCCTCGGTGGCACAGCTGTTATGGCGCTCTGTTACTGTCTCGAAGGTCGCGGTTTCAATCGTGCCTGCAGCGGTCGTATTTCAATGGAGGTGAATGCTATTGAGTTCCGCCTACAGGTTCACGTTAAGGAACACCGAATGCTTAAAATTTCCGGAGCGCCCTACTACGGCGTCCCTCATAATCATATCATCGTTCCGGGGTGAAGCGAAACATCGTCGTCATCATCATCATTATTATTATTATTATTATTATTATTATTATTATTATTATTATTATTATTATTATTATTATTATTATTATTATTATTATTATTATTATTATTAAGAAAATAAACACTTTCTGCAAACTATTTTGGCAACTAATTAGGTAACTAAGTGGTTCGACGGTTTTCTGATAACGAGATGTTCAGCAGAATCTTGATCTTTGGCGCTAAAATCTATGCTATAATCTCTTACGAAAAATCCTGCGGCTCGGTCCTGAATAGCTTCAAGGTCGTAAATTAGATACGTTCGATGAGCAAGTCCGCACCCACCACACGAAAGCTCCTACCTTGATATGTCCAGGTTCCGTTAGGCGGTCAGTTGGTGTACGGGTATTCCGCAGAAGTGGTTTCTACGTACGACTTCGAGTAAAGTGTTGCCATAATTATTTTGTTGACCGTTATGTCATCCGTTATCGCCGCGTTTAATCATTCTTCTTCTTCCTTTGCCTCATCTCCTGCTCGGAGTGATATACTAGTGCACTCAAGCCAACATCGAACTCTTTGCTTTTCGGCGACAGCAGCGCGATAATGCATCGCGTAGTGAAAGAAAGTAGCAAAACTGGGCGGACGCGGTCACATTAGCCGTGGCTTTGTAATTTTATAAAAAAGCGAGAGTGTCCGTTATCTAAAAAAATTTCCAAGGGAGCATGCGCTTCATTTGGTGAACAATGACTCGTCAAGGGTGGTTTTCAGACTTTCTTGATCTATAGTGTTACTTTTCATTGTAATCCGATGCCAGCCGATGTCGGCAGAACTGGCCTGTTAAGTGAGCTACGTAGCGCCCTCTGGCAAGTTCACGTTGCCCGTAAAGAATGTTCTTCAAAGAAACCATGCTAAGGGGCTTACGAATAGAAATCAGATTTTACTTTTACGTCGATCTTCCAAGTAAGCGAGCAATATTTAAAGTGGTCGTGAAACGATCGCTGTAAAGCGACAATGCGAAGCCACCGGCGTTCACACGCACTAACTAGGTGACGTCATCATAAGTACTGCTTTGCCTATCGAGGAACGCGGAACTCTTCGGTACTTGCGAGTGCGTGCAACTGGCAAACTCATCAGCGTCGTTGTCATACGCAATCGGCGCTAACTTGAGCTCTGACGTCATATTTAGCAGCGTCCTTGTGGGACGCGGATCGCTTATGGCAGACGCCGATGACCGCCTGTTGCGCGTGCTCGATATGCCATAGAGTTTCGCGTTCCTCGATAGGCAAAGCGTCTATGCAGGTCCACTCGGGCTGATGATACGGCATGGGGCTGCCGATGATGCCGCATTGTCGTTGTAAAGAGGCCGTTTCATGACCCTTTTAATTAAAGAAGTCTGGCGTTTATTTATCTTTGTTACTTACCCATGCTTGATTTCTATGTCTTTACTGTAAGAGCGATATAATAAAGTTAAAAGGCTCGCCCTTCACTGTACAGGGCGTGCTTCATAATTATCGTGCGCCTGGCGCGTATAAAGCCTCGGAATTTAATTATCCCCTCTCGTAGTTTGACCCGCTTTCGAGACATGTCAACAGACCCAGTAGTAGTCCGTTTTGCCACGGCGTTACGCGTGGCGCACTTGTGTAACGGGTGACGCAGTCGTAGAAGAGAATGCGTCCGGCTACCGTGCGTGCTGGCATGCGTGCTTGCGTGTGCGCCGCCTGGGCACGACGCGCGCACAATATAGCGGACGCGTTGAGCGGCGGGAATGCGACACATGTCTTCCTACAAACAAACAAACGAAAGTAAAGAAAGAAAAACAAACTCGCCCGCGAGCAAACTTTCTAGCCTTCGCGTGTTTACGGCTTCGCGTTCACGTTTGCACACCGACCCGCACCGACACACTCTGTTCTCGCTTTCGCACGTTTCTGGCTCCTGCAGCGGACCACCTTCGCCTCGTACGTGAAGTAAGTCTCTTATTGATTGATTGATATGTGGGGTTTAACGTCCCAAAACCACCATATGATTATGAGAGACGCCGTAGTGGAGGGCTCCGGAAATTTAGACCACCTGGGGTTCTTTAACGTGCACCCAAATCTGAGCACACGGGCTTACACCATTTCCGCCTCCATCGGAAATGCAGCCGCCACAGCCGGGATTCGAACCCGCGACCTGCGGGTCAGCAGCCGAGTACCTTAGCCACTAGACCACCGCGGCGGGGCGTAAGTCTCTTATAGTTTTACCCGCCGTGGGGGTTTCACCCTTTATCGTGATCGAATGCTGGCCCGAAGGGCGAGGGATCGAATCCCGGCTGCGGGAGCCGCATTTCTGTGGAGGTTGTACGCTAGAGGCCCGTGCACTTCGGTGCTCATTAAAGAACACCAGGGGGTCGAATTTCTCCGAGCCCTCCTCTACGGGTAGGCGTTTGTAATTATATCGGGGTTTTGGGACGCGAAAAGCCAACAGTAATTATTGAATCACTTTTTCTCCGCTACTCTGAGAGCTTCTCCCCGTTCATAATAATAGTTTCTGGAACCTCAAGCCCCCAAAACCACGATGCAATAATGAGGCACTCCGCAGTGGTCCGTAAATTAATTCCGACCGCTTGGGTTTCTTTACCACGTACCTGAGTCTGAGTGCACCGCGTTAATGCGTTTCGCCCTCCTCTTTCTATCCCGCCCAAAGAAACTCGGCCGCGGTGGCGTCAAATTGAACCTGCGACCTCAATCTAAGCAACGCAGCAACACAGACTCCTATTCAACCACGGCAGGTTTACACTTCATTACAAGCGTTACACCTTATGTTCACTTGAAGCTCAATCTATTATGTACTGAACGAAACTAGAACTGTGTAGAAACACTATGCCAAAATAAAGGCACTGCGTTTGTTAAGGCCTCTTTGATGGTGTGTGTTTATCAGCCTGGGAACGCGCTCCAAGATATAATGTGGCAAATTATTAGGCGCAAAGCGATTTCGCAGTAGTATAGTAGGCCACCTTGTGCGGATCAGTGGATACGACGTTCATGTGGTTCGACACGAGGTGAAGAGGGTTCTATTCCCTGTTGTGGTCTGATTCACACAGTGATGTGTGCCGAAAAGTGTGCTTAATGTAGATTACGTAGAATTTTGAGGAACACACAAAACAAAATCAATATTATTCCATACAGCTCAAGTGTATATACGGATTTCTTTTTAATTTATCTTCCAGCTTTTGACACGTCGCCACGCGCAGTATAAACTTACCACGAAGTATACTACAGCTTAATAAGTTGCCGATCATGTGTGAAGTTGTCTATGGAAGAAGAATTTGGTGCATTTGTATTCGTTGTGGGGAAGGTATGGGAATATTAGTCATAGATGTAACGCTGAATATCAAGAAGATAGGGAATAGTTGGCCAGGAAACAAACGCGTGTTCAATACATCTCGGTACAAATCAAGAAGAAGAAATGGAGATGAGCGTGGCATGTAGCGAGTAGACGAAATAACTGCTGGTGATTAGGAGTGACTGACTGTATTCCTACAATAATAGTATGTGGGGTTGTGCACCCCAAATCCCAAAAGTATGAACCAGTACGTCTGCAAAGAAGCAGGAACGCATTTCGTAAACTAAATTTATTTTTTACGTCATCGCTGGATTTGCGACTCCAGTCAGCACCCACCCTATCCTGAATTTCCCTATTAGGTCGTTGTAAAAAGTGGTGCTGGAGTGTTAAAAGTAGGATCGTATCACAAACCTATCACGCAACATGTTTTGTAGCATAAAAACAACAACAGCAACAACAACAACAAAAAAAAAAAAAAACGTGGATCTTGGTAAATAAAGAGGGCAGCACGGCAAGACTTCATAGATATGCAGAGAAGCTAGCTTGGCAATAATACGTGGGGATGTTTTTATTTGTTCTTTCTTTCAGTGAATCTTCAAACATTGTGGATTATCCCCGAGAAAATATAATACATATTATAGATAGAGCCGGAACGCATACTTGACTTCGTATTCAGACCGCAGCATCCCTGATTTCTCGTTTGTTCCACCACAACTGGCGCTACCAAGTTTCTGTTGGGTTCTTCCTGGGTGGATCAGTGGCTAGGGTGCCCGGCTGCTGAGTCAAAGGTCGCGGGTTCGATCCCGGCTGTGCCTGTCGCATTTCGAGGAAGGCGAAACGGTAGACGCCTGCATATTGCGCGATGTCAACACCAGATGGTCGAACATTCCGGAGCCCTCCACTACGGCGTCTCTCATAATGATATGGTGGTTTTGGAACGTTAAACCCCACATCATTGAATAATATTATCCAGTTTCTCTTTCGGTTGTAGATCGAGATCCGACTCATATTTTCATATGTCGATCAAATTGGTTTACCTACAAGACCTGATCCTGTCAACGTTCTGTTCAGACGACTCATTTTCTGTCGTGAGGTGTTCAAGTTGACGAAACATTTGATGAGTCATATTAAATATTTAGGGGAAATACGGTACGCTCACCGAAGTCCATAGTTCAGCTGCGTCGAGCCAACGGGTCAGTTTTTTACACCGAAGCACTGGTCACAAAGTCAGTAGGTTCTATAGACTTATTTTAACGATGGGTTTCAGTGCCGGGGGCCTTTTTAACCTTTGTGTTCTAACTATACTAAAAGACCATTGTTATGGGAGACGCATACGCATGAAAACGGTTGGTTTAGTAAATATCATGTTTCATGGCCTTATTTTAATTGACGTCGCAATATAAAAAAACTAGAAAACATTGACTTAACAGCCCAAAATGGCGGCGCCCAGATGTCCTAGAGAACGTAATAATTATTCTCCTAGACTTGTTAGTTAAGGTGTCTTGACCGTTGAGGTGTCTCAGGCCGACTATATTGTCTCACATTTACTCCGTCTGATTATCACTCATCTGCAGCTAG
The DNA here is from genome assembly GCF_043290135.1 of Rhipicephalus microplus. Taxonomy (NCBI): domain Eukaryota; kingdom Metazoa; phylum Arthropoda; class Arachnida; order Ixodida; family Ixodidae; genus Rhipicephalus; species Rhipicephalus microplus. The sequence goes on along the minus strand of NC_134702.1, from coordinate 17,257,158 downwards.
GAAACTAGGAAAACAAGCTTGTGTAAGTGGGACCACATGTCTTTTTATTCTGCTATATATCTTTCCTTATTGAACATTCCTTTTGATCGCATGTACCGTCGCTATGTTGCTGTGTGTGTGTGTGTTTTTTAATGTTAAGTGAATCACTAAGAGTTTATCTTTAATAATTCAGAGAATGTCGTAGCAGCCGTTGAATTAATTTTAACACAAGAAAATGAAGCTTTGATTTTTGAGAAGTTGTAGGATCTGATTTTTTTCATGATGAATGTCCGAGTGGGCAAAAGTGGCCGGTGATGATGACGACGACGACGACGACGACAACAACAACAGGCTAAATTCTTCGCGTATTAGATGTTTCATAGTAGTAGTAGACACTTAAAACTTGTGAACGTAAGAAATATATGATACAGAAAATATGGGAAGAATTCACTTTCTACTCGGCCAATTCCCTCCATTGGGTGTATGTCATGTACGGAGGTCAAGAAGAAGCGCAGTCCGAATATACTGTTAGGCCATCATCATCATCGTCGTCGTCGTCATCGTCATCATGATCATATACTGCTGTCTCACATTTACTACTTACAAACTATGGTATCAACACGGTACGAGGTAGGAGAGGTCGTAATTCTGTTATCGTCGCACCAAGTGAACCTGCTAACGCTGAAACAATGTTAGGCATCACAGCAATGGTGAAACACCATTGCCCTCGCTCTCCACATGCAACCAACATACAAGGTGCAACTTTCCTGCTCTGTATACAACGGGTCGCTTCCGCGATCGACGGGGAGCCCACACGGGAGCTGCCGTCCCGCAGTTCACAAGGTAGCACATTCCGCGACGATCTGGAGGTTGCCGGGGTCCCAAACGAGACACCGTGTGCACGCGTCACAGCGCCACGTACGAAACATTTCGGGGAGGAAGAGGGGGCTCAAGGCTGCCTGCACACCACTTCCGCCCATATACATGACGGCCCTGATATATTTTCCTCGCGTGGCGGAACTGGTGTAAGGTCAGCTGCTGTGTGCAATGTCATGGAAGGGTAACATCTCACTACATGCAAGCGGGTGACGCCACTGAAGACTCAGACCACAGCGCTAAAAGAAAGACCTGAAAAGTAACGAAGAAGAGATAACTTTTCGAGGTGGAAAGATGGAAAGCACACACACACACACACACACACACACACACACACGCACACACACACGCACGCACACACACAAAAAAAGAAAACAAAGCATCAGTACATGTGAACAGAACGAGTGGAGAGGAGCACTCTAGTGGGGATTTGTCTGCGAATTTTCCATTGCCGTGTTTTGTTTAAGTATCCCGTTTCCTTAACTATTTATTCATTAATTTGCCTGTTTATTTATTTGTCTACCTATTTTATTTCTTTGTTTACTCTTGTGTCCCATCAATTTCATCTTTTTTAGCTGCAGAATCCAAATAAATAGTCGCAAGATGATTGCTACCACAACCTCTTTACAGAAACCAGTGTGTAACGAAACCGCACACCACTGCGCAGGACGGGACAGCATATCAGATCGCAACACTAAGAGCCTGGTACTCAATTCATGTGTTCACTTATCTACCACATCAATGCTGCGTCGTTAAAAGTAGGAAATTCGGAAAACTTGAGGAGGTGTGAACTTTTTGTGTCTGGGAGTTAGTGGTAGTGTCAATGCGCTAGTGTAATGGTTGCCATGCAAACACTCAGTACATTTTTATTTTTAAACGAACTCCACGCTTCAGTTTTCAATTGAAAACGCGATCTAGTTTACGGATGACTGTAAACACTCCCCGAACGCTGACGCTTATCTCACAAACGGTGTTGTGCATTATAGTACTCCAGCTTGAACGGTTTTATACAGGCAGGTGTGTATGACCTGGTAACGAGCGCACTGGCTTAGTTCGACCACAGGTATTAAGAGAAAAAAAAAACAAAAGAAAAACAATCAGGGCAAGGGATTAAGCCGTTGGCAAGGACCGTCCAAAGCCGAGACGAGCCACCGTGACCTCTTAGTACTTAGGGAAAGTTGAGATTCGATGCGCTAAATCGGCTTGAAGAAACATTGGTTAATCACGGAAGGCCTGAGTGTGGTCCGGGTCAGACCTCGAACGAAAAATGAATGCATGCGAATCGGAGTTGGTGTAGAACCACCCGTAGAGATCGATCGGCACGGGATGATCGCGGATCCAGCCACTCGATTTAGGGCAAGGGGAGTCGTTTGAAACGAAACCGGTGAGGGGAGTTTGGGGGTGGGGGGGGGGGGTCGTTCTCACTATCTTGTCTTTAGTAGTTACCTTGTCTTTAGTAGTCACTATCATCGCAGAACCTCATCACATCATAAATACTGTTCATTTGTCTCACCATTCCTAATCGTTGATAGGAGATGGACGAATAGCACTGGAGGGTGTGAGGGCAGGCGTGTTCTGGGGGGAGAAGGAATTACCTGTACCGCCCCTCTCTGGATTCGCCACTGCGGAAGCCAGGCTCCTCAAGATTCTGCCGAGTTTGCTCACAAGGTTAAGATACGGGAATGCAGTACGAAAGCGCGCGTATCTGCCTACTTTTGTCGAATAATCCATGGGTGCTCGATCATTCCAAAGCAATCTTCGGTGCTCGCAGTGCTGCGCTTCCTGGTTAAAGAAACCCACGAACTGTATTTTCTGAGTTTTGGGAAGCTGTGATTCGCGCTGAATTTCACACGCACCTAAAGGAATAAGCCCGCGTGAAGGTTGAAAGGCGTTTCTGGGGCACTCGGTACCAAAACTAAAACTGGCTCGTCCGAGAAAGTACTGCATTTAGGGCACTCTAATGAGCAGTTCCGTGCCTCTCAATCCTAGCGTTTAGAGGTTTTCTACGTTCCTTAAAACACGAAGTCGTCCTATCGTAACAGCTTCACGTGGTCGGCGCATACCTCGAGGCAGCTTTAAAAGACTAGGAGAGGAAAAAGGAGTGGTGGAGTTCTCACTAAGCTGCGCATGAGTTGAAACAGTGAACACAGTGACTCTGAAGAGTAGTCTGGTTTCTTCTAGGTTGGTTCATTACCTTAGTTAGTTCAGGCAGGTTGTGTCGAGGTTGCTTCTCGTTCCTATAGGCTAGGTGATGATAGGTTGTTTTTACGCCGATTCTCAGCGTAGTGAGGTTCGCGGTAACCCGCAGGCAGCAGCAGACACAACACGAATGTCCATCTTCCAGAGACAGAACCGCTAGCGGAAACCAAATGTTCGCACATTTCACAGATCTACGGGCACGTCTTCGTTAACTTGCGCAGGCTTTTCATCGCCTAGCGGTTTTCGGATCACCGCATCTTCGTCGATTCGCAGTTGGGCGGACTGTTTCATTCTCTCATTTTTAATCGAGCACTGGTCAGTAGAAGGATTTACTCAATCTCTGTGGCACATCACGTGACTCTGTCACGTGACGTTAAGGTAACGTCGTGTGACGAAGTGACTCGCGACGCCGTATGAATCCGGTTGGCTTGTATAGAGGTGCCTTCCGTGCCAGTGTACGCCCACGTACAGTTTTATACGTAAAACACCGTTTATATGTCACTAATTTAGGTTAGCCTTTAAACGGCCAGCATATTCATGCATTGCGACCTGCTCGTCACAGCGAACCGTAAATTTCATTTCCAGCTCCGTGACTCGCCCCCACTGCCGAATGGTTTCTCTCTGAAAAGCGCGATGTTAAAAAAAAAATTCGAAAGAGAAACGGTCTGTCCTTGATTCTCGGTGTTTCTGAGAATTCGCTCCACTTAGGCCACCTTATACATCGCCAGCATCGCAGTCGCATTACACGTTACGTCGCCTTCACGGGTGCCACAGGTGAACGCGCGCTGACTTACGCACGCGTTCTTTTCACTTGCACGCGTAATATACACAGTGTGCTTGCACGTGTGTGCACCATATGCGCGCGTCGTGTTTGCACGGGTCGCATTAAAGTGGTGCACTAGATATATAAACACCGGGACGGCGACGTATCCGTGCTACCCGCGTCCCAGTGGCTGCTGAAGCATGCGCCTGCAAGCCGCTATGGCCCGGTGCTTAACGTGCGGAAATCTGGGCCGCGCTGTACGGGAAAGTCACGCAGGAGGTCGTGTCGTGTTTTCACGACCGTCTTGCTTGCGGTGACGGGGATGCGTTCGCTCTCCGCAGGGCCAGCGCTGATGAGTGCTTTCACAGTTTCTTCCTTTGGCTTCTAATGTGCATAAAGAAAAATGGCGGGCACATGATACGACACGGATACGAGGGTGTCTTACATGTAACCAGGTCAAGAGCGGGGTTCGCTTTAGAGACATAAGGTATACGCCTGAACTGCCCTTACAAGCTTCCCTAGTAAAGCTGGACAGTGTATTCATTCTGTACGGGTAATCTATAGATTTGTAGGAATGCCTGCATGCACAAACTCGCACAATCCCGTGTTTTAGGCCTAACACGCTCGCATGAACCAGGCAAGCGCGAGCAAACACTTGCGCGATAATTTGCACAATAGCTCGTTCGTTATTCCAACGCTTGCTAATTTGCTCGCTCACAAAGTAAATCAATCAAACAATCAATCATTCAATCAATCAATCCCACATGAAATGCGAAGTCAAGCATGAAACTTCGAATAACGCTTGAGAAGTTTTCAAAACCACTGAAGTAGATTTGTCATGGTCAAGACGATAAAGACGATAAAAAACGAACAGGGCGTAGAAGTTACTACTATAGTTGTGAAGAAGCTGTGAAGTGTTGGTATGCGATATTCAAGACTGGACCCGCCATACACATTTTTTACTGCTTTGGCATTCCCGTAATACAAACGCATGAAACAAGGAAAATAACTGGCTATTCATGGAAATGTGTTTATTCATAATCACATTCACACAAAACGTGGGCAGGATATGCAGCGCTCGATAATACGGGCTGACGGAAGGTTATAGGAAGAATAAAGGAAGACAGCGAGCAAGAGAGAGATAGAAAGGTGGTGTTACGACAGAATGTCGTCATGACCTGCGGACATTTCTTTCAGTTTCTGCTGTGCCATGGTTTTTGTTTTTTCAAAATAGGACGCACTGTCTCACGAATATGTGATTGCAATATATATATATATATATATATATATATATATATATATATATATATATATATATATATATATATATATATATATATATATATCAGAGCATCGAACGCGTTATTCGAAGGTCGTAGGTTCGATTCCTGCTCATGGCTGGTAATTTCTTCATCCACTTTTCTTTCTTCTTATTTACATTCCGTTGGTTCTAATAACTTCCCCTGTACATTCCTTGGCATTACTGTCTGTTAGATCTCATTAATATTGTGTTAAAACATGACGAGCCCTTAGGTATACACTTCTTTCCCTTATATATATATATATATATATATATATATATATATATATATATATATATATATATATATATACACTTCTTTCCCTTATATATATATATATATATATATATATATATATATATATATATATATATATATATATATATATATATATATATATATCACCGCTGCCACCAAATGTAACGAAACGTTCCAAGTAAGACATCTCACTGTCTACTAGAAACTCCGAGCGTCGCTCCTGCATGTAGCCAAACTTTTCTTCCTCCTCCTCCTCCACGACAAAACCTTGTCTTGTCTTGTCGACAAAACCTGCGTGGCTCACCCCCATTATCCGAACGTCTTCTTTATCATATATTTTCCTTTGCATCAGCACTTTTTTCATCATATATAAGTATGAAAGTAGATGCGCTTTCACATGGCAACTGTTTATTCAGCCAACGTTTCGACGGTAGTCCCGTCTTTTTCAAGGCATGAAATATATGCCTTGAAAAAGACACATCTCCCGTCGAAACGTCGGCTGAATAAACAGTTGTTATGTGAAAGCGCATCTACTTTCATACTAATAACCTTGCGCTGCTACTGCAAATATTGTGACAACGCATTCGAAGCAAGGCGTGTAGAGTCGGTTCGTCGAGGGCAGACAGAGGAGCGCAGACTGAAAAAAAAAAAAAAAGCCGGAAAGAAAGAAAAGAAATATAAGAGAAAGAAAGAGAGGAAGAAAGAAAGAAAGAAAGAAAGAAGGAAAGAAAGAAAGAAAGAAAGAAAGAAAGAAAGAAAGAAAGAAAGAAAGAAAGAAAGAAAGAAAGAAAAGAAGCACGGTGCGGCATAACGGATCGGTTGTGGACGGACCTGCCGAAACGGCTTCCGTCCCCGCCACCCTCGAAGCGGTGCTACGGCTTCCGCCTCTTGCAAAAGCGCGCCGAAACGCGCGCCGAGGTCGGTCAGGCCACGAGCCGCCTTCTCCTCGGTGCACCTTATTATTTTTTTTTAGCTCACACAGTGCACCTCAAGCAGCTGACCCACGCAGAACAGGGGCCGTAAATAATACGTGCTCCCAACGCGTTTATCTGTCTTTCTTTCTCGTCGTCTCCGATTCTCATCACAATGCGATGGAACGCTCCCTCCTTTCGAATCGTTATTTTGGGGGCGAAGCTCCCTAAGCCGTGGGTCGTGCGTCCGCGATGTATGAAGTAGTAGTAGCCGTCGTCGTCGTCGTAGTAGTAGTAGTAGTAGTAGTAGTATAGTAGTAGGTAGCCACCTCCACGGCTGGACTCGTCAAGCACTTGAGCTTTTAGTCCTGTACTCCACCTTATCTAAAGGAAATAAATTGATTGATTGATTGATTGATTGATTGATTGACTAGAAGAGCGGCACGCCCGCACCCTTTTGAATTGAGGAGGAAACCCGCGCATGTTAATCATAAACAAAAGGATAGCTCTTTCTGATGAAATAACCTACAGATACGAGTATCGCTGACTTAATCTCCAATATTATTTGCCTTGAATTTGATGCTTGCCAAAAAAAAAAAAACTAGTATCAGAAGGACGCACTTTGAGCACTATCTGACTAGGAATGGTTGCCACGTTAAACTCGCTGGGCGTAACCTTCTTGCTTTTAGCAAGGTTTAGCGATGGCTGGGCCGCAGTGCCATGAACTAGCGGCGGTCGAAGGTGGGCATTAGACACGAAGCGCAGGCCGTAAGAGAGTGCGCGCGTGCCACTCCTCTAGTCCGGCTGTGCCACCTCTCGTTTACTCCTTGGAATGTCCGCTGGATGGCGGTGCTTTGTATTTGATGATATATGAGAAAAAGTTTGCGAGACGGTGGTACTTGGAGTGTTCAGTAGATGAACGGACGGACGGACAGACAGACAGATCCACGGGCGGACACACGGACGGACGGGTGGACGCAGCGATGGACGTATGGACGTACGCAGTCACGGGCACATGGATGGACGCACGGATGGACGCACGGATGGATGCATGGACGGACGCATGGACGGATGCCCGGATGGACGCATAGACAGTCGCACAGACGGACGCATGGACGGACGGATGGACGGAAGCGCGGATGGACTGACGGACGCTTCGCCCCACTGTTCATCATGCACTCCGTGGATAAGCTGTGATTTTCTTCCTTTCTATGTTCCATGAGTCCGCCCATAATAGTAGCTGTGCATTCTCCTTCTCCTCGCCCTCCTCTCTCTTCGGTGCACTCTTTTTCAGCTATATATACATAAAGGATAACCATAGTAATTGCTGGGGCTTCACGTGCCAAAACCATGATATGACTGTGAGGATTCAGTAATAATTCCCGCCACCTGGTGTTCTCTAATGTGCACCTATAAATCTAAGCATATATACGCCGGTGTTTCTGGCATCCTGGTGTTATAGTGATTCAATTCTGGTTCTTCACGTCCTCCGTGCGAGCCTGCCTGCCTGCCTGCCTGCCTGCCTGCCTGCCTGCCTGCCTATCTATCTATCTATCTATCTATCTATCTATCTATCTATCTATCTATCTATCTATCTATCTATCTATCTATCTATCTATCTATCTATCTATCTATCTATCTATCTATCTATCTATCTATCTATCTATCTATCTATCTATCTATCTATCTATCTATCTATCTATCTATCTATCTATCTATCTATCTATCTATCTATCTATCTATCTATCTATCTATCTATCTATCTATCTATCTATCTATCTATCTATCTATCTATCTATCTATCTATCTATCTATCTATCTATCTATCTATCTATCTATCTATCTATCTATCTATCTATCTATCTATCTATCTATCTATCTATCTATCTATCTATCTATCTATCTATCTATCTATCTATCTATCTATCTATCTATCTATCTATCTATCTATCTATCTATCTATCTATCTATCTATCTATCTATCTATCTATCTATCTATCTATCTATCTATCTATCTATCTATCTATCTATCTATCTCTCAATAATACTGTTGGGGTTTCTCAGTAATACTGTTGCTCTCAATAATACTGTTGGGGTTTTACGTCCCAATATCACTATTTCATTATGAGGCACTTCATAGGGTAGGGTTTCGGAAATTTTGACCATCGGCGGTTCTTTAACGTGCGCTTAGATCTCAGCTCCTGGGCCTCCAGCGTTTTCGCCTTCATCGAAAGCACGCTTTCCACGGGCGGGGTTTGATGACGAGACCTTAGGGTGAGTAGTCCGTAACCATTATAACAGCACATAACCACAATAAACCAACGCGGCGAGTGTTACCCCGGCTCATGCTGTCTGTATGATAGCAGTAGCAGTAGCAGCAATGCTACTGCAATATTATTAGTACTGCTATTGCTACTATATACTAAAAAACAAAGTGCAAATAAGAACATACATTTAACTTCATTGCCCTACTATGATGTTTACGAAGGTAGTGCAAAAACTTTGAATACGAACATTTCAGTCGCCCTTGGCTGACCTCGCACAAGACAGTGGAGAGGCCGGACAGGTGGAATTCCAAGAGCACCCTGGAACCTTCTTTCTATACACGGATCTAGGCTGCATATAATGACAGTGGCAAATGAAGAAGAAACAAAACATAAAAGGTATCGAATATCTGCGAGGCCATTAGCCTACGGTGACGGTGAGCAGTACCCACTTCTATCGTCAAGAAATAATCGTCTCACATTCTTCATTATTTTTTTTTTCTTTTGGCAACAATTTTCTACTCGAGAACTGGCAGCGTAGTTTTCTTCCATTTCACGGTCGACCGAGCCACGAGGTGGTCATCAGGCTTCAAAAGCACCCGTCGAGTCTGCATACCGGAAGAAATAGCGAATGAAGAAAAAAAAACACAAATAAAATAAAGCACGTGACCTCTCGGTAACGGCGGCGACGTTGCGTTGCCAAGATTGTTACGAGCAAGGACAATAACTGTAGCAACGAACGCTAACAAAGAGAAGAAAACAAGATGAAAACAAAAAGCTGAGGTTGTGTACATATATTGTGAAAAAATATGGAACCAAACTTGTGAACTTCATACTCGGGTGCACATTCTTTTCTAACGGCCCAGAATGGGAAGTAATGGCAAAGACAGTCGAAATCGTGAGGGATGGTCGTGGACGTATAATATACTCAACGAGGTAATACTTTATTGTAACCTCCTTGGGTATACTGCACATACTAATATATAAGACGCAGGCCCGTGGCCAGGAATCTTTTGCGGTGTTGGCCCACTTGTTGAAGGCCCTGAAGAATACCTATTTTGATGATTTTTTGCCCGAGTAAGACACCGTTATCCATCCGAATAACATCGAATAGAGGGCGGTGGGTGGGCTAAGACAACCCTTTTAACTACGGGCCTGATAAGACGTGCCAGCACGCGTTATTTTCCTTGCGTTATATATTCAGGGCGTTCCAACCATCACGCAGCAAGATTTAGAAAGAAAGAAAAAAAAATGGCAGCATATCCACGGAGTGAATGATGGAGAGTGGGGCGAAGCATCCGTCCGTCCATTCGTTCTTGCTTCCGTCCGTCCATGCATCCGTCTGTGTGACCGTCCGTGCGTCCGTCCCTGAGTTCGTCCATGCATCTGCCCCTGCGTCCGTCCATGCGTCCATCCTTCCGTGCAGCCGACCGTGCATCCGTCCACGCATCTGTCTGTGTGTCCGTTCGTCCATCTGGTCAACACTCCAAGTACCATCATCTCGCACCTTTTCATCATATATTCCGCATATAGAAGCACCGCCATCCAGCGGACATTCCAAGGGCTAAACGAGAGGGGGCACACGAACACTTTCTTACGGCTTGCGCTTCTTGTCTACTTCCCACCTTTAACCACCTCGAGTCCATGGTATATACTAGTTCACTGTATTTATGGCACTGCGGCCCAACGCTCGCTTAATATTTCTAAAACCAAGGAGGTTACGCCTAGCGAGTATAACCTAGTAACCCTTTCTTGTCAGATAGTGCTCAATGTACATGCCAATGGGTGCTAATGGGGAATGAGAGACAGGAGAATTCGGCTTTTAATGAACGCGCACGCTGCGAATTTTTTATTGTTCAACAACGCACAGGAGAAATCTCCCACAGGCACCACCTTGCAGGTGAAAGCGTAAGACTGGTTACGCACTACGACTACGACGGGGGATGAACGGGTGCCGCGTCAAGGAGCTTCGCCCGTAAAAGAAATACGTACGGTGTTACTCGACGCAAATTTTTATAGTGCATATTTTCCCCAGTCGACTAGTATGGGCTGTTCCAAGCATGCGGCTGTTCCAATGCAACCATTCGTTGAAAGGGTTCGTTTCATTTCTCCCGCAAGAAAGCTATTTCCAGTACGTGGTTAGGTGAGGCCATCAAAATAATGTTTGAGGCATAGTGGACTGAGCGCATTCGGAATAATGTCATGCAACGTTAAGAATAAATTCCGGCTCCGCCCACAATAGCACGTCCCCTTGGTCAATAACCTATGTAACAGAGTCGTGAATGCCGGTTTTCTTTCAAATCCGAATTATTTTTCCCGCGTTATTGTACCTACAACACATACTTAAAACTAAAGGTTCGACGTTCCTACCCTAAATGCGACGTTCGGGTAAGAGCGATGAAAGATTTCTGACAAAAATTTATTTTTTTATCTTAAAAACCAGTGACATGAACGTGTATTTGTATGTTAACAGCCTCTATATAAAGCAATTAATCCACAATCCTCACTGCACAGTTGAAATGCTGTTCTTTCACTGCTCGCTACGGCCATTGATTTCTGCTCCTCACGAGACGGCTTTACGCTCTCCCATAGTAGACTACCGAGTACTCTAAATCGGTAAACACTTTTTCGAAACACATCAGCAACGCGTGGTACATTGGAGGTACGCCGAAACGATGGTGCACTGCGTAAGTGCCGTTGTAACAGCAATAGCTGACGTGACCTCGTTCACGCCGTAATTTTTGTCAACACGGCCTCATCAAGTGTGAGGCCCACGGGACGGCTTCATCCTCTCCTTTATTAGAGTATGAAGTACTCAAAATCGTTAACAGCTTTTTCTAAACACGTGCGAACAAGTTGTATACAGTGAAAACACTGTAAGGTGACGTTATTATACTGTAAAAAAAAAGATGAAGCTAGCAATAAGCCGCACAATGCTTGAAACAGTGAATTTGGGTGATTGTGAGGACTAATCTGGTTTCTATTAAGTTGTTTCTAGGCCGTATATAGGTGATGCAGGTTCTGGGTTGTTGCTAGGCTTTAGCTAGGGGATGCTAGATTGATTCTCAGAAGAGAGGTTTGAGTTGATCAACAGACAGATACTGGCACGACATAGACATTCAAACTCTAGAGGCAGAAACTTGTGCCAAAACTAAGTGTTCGCACCTCTTATAGAGCCACGGGCACTTCGTCGTTGGCCTTTCATCGCTTCGGGCCGTTCCACGCGCTTGCCGCACAGCCGCAACGCCATGCCGGGACCCTTGCCGCGGGCAAGCGGGGGACAAATGAGCCAATTGGCGACGCTGCGGAGGGTGAAAGAGCGTCGCCAATTGGCCTATTTGTCCTCCGCTTGCGTGCGGTAGACGTCCCGGCACGTGCGTTGCGGCTGTGCGGGAAGCGCGTGGAACGACCCGAAGTATTCTCACAGCCGCCGCTGATTTTTTCGTTCCCTAGTGTTTTCTCATTGTGAGTACCTGGTGTCTTCGACTCACCGCCGTCGCATCGCAGCCATTTGTAGTTGGGCTAACTGTCGCTTTCTTCATTTTCAGCGCACCAGTGGTCAGTATAGTGGCATTTACCCGGTTTCTGTGGCACATACGTGTTTACGATGATGATAGTTTCCTGACAGGCCGCTCACACAAAGTACGACTAGCTTAAACAGCCTCGCTATTTAAAAAACGCCAATAATACCTAACTCGCGAAAAGGGCTTGTCGTCACAAATATGAGCGAATTTTATTGGCTAGAATGGCTGTGCGAATTCCCTCTTCGTGGGACAGTGAACGTGGGGAAGCTTGCATTCATTCTGAGGTTAAGTAACATACCATGGATCCTTCTTCCATAGTATGATTTTCGGACATAACGTATACATTTTACACTCGAACAGGTCGAACTCCGCGAACAAGGAAGCGATACCGGTGTTCCTGAACTTAACGATTACGACTACATGTATCATGCCTGCCCATGTCCATCTTATTGTGTCCATATTTCTCATTTTGCGCATATCAGATTTGATACATACGATATCACCTCAATCGTATAGCATATAACTTTTTAACAACGAAGCTGAACTTGGTCGAATCTTTCATGTCCAGGATTGGCGTGGTAAGCTTTGTGAGCATCCTATAAGTGGTATGCGCCAAAGACATTGGGTCCACATAAACTGAATAAGGCAGCAGCTGTAGCCCAATATACAAGTAAGCGCCAGAAAAGCCTGTGCGCCCAGTCAGAAAAATACCACCATCACAAAAGCGTGCGTACCACAGAACATGAGTAAGCACCATTGCACACAGCTCATAGCAGTGATGCAATATATCGGAGCATTTCAAGAGAATGCTTCCTTGTAAACCTTTGTATAAGAGTGGTGGGACCAAGATAAAATAGACCTACAGTAACACCTTAAAGATGAACAAGGAGTGCTTAATAAATAGTAGTGTTACAACCTATCTCAAGGACTTGCGAAACATAAAGATTTGTTATAAGGGAACGCCACCCGTTTTGCTCTTTCACGAGTTTCCGTGAAGCGGAGGTGGTTGAATTTTTTAAAGGTCCTGCAATTGTGCAAATTTATGGTAACAGCAGAGAGTACCATATAGGTGACGGTCAGAACCTTTTTGAGCCCTGGCCACTTTCTCAGCCTCCTGGACAACCAGGAGCTGATCTTCAAGGTCACATTTGCGCAACGCAGTCAACCGGCGCGCGCGTACAGGTGGTGGAAACATATTTATTTATTTAATTACATGAAATTTTCTGCGGAGAAGCTCCGAGTAGTCGGACATGCTTGGCTTGCGGTGGGGGGGCCCTTAGTCCGGGGCTCCGCTTGCAGCAGCCGCTCTGCGGGCCCGGTTGATCAGACTCAATTGATCTTCCAGGTTCTCGCTGGCCAGCAGCTCCTCCCATCGCTCCGCTGTTGGATTTTGTACTGGTTGTAAGGCTGTAATGGCCTGACACTCCCACGTGACGTGGTACAGAGTGGCTTTAGCTGAACACCATGGGCCGAGAGGAGAGTATGCCGAGGGGTGCATTTTACTCAGGATGTGCAAATTTGGAAACGTGCTGGTTTGAATTTGCCTCCAGCTGACCGATTCCTCTTTATTTAGTGTTCGGTGTGGTAGCGAATAAGCTTTCCTAAGTCCTCTGTAATGGTTTAGGATGGCCGAATAGTCGCAAGGGACCGGAACGAGTTCCTCAGGGGCGGATATAGGCGATCGCTTTAGAGGCATAAGTCCCAAACGCTGTTCGCTATCCTTCAGCGTTCTTAGCTTGTGTTCCAAAGTGGGTTTCGAACCACAGTTCTTGCATTTATCTGTCTCGCATATGTCTAGGTGGGTACATGGGGTGTGTGGTAACCGGGATTGGGTAAGTTCTGTGTGGCCGACAATCGACAAACTGCTTTTATAAGAGCGATGCTTGTTGAGTTCTTCGCATCGCTCGCTTCTATTCTCGACTGAGCGCTCTCCGCATACCGCGCCGCTTCGACGGCCTCGCCTCTCCGTGTTTCCCGGTTTTGATATCCCGCAGTTACGATATGCCGAACCGAACAGCGTGTGGACTACCGGACCAGGCATCTTTGTCGTTTTCGTCATCTTCTTACGCTCTGTGCTGCTCGTTTCTGAAGCTGGTCATCCGCATTCTTTCTTCTTTTTTTTTTACCTGACATGTCTTAGTACTTCTTCGAACCAGCGCTATTGTTTGCTTGCCACTGCCACAATAGACGCGGCAGGTAACACCCCTTCAAATGCACTTTGCTTCCGTCATCCGTTCTCTTTTTCCTCTGGTACCCGTGTCTTTGTCCACCAACCTGGTTCATGTATACACTGCGTTCGCCACTATAGTCAGTATGCGATGCACTGTGGTTTAGGCTACAAGGCTGATTCTAACTTAACCTTCCTCTTCTATCAGCTATGCTGTTCTTCTCCAAGCACTTACTGATTGATTCGTGTGTTTTCCCCCAGCCCCTCTCAACGTCACTTATCCATGCCCCTCGCATATTTCTAGGTATTGTTTTGGCTAACCAATTGCTCTTCTGTCTATCACTCTAACGTCATAGTATTCTCGTATATCTTTCGTTTTGCTATACACGTCATCCTGATCTGTAAATCATCATTATCATTGTGCATTAGCTTAAGCATCCTAATCTTGGCCTGTATCATTATCATTATCGTGGGTATACACTTGGGCCTGTTCGTTGTCGAGTCCACACGTGTGAGTCTGTGTACTCGTTCAGTTAGGTATTCGATACTTGAGTTTTGTTGTATACGCTATCACTTGCTACAGTTGCATATCCGTTCACCCATCTAGCTCTCAGTATATCTTTCTAATCTTCGCATACGTTCAAACTTGTAACATATTTAAGCTCTTATCCATTTTTTTGAGTGTGTGTAATTTCTAAGGTAACAATAAAATGACCCTTGTGGTCGTCTCCGTGGCATGACTTACTAGTCTCGCTAAAGCGTTCTGCTCTTTATCCTGGTATCACACGTGATGAAAGACTCACAACTCGAACTTGTTAGTAAGGGTGGTTTCACGTGATTAAACACAGTTCCCGGACACAGAGGGCAAAAATAGACCAGGGTTGAGTGCTTATGCAGGAAGAAAAAAAAAAACATCTTCGGTTACATTCACAACGCCCAGCTCCGTAACGTCACCTAACTAGACATCATGGTTGGTTGAGCCGAAGTGAGCGTACAGACAATCGCTGTGTTCTTTCCGATTAGACAGATAACCGCTTCGTGGCGACATATTACAGTTGGAAAGAGAGGTTCAGAACATACTACCGGCCAGTTCCTCCATGCAACATAACCCACCACCACCTGTACACAAGCGAACGCCGTGTTTCAACTTTATCGCCAGCTCACGCGAGTGGGGCCCATATTGCGGCATCTCCGCGTGGCCGAGCCGCTGCTGCCAGACATCACCATACAGCTCACAAAGCTCTCGCGTATGATGCACAACAGTGCGGTTCGCAGTGTGCGTTATCCGAGCTGACCGTCGTCGGCCTCAATGCACCTGGCAACCCGACGGAGGCCGAAGCGAGCGACCCGTCGGTCCCATGGCCTGCGCTGCGTCCTGAAAGAATGTCTTTTGTCTCTGTATGGCGTTGCGGACCCGCTATATGGCGAGGCACCGCCATTCGCAAAAGCTCTTCCGCTTCTGCTGTGACGTCGGCAGCGTTTCCTCTACGGATGCGCTTTCGTGTGTCCACTTCGGTGCCTTCAAATAACAAACGTACGTGCAGCATTATAAATGCCATAATGAAAAACATGACAAAGAATAATGCGACCGGAATTGGGAAGTCCACCGCTTTTTTTTAGGTGGGTCATCTTCATCTGACGTTTTTTTTTCTTATTCACTGCATGTCACTCGCTGTGGCGTGTGCAGACACGCACTTTGTTATGGGGTTTATAGCCGAGTGGTGGGCTCGTTTTTTTTCTATTCACTGCATGTCACTCGCTCTTTTGTTAGGAGGTTTATAGCCGAGTAGTGGGTAGAGAGTGTCTATAGTGCACTGAAGTGACCGGTGCGTTATGCAGTTGAGTCGTTTGGGAGCGACGGATAAGCCACCGTATAATGTGTTATCCTGGACTCTGCGTGCCATCCATTCCCTTTCCCGAAATGTAGTGGGTAGCATATTACACGCTCATCTGGTTAACCTCCTTACATTTTCTTTCCTTGCTTTCTATATCTGTCTTTTCCTACGTCCAGCCACACATCAGGTCTTGACATCTTTAAAGGAATGTCTCGATGTTTCAAACACATGCCCCAGCTCATCAATGCGTTTATACCTGGCAGCCCTAGCGTTCGAAAGTGTCTCGTCATATTTACTCCCTGATAATGGAAAGAAACGAAAAGGCCATGTTTGTTTACTTTACTTATTGTAATCACAGGGGTGACTTCTGCAATCCTTTTCAGGGGGTGGATGGGTTTCAACATTTAGGGGCGAAGCTTCTTATAGCGGCACCCATTCGTCCCTCGTAATAGTAGTAGTGTGTAACAAGTGTTACATTTTGACCTCCAAGGTGGTACCGGTGGGTAGCACTCTTCTGTGCGTTGTTGAACAATAAAAAAAATCGCAGTGTGCGCGTTAACTAAAAGCCGAATGCTCCTGTCTCTCATTCCCCATTAGCAACCACTGGCATGTACATTGAGCACTATCTGACAAGAAAGGGCTGCTACGTTATACTCGCTAGGTGTAACCTCCTTAGTTTTAGAAAGGTTTAGCGAGCATTGAGCCGCAGTGCCATGAATACAATGAACTAGTATTTACCATGAATGAACACGAGGTGGTTAAACGTGGGAAGTAGATACGAAGCGCAAGCCGTAAGAAAGTAAAAGCCGAATTCTCGTGTCTCTCATTTCCCAATAGCAGCCATTGGCATGTACATTGAGCAATATCTGACAGGAAAAGGTTGCTACGTTATACTCGCTGGCCGTAACGTCCTTGGTTTTAGAAAGGTTTAGCGAGCGTTGGGCCGCAGTGCCATCGATACAGTGAACTAGTATATACCATGAACTCGAGGTGGTTAAAGGTGGGAAATAGACCCGAAGCGCAAGCCGTAAGAAAGTGTGCGTGTGCCACTTCCCGTTTGGTCCTTGGAATGTCCACTGGATGGCGTTGCTTCTATATAAGGAATATATGATAAAAAGATGCGAGATGGTGGTACTGAATAGATGGACGAACGGACACACAGACAGATGCATGGATGGACGCATGAATGGACGCAGGGGTGGATGTATGGACAAACGCAGGGACGGACGCACGAACATACGCACGCACGGACGGGTGGATGGACTCATGAACGGTCACACAAACGGACGCATGGACGGATGGAAGCAAGAACGAATGGACGGACGAATGCTTCGCTCCACTGTCTATCATTCACTCCGTGGATATGCTGCCATTTTTTATGCGTCTTTTTTTATGCGTTCGCATGTGTGCAAGTATATATTACACACTCTAGTCATAGCGCCGCCAAATTGGAATAATAAATGAATGTTTTGTTAAGAAACATTTGTGTCACTTTAGAGGCCCTGGTGGATCTTATGGTCACGCAGTGATCAATACAGGTTTAAAATAGGAGTACGAATGTGCGAAATAAACTTACATGGTTTAAAACTATACGAAGTACAAAAATAAGCAAATATTAGTCGCAATAAATTGCCTGATATTGCTAGAAACGCTTCTGAAACGTCGAGATGATACTTGCGTCGAACAATAGACGATGCCATCACCTCGGCGAGCGGGCGATTGCAGAGGCGGGGGCAAGCACGTGATTGCGAAGGCAATCGCTGGGTTGCCTGAGCTACGCATTTCCTCAGGTATCACGGTATAGTGTTGCATTAAGTGCACAATTCATAACTACGCCAGACCCTACACAAGAACTACATTGGCGCTGCATTACACTATTAGCGATGTATTAGAGCAGAACTAACACTACATTAGGCGCTGAATGCGGTTGTGGGGGCGAAGTTCTTTCAGGCGTGGGTCGGGCGTATAGTGAGCTAGAATATGATATAGTCGTGAGTCTCCTGTAGTAGCCACCTCTCGTTTTAGTCCTTGTAATGTCCACTGGATGGCGGTACTTGTATGTGATTAATATATCATGGAAAGATGTGGGATGGTGGTACTTGGAGTGTTCACTAGATAGATGCTCTTACAGACATTCAGACAGACGGACAGGTGCATGGGCAGACAGATGGACGGATGGACATACAGACAGACATATGGACGAACGGAGATACATACATACATACATACATACATACATACATACATACATACATACATACATACACACATACATACATACATACATACATACATACATACATACATACATACATACATACATACATACATACAGACAGACAGACAGACAGACAGACAGATAGATAGATAGACAGATAGACAGATAGACAGACAGACAGACAGACAGACGCACGGACGGACGGACGGATGGATAGATGGGCGAATGGATGGATGCTTCGCCCCACTGATCATCATTCACTTCGCGGATATGTTGTTATTTTTCTTTTTAACAGAAACATTATTCCTCAACACCATGATAATATATAGTAGCGCAGACAAAGGACGCGGGCAAGAGAAGGCACATTCAAGACAACGCTACCAACAAGCCCAAATCGCCACCCTCACCAACACTATAGTTTTCTGTAGTGTTGTCAGTGCATGGCTTGCTGAAATTTACGAGATGGTAGCCGAGGTAGATCTTTTCCGTTTGAAGCGTTGCAGTCTCTCAGATAAAATTTGCACGCTGGGGCAAGAAGCTTTTTGCAATACCTGGATTAAAATTAAATACGACAATATTTAGACGTAAAGTTTTCATGAAATTGGCCATTGTTCCCATCACACATCAGTAAAGTTGTTCAATATTTGTGGATACCAAAGGTGTGCGTTGCGTCGTGTGGCATTAATCAGTAGTCTCTCTTCGTCAAGGGTAGCACCATGCGAACAAAGGTCGTACCTGCCACGGGACGGTTTTATGCTCTCCCATAGTAGAGAACCAAGTACTCTAAATCGTAAACCACTTTTTCTTAACACACAGCTGTCGTCTCTAAAATTCTGGGACGGCTTTCTGCTCTCCCATAGTAGATCACCTTGTACTCTAAATCGTTAAAAACTTTTTCTAAACACACGTTTCGTATGTGTGTTCTTCCTTTACCATGTAATGTACATACGTCAACAGATATTTTTGTAAAAATTTTTGGTGGGTCTGTGGATGTTGTGTTCCGTCACGTTGTTCTGTTGGATTGTAATTGATGTTCACTGTTCGCGAGAACAGATTTATCTAAACAGTCTGCGAGCCTCACCAAGTGCGAGTCCCAGGGGACGGCTTCATGCTTTCCCATAGTAGAGTACCAAGTACTCTAAATCATTAACCACTTTTAGGGGCAAAGCTCCTTAAACCGTGGGTTGAGCGTCCGGGATGTATGCAGTAATAGTAGGTAGCCACCTCTCGTTTAGTCTTTGGAATGTCCGCTGGATGCCGGTACTTCTATATGATGAATATATGATAAAAAAAAAATCGCAGTATATTCACGGAGTGAATGATGAGTGGTACGCCCGTCAATCCGTCCACGCTTCCATCCGTGCATCCGTCCGTCTGTGCGTCCTTTCGTCCGTCCGGGCGTCCCTACGTTCGTCCTTGCGTCCGTCCATGCATCCGTCCGTCTGTCCATGTGTCCGCCCATACGTCCGTGATATAACTCTGGGACAAGGCGCTTTCGGCTGCCAGCTATCCTTCCCTTGTGACATAGGCCGGAGTTTATTTGAGAAAGTAAAGAAAATAACTTTATTTTGGTCCTGCGGAACGCGATTGGGTCACGCACCCGGCTCAGTCCCGCGCATACGTCGGCAAAACCCGTGGAGCTCACTCAGGCTGACTCGTAAAATACATTTGACGCTTTGCACTGACTCGGACTAAGACTCGCAAAAGTTTCCTCTGCAAGACTTTCTCGGACTCGCACTCGCGAAATTTTCTTCAACCAGACCCCCTCGGAGTGGGGAATCGCCCCTCCCTCTCGGGAGCCTGTGTCAGCAACCCCCCTCTCTCTCTTCAGTGCTTGTCGTCCATCTCCTATCTCCAATTAGTACAAATTAATGGTAGCACTCTGAACACACATCAACAGCATTTAGGCTATGATGGGGTTTTCATGCAACTAAAATAAAAAAAAAACTCAGGACCTTGCCCCATTCCCGGTATTACTTCTAGTGCCGCCCCTCCCCCTCCCCCCGCAAAAAAATCAAAGCATATACACGGAGTGCATGATGATGAGTGGAGCGAAGCATCCGTCAGTCCGTTTGTGCTGCCGTCCGTTCGTTCGTTCTTGCTTCCTCCCGTGTGTCTACCTGTGCGACCGTCCATTCGTGCGTCCGTCCATGCGTTCGTCCGTTTATTCTTCTGTCCGTTCATCCACGTGTCCGTGCGTGCGTCCGTCCACCCGTCCGTACATTTGTCTGTCTGTCAGTTCGTCCGTGCGTCTGTCCATCCGTCCATCCATCTAGTGAACGCTCCAAGTACCGCCATCACGCATCTTTTCATATTATATTCATCTTATAGAAGTACCGCCATGCAGCGGACATTGCAAGGACTAAACGAGAGGCGGCACGGCCGGACTGGAGGAGCAGCACGCACGCACTCTCCTACGGTCTTCACTTCATGTCTAGTTCCCGCCTTTCACAGCCGCTAGTTCATGGCACTGCGGCCCAACCCTCGCTAAACCTTGCTAAAATCAAGCAGATTACGCCCAGTGAGTTTAACGTGGCAACCATTTCCGGTCAGATATTGCTCAATGTGCATCTTTCTAATACTATTTTAAAGACGACGCTCTTTGTTGGGGACCTTCGACGCAAAACTTTTGGTCTGTCTGTCCACTTATCTGTTTGCCCACCCTTAATGATATTGGGTACTCTAAACGTCACCAAACGGCGACTCCATCCGCACCGCCCATCAATGTTGCTCAAGGTTCAGCGTTCACACTTGTGCGATTGTCAATTAAAAAGCAATTATTGCGCATATCTGAGGCACCATAACAACACGTATATATTTTGTATGTGCGTCTTTTACTAGAAAAGGCGTACATAAGTAATTCTAAGGACCGTAGCGTTTATCATGCTGCGCTGATCATGCAACGCTTGCACGAAAAGTCAAGTGTTTCAAACGCTTCGCTAAGACGACACGGTGGTGGCAATCGCCCGTCGCCTTGCGTTCTACACCTTATCACCTCAGAGACGGGTGCGCATGCCACGCGCTTCGTTTTCGAATATAACTGCCAGATGGCGCTCGTGTCTAACGTGCCTCGATGCGCTCGTTCGCTTGCGATGCAGGCTCGAGGCACTCTAACGCAGCGCCTCCGGAACACCATTCACCGATTTTCGCAAATGCGCAGAACATCAAGTAAACATTTTGTTCACTCTCTCCAGACACAAGACTAGCGTCGTTTGACGGCATTTGCAGATTAACATGCAGATACGGGGCCTCTTTTCAATAGGCAAGAAATTCAAGGCAAATTTTATTGGTGATTAAGTCACCGATGCTCATCTCTGTAAGTTATTTAATCAGAAACAACTTTTTTATGACTAACGTACGTGGGTTTCCTGCTCAATTCAAATGAGTGCGCACGTGCCACTCCTCTATACCGGCTGTGGAGGTGACTACAATGCACTACTTTCACTCATACATCGCAGACGCATGACCCGCGGCTTAAGGACCTTTGAGCCTAATGAGCGGTTGGGATTGAGAAAAAATTTCAAAACTGGATTAGAAAATCACGTTTGCCTCACGCTATAGCGTTACAATCAGACGTAGATGGCGAAAATGTCATTTTAGGGTGAGAACTGTCATGTCGCCCTTCAGATAGGAAAGAACTATAAAAAGAGGAGGGAAGGGGGCTGGGCTGCACACGGAGCCTGGGCTCCATAATACTGCCACTTGGGTCGCATGTAGGCGACAGCTGCTCCAAATCGTCATCGACTATTTCCAAACACAGACGCTGGATCAACTGTACCATGCTGAGGTGGGACGGCGTAGCGCTCTCCTTTATCAAAGTACATGGTGCTCGTCTATATAAGAGAACTTTTCGTCTTCGGGTCAAATATAGAGCCGGGTAGGAGGCTGACAGGCATGCCGTTGGCAGACTACCTCTCCAGATAGGGCTAATATAGCACTCTAACTAAAGTCAATAGAAGTTCCTTGTTCTAGTTTGTTCTTCTTTACCAATCGTTAACATTCTTATCTGAACACACAGAAACGGCGTTTGTCGTTTCGGCGCTACTTGAAACGGTCATGGCCTACGGCTCTCGTCGTTCCACCGCGGTGGTCTAGTGGCTAAGGTACTCGGCTGCTGATCCGCAGGTGGCGGGATCGAATCCCGGCTTCGGTGGCTGCATTTCCAATAGAGGCGGAAATGCTGTAGGCCCGTCTGCTCAGATTTGGGTGCTCGTTAAAGAACTCCAGGTGGTCTAAATTTCTGGAGCCCTCCACTACTGCGTCTATCATAATTATATGGTGGTTTTAAGACGTTACACCCCACAAATCAATTAATGTCAATCGCTGCCTCGCAGAGAGCACGATTTCTCTTCGCACTGGCACTTCTCCGGCGCTTCGTCGTTACGTATGAAGGGCGAAACAGCCAGATAGAACTCGCTGCAGACGCCACATATTCCAGCTGCCGTATGAGCAAGAAGTCGATACAAGAAAGGAAAAAAAGCAGCGCGCATGTCGCACTCCGAGTTTGGGAATATTCCCTAGCAATGTTGTACTGTTGCCGAGAAATCCTTACGCACTTACCGTAAGCACTGACATCATCGATGGTTTGGTAAGGTGAGTCGTGGTGGTAAATCTACCAACGAGAATGACGGAATGCCTTCATTGAATGACTTCCTCCGGCTTCACAGTACTGGGGCTGCATTTCTCTTTTTTGTTTTGTATTTTTGATAACGTATCTACCGACCAGATCCAAGCACAACTCAGTACAAGCGACGTTTGATACCGTATCTGCAGATTGAAGAATTCAATTCATTTTCTGTATCTGCTCTCCTAACTTTATAACCATTCGTCATGGGTGCTTCCACTGAACCATGCCATTGGCTTGCCACCCCATTTAAAACAATATCAACTATCCTGGAGCAAAGTGTGTGTCCGTCTTCACACAGGGAAGTCCATCTCGATCACCATGAGCCGACTCGCCAGTATCAGTTTTAAACGACGTGCGTGCATTCTGTGTACTTCCCTATGTTCGGTGCGACGACCTTGTGGTGTGCATACCCGGCTATGGGGGTGTGCACTTCGTTCACTTCTCTCGAAGAGGGCGGCTTTTAAAACGACGTGCCGTATAGTTCACTAGAGCTGAGAGCATCTTTGCGCGCTAGATGTGTAGAGAGACTATGTATATACGGTCTGGTACAACGACCCGTCTGCTCGTCCCGCGAGCAGACGACGGTGGGTCACCACAATGGTCGCTAAACGACCTGTCCTCCCTTCTCGCCCTGCCCTCGAGGACAGCTCCGTACACCCTTGCGCGCGCTCGGCCTAAACGGCTCCGTTTAATCGAAAGCGATATAATCGCGGCACGTGTCGTGTCGCTTTCTATTTAAGAAACGGGCGGGGAGAGGGCGCTAGTGTACGCCCCGAGAGGGCAGCGACGAGTCTTAGCCGTTGGAAAGGAGTTAGAAGCGAGCGTGGTGTCTCGCGAAGCAGACGATTAACGCACATGTCCGTCTGCAGGAAGGGTCACGCCGTTCAGGGTCACCATCTTGTGACCCATCTGTCATGGTTTCGAGCCCGCCCGCGATGGCGCTGGAGTCAGGAGGTCAGCGTCGCGGACCGATTGTTTGTTGCTCGCTATAGTGGATTGACGAAGCCGCGCATTCGGTGGCCTTAGTTTGTAACACTTTTGCTCGTTGTTTGTTTGTATTCCTTTGTTTGTATTTCTTTTGTTGAAACCCATCGCTATTTGGATATATATAAACTTGGGCGTCGGCGCCGAAACGAGGCCACGTGTACGGCTGAACCGGTAACGCAAGCGAGGCGTCTTTGTCATCTCTGAACAAAGGGGTGGTGCTGATGGGAAGGCTAGAGATAGAAGCAACCGAACGAGCTATTACGTGGAGCATGATGAGATGAGGGACAATGCCGTCTATACGTGGCAAGCGTGTACGCTTGCTCGTACAAAGTTATCCTTCTCTGACCTCTCGGCCTTTTTGATAGTGTCTCAGATCCCCTTAAGCAGATGACAAGGTTTAGCTCAGACGGTGAATATTGGCGTTGCCCCCGTTATTTACGCATGCCCAAAATTTTTTAAGGACATTCGCATTCACTCAGAGACAAAAAGAGATGCTATCTCCGTAGCATTTACTTATATAGATCTGTGGGTATGAACGTTACGCACATATCGGGCCAGGGCGCGATAAGCGAGAGGCGGGGGCCAGGAAACTGAAATGAGGCACTCGCCGTATTCCGATGCGTGAAAATGACTCGATGAAACAACCGCCGCCACCTGTATGTCGTCACTGCAACAAATGCACACCTTTAAGAACACCATACCTTGAATAAAACGAAGAGCTTTTTAAAATCTCAACAGTCGTCTTCGGTGAGTCCTGAACAATTCTTTTTTATGAACCCGAAAGCTTTAAGAGTCCTGTAGAGCCCCTTGAGCCCCTTGAGCAAAAACGGTAGGCGAATGAAGTAATATAAGAACGCACGCGATCTCCTTCACTGATAACGTCATGTAGCGACATGACCGCTTTATGTCATAGTGACGTCACAAAGAGTAGAAATGTGTGACGTTACTTGCTGACATCATCACGTGGCGTCGTCGCTTGGAACAATGTGCAGTCGTCTGAAAACGTCAAGGTAACTTGAAGGGACGCTAACGAGCAAAACTGTTTTTCGCGTATAAGTAAAGGACAATTTCACTATCCCGAGAACACCGCTCTCGTCGCAGTATTACGCTTAGTACGCGACAAAACGCGCGAAAAATAAAACGCGAGTGGAGGCGCCATTCTGACATTTCCGCACTAAACACCACGACGTCAAATATTTCAAGGCGTCCGCAGGGTCCTGCATAGCTTCTAATCGACCAAATTGAAGGTCTTTGCCATCTGTGTGGGCTATAGACACATTGTAAGAATTTTCAGAAAAATTTCATTGAGCTAATGTTTCGAAAATACCAAAAATACATTGTGAAAATTCCGACCTCACTCAAGGGAATGTCGGCGCGAAATTCGAAAACTAAACTCACACCTTGATTTTCTCAGTAAAAAATAAACTTATAATAGCGAAACATACGGAATTGAAGCTCACAGAGTGCAATTTGTTAATCTAAACCAAATCATTGTTTTTAGTGTCTCTTTAAAGGGGCCCTGCAACACTTATTCAGTATGGTCAGACATCGCAGCCGATCGGTAGTCTGGGCTCCTAAGTACATTTGATCCAATCATTAGAGCGTAGCACGTGGCCTTGAACATGTAAATATTTATCGAAGTCAACTGCAAATCGTTTGCACTTGTGTCGACAAATGACGTCACAAACTCATTGTCCCCGCCATAAAAACACAAAATCCAAGGGCATTAACTAATCTGAGCGTCGTGAATAACACAGTTACCGCGGCCTCCGAGGGATGTCGTGACGTGCCCGTGCCCTCACTTGCGTTCACACTGAAAGGCAGTGGTACGATTGAATAAAAAAGAAGCATGAATGTGCTGCAGGTCGTGAGGCACTCTGATGAACGGACGTAGATGTTTATATCGCACAAACCGGCGAGCTCATCCGCCTTATCTGTATACCAAAGTATATAAGTTTCCTTATCGTTCTTATTTAGCAATCTCAGTATCTTTCCGCGATTATTACGACCTCCTGGCTGAAGAAGCACCGTGGCAATGTAGAAAGCTGCTTTCGAGTTCATGACAGCTCCCGGTTGTTATAGCTGACGAAACAATTATGGCACGTTCGCCAAACTGCTTTTCAAGAACAACGTGATTTAAATTCTTACAGTATACGTTATATCGGGCCACCCAAAGGCAGAGTTTTGCCTGTTGAGATATTATTTCCAGTGGGTATGTGCAGTTCAGCGAAACCTCGCAGTTTAAACAGGTATGCAAGATCAACTCTATCATCTTGCATTTCATACAAATGATACTTCAGCTGGACGTGTCTTATGATCAACTGCAGTTTCAGCCGGATTGGCATCCACTGTTGACGAAATGATTTGCTCAAATCCCTTTTTAGAACAGTGTTCATTGAGACTACTTTCTGTGCAATATTTGTTGTGCACATGTAGAGGCAAGCTTGACTGTTTTGTTCGCCAGGTGTGCACATTAGGTACATCTCTAATAAATACCATGAAAAAAAATTGAATTAATTTCTTACATATTACTTCTCGGCTTCCGTATGTTCTTGCCTAAGAGGTGTATCTGATTATTGTTCTAGATTCGTTTTATTGGACCATATGTCATTCCGCTTGGTGCACTAATAATAATATTAATAAAGAAAACAACATTGATGCCTGAAGACCACAATTTATGCTTACGATGGTTTTCCGTCTAGACAATGATATGATTTTATTGAATTACTGCTTAATCAGTTCCCTTTTCCTTTCTTTTCTAGATCGTTGTGGAAGAAGTTTACATGGAGTCGTACGAGGTAAGTGTAAAAGTCTGGCTTGGTTCACTACGCATATACGAACATATCAGAGGTAACTAAATGCTCAACTACGCATTTGAAAACCAAGCGCATGCAGATGATGCTAAATATATAAATCATTCACTACGCTACACCCACAGGAAAAAAAAAAGAGCGAGAGAGAATATTCAACTACCTTCAAGTGTTTAACTCCCTTCAAGGTGTTACGTCTACTTTATTTTGAGTCCCACGACTTTCTGACGAAAGTATAATGGCGAAAAGGAGACCACGGGTCTCTCTTTTTTAAAGAGTAATATATACGTGGCAAGTGCGTTCCGACAAATAAGAGTCAACTGACTCTTTTTTTTTCTTAGACGGTAAAATACGAGGAACCGCCGGGTATAGAGCCTAATACATATGTTTAGCTGCTAAATAATTCTCTTCAGTCCACAAGAAAAAAACAAACTTGGTGAGCTTATGAAGACCTTGTTGTAAAAACATCCCATTGACTGGGGGTAATCATTTTGTCCTCCGTCGACATTGACTCATCTGTGCGTAGTAACAATAATAATGAAGCTATATGTTGGATTTGATATGACTAGAAAGTTTGGGTATTTTAGTGAAAAAAATCAAACTCGGAGAGGTAACCATTTCGGGAAGATACACACAAAAACAAACACAAGCGCGCGCACACACACACACACACACACACAACACACACACACACACACACACACACACACACACACACACACACACACACACACACACACACACACACACACACACACACACACACACACACACACACACACACACACACACACACACACAAACAGAGAGAGAGAGAGAGAGAGAGAGAGAGAGAGAGAGAGAGAGAGAGAGAGAGAGAGAGAGAGAGAGAGTCTTGAATGAAGGCACGATTTCTGTCACAGCTGACCCTCACCTAAAGCCGTGCGTGCGAAGGCTAAATACAACAGCGATGTGGCGTGTGACATTCGGCTGCACAGACAACGGTGGTGTGACATCTGTCATATTTGAAGATGCGAACGCCAACTGGCCACACATCCTGCTGAGTCATTTTCATTGTTTCGCTTATCACCGCCGTCCTCATTAGTATATTTTGTTTCCTCTTCGTAGGGCTGAACAACATGTTCATTTGAGAGCAAAATGATGGTCCGAAGCCAAATCTAGCTGGACAGACTGCAGCAGAGTGTATGGAAACTTGGAATACCTGCAAGTCTATACGTTTATCTAAAAATGTTTTAACATGCCTCACACGAAGTAAATGGAAGGGGGGAGGGGTACCGCACGAAGTGAGCGTCTGTTTTAATTTGAACACACAGCCTAAATGAACAACAGTGGTATGCGCTGATCACGCAATAATGGGAACTATAGCACTGACACGATTAATTAAGTTATGCAGCATTAGTGAAAAAAAAACAGAACAGTGACAAGGATAAAGCTAATAAAGGCATATTCCCACGAGGCACTTTCTACTAAGTTCACGAGAACACCGAACATAGAGCGTTCAACTTTGCTTTGTCGAATACAGATTTTTGAAACCATTGCGCTAAATTTCACGCGTTGGCACTTTTTTTTTATCTAGTCGTGCATTGGTTTCCTCACCGGAACAGCGGCGGTGATGTTGCAAGAAAGACATTGCAATCGTGGCAGTGACATGAAAGACACGAAACGATTCACGGATGCAAAGGGAAACTCACTCTGCACTCCGTTGTGACCGGAAACAAGTACCCCGCTGCGCACGCCAAGTACGCATTCGCGGGACGGTATCTTTTTCTCTTTTTGTTTTCAATTGCATTTATTCCGCTGCGCTTCAAGCTATGGTATGAGTTGCAGCTGTACACTGCTGAGTCGAGAAGCTGATAAAAAGAAGAAAAAAAATGTTAACGCACGCACAGCCCGGTGGCACTACAATAGTAATTGATGCAGTTTTAGGTCTGATAATAACAATAGAATAAGAGGGACAGCATAGTGAAGGGCTCTAGAAAATGTTTACAGTGTGGCATAAGTCGGCGAACTCACTCATGAGTTGATGACTCACTTGGACTCACTCACACTCAGACCCAGCCGTGAGTATGAGGGAGTCCGTTTTGTGAGAATTTTCGTGAGTGTGAGTCCGAGAGAGTTTGCCTCAGGAAAAGCTTGGTGAGTCTGAGTCCGAGTGAGTACGAAGCGCAACATGTATCTCTCTAGTGAGTCTGAGCGAGTTTCATTTTCATTTGCTGATCTAACATCCTATATAGTCATCTTCAGCATTACTATCACCCTTGTCTGGATTCACGCTTATGCTTACGTCTACTCGCGTGTCTTTCAAAGCAGTGTCGTTCATACACAATTTCAATATTTATTGATCAGAGGCGTGGATTACGTAAGGAGCTGCCTTGACCCCCCCCCCCTCACACACACACACTCTTCCAGGGCAGTTAATTGATAAATATGTTATGCTGCCATATCTTTTAAGAAAAAAATGACCTATAGCTGGTTTGCAAGCCCACAGAACTCGTTCTCGAAGATATGTCAAGCGGCGCCAAGATTAGCATCAATTATGTTTGACATTCGTGTTGAAGAGCACTTAGATATCTGCGCTTTAACGTCCCGAAACCCACGTATGATTATGAGAGACGCCGTAGTGGACGGCTCCGGAAAATTTGACTACCTGGGATTCTTTAACATGCACGCAAATCTGAGCACACGGACCTACAGCATTTTCGCCTCCGTCAAAGATAAGTTAAAGAGCAGTGACACCATGGTCGAAGGAGAAAGTTTTAACCTTACAGACTCACAGGTCGACTCTCTCGGACTCACTCAGACTCAGATCGAGCCTTGACTCTAAGTCTGAGTGAGTACGGGTGAGTAATGTGTCGGTGAGTTTGAGTTCGAATGCGAAGCTCTAAGTATATTTCATGAGTGGATCTGACTGAGCTCCACAAGTATTGCCGACCTATGCCATGTGGTGATCTTTAACGTGTACGTAAGTTTAAGCACACGGCCCTCTAGTGTTTCAATTCCACTGAAATGTGGCAGACGCGGTGGGGATTCGATCCCGTGACTTTCGAGTCAGCACTCGAGAACTCTAACCACTAGACCACCATGGCGGGCAGCGACACTAAAAGAAGAGTGTCGAAAGCGAAACTTCGCTAGGCGGCGCGAGCGGACGCACGTAACCTCGAACCCGGGAAATCGGCGCGCGGATGGCGGGAAGACCAGCCGTCATGGATGACTTGCGATTTGAGGAGGCGCGCCACACGCACAGACACACAAAGAGAAAGGAAGGGTCGAGGTCGGCGATCATTTTTGTGCTTGTTGTTCGGCGTTTGGGCTTCCTGCTTGACGTGTACATATAACTGTCTGCTCTCTCTCCTGCCTATTCTGGCCTCCATACTATGCTGTCCTCACTTTCAGCCTTTTCTTTTTTTTTCACTCTCGCTTCGGAAGAGGGAAAGGACGCATTCCTATCACCTTTGTTAGTTTGTGATTCGCGGCTCTACCGTTTCGCCCGCGCATCTTTTTTTGTTCTTTTTTTTCGTCAATTCTCTCTCGGCCGTTTATGTCATTTTGGTTCATTGGTTCATTGTATCAGCCTCTCGGCTGTGCTCCCGCTTCGCACGCCCTCTTGCGTCGCTGGCGGGTAATGAGTGCGTCGTTCGTTTCGTCGTCGACTGCTACATGTTTTTTCTTCTTTTCGTCCGTCTGCCGCGCAGCGGCAGCGGTGGCTTCCACGTCTTTCTTTTTTGCTTCCCACCTCCCGCCCGCCTGGGCATCCGTACATCGGTCTGCGGCTACTAATTTTCATCCCGCTGGCTTGCTCATCCCGCTGGCCTGTTCGATGTCGTTTGTGGTGTGAGCGAGAGACCGTCGCCCACACCCAATCTTCCGGGAGTGAACCGCGGAAATGTCTGTTGTTTTCGCCTTCCGTGGGGAAGTGAAGGCAGCACCGGTCTTCATGCGACGACGCTGAATGGCAGGTGAGCAGTTACAATCAATTCGATGCCCACTTTGAGGGAAGGAAAGGGACACAAAGCTGCAAAACTTGCTTTTTCATTATCGAAACGCCTCTACGGACATATCGAATCACAATGGTGCTTTGCGCAGTCTTCAAGACTTGTAGAGTCATGACTGTTGCTCTTTATTTATTTATTTATTTATTTATTTATTTATTTATTCATTTATTTATTTATTTATTTATTTATTTATTTATTTATTTATTTATTTATTTATTTATTTACTTCGTACACGTCGTAGTGTGAGAAGATCAGTACACCGCAATTGAATGCTTTCAGTGCCACACGTAGAACAAATGCGCATCGGTCGATTGTCTATACATAACACAGTTGAATAATTGCACATGGCATTGCAT
The DNA here is from genome assembly GCF_043290135.1 of Rhipicephalus microplus. Classification (NCBI taxonomy): domain Eukaryota; kingdom Metazoa; phylum Arthropoda; class Arachnida; order Ixodida; family Ixodidae; genus Rhipicephalus; species Rhipicephalus microplus. Next base: position 17,226,091 of record NC_134702.1, on the reverse strand, counting down.
CGTGCAGTTGCTGACTCATCGCTTCAGTGTACCGCACTTAGAATGCGGTACAAATTGCCCATTATTTTAGTGGTATCAGGTACGTTAGACTATAGTACCTTCAGGTGCACGTCCTCCTCTTTAGGTCTAATGTTATACTTCTGATTCGAACTGAAGCGATTGGCTTGAAGTGTAAAGTTGAGCTTTGAATTCTTGCGTTTCGGGGTCAACAAAAGACGTTCGCATGAGCCGAACGTGAGGGAATCACGTATTTCATGTCAGGATGTGGAATTTTTCTTCACTTTGTTTCGTGCGCAGCGAAATTCGCGACCATGGCTGCTATTATTTATCGGGTCTTTGTGTTCCGATTCGGCTGCTCGTATGGACGCTTTCCAGTGAAACCATCGTAGTCACGTGACGTTTCCTAGCCGTCCGAAGGAGCACGATACCATTTGGTTGTACCGGCAATCATTCCACTCACTCACTCACTCGTACTTGAGGTCACGTGGCCAGGGTGACTCCAGAGATTCTGTCCGGAAGACCTTTCCCTCAATGAACTTTTCAAGATTTCTTTGAGTAAGCGTGCAAATAGGACTTCGACAATGGTTATGGAAATAGAAGGAGCGAACTTTTCCACTCATTTTACATGTAGAATTCCACATCATTTGACCAGTGCACGGCAACCGCGAAAGGCTCTGCGATTCGCAGCTTGGACGCCATATAGAATTCCTGCACCTAACGAAACATTTGCGGCCTTGCGGGTCGCGAAGGAAATGTGGTAAACACATTTATCGAGTGAGTGACAGTCGAGACAGAGGCACACGTACGAACACCCCAAATCATGTGACATCATGGGATGTTCCTGCTCTCGTGTCAAGGGAGATTGAAACATGCTGCTGTACAGCTGCGTGCCGTTAGATCTCCTTTTTTTCTTTTCAACCAATGAATAAATAGGCTTGGCACTACGCGGGATAGACGCTGTCTCGGTGACCACTTCCTTGTTTAAAAAGTGCTATTAAGACCGCATGTATACCCTGAACAACTTGGCTGTGTGGGAGAAGGTTTGGCTGTGGGATAGTTTTAGCGTGTCCGCATATTTTGGTGCGCACCATGACTTTTGCAAAGAATATGGCTACCGAAGTGCCGTAGCGTCATGTTGTAAAGCTTCGTTCTACTTCCCCCAGCGCAGGGTGGCAAACCGGTCATGTACCTGGTTAACCTTCTCCCTTGTTGTCCTTGTCCTACTTTCTACTACAATTGCAGAAACATTTTCATCGTTTAATGAATACCGTTCATAAAAACCATTAGAAAAGACAACGCATTCATAAATGCACCAGGCAATGCGGAATACAGTTCTTCCGAAAGACTTTATGTCGGTCTTGATGGCGCATGATAACCGCAGTAACGTACTGCCCACTGACTTCAAGTCCTGCGGGAAGAACAACGCCCCACCCTATGCGCAGTGCAAAAAAAAAAAAGGATACCGTGTATGAAATGTTCACGTCGAGTGGCAGATCTTACATCGGCCAACCGGGATGATGTCTCAATAATCGTATGCGACAGCGCGCAAACAACGCCAAAACACGCATGGCAGCAATCCAGGCACCATTTGAACAGATTGTGTGTGCTCTATGCTGCCGAAGAAAACAGAAGTGTCGCGAAGATACAAGGACAATCTGGCATATGACTTATTTGAACCGTGCGCGATGATCTGCAAGGGCTCGGATTGTCAGTGGCCTATAAGGCAATGACAACAATCGCTCACTCTGACAGAGAAGAGATACCGATATTTTAGGCGACAATCAGAAACATCTTGGTCTAATGTCATCGTCAAACCTGTGCGCGTAAGTCCACTTCCTTCCCGGTCTCCCCTTCTTTTTCTTTCCCTCTTTATATATGCGCACAGTAAACCAACTGTTGTCAGTCAGCGCACGTTTTTGTCCTCGCGTAGCATTCATTAATTACCTTAAGTATTGCAAAGACGCAAGTACAATGGCACTGATACATACAACTCAAGAGCCTGTGCTCTGTATAGGCAAGATATGAAGACCAAATGCTAGCCCCTCAGACAAGCTGGCGATACTCTTTTGAACATGGTCTAATCATATGAGCCACAGACGTTGATTTTGATCTAGCATAATACCAAGGCCGTGCTCCCAGCTGTGTAAAAAACATCGACACTGTCGTCCGTTATGAAAGGGAACACGCGAGCACGTGACCTGCGCTTCGTGGCGGCTGCCTTCAGCACCGTCAACTGACGGCTGAAGAAGGTGCGTCCGCTTTTGGCGGAACCACTCATTATCAGACTGGAGCAGGAGCGTTATATAGCAGTGCTTGTCCAATGGCCATGACATCTTATTTTGTTTGCATATAGATGATGCCAAAACCGACGTACTCTCCTTGTCTGTCGGTTGACGGTGCTGTAGGCAGCCACCACAGACAGGCCGGAGGCCATGGGCTCGCGTGTTCCCTTTCATAAAGGACGACAGTGTACACGCCGTTTGCAAAACCGACTGTCTCGCATCAGAGCGAACTTTACAGCTATGCTAAAAGAAATCCTCCATTTTTCACGATGCCATGGCACATGCGTAAATTCCATAGCGGAAAAGGGCGACACTCCCCTTGATTTTGAAGGCTTTCGTTTCTCCGCACGTCGCGGGTTCGAATCCCGGCTGCGGCGGCTGCATTTCCGATGGAGGCGGAAATGTCGTAGGCCCGTATGCTCAGATTTGGGTGCACGTTAAAGAACCCCAGGTGGTCAAAATTTCCGGAGTCCTCCACTACGGCGTCTCTCATAATCATATGGTGGTTTTGGGACGTTAAACCCCACAAATCAATCAAGGCCTCGTTCTGGCGATATCCGTTATCCCGGCCCCTACCAAGCCCAACCGAAACGACAGAGAGCAGTACAAGAAAATGAAAAAAAGGAAATATGGTACTTATCTATTAAGTTACACAGGGATGGGCCCTAGCTTCGATATAGCTTCACCCCCTCACTTCTATCTTCCCCGCCCCTTGCTATGCTGTACCATACATGGCTGTGCTTGCTCTCTCCTATGGTAATGTGCCACATAAAATTGGCTGAATCCCACTTTCCACCAGACTGGTTCACTAAAAACTAGCACGGGAGCATACACGTGGCTAACACTAATTAGGGGCCGTACGTTTCGGCTTGTCTCGATAACCATTTGTACCGAATGCTTGGGCGGTCACTTGGAGCGTGTCGGAACATGGCGATGATCACTTTCTGTTCACGACACATCAGAGACCTCGACCTTAACAACTCTGCTGCAAAAGGTGGATTACAGCAGTGCACTATGATCGGTGCATTTGCTCGGTCCGTTTCTCGCCGACTGAATTTCCGAAGCAGTAGCAGTGATTGAACAGAGCTGCTAAAGCTTCCTCCGCCGTCATTCTGTATTGGTGCAAATAAATGTTTTTAGGGGCGATGCTCGTAAAGGCGTCGGTCAGTCCATGCCTTCTATGTATGTACGTGACCACCTATAGTTCCACCTTTGTCAACTGCCCACTACTTCGTCCTTGCAAACATCCTACTACGCCCCATCACCGATTAGCCACGTTACCCACCATAAAGCAAATACTGTTGAGAAGTAGCCAATAATGAATTTAGATGGTCGTGCACTTGTATCCAGGTGTGCGTTAATGAACCATATATTGTCCCACAGTGTCCATCCCTTGTTTGTACGTGAACGCCTATAGCTCCACCTTTGCGAACTGCCCACTTCGTCCTTGCAGACATCCCACTACGCCCCGTCACGGATCCACCACTTCACCGCCCATAAAGCCGTTAATATGAAGGGGGAATGGAAGCGACGTATAGCTACAACTTACGAATAATAAATATTGTATAAATATACACAGCGTTTTTCACGTCTTTGATGATGTAGTAGGCGATATTCGTGGATGGTTCACGGTTTAGCGACGAAACCCTCCAGCTCTTCGCCTTACTCATCGTCATTCACTCCGTGGATATGCTCTGCCTTTCTTTTTCTTTCTCCTGAGAAACAAAAAAAAAAGGTGTGACGATCATGGCGGCATTGCAGTTTGCTGTCACGTAGGTCCCATAAATCATGTGCTTCGAGTGATGGTCCCTTCCAACGCGACTGCAGCGCCAGAGAGAACAGCCTGTAGATGACTGAAGAACGATAACTTAGCCGTGACTACTGGCCGCGCAAGATGCGGGTGTGGTGCGTGGGCCTCCGCCTGCCACGAGTGGGCGAACCGTGGTCAAACAATTGAGAGAGAATGGGTTCGCGTGTCAAATTTACTTCTTCCGCACATAGCCGCTATAATGTAAGTGACACTGGGATGTTCAATGAGAGAGCCGCCTGATCAGTGCAACGCGCTTGGGTCAGTGAACGGTGCCTATAGAGAAATACGGGGTTTAATAGAAATGGAAGTAAGCGTCTTTCTGAGTCGTTAAAAAAACTTAGCAAAAGTTTCACCATGAATCGCAGAACGTGAAGAGGTGTTTGCGCAAACTTCGAATATAACTTCTTGCTGAACTTTCGCAGTGACAAGCCCGTTGAATCTGCTGCAAGCGCTCTTTCTTTCTTTCTTTCTTTCTTCCTTTCTTTCTTTCTTTCTTTCTTTCTTTCTTTCTTTCCTTCTTTCTTTCTTTCTTTCTTTCTTTCTCTCTTTCTTTCTTTCTTTCTTTCTTTTTTTCTTTCTTTCTTTCTTTCTTCCTTCCTTTCCTGTTTTCACTCTCTCTTTTTTTTGTAATGGAAGTGATGAAAATGAGAGGTTGGTGATTTTGTGGTGACACCGGCTACTTATACTCGCTTAGCACAGGAAATATACAGTACTGTGTGTTCAGAACAAATGTGCGGTGATTTAGAGTGTGGTTTTAGAAAAAAAAGAGTAACGATTTAGAGTACTAGGTACCATACTATGGGATATCATGAAGCCATCGTGCGGGCCTCGCATGAACGCCTACACCAGAACAGACGCGTGTTTGGAAAAACGGCAACATGTAATTTATTATAGTAGAACGCGAGACGTACAAGATACAATCCTATACTGCACGAGACCCAAATTTTGCACGAGTTTGAACGCTGAATCAAGTAAGGAGAAATGAGTTCACATGTACGCGTACAGTCAGATTATTTATTTTAGGTGGTTCAGTTTTCTTAAAGTCAATTTTTAGTTGACCGTTTCTAGAGTTGATTGGACCATTCAGCAATTTGGATGATATATTGTTTGTTCCTTTTGTTCTGCCACCTTTGCGTGAAACAGTAACTCTGCTGCTTTACGTTAATGCAGTTAGAACAGGGACGCTTGATCGATAAAACGTCCAAAACTCTTGAAGAAACAATTTTGATGAAATCGCTGCTGCGCTCTATAATGGAAGGATTATAACGTGGGTAATGTCTTATAAGTGATCTAGGATAAAGGGCAGGCATACTCGATGAAATGGCTTATTTGCGATCCTGTGATTTAGCGATGAAAGCACAAAACGCAGAAGAATAGGTTCAAGAAGCTAAGTTATCTCGTGCACACTTCACAGTGTTCTGGATAATGTCGTAGCGTTGTCGGTGGAAGCACTGTTTGATTCTTTCAATCCCTCTTTGTTCAACATCAATTGACGCTTATGATGGTGCGTAGGATGCAGTGGCAAGATTGGGATGGCCTTAGGCTCTCCCATAGTCGAGTACTAAGTACTTGAAATCGTTAACTACTTTTTCTAAACACACGCTTATGAAGGCATTGATTGCTTCAAACAAATAGGGACGGCTTACTGCTCTCTCATATAGTTGAGTACGAAGTGCTCAAATTCGTTAAACAATAATTCTAAACACACTCGCTGGGCGTAACCTTCTTCGTTTAAGGATTGAACCTACTTCATACAGAGGGATGGCTTTAAGCTCTCCCATAGTTGAGTACCTAGTACTCTGAATCGTTACCCACTTTTTTTATACACACAGCTTCACACTGCTCTCCCATTTGAGAAGTGGGCAGTATTCTAACTCATTCACCGTTTAATCTAATGAGGCGGCATTGAAATTGACATGGTGCCTTATGCATATATCTGAAACAACTCGAAGGCGAAATTCGTCACCTTATTTAAGTTCTTAGCCCTTTAGAGGCTCTGTTTGTTGTCGATTCGGGGCCTCGTGTTGCATGGTCATGCAGTCTTAATTACCGACAAAAACAACGATAACAATGTTCAAAACCACTGTAACATGAACAAGAAAGGAAAAATAATAATTGATTTATTTGTGAGGTTCAACGTCCCAGAACCACCATATGATTATGAGAGACGCCGTAGTGGAGGGGTCCGGAAATTTTGACCTCCTGGGATTCTTTAACGTGCACCTAAATCAGAGCACACGGGACTACGACATTTCCGCCTCCATCGGAAATGCAGCCACCGCAGCCGGGATTTTAACCCGCGACCTGCGGATCAGCAGCCGAGTATCTTAGTCACTAGACCAGTGCGGAGGGGCATTGGAAAAAATAATAGAAACTGCAGCAATAAGTAGAGAATAATTGGGCATAATTTGTCTAAAATCCCAGAAAACCTGTCAGGAACGCCGGGCCTATACCCGCGCTGCTCAAGAGAGGGTGCCACCGCCTTAGCCAGCGCACGATTTCCTAGAGTACAGAGTTGGTGGCAAGCAGCAATAAAATCTGTGGATTGCTGGTGCTACGCACTTCCTCAGGTTTTACGACGTGAAGCGCAGTATGTATAACCACAATAAGAAAACGGCTGGACTTGTACGAAGGCGAGCGCGTTTCTTCACGTATACGGCCTGTGGTTCGAGCTTAATTTTCACTTTTTTACCACTGCAAGTTCGTGGCACTGCTACCAAATGCTGGCGGGAACTGTTGTATCGTTACTGCCTGCCGAGAGTTACTGTATTGTTACTATAGTTACTGCCTGTGGCTGACACACCAGGCATGTCAATATGCGACACCCTTAAGCTAGTCGCCTGCAAAAACACAGTGCGGCTTCGCCGCGTACCTGTGGTTGCTACTAACCAGACCTATGCGCAACTCTGCTACAGTATCATATACAGTAATATGAAATTTAAACGTGAACACTCAGGTCGTGAACTGTGGCTTTTTTTTTTCTTCGCAGTCGATTGTATAGTAATATCACACACCACTCTTCCCCACCCTCCCGAAAAAGATAAAAAAGGGTGCCTCCTGGATAATATTTCTGCGCTTGACGTCGTTTCGCAGGTTTCCCATGATCGTCTTAACCTTAGAACAAATGACGTCGTCACCGGACCACACCACCATGTGACGTCACGTTATGAGGCGTAATAGGAACTTCACAATGACACTAGTGTTAGCAATCTGTCACGTCATTAGTATATCACTGGCCCCATGCAGCAAGTTGGGAGTCCTCCAAGCGTCGTTAGCTTTGCACCACTTCGGCACCGTAGCGCCCCCCAGAAGCCTGCTTGTAGCCATTGGAAACCTTGGCTCACCTTCTGGCCCGGTACCGGGGATCGAATTCGGTACCTCTTGTGTTCAAAACTGACGCCGAAGCGTTTCGCCACCTCTGCGCTGTCTTGGTGTCATGCGGTGACGTGATCGCATGATTAATATTTTTATGCGCCACTTTTATTGACGCCAACGGTCGCTTTTCGCGTTTGATAAAGTACCTTAAGGTTTCTCGCATTAATACGCCTTGTATACATGCTGTCTCCGTCTGAATGGGTTCATTGTCTGTGTGTGCACGTATGGTTCCTTGTTCGGCGCAAGCATGCAGCAGCATACGTGTGCATATCTGAAATACACCATTCGCACGTGTTAGCATCGTTCATGTAAGTCATGCTTGCAGTAATTTACTGTTTGATGCTATTGAACCCGCCTTGGTGGTCCAGTACTTGTAGTACTCGACTGCTGCTGGAATAAGGGTTACTTGAAGCCACGCGCGATCTCGTGAGACCACGTGCGATCTCGCGAGACCACGCGCGTCCATGTTTGCAAGTTATATTGAACGTGACAGTAACGACAACGAAAACGGAACACCACAAACTTAATACGGTGTTAGTACTCCAACATGGCGATTTCAATGACGTCACAGCGAGCCATCTATAGACGACTCCGATAAAGCGCATGCCTGATGATGTCCATTCATGCTTCGCGCCGTTTCAGAGACTGATAGATGGACAAACGTACGCCGGTGAAGAGAGAGAGAGAGAGAGAGACGAGAAAAAAGGAAGGCAGGGAGGTTAACCAGATGCTAGTATCCGGTATGCTACCCTACACTGGGGTTGGGGAATAGTGGGTTGAAAGAGAAAGGGAGAGTTAAAAAAGCTACGCAGGTGAAACATCGCGGAATTCCGTGCTGCGCGTTTAAAAGCCGAGCACGCGATGGGGCGCGAACGCGCCGGAATTGGAAGCCCGCTGCGGCCGGCCAATAGGTCGCAACGCGCACAGCCGGCGTGCGGCCTTGGCTCACCTTCTGGGATGCAGTCGAGGAAACGAAGCGTGCTTCCGTTTCCCGCTTTTACGCCTACTCGTTGTCGCCGACAAACGCCGCTCTGTCGCTTCGCCTCCTTTCTCAGCGATGCCCCCCTCTCTCTCCTTCCTCCATATCGTTGCGTCGACCGCCATGTTTTCACCGCCGAAGCGTATGCGCGAATGACGAACCCTGTGCATTGCTGCCGTGCACTCACCCTTAGCCGCAAACGTGCGGATGGGCTACACTGTATGCACGCATGCTCTTTTCAAAATATCAGGGAGTTTTAGAATACCGTTTGCAAGCACTGCGGCCGTTGCGGGCGAAGCGGGCGCCATACGAGTTTTAGAAAAGCGTTTGCCCTGCTGCGAACCGCAACGCGCGATCGCAGCGACACCGTAGCCTCGAAACCAGCGCTTGTGGGCCACATGCGGGCCGCCATCACCGCACGCAATTTCGGATTTTTTTGCGTGTGGTCCGCGAACGCCGACTCGCGTTACGACGCATGCGCAGTGGCAGCGACTGCACCACAAGGGCTCGCGGTGCGCTATTGTAAAACTCCCTATTGACAAACATCCACGAAAAAGCTTCGTGGTCCATTTTCAATCGCTACACTCCGTACACACTCCTGCGCGGCATGCACAGGAGGAATATAGTCCTACCCTCAATTTTACGAAACCGACAGCGCTCGTCTTCTTGCCCTTTTGTAGTCGTTCAGAGCTCGCGCTATAACAAGCGTTATATCGCGACTAGCCCAAACCACCACTCTTCTATGTTGTACGAAGTTACGAAGGTAGCGTCACATAACGAGGCTTTGCACTTGAAGAAAGATCTGTGCCGCTCCGAGTGTTGAAATGTGGACCACCAAACGTTGTACAGCATAATGGCTAATGTGCAGCGCCGACACCAAGGCGCACATTGCTCCAGTCCATTGCACTTACGGCCATTTCATAAGCTTCGTTGCAGTGTGGCTAAGGACGTGGATATTAGGAAAACAAAAACTGACGATGGAACACGGTGCTGTTTTTCGTCGTACGTTCCTACCTGTGGCCCGTGTCATTTGGTGCGCTACAGCGAAGCTCAAGAAATGACTCACTATACCAACGTGCCTACGTACCGACCTTATTGTATCCAGGGTTCCTTGTAAGGCAGCAGTGCTGCTTACTGCACCACACTTTAGTGGACCATGCGTTCCTAACCATTCTGTCACGTTCACCTTACGTATTTTATGATGTTCGTTTTACGTCTAATTAACCGACAGTGTCACATTTCTGTAGATTTTACATTTCAGGTTATTTGCAGCGAGTATTCTCCTCTTCCCATATACTGCCACGTGCACCGATTTATAGTTGTTGTTGTTGTTGTTTTGCCCTGAAAATGGCTCGCACCCTAAGGAAGAGATCGGCCGATTATATGGTGAATTCGCGCGATACTTTCAGCATTGCTTCATTCCTAAAAAAAACATCTGTTATTTAATTACTTAGTTTACCGATTTATTGTAGGTAACCTAACCGCTCTTCTTCTTTTTTTTAACTCAGCAGATCCTTTTTTAGTGCTCTTTGGTCACCACTGGTCCTTCTCCATAAACACTGCACATCATTATCATCATCATCACCATCACCTATGTGTCTTTCTCTTCCTGCAGTGCAGCGTAGCAAATCTTCCTGCTTTTTGTCGCATCCTTCTCTATTCGCCATGCAAGCACTACACCGTTGATGCCTGCCACACGCATGTCGGTACCTAGAGCTCGTCACTCCCACGTTGAAGCGTATACGTCGGGCGCCGTGTCAGGCCTGCTGATGTGGTGGGTCGAGGCTATGCAGTGGTTACATACTTTCGGGGCGGGGAGCGTGGTCTGTTCAGTTCACCTCGCGCACGGTGCGTCCGTCGCTCGTCGATACCTTGCGTCGGCGTAGCCCGTTTTTCCAGCTCACGCATGCCACTCCAATAAACGGCATACATATCCTGGCGCGGTCCTAGCTCTCTCAGGCATCAGGACTGAGCTATTGGCCTCGCTGATGAGGCAGTGCATTTGCATCGGAATCAGCCAGTTGTTTTGGCACACTCGGGAGGGGTCTGTCTGCGTACAGGTGTGCATGTGTGAGTATGTATGTGAATATGTGCGTAAATGTGCGTGTATACGTACTATACTTTGTGTGGATGTGAGTGCGTATGTGCTGAGTGTGCGTGTATGTGCTTTCATAGGTGCGCACACGTGTGTCGCTGCATGTGATGGTTTTATTGTTGCACGTGTGTGTGTGTGTGTGTGTGTGTGTGTGTGTGTGTGTGTGTGTGTGTGTGTGAGTGAGGACGCGTTCTTAACGTATCACGTGACAATGATTGAATCGTTTAGCCTCCATTTTGCCTTTGCAGAGGCGTACTAACGTTAACCGTTTTGAATGCGTTCGCAGAAATGCAATTGCAGAAGAGCACTGGCAACTGTCATGCCGTCCTGAGCGCATAAGAGCTGTAGCATTTGTCATTGCTGCACTATACCATTAGGAGGTGTGATGTGTCAGAAACTCTGTTTTGTGCGAAGCTCGCCTTGATTCTTCGTGCAGTTCCAACGCTCCACGGCAGCCACATTTACAGTGGGGCGAAATGCGAAAACACACTTGTGTCCAAATATAAGGGCATGTTGAGCAAGCCGAGTGGGTCGAAATTAACCAGGAGTCCGTGCTAAAACCCTATCGTAGTTTTGGTGTGGCAAGTTGGATTTAAATTTATAGCCCCCATTTTCTATTTCGCTTTACTTAGCTATTTTTTTTTCACAAGTTTAGCTGTGCAGGCAGGTCGGGAACGCTCACGTAACAGTGATCATTGCGCAGTCACTGTCATTCGCAGAGCTAAATATCCTATACATAGCGCAGTGCTGACTTTATGGCGCTCAGTGTGTATGATGGTTGCAGCCATGCATGGTTTGGATAAGTCTTTTCATAGGCGAGCGCACGAGGGAATCAGAGTGTGTGTGTCGTCTGCTCCTAATCATCAAAGAGGAGGCCCAAATTCTGCGCCATACATTTACTCAACAGAAGCTGTGGCGTCATTGATGAAGGAGCAGCACTATATGGCCACGTAAGTAATTGTTGATGGTAATGGCGGCCGAAGGCTGCTGGTGTTGCAATGCAAGAACTGTCAACTTCCCACTTAAGAAAAATCTGGAACTGAATGTAGGCCATTAAAATAAAAACACTTCCTCGCTTGATTTTTTCTTTATTAGTTGGCTTAGAACGATCACTGAAATTGTCCAAGGAGGCACGGCTGAAGGCAAGCATTGTCTGGCTGGTGCCGTGCCACTATATAAATTAAAAAAAAAAGATTCACTCATTGGGAAGCATGTCTTTGGGACTCGACCAACAAGGGGAGGGGAGGAGGCTGCGATGAAATTTTGTACCCCCAGCGGAGAATCCTACTCACGCTTCTGCTTCGTTTTGGGAGTCCTTTATCGTCCAATTGGCGTTTGAAGTGACATACAAGTCGCATCTGTCGCAGGTGAAGGAAGGACATGGCACGAAACTGCTCCATGGACCCATCGCGATTGCGAACGCTGCGCGCGAGGCGCGATGCATCGTCTGCAACGTCGATACCAAAATAGCCCATATACTACACTCCCAACGTACAAAGTCATTATCTGAAGCGCAGAGAGAAAGCGAACTGGCCAAGGAACGCTCTAATTCCTGGACACGTTTCGCGTTACACTTTCTCGCCTTGATCGACTTCGCGTTACGGCTGTCGATGATCCAATCGCAGCGTGGTGCGGCATCTATAGCTGATGACCTGAGCGGAGGTATCGTGGTGACCCCATTAGAACATTTGGATCTCCGATAGAGGTGTTCGTCCAGCTGATTACACGTGTCGGTTCGTACATCGAAAGCGAAACAGCCGAGCTTCTTTAGAAAGGTGCGATTGCACTAGAACCGGCGCCGCACCATGCATCTCGACAAAGTGCTGCGTCTTGGTCACGTCTTCTAGGGTACGGCGCGCTTCTATAGAGCACCGATAGTTTTCTATCAGTCCCTCCCTTCCCCGTTCACGACTACACGTGCTTTATAGCAGGGAGCATGGAAAGCCTCAACAAGGAAAGTTTGATGACGAAGCGATTGGTGAAGGGGAAATTTTACGATATGATGGCGACCCTCTCGAAACAGTGAAAGCCGGGGAAGAAGTGAGATGTGGTGGAACCACGTTCACGGGTCATCGTACTTCTCTGCTTTGGAGTTTCAGAGACTCTGTTCTTGTTCCTGATTATCCACTGAGGGCTCTAAACAAGGAGAATTAACGGGCTGTGATTTTGGTATTGGAATGTGCTGCTTTGGGAGCGTTGGCTCGTGTCATATCCTATATGACACGCTAGCGGACCTGTGCTGTTTGCATTGGTGATTGGGGCGAAGTATATAGGCCGGCCAGTAGGCATAGGTTTGTAGTAGTCTTAGATAAGCAAACACGCACGGCAGAGAAGAGCGAGACAGAACTCTTCGACATTTCTATACTTTGTCCTAAATAGTGAATAGACTGGGTTTTCAGCAGGTGGGTGAAAGACCACTGACGCGCAGGACAAGGGCTGTTGTGCTGCGGAGCAATTAAAAATGGTTGTGTATTCAGATTTGGGTGCACGTTAAAGAACCCCAGGTGGTCAAAATTTCCGGAGCCCTCCACTACGGCGTCTCTCATAATCATATGGTGGTTTTGGGACGTTAAGCCCCACATATCAGTCAGTCAATACAAAACGGTTCTTAGAAAGACTCTTTATCTGTAGTTGTCTTGATCTTCTGTACTTGATGTTGTGCGGATTGTGGTATGTAGGCATTTCACTCGGTGTGTGGTATGCTCGGTTCGCTTAGTTCGAGCGCTAGTTTGTTCGCCCATGTGTTTCCTGCGGCTCCTGAATGTCCCCGACACCAGACGTGATGCTGTGTTATTCGCAAAGTGATTTACTTATAAGTTACTTTATTTATTTGTGTATTTGATGTGCATACACAGATACACAAGGTCACTGAGAAAAGAGGGAGAGAGTAAGCTGGCAACTGCCACCTGGAGGGGCTTAACGCCTGCTCACTCTATTGGGAGTAGGAAAGAAACAGAGGAAACGAAGATTAGTGGGGAGAAAGAGGGGAAAAAGATGAGGAAGGAAAATAAAAAGACGAATATTTCGGCGAGTACGAGTAAAAAAATAAAATAATAATAAAACCGTCTCTAAACGTGTGGCCAGGAAGTTTGTTTGGTTCATAAACGTAAGGAGAGCTCGTTGGGCCTGGTCGCGTTGGGAAGCACAACCTCTCGGAAACAGGCAGTCGTCTAGGGTCGTGCACTAAAGTCCCAGGAATTTATATTCCTTAATCAGCAAAGACCGCTGCGTAGCATAGCGAATGTGGGACAGTGCACTACGAGATGCCTAAGTGTTTCGCAGGAGCCACAAGCTGCACACAACGGACTGTCCACACGCCCTTGACGGTGTAATCGTTCACGCAACAGCACTGAGCCCACTCTTAGTTTGTACAACAGTGCTCGGGAGCGGCGAGGCAAGCCACGGCCACGGACACGGGGAGGGAACGATTCATTCGCCACACGCTGGTCTAGGTGCTGCTTTTGGAGGTGTCGGTGTATAAGCAGACGAGCGTTGTCCATCGTACATGGAAAAAAAACACAACTCGTACGACATCCTAGAGCACCAGTGTAGTGAAGGACAAATCTCCGCATCTCCGCATCGGCGGCTCGGAATGGGAAACGCTCGGAAATACAGGAAAGTGTAAACTAACACACCGGCTAAGCTCCCTGTCCTTCTTCTTTCCTTCCTCCTTCTCCTCTAGACTAACACCTTTTCGCCTTCGAAACTGTGGCATGCAATGTGGCTAACGGTCTACGATGGTCAATGTTCAAGGAGTTGGGGGGGCCGCCTCTTCCCCATAATATTTGGGGATATATTTATGGACCGCTGAACGTAACAGGGCTCTGTTATTGACCTTACCGAGGGAGCCTCATAAGGCCGCCCTCGCTCGCGCTGACTTGGATATCCAGAAAGGTATCCAAGTCAGCGCGAGTAACTTGGAAAGAGAGAGAGAGAGGGAGAGAGAGAGAGGGAGAGAGAGAAACAACTTGGATACCTTTCTGAGTAACGAAGTCGGGTATTACGGAGTGCATGGGATCAGGCTGAGCGTACAGCTACGACCACCGGAGTCCTGGCCTGAAGAGACCCATCCTTGCAGCTATGTTATCTCCCTATATTTATTAAATAACGTTTTCGAGTCAATCAATCAATCAATCAATCAATCCCCATTTAATGGTTGTTGTATGAATGTAATGGGCGACGCTCTAGCGCATGCTAATCGATCGTGTATTTAAGCAAAGAAGCTCTTCATACAATATTAGTTGAGTACTAAGCTTGTCCTGTGCATCAGTGTTCTTTCTTTGTCCTGCATCAAATCAGCACTATCCAATATTTAAACGTGTGAACCAACACGTTTAAATTGCCAGTAGCAATTTTTGTTCATCTGTTTTTTTGTGTTCGCGCTTCCGAAAGTTACCAGGAAAGTGTATCACGCAGTCAACAGTGAAAGCCCTTGGGGCAGTGGCGCTGTGAAACCCAATAGAAAACGTCAACGGCTGCCCAATTTAAACACAGTACTCCGATGAAGAAAAGTCAGTATACACTCCGTTAAATTGTTTCAATTGGCACTTGGTAAAGACATGTCACTACCTGGTCAATTATTCTTTTTGACTCGCTCAAACGACGCTCGTTTGATTCGCAAAAATGAGTTTTAGTATAAACATGGTGGTCAATAAATATCCTTGTGAAATTCAATAAAAAAGTCAATTTAAACGCAGTACATCCTATGAAGAAAAATCAATTTAGCCTCAATTAAATCTCTATAAGCATTTCTGTAAGGGAGAAGTCATCAAATAGGGACTACTGTCGCTTTCTTTCTTTCTTTCTTTTTTTCTTTCTTTCTTTCTTTCTTTCTTTCTTTCTTTCTTTCTTTCTTTCTTTCTTTCTATCTTTCTTTCTTTCTTTCTTTCTTTCTTTCTTTCTTTCTTTCTTTCTTTCTTTCGTTCGTTCTTTACGGGGCAGGAATGTAGGACATATGTTTGCTCTAGCAATAGTGTAGCCTTGCTGCCAGCGTAAAACAGCGTTTCTCTCGACATCCGCCTTTGCTTATCTCATACGTGGACCGACGTCTTTCGCAGTGTTTACCACCGAAAGGGACGACGACCCGAGTATGTCGCGGCATTGTTTGCCGTGCAATGATCCCTTTGGAGCGCAGTTCTTCTGAAGTGGTTTACTACGCGTGTGGCTTGAGCAATAGTCTACGAGAAAAAAAAAAGACGATGGACTGGTTAACGGAACTGTGCACGCATGGGCGCTACAGTACTAAATGCGGTCTTGGCATTCCGTCTTGTGAGTGTCGCATGTCGACAGTCTCCACACACACACACACACACACACACACACACACACACACACACACACACACACACACACACACACACACACACACACACACACACACACACACACACACACACACACACACACACACACACACACACACACATATATATATATATATATATATATATATATATATATATATATATATATATATATATATATATATATGGCTTTGCATTTGTGAAATCTGGTTCGGTTTCTCGAAATCACATCCTTGCTTGGAGCTCTTTAGACTGTAAAATGGCGTGGAGGTGTAATAACTGGTATTACCCACAAGGTCTGCCACGTTCTTCTCTGGCAAAGGAAGATCTCGCATTCGTTATATGGGAGCTTCAGTGGTGGCATGCTTCCTGTTTGCCTTACATAGTCCTTGGCATTGAGCTATTCGCGACGCGAGTGCCAGGAAATCAAAACCGTATCACGCGCAGCGTATAATATCAATAAGGCAGTTTATTTTGAAAAAAAAAAAAATGTAGCGTGATACTTCCGACTGTGCTGCGGTTTAGGGGGCACTAGATTAGCTACTTGTAATCATGCTTTGGTGAGATGAACATGATATTTCTTAATTCAGAGAGCATGCAGTACAAAAAAAAAATTACACGGACAGCGACAGATCAAGACGGGACACAGCGCTACGTCCCGTATTGATTTTCCACCGTTTGCGGCGGTTCGGAATTATGCACTACAAATCAGCCTATCAGTCTTTCCTTTTGATATTTCTCGTTGAGTTTGGAGGGCGTGCGCGTCATTATACTCCGATACCAACCACCCTACCCTTACCGTTGCGTGATGCAGCAACAGCGATTACTTGTAATGGAAAGATGTGAGGAATGTATAGCGTCCTTGACTTCCCACTGCTTGTCGAAGCTGTGATCCTTGAGAAGAATTCTTTTGTTGTTTTGTTTGTCAGTGTACAGATAACATCTTGGTTGCACCAAAATACCGGGCAATCATATGACCGACGGAAGCTTCTTAGACGTATTTCAGTGCAATAAGAACTGCCAAGAACATGTTTTTCTATAGTATAAATTCGAACGCCTTTTCTGACACCGCGGAGCTGCACATGTGTTTTTTTCCCCTCTCAATCACTCTGGCCTTTCTTACCCTAGTTTCGACGTTGTTCTAAAGGCAGCAGCCGCAGCTGCTAAAGAGGTCAATTCAACAAAGAGATTCGTGACCGCGTCAACAAAATCCCCGGTCAATCTCACTGATTCGTCGGAATTCACGACAGCGTTCACAGAGCTCCGAAACATAACAAACAGAATGCTGTGAACGCTATGCGGCGTTCTTCTCGCGTACACATGGGTTGATTGCTCTATAAATGCTACAATGTAAAGTGTAGGCGCATACACCTCCGTTGGCTGGTAATGTCTGTTCATGCAAGAGAATGGGAGAGGATGGCATCACGGGCATTGCACCTCCCTGATTCGTCCAGAAGCGACAGATAAGCGTCATTGTGTGACGATGACGTGGTACATAACACAGAGAAGGGGCTGTGCCTGGATCCTGTATCGATGTGCTCAGAGCATTTCGACAGCATTCCCCAGTATGGGTAATGTACGGGTTTTCCTGTCTGAACACAGTTGTAGGGACGCCTGCCTGTGGTATAATGGCGTCAGCCCGTTTTCTATAGCGCGCGCTTACTTTCTTTAGCCGCGCACGTACCACAACCCTTCATTGACTGCTGTTAGCCGGTTGTGAACTACAGCGCTATCCGGCGATTCCTGAGCTCTAGCTGGAAGATTTTGTGAAAATTGTTAGGAAGGATAACGGAGGACCCTAGGATTCTGTGTCTGTTCCCTGTGAGTATCACGCTTGCTACCGATCTTACCTTTCGCGGAGACCCTCTTC
Organism: Rhipicephalus microplus; assembly: GCF_043290135.1. Lineage (NCBI taxonomy): Eukaryota > Metazoa > Arthropoda > Arachnida > Ixodida > Ixodidae > Rhipicephalus > Rhipicephalus microplus. The sequence continues at coordinate 17,208,377 of NC_134702.1, read as the reverse complement.
GCCAAAAAATGACACGTTTTCGATCTCTTTTCTACTTCGATATGATATATTTTTAATTTGCTCTACCTTCTGCTATGATACTGTGTTACCATCGCGGGTTCGAATCCCGGCGGCGGCGGCTGAATTTCTGATGGAGGCGGAACTGTTGTAGGCCCGCTTGCTCAGATTTGGGCGCACGTTAAAGAACCCCAGGTTGTCGAAATTTCCGGAGCCCTCCACTACGGCGTCTGTCATAATCATATGGTGGTTTCGGGACGTTAAACCCCACATATCAATCAATCAACTGCGTTACCGCTCCTTGTTTTCTGTCCACTACAATTTCGCTGTACCTCCTGCTGTGACGCTGTGAGACTATACACAGCACTTTGAAGCAGTCAAAATAGTCATTGCTTAGAAATTTTGTTTTCACCTCACATACACGTCCTGTCATGACCAGCAAACAACTCGGCCGGTTTTTTGCGACGTTTGACGGGAAAAGAATAGAATTTTAGTAAAATGAATCGGCAACGTTATGCTTGCTAAGCTTGTGAAGAAGCTGAGGGTGGTGCAGATGGGACAAAAAGAGAGCAGTAAGCGCAAAGCCTACTGACATGGCTACAGCTTTATCGTTTAAAGAAAAAAAAATAGAAGGTGCTGATGGCATAGTCGTAATGAACCATAAAGTGCAGTGTGACACATGTTGCATCAGACAGGCGTAGATCTGTCATGCACAATGGGCGGCAAGGTTGAGAAAATGATGTCCGGGGTTTCAAGTGCCAAACCACAACATTGTCACCACTAAAAGTTGTCAGAATGGCAGAGGACAACGAAGTGATGAGCACGAGCAGCAACTACCACTTCTCTCATGAAGATGACGTAGAATCTTCTGCGCTTGTTGATCTGTGACTACAGACCTTGTTTTTTTTCTTGTGGCACTGTGGCCCTTTCTCCGGTTATTTCCACCTCGTGACAATAAGATTGCATGCGGCAAGCCATGGTTCAAAAATTTCGACCGTCTGGTCTTCTTTACCATGCACTTACATCGCATGGTAAAGAAGACGAGATCGTAGACATTTCAGAACCCTCCCCTACGGCGTTTCACATACCGTGGTTTTGGCACTTGAAACCCAAGACATCATTTTTTAAAGCTTGCCGCCCATTGCGCATCTCGATGACAGTTCAATGCTTGCCTGATCCAACGTGTGTCACTGAGCTACACTCTATCGTATGTCATAAGTCAGACCGTCTGGTCTTCTTTAGTGGGCGCTCACATCACACGGTGAAGACCTCTAGCATTTAACCAATATTCAAATGCGAAGGCCTCTACCAGAATTGGACCTATGACCTTCAGGTGAATAGCCGAGTACCTTAATCACTGTACGACCTCGACTGTGTTAAGAAAACGACCTTGTAAACGACAGGTGAATGAATTGTGTGGTAGGACTGGCAATCTCTCTAATAGGACACAGATGACGAATGCAATAATTGGAGATGAATTGATGTCAGACGGATGGTTAGGGACGAATAAGATTCAATATTTATTTACTGACTTTATGCTTTCCTGATGCCTAATTTGTTCGGTAGACGTAACGCTGGCGATTGGCATAGTGCCTTCATGTACTGATGGGTATACCATTGATGGCTGTACTCAAATGTGCATTAGGGTGCGCAGTTCTTTTGTGGTACGAATAAGTTTAAAATTTTTTTATTAACTGTTGTAAGCTCGTGCACATGGCAAGCCAGTATTAACCGAGCAGTCGTTCAACGTTCATGAAATGCCTACATGTACGTGATGTGGACGTAATTACGCTTCATGATAGTAATAATTGCTGGGGTTTAACGTCCAAAACCCATCATATGATTATGAAACACGCTGTAGCGAAGGGTACCGGAAATTTCGACCACCTGGGCTTTCAGGTTGAAGGGCACCTAAATCTAAGCACATAGGCCTGTAGGATTTTGTCTCCATGTAAATGTGGCTGCCGCCGCCGGCATTTGATCTCGTGACCTTTAGGTCAGCAGTCAAGAACGATAATAGACCACTGTGGTGAGCACATTGACAATTCCGCCCAAAAATCTTGCTCCGGAGCATCCTTCTACAATACGGCCGAACTCTCTTCTTTCTGTGGAACAAGTCTTACCAGATATTGTATCTCGGTTGAACTTGGTGCAAATTAAAGAAGCGATGACGTCTGTTTTTTTTTTCTGTTTCTGTAGCTTTACACTCACGTAGTCTCAGTGATGTTGCGTGGCCGTTTCTCACTCTGTCGATATTTGGTTGTGCTCCGTATACACGAGGCTATAATTCTCCTTCGTCCTATTGGCCGTCATGAATATCAACTGTGATGCCTTTTTTTTTTTTTGTCACAGCTACGTACACTAACTTCGCAGGCTTGGCGTTTCCTGACGCGGTTTCGATAGACTAAATGCTTTTGACTCACGCTTGCTCCCTAGCTTCGACCAAAGTGGGACCAGGAAAGAAACGGAAAAGTTCATTGGTGCCAAATGCGTTCTCGTCGTTGCTCTGGCAGAGGCGGTTGTATCTAATCGAATCAATTAGAGCGGAGCTACTGTGGCGGCAGGCTTATTGGTGGGCCGCAGTCTCGTCGTGAAAATCGGTGCGATAGTGGGAACAGCGTCATACAATGCGGGCTTAGATGCAGGGTAGGAAAGGGGGTTGGGCGCAAAGGGGTGGTAAGAGGAGACGCACCGCAACCGCTGAAGTTTCTGGAGTGCATCTTCCAAGACCGTGACCGTGGGACGGCCGTTTGATCTGACGTCAACATCGAAGTGCGCCGAGGCGAAGCGAGGCGGTCATTGGCTCCGCCGAGCAGTGACCGCGGAGGCTTGGTTCTATTGACTGACCGCATCGTTGCGGGCGTCAATGCCTCTGAGGACCCGCCACGGTGGCCTGTAGTGTTTATTATGCTAGACTGCTGACCAGAAGGTCCCGGGATCGAATCCCCGCAGAATTTCGACTAAGGTCAAGTGCTAGAGGCCCCGTGTGTTATATGTAACTGCCCGTTAATGAACTCTTCCAGGTTGTCCAAAATTCTGAAGCACTTCACTATGGCGGCTCTTATATACACATGTCGTCGTTTTGAGACGTAAGACCCCAGTGATTATAATATTTAGTAGTAGTATTCTATTCGGAGTACTAATTGCTCCCGTAATGTCGCACTTATTTGACGGATTTCAGTCTGTATATTCGGTATCATCCATAAAAAAACCAGTTTCTCATATCGCTGGATAGGAAAAATGAAGCGCCTTGTTCTGATAACTAGCACCCGCATAATTGCGGGTAAGTAACAGAGGGTGTGAATTCGTGATAAGAGGGATCCGATTTGTTGTTTGCCGTGTTAACATTTTGAAAGTTCTATCTATTTATGCGGCCATACATGTAATGGACTCTTTAGGCGTTTGAAAATAAGCGGGGCCTAGCCTGGCAAACCGACAATTACTCTCCACCAATGCGTGTTCCAAGGGCATACACCTGTGAGCATAGGTCGGCAAAGTCAGTGGAGCTAACACAGCGTCACTAATTAAATATAATTTGCGCTTTTAACTCACTCGGACTCGGACTTACCGAAGTTTTCCTGGGCCGAACTTACTGAGGCTCAGACTCATGGCTCGAACTGAGACTAAGTGAGTTCGAGTGAATCGATTTATGAGTGAGTCCGCCGACCTCTGCCTGTGAGTATGTTAAACAGTGAACATGAATCTCCTGTTCCAGAGTCTCTACTCTGTAGCTACTCGATCTTAGAACGCCTGAGAACTCCTTTCGAAAGTACGTTATTGGACCTACCTACAGAGATGCGTTTTAAAAAAATTAACCTTTAATTGTATTCTTTCTCGAGGCGTGTCTTCTTTCGGCACCGAATCACCTGTAAGAACAAAACTAATTGATTTGGTCCTCGCGAAACCGCCACGACAGCCACCCGCTAACGACAACAGTGACAAAAACTAGGACAATGACAAGGACAACAACAAACAGCCACGACGGCAAGGACCACGACAACAATGACGATGTCTATAACGACATGGAAAGCAACAACAAAAATAACTTAGACAAGTACAACAACAACGATGACAACAATGACGAGAACAACGATAAAGACAAAAATACCAATGACAATAACGTCTACGACAACAAGGACGATAAAACAATGACGAGGACAATAACGACATGAACAACAGCGGAAAATCGCGGCGTATCTACGAAGTCAATGATGATAAGTGGGCGGAGCAGTGGAATCGTTTGGTGTTATTGTAAATCACCCGTGACATTGACCACTCACGCATGTAAATGAGGGCCAAGTGGCGTACAGTTATATATACAATGTTTATCGGTCACAACTGGTACGTTGTGATGAGGTGTGAATTTCGTTTTGTCTCCATTATTACTACTTTGTAGTATTGGATTTTGCCTGAAGTTGGCAAAGACGAGGTCTGGGCAGGTTTCCGTTGTGGTTGTTGGTTGTTTCCGTTCATATCGAGTGCATCGCAGAGCATATCGAGACGTCATCTACTGCACAAGCCATTCGTTGTCCGTGATCATCATCGTCATCGTCATGGCGTATAGTGGCTACCTTGCATGTGCTGTGCCGTCATGGCAGAAAGAAAATGTGTGGTCTGGAACGCGCTTGTCATCGTGATCGTCAGCGGCGGCTACAGCGAACAACAATGCCAACGGACAACCCTCGACCTTAAAGAACTTCGCCCGTAATAACAACGTAGACAAGAACAATAACAACAAAATGACGACAACAACGACGAGAACTACAAGGACAAGAATAGCAGGGACAATAACAACGTCGACGACAACATGGACAACGGCAACAAAAATGACAAAAATAACAATGATGACGACAACAGTGGCCGCAATGAAAATGGCAGCAACGACGGCAATAACAATGGCGACAACAGCAAAAAGGACAACAAGAGTAAGGACGACAACAACAGCTAGGACAGCAACGACAAGGTAAAAAAATGGTGGGAATGACAAGGACAATAAGGACAACAACAAATTAAATAACAACCACGATGACAACAAAGGCAGCAACGACCCCGTGCTTTAATTCCAGAAGGAAAAAGTGAAGCTTGTTAAGCCTAGTGGCGATCCGATCCAATATGCACGCTGTGATGCTTATCGTGCGGCAGGGATGTGACGGGCGTTGTACGCCACTCTGGGTCCTTGTTGCGCCTCTTCCGGCAACGCGCAGGTCAACCGGCACTGTCATCGTCCTCGATCTGAGAACAACACTGCGCGTGCTCTGTCCGTCTGTGCTGGCGCAAGAATGCCGAATTAGGCGCGCCGCCACCGATGAATTGATGACACGCCGCTTAAAGGGGGCCACGGTAGTGCTCGCATTTGTTGTATGTAGCGGTTATTCGGAACTGGCGAAGCCGAAATACGAAAACACATCGGGGAACGAAAGAAAAGAAAAACATTTGTGTGAAAAGTTTTTCCCTATCGAGCAAAGGAGGTTTCTGGGCGAATCGCCCCAGTGCATGGTGAATGTGCTTTTGTTCGAAAACTGTTATTTTCTTGGAGATTATTCCCAATACATATTTACCGCCTTACGCCTGACTTCCCTCCTGCGTTCGGCTTATTGAACGGACGTCCTGGAATAGTATACAGGACTAATTAACTCTACACCTAGCGGAAAGCAAGCGGAGAGTTTCTTTTGAAGAACGGGCTGATGATATAGGCAAAGTGACCACAACAATATCAGTAACGATAAAGAAAACTTGGGCCGCCTTTTCTACTTTCGAACAGGGAGGAAAATAGCGACCGATGTGCGGCTTCCTGTTTGTTGCCATTATTGCCCGAGAAGAACAGGCGAGGCTCTTGTTTAAAAGCCTGCGCTTTGGTACGGCCGCTTCATATACAGAGCAAGTGAGGCAAACAGGAACTCTTCGACTTTTCTTTACTCCTTTGCCTTCTTCTTTATTACTTCCGTGTTATCAACACGATTCCCTCGCTAGTTGTCCTCGATCTTCATCGTGGCAAAGCAGGGACAGTTACAGCGCAGCACATACGGTTAGAACTCGACCTTACAAAAGCAGATTTTACGTATTCTCGATTTGGCGAAAAAATATGCATTCCATGACAGATATCCGTATTGTTGAATGTAGTCATCAACTCGAATTAACGATGCTGTCATGACACTAAGCCCTACTTAGAGAAGTTTTTCCGAGGCATGTGTCACTACAGCTTGAAGAACACCGGATGGTTAGAATTTTCGCATTTCTGTGTTAGCGGGCGCTACATAATCATATAATGTTTTCGGCTTGGTAATACTCACCGACCGGACTTTATCACCACTCCAGCCCGCATATCTCATCGCACCGGTCATGCCCTACAAGTCATCCGTCCAAGCAGCCACACCAAGACATTTTCTGCCTCCTTCTTTCCACGGGCATCATCTGAATGGAACGACCTTTCCCACAGCACTGCCGCCATTACCTGCCCGAGTTTATTTTTACAAAATGTAACACATTGTCTGTCTCGCAATTAACATACATGGTTAGCATTTTCTTTTTTGTATAATTTCTCTCCATCCACCCCTTATGTAACACCCCCTAGTAGGGGTCTTTAAGGTAATAAAATGAAAATGAAAAAAAAAATTATACACGGACTTTGTGTCCCAGGTCGCGAGATCGAACTCCGGCCGCGGCGACCTCACTTTCAATGGAGGCAAAAAAAAAAAAAAAAAGCTCGTATGCTTAGATTTAGGTTCACGTTAAAAACCCCGAGGTGGTCGAACTTTGTGGAGTCTTCCACTACGGCGCCTCTCATAATCATATTCTGATTTCGGAACAATAAATGCCGATAATTATTATTAGACTTTGAGGTCGTTGAAGGCTTTCATGACACAAAATATGTGGCAGCTTGAGCTAGTTGGTATGGCATGAAGATAGTTATAGCGCGAGACCAACACGACGACACAGAGACAAGAAGGACACGAAAGACTTCCGTTAGCACTCGTGTCTTTCGTGTCCTTCTTGTTTCTGTGTCGTCGTGTTGTTCTCGCGCTATAACTATCGGCAAAATCTGTGTTGAGATACGTGGTCGGATGATGTGAGGTTCTTCTTGGCAACTATCTGGAGATAAAAAAAGGAGATAAAAAATACATATATTTCAGTAACAGCTGAGTATGCGCAAGTCACTGTTTCTTCAATGTTGCATCGAGGGCGTATTGAATAGTATTTAGTTGGGATGTCGTATTGAGAAACGGTATCTAAAATCAGTATAGCTATGTTGTAGTAAAGCTGCACATTCCACGAGTGCTGTATATGCATAGGTGTGCCCAGATTCGCGTTATACTGGAAACGTGTGAAATAAAATTTTAAGATTACTGAAGTTAATTCTATAGGCTATACTATTGATGCTAGTGAAGCTACTTGAGCTTTGTGACCCTTCTGCAACAAACACCTCAAAATTTCATCTTGCCTCACATCATTGAAATAGTGAAATATGCCAAAATTGAATGGCTGAAGTCACAATTATTTTGTGTGATTTAAAATTTTAATTGTTAATAAAGCGGAAACCTTAGATGTCTCATTAAACGCGAAAGTTGACCTTCGCCGTCGACTATCGACTGGTCGATTTGGTGTCAACATGAGTGCTACAAAAAAAAAACCATTATGCTTGTCAACGTATAATGTGACATAAACTTCACAAATCGCAAACATTTGTGACGTCACTATGACGTTGCTTAACGTGACGTCATCAGATGACATCGTCATTTGGTCAAAGGTGGGTCGATCACGGAGGCAGTGCAAAACTATAGGCGGTGCAGATCAGAGTTTCCCATAAATACACTCGAGAGAACAATGGCGCCAGTGTCTATGGCAGCTGCTACGCATGGCGCATCAGCGAGCGTGGGAGTGATGGATTATACATGTATTTTTCTAGTCTTCGTACTTTCGGCTTCGTTTGGCTTCGCGTGGCTTAGACCTACTTTGTCACGAAACAACAATCGGCAAGTGTTCAGCAGTTGTACTTGACCACCGTAACCTTTCGGGCTCACCCATTCAAATCGGGTCACGAAGGTCAATACGACTCGTTTGATCATTCGAAACGAAAGCAAAATACAGCTATAAACAAAGCAACAAGTGTGATTTGCCGCCCGCGAGTACGAAGAGTAGGAAAATCTGTGTACTATCTCTCATTCCCATGGCCGCTGGACGATCGCAGTGCCAGATCCCCGGCTGTTAACTTTAGGAAACTCTATGGCGCAGATGTCTTTCTTGTTATGCTTCTGACCCTGGAAACCATGCAAAACCATTATTGGTGCAGTAGCTTTTGGAGGTAGGCGGTGACGGAGAAGGATCAATAGGTCGACTGATTAGAAAATGTGTCTTTCAGATTATAGTCGTCTTGGGCGAATGCTTGAGAAACATTGTGATCTCTTAAACGGGGGTGGTGTGCTATCTTCCCAGAATCGTTCGTCTGATTCTCTTTGTTTTTCTGCGCAGGTGGGCGGTGGTGCGGCCAACGGGCTGCCGGCGGTGGGCCTTGTGCCCGGCGTGGTGCCGTCGTCCGGTCCTGTTCTGGACCACAGCGCCCAGAAGGACAAGCGTCTACTGGCGCAGCAAGGGTCGCTGGGCAAACGCCGCAAGCCGTCCAGGGGAAGCCTGCACGCCTTCCTGTCGGCCCTGCATCGCCGGACGCCCGGGGACAGCAGCGAGGATTCCTCGGAAGCCACGACGGTGGTCACCACCGAGGTGCCAAGGTCGGCACCACTGCCCGCTGCACGAAGTGCACCGTCGGGAAGGCCGTCGGCTCGCAGTAGCCCACCGCCCTTGACCACAGATATCGGTGAGTGGTTTACAAAGTGCCCCTCCGACATTGCTTTTGTAACCACGGCAAGCTGTTACGGGACTTTGTGGGTGAAGAGCTGTAAAGTAAAAAAAAGTGTTGAGGTAGAATATAGATGGACACTTAAAGGGCCATGTCGCAGAAACGAGACGAGAGAAGCGTCGACTGCGTTGGATGTGGACGAAAAGCGAGAATCTTCTTTTTGTTATTATTCGCTTATTAACGCACATATTCTACCGTGCCCATCGTCGTCTTCTTCTTCTCAGTGTCTTCGGCGAGCTTCAAAAGCTTCCGGCCCGCATGAAGTTTTGTTCTCCTCACTGGAAACAGCCTTCAACTTGCTGTAGAATCCTGTGTGCTGTAGATTTGGGTGCACGTTGAAGAACCCCAAGTGGTTGAAATTTCCGAAGCCTTCCACTATACGGCGTATATCATAATCGTATGGAGGTTTCGGGACGTTAAACGCACATATCAATCAAATTATCGATTGATCCATATGCGCGAAATATCATATCTGAATTGCCTTCCTTCCCGCGTTCTTCCTTGTCCCGCGTGACTACCACGCGTGATCAACAGATTCCACTTCCTTTTCTGTGTGTCAGATTGCGCAAGCGGAGATAAGTCGACAAGCGTGAACTCTCGATAGCCCCAGGCCTTAGATCTTATGTGGCACACGTGTTTAAGAATAGAGTGGCGGGGAGGAGATATCGCATATAAAAAACATAGCGAAGGCGAGAAAAAAACCACTCCTTCGTCTTTGAACGCGAAGTGGTCCCTTAAAATACATGCGCAAAAACGACAAAGACGCGCGTAAAAGGTACACAGGAGATGCGCCATCTAATAGAGGGCCTAGGGTTTGAATCCTGGCTGCGGCGGCTGCATTTTTGACGGATTTATTTATTTATTTATTTATTTATTGACTGATTCATTGATATGTGGAGTTTAAAGTTCCAAAACTACCATATGATTATGAGAGACTCCGTAGTGGAAGGCTCCGGAAATTTCGACCACCTGGGGGTTCTTCTCGCTCGTGCTCGTGCACCCAAACCTGAGCGCACGAGCCTACAGCATTTTTCCCTCCATCGAAAATGCAGCCGCCGCAGCCGGGATTCGATCCCGCCACCTGCGGGTCAGCAGCCGAGTACTTTAGCCACTATAGACCACCATGGCGGGGCCATTTTCGACGGAAGAGAGAATGTTTGAGGCTCGTGTATCTACGTTTACGTGCATGTTAAAAAAAACCCAGCTGGTCAAGAATTCCGAAGCCCTCCACCACGGCATCTCTCGTAATCAAATCGTAGTTTTCGGACGCTCAATCCGAGATATTATTATTATTATTATTATTATTATTATTATTATTATTATTATTATTATTATTATTATTATTATTATTGTTGTTATTGTTATTGAGTACCGTCTAACGAATGAAATTCATTGAGCGAAGCTTGCTGAACACTCGAAAAACGAACACCAGGCCTGGGCAGGATTATAGGTCACGTGGAAACATTTCCCGCTTAACAATCTAATTTGCTGCGCAAAATACACCACAAGCAAACGCAACAGACAAGCGCAAGTCCAAAATTTTCTGAGCATGTGTACCTCGCAATCTAGCTAACAAACGGAATGTTGAGATGTGCAATCATCGCGCATGAATAATGCTGCCACGAGTTCAATATGTTTGTGCTTTAATATAATGACAGTATTGTTGAAAAAAAGGATTGTACCCACTGGACCTGGAATGAGAGGAAAGGTACACTCTAAAAAAATATCGAGTAAAAAGGGTGTCTTTTTGTCCCACAACAATAATCGTCATCAGGCTTGCGTGCGCTTCCGTTCTTGAAAACTCGTCGCTGGCCACTTTCCTATAGAGAATGCAATGTAAGCCTGATAATGGGCGTGTCGATCGTGGCCGGAATGTACCGGGCGTGGGGTGACAGCGCAAGTATGGAAAGCAACATAGTTGACGATTATTGTTGTGGGACAAAATGACACCCTTTTTACTCGCTCATTTTTTACAGTGTATAAGGTCGGCTACAGAGGAGTGTACTGCTGATGTTTGGTAAAGCTGACGTCATTGCAACCAGCTACTGACGCCCATGCGACACATAAGATCTTTATTGTTGTGTTTTATCTTTGTCGTTTCCGCCTGCATAGTGGTACGCGTGGTTTCCATTACATAGGAATATTTCAATATACGCAGGTCACACGATGAATTGTATACGCGTGAATTTCGAACCTCTCAGTACAGGCCACTTGCTTCGCACGCGAAAAAAAAAACGAAAATTGAGCAAGAAGCGTGCGGCGTGACCTCCTCTTACGGCTAGTATAGCTGGCCGACAATATAAATGGCACACGCTATATAACTCGACAGTCCCTGTGGGCTACAGGGATGATACATAACACTCCATGTCTGTTATTATTCGCAAAGTCGTTATTATTCTGTTATTATTCGCAAAGTCTGGCAAATGTAACCCTCAAATTGTTGCTTCAGTCATATATACGGCAGTCGCACCGTACATTGACCCCTGTACGGTTATATACGCTATAATGTGCGTATCATGAGTGATTCGTCCTTCTCATCGAAAATGTTCGCTTCAGCCGCCCTATAAAAGCTGCTTCATAAAGCGCGCCCGTGAATCCGACAGAGTGCGGAAGGCTAAATATTTGCGCACTTTCCGCAGAACGGCTACGGTCACAGCGTCACGTACTTGGTTGAAAAAATTCGAACAAAACTGGCCGCCCAGCTCGGCTTCGCGGTCCCTACGTGGGACTGACCGGGTGGTGCGGGGTGTGTTCACTGCACATAATGTTTTCATCATCATCATCATCATCATCATCATCATCATCATCATCATCATCATCATCATCATCATCATCATCATCATCATCATCTTCTTCTTCTTCTTCTTCTTCTTCTTCTTCTTCTTCTTCTTCTTCTTCTTCTTCTTCTTCTTCTTCTTCTTCTTCTTCTTCTTCTTCTTCTTCATCATCATCATCATCAGCAATAATGTGTGCAGGGAGGCATGCCGAGTCGAGGAATGCGCTATAAATACATGTCAAAAGATGCGAGAACTGAAGCCTTCATTTAGTGAACTAATATCATTAATTACAACACCCTTAAAGCTCGAGGTTAAATGTCGAGTGTCAGCGAAAATTTTGCAACGCCATTGCTTATCATGTGCCTTTGCTAATCAGCCGTGCCCGACGATGGAGACAGTCCGAGCAGCCGCTGAACCGACTTTGGCCAACGCGCGAGCCAAGTATACCAGTGACGAAAGACCCGCGCTTCGACCGGGGGCGCCGCAGCCAGCTTTTTACGTTAGTTCTGGCACTGCAGTTCGGAGATTATTTGCATGGCCTGTGGCAGGCTGTGGTTCTACCATGCCCTGTCTACGCCACGGAAAAACCTAGCAACAGCCAAGAAGGCCACGCTATAGGCCACTAAAATCAAAACACTTCTCTGTTTTGTGTGCTTTACACCAAACAGAGTTTATGACTGTGTGAACTGCGCGAAGAAAACAGTAGTTTATGAATGTGTGAACTGCGCGAAGAAAACTGTGTATTGGCATGTTATTTGAACTGGTTTCAGTGTCCTATTACGTTTTTTTTTTCTTTTCCGTATTGTTAATTTTTGGGTACCGTTCTGTATTATTATTTTATTTTTCGCTCCATAACTTTGTGATATGGAGTAGCCGAGGCAATAGGCACCTCAACCTCTCCACAGCAAAACAGTTAAAACAGAACAGAACAGAACAGCTAGTGAAAAACATCCCCCCCCCCCTTTTTTTTTTAAAGCATTAAACCGAATTTATCTCTTCAAACAAAGCATTCGTAAAGAGGATGGTTGAAATGTATGCATCCACTGAACTAACGGGCACACAATCGGACATGAGCACACTAGCAGGTCACGTTTGCAACGCACGTGCGGACGCGGGGCTGGTCAGCTGCAGGAAGCGTCGACAAAAGAGATACGCGAGGAGTGAGTCGTGTGGCACGCGTGCATTGTGCGGGACAACAACACCGCATTACGGTCTGACGCGCGAACATCCTCGCGATGGAGTTGCGGTGCTAAGCGAATGCCTACCGAAACTCAGTTTCTCTCGCCCGGACATAGAAACATTGTGAAGAAAGTGGAGAGAAAGGCTGCCTATTTTTTTTTATCTCCCATTTTGGTTCTTCCTCGCAACAGCAAGTTTTTTTTGGTTTAGCGCGGAATATCGGTCATCGGTTGTGGCCCCACGGTATTCGTGGAAGCCGGAAGCGACCGGATGAAACGGTGGGAACGAGTTTCACTCAGGACGTGTGCTATAGGCTTTGCTGCCAACGACTTCTTTATTATTATTATTATTACTATTTTTTGTTCCTCGTGATTCGCCCCTTTCGTGTTTTATATTATTTCATCTTTCGTGGCTGCCAATATGCCTGCCAAAAGCAGTATTCGTGTCGTTCCGTTTTCTTCTTCATCTTCGGCACCAATGTTTCACGCGGCTCTAGTTGTGTCCGTGCGAAATGCGAACGCGGTCCGCACGCTCCGCGACGACCTGGAAATAGAATTCCGCCACAACACCGCGAGCATATCTTGATGCCACGCTCCAGTAGCCACCGCCGCTTATTCGCAGCCTTTTCTCTTTTAAAATCGCCACGTGTCCGGCATGCCAATAACGGACGCGACCGGCCGCAATGACTGCTACGGGATGTCCGAACGTTCATACCACTTTCATATCTAAGGATAGGATTTATTTTGGAGTGTTATTTATCAGGCAAAACAGCGAAGGCGGATATCATACGTGCCCTATATTGAAGTGCTGGTAATTTTTTAGATGCGCGCACCGTACAGGGGCCCGTATAGGGGCGCTGTTGTCGTCGCTTATGAAAGTGGTAAGCGCACGAAGACGGGAACAAGACGACACACACAACACTGGCGTAAATTGGGTGAAACCACGTCTTGCGCAGACATCTTTAGCACACAAGAGTGGAAGCTTGGGCTAGTTGGTGCGCATTCATATTTGCAAGGTGTTTCAGCGCGCGAACAAAGGAAAAAAGGACAGGGTAGACAGAAAGAGCAGCGCTCTTTCTGTCTACCCTGTCCTTTTTTCCTTTGTTCGCGCGCTGAAACACCTTGCAAATATGAATCTTTAGCACACTGAGCGCGCGCTCGCGCCACGAAGTCTTCCTCTTGTTCGTCGAGTGGCTTGATGGTGGTTTCGAGTTAGGACCGCGATGTTCCGTGCAGGGTATTTTCCCATTTTCGGGGAATTTGTGCCTGTCATTTTGAACCAAACGGAAAAAGGGAATCCTCGTATTATTGCAGGGAATTTCAGCAATGCATGGTTAAATTCTCCTATGACCACCGATAATTAGCGGTCACAGTGTGCCTTCATGTGGTGTAATCGGTTCTGACGCATGCACCACGCAAGCATTGTTTTTGAGATTTGTTTCTGATATTTACGTGGAGCGACTTCTATAGTTCACTAGTACATGGTGTTAGACTTGAAGCCCGCAATGTGAAATGTTCAACAGTATATGAATGAATGGAGTCATGCCCCGCAGCGGTCGTCTAGTGGCTAAGGTACTCTGCTGCTGACCCGCAGAACGCGGGATCGAATCCTGGCTGTGGCTGCTGCATTTCCGATGGAGGCGGAAACGTTGTAGGCCCGTTTGCTCAGATTTGGGTCCACGTTGAAGAACCCCAGGAGGTCGAAATTTCCGGAGCCCTCCACTACGGCGTCTCTCACAATCATATGGTGGTTTTGGGACGTTAAACACCACATACCATTGAATGAATGAAGCCATGCTTTTGTTGTGCGGCAGTGGAGGGGTTAGTCATAAATTTAAAGGTCGCTAGTACATGAGACACTTGTAATTATAGTGCGTGGGTAGTGGCGGGAATTAAGAGTGTTGTGCAGATAATTTCGCTGGGAATTTCGTCAACGTTTGCAGGGAGAAATCCACGAAATACAGAATTTTCATGTCTCTGAATGGGAATTCTTCGGCGTAATACGGAACATCACTGAGTCTGTTAGGAGCACTTTAAAGGCCTTGGCTGTCATGTGCTGTTATCTGCTGTCGTCGCTTGGCGTAACGAAGACAACACCGCGTATAAAAAATTGAAAATGGAAAACAAGCGAGAAATAGAAAGAGTGAAAAAGAAAGGAACAAGAAACTGGAAGAAAACCACTAATAAAATCTTAGAAATAAAAAAAAAAGGCAAAACACTGAGGAAGTCAAAAAGAAAAAATTACCAAAACAGAGAAAGCCGGAGAGAAACAGTGTAGGCAGCGAAGTTCCAGTCTTCCTTCAAGCTTAGAACAATGAGCGTGATGCAGCTTGAAGTTCTTTAACGCGGCAGCGTTAACGGGCTTGTTTCGCAGATATTCCGTTGTCGCCGTCAGTGTCAATCGTTGCGAGCGAAAATTTGTCGTTTTATGTGAGAGAAAATGGACATGGATGCAAATAAATTGACCAAAAGCTTCGGCTCGAGTAAGAGTGTAACCCATGTCTTGCCCGTGGCAAGCAGGTGCTGCCCTACGCGTGCTTGCAACTGTGTAGCAAACAAACGAAAATTTACACCATCTTCCACTGAAGGGGACCATGTGGGCATGCAAAGAGGCGCTGGTGTTCACTTGTATTTCCATTTGTATGCTTTCGTGTATGTTTAATTTGTGTGTGGAGTTGTGTTTAACATACGCCTTCGCGAGCTAGGAGTTCAGGCTCCACTTGCTGTCTTTGCCGTTTCCTTGCGACTTCACAAGCTCGGAGTTCGGGGTCTGATAGCCGGCGCTATCGTTTACGTCCGGCTTCGCGAGCTCTCGTCTTCTGCTCAGTGGTTGTGCTTGCGCTGCTATCACAGCTTATGTTACCGATGCCGCTACAACCGGCGCCAACGTTTACGTTCATAGCGCCGTTGCAAAGGAAAGTGCGACGGAGCGATCGCGCGCAACATTATATGCGAGCGCACAGCTGTGGTGGAGAGATAAACGGGAGGAGAGAAACGAAGTGGAGGCAGCGCCCTGCCATTTCCTCCACTACGCCTTCTCGCGTTCACGCGAGGAGAGGGGTGAGAGTTGGAACATGCGCAGTTCGGGAGTAGACGGTCACCGAGGGACGGACACAGCCTCGAGCAAAAGCTGCTTCGCATCTAAAAAAAAACGTATATGAATGTCACGTTGCATGAGAAGTATCCTTAACGCAAATATTGCGTGGCACAAGCGTGGAATGGCACCAGTCGTCAAAGCACGTGAATTACGCGACAAGTTGGTAATGTTGCGGCCCATTCATTTTAGCTCGCTCATACATAACTGATCATCATCAGCAGTAACAGGAGCATGAACAAAGTGATCAACTGTGTAGCTATGCGTGTTGACTTACGGACGCGTAGGGTTGTACATCGCCTATTCCCTCCCCTTCCCAAGAAAAAAAAAATGGCTTACGAGGTACTTCACAGCTGTACTTGCATAGGGCTTTCTAGGATTGTTTGAAACGGGCAATGTTACGCGTTGCAAATCACAGCGAGAAGTACGTACTGCATGGGTGTGCGTACAAAGTCATCACACTTGCTTATTGTGTGCTCTCGTCTGCCTGTTACAGATAACGTCAACGAAGCAGACACTAAACCGAAGCCCAATCGAACGAATCAGCAACAAGCCGAAATCAACAACAACAAGAATATCACCGACAAAAACGGCGCCAAGAGCGAGACCAACAGCGGGTACAAGCCGGGAGTCCGGTTCATCGCGGACTCCGAGCGGCCGGCATCCGCCGGAGGCCTCTTGGAGACGTCCAAGAAGTCCGACGTTGTCCGTCCAGGCGTCGGTGGCACCATCCTGGGACACCGGCGGCAGTCCAGTCTTGACTCGGGTTGCAGCCTTGACATGTCCTCGTCCTCGTCGTCTTCAGGGAAGGGTTCACCAGACCCCGTTGCACCGACACTCACGCCTCCGCCGGAGTTCGCCGACACGCCCATCATGGAGAGAAGACGTCGGTCCAGGAGGAGGCACACCTCGGGTGCGTCGAGCACGGGTGCGGCTCCAGGAACCCTCTCCGGATCACCGGGAGTGGGGTGAGTTGGTTCTTTAATGATAAGGCACGAACATATGGTACAAACAACAGGCCACACAGACAGACAAAACAAGACAATATAAGCAAGCAACCGAGCAGGCAGAGAATTCAAGACAAGAGAGTCAAGACACACGACATACAAACTGCTGACCATACAAAAAAAAGGTCCGAAGGACAGATAACGCATACGCGAACGTACGGGTGGACAGTTACCAATGTAGTCGGTAAAAACATCTCTGGGCACGAATGAATGAAGAATGCTACTCGTCACGTAGTTATGGTACTCGAATGGTGACCTGAAGGCTGCGGGATCGAACTCTGGCGTGGAGGCCGCATTTCGATGAAGGCGGAATGCTGGAGACCCATGTGCTTAGCTTTATGTGTGTGTGTTAAAGAACACCTGGTGATCGGTATTTCTGGAGCCTTCCACCATGGCGTTCCTCATAACAATATCGTGATTTTGGGACGTCAAACTGTAGCAACTGCTATGTTGTGGTGCGGTGCTCCTCTAATATGCTAAGAAACACGCTTATGACGTAAACAACAGACAGACAAACGCACAAAACAAGACAAGACGCGATAGAACGAAACAGACGGACGTACAGACAGACAGACAGACAGACAGACGGACGGACGGACGGACGGACGGACAGACAGACAGACGGACGGACAGACGGACGGACGGACGGACGGACGGACGTACAGACGGACGGACAGACGGACGGACAGACAGACCGAGAGACGGACAGACAGACCGAGAGACGGACAGACGGACGGACAGACGGACAGACAGACGGACGGACGGACAGACGGACGGACAGACGGACGGACGGACGGACGGACAGACAGACAGACAGACAGACAGACGGACGGACGGACGGACGGACGGACGGACAGACAGACGGACAGACAGACAGACAGACAGACAGACAAACAGACATACAGACAGACAGACGGACGGACGGATGGACGGACGGACGGATGGACAGACAGACAGACGGACGGACGGACGGACGGGCGGGCGGGCGGGAGGGCGGGCTGGCGGGTGGAAAAGACACACGACAAACAACATACAGGACACACGACAAACAGACAAGCTGTTATGCAAACATAAAAGCTGTTGTACAGAGAAGCTGTTGTACAAACAGAGAAGCTGTTGTACAGACAGAGAAGCTGTTGTACAAACAGAGAAGCTGTCGTACAAGCGGAGGAGCTGTTGTACGCGCAAACAGGCTGTTGCACAAAGAGACAAAGCGAGAAGGCCAGAGCATGCCTATGCAGACAGATGATTTAACAGCAATGCAGTTTGTAAAGAACATCATCTCTGGACACAAGTGATATACAGCCGGTAAAATTTCGTGGTTCGTCACAACACCGACCTCTACATAAATTACCTAACTTCATGAATTTGGAGATTTTTTTTTTTTGCTAAATACCAGGGGTCGCTTTTCGTCTATATAAATGCAGAGATAGCTCCAGCTTAGTATTTTCTGTCATGTACATTTTGAGTTACCTCACACCGACCCACCATGGTGGTCTTGTGGCTACAGTGCTCGACTGCTGGCCCGCAGGTCGTGGGATCGAATCCCGGACGTGGCGGCCGTATTTTCGATAAAGGCAGAAATGCTCGAGACCCGCGTGTTTAAACTCAAGTGCACGTTAAGGAACTCCAGGTGGTGAAAATTTCCAGAGCCCTCCGCTATGTAGTCTCTCGTAACATGTTGTTTTGGGACGTTAAACTCCGTCAATTATCATATTATGAGTTACCTCGAGCACTCCTAATGTGTCTATGCTACACTAAAATATATTTGATTCCCATGCAGTGGTCAGAATAAGTACTTTTGTTACTCATTCCTTATGGGCCGTCCCCTGTACAGTTTGTTGACTTTGGGACCTCTCTCTGCATCTGTATAATCCCCAACTGTAACTACCAATTTGCGCAAAATAATTGATTGATTGATTGATTGATTGATTGACAACGGCCGATCTTTGACTTCCGCGCCTTCCATCATCTGGTACGAAACGCGTACTGCCCCATTCCTACTGCCCCATTCCTACTGCCCCATTTCCCATACGAGTCACAGTAACTACCAAGGCGGCCTTTAAACTGCGAGCTAACAGGCAGACTTCTGGGCCCAAGTACGCCTACGGAGCCTGGCGGAAGACAGTTTGGTAACTTTTACGGTGCTTGGTGCATTTCCCGGGTCAACACAGTGCAGCACGTGCCACGCATGTGGCAATAGTTTTAAACAGTCCTGACAGGTGCGATTTGGTGTCGGATGTGGAACGTGCGAAGATACTCGTGCTCTCAAACAATGCAGGTTATTTTTATGAGAGGTAATTCGTCATGGAGCAGCTTAGAAATAGCTGTAATGGACGGAATTATGCTCTGGGGCCAAGGAAGTCGTACACGAAGACCGAACGTTCGGACAAATGCATTGGCGTTTTTCCTTAGTGTTCGGCATCAATGACAATACCATAAAAAGCATAACTTGTAATCGTTATGTAAATCGAAAGGAGTGACTCGCGTTGCCTTTCATATTGTGGTACGTCAGTAAAGAGAATGCTTCTTTTTTTTTTGTGGAAGCACGCGCATGCACCCGTTTGCGAAAAATTCTCTGAGAAGAGTTTACTTCTCTCTTCAAAGAGATCCATGTACTTGTAAAGTCAGGGCTCACGAAATAAAGTCTAATGACTCTTAATTTTGGCGAGATTGCCATAACCTATGACTGAAGAGGTCCGACTGAGTATGACTATGTGGCCTTGATTTGGGCTGCGGATTGTGGGGACTGTGAATATGTTAAGGCAATTTCATGCGTTATGACGTCAGTGGAGCAAGAAGTTTTCTGCCGGGCTCATCTCAGGGCTGCAGAGTTTAGCAAGCTTCTCCTTGTTCCAAAAGCTCAAAAGGAATCTGAAAAGTGACCGTTTCGAAGGTATTCTGGCTATTGAATGGGTTGTCGCAGTCTTTCTGAAAGAGGTTACAGCGGCATACTTTCAGGGAGTCTTTGCAGTGTGGGAATCGGGTTGGATATATAATAATTATCGTTGGATGTTAACGTACCAGAACTAAGATATGACTATGAGAAACGCTGTAGTGGAAGGCTCCGGAAATTTTGACCATATGGTGTTCTTTAACGTGCACCTAAATATAAGTACATACGCCTCTTGCATTTTCGCCTACACCTAAGATGCAGCCGCCGTGGCCAGAATGGAATCATGTTGGAAGCGGTATTTCGTCGCCAACCGAAACAATCATTAAGATTTTCGACAAGTGTCAATCGGATCAACACATTATTTTTACTGAACCCAGTTGAAATACTTCATGGATAGACTCATTATACTGTTGGACGATCTTATCTCCACCTGCGGCACGCTCGCACTTGAACAAGTATGAACGTGCGTAAGTGTGTTCAAGTGGACTTCTTCGAAGTGCAGTTTTTATTATATTATTTGTCTTCTCTCAATGTCTTGCGCATTTTTGTATTGGGGCTTTGTCATGCTAGGCCTCAAAAAGGGCCAACATTCCTTGCAAAGAAACGTTGTCGACGATCCTAGTCTCTACAAAACACCGCTGACTTCATGCGCACGATTGAATTGCACACAAGAATTATACATGCACGTAGCTTAACGCAGTGCACGCGGGCATGGTGTATCTATTTTGCGTTCATCAGCATTTCAGTTAACGTGACCGACCGAATATATTTATTTTAACGTTTAGGTGTCGCAGGGCGACATGTATAGTGTACCACTATGTATGCGTTATGAACATGACATGAAATGAGATATTTGGGTGAGATAACACTGTGACGTAATCCAAAATATATGCTTTACGAACACGCTCTGAGAGACAGCTGCATTAACTTGTATTGTTTGCTCATCACACCTTTTGGTTTTACTGATTTCACACAGAGCGTACAGCGCTGTGCCGAAGGTACTGGACTCCATACCACGCATACCACGCGCCAAGGAGACGACAGCGACCACCGTGCCACAGCCGTCGTCACCGGAAATACACATCAACTTCCGCATTCTGCCCAGGGCCAAGGCACGTGGTGGAGCCAACGCCTCGGGTCCTTCGGTGTCTCGTTCCGAAAGCTGCCGTCCTTTCAGTAAGTGTGCGTTTTGATTGGGTGCTATTGGATTTTTAGACTGCGAGAGACATCGAAATTGCCCCAGCTGCAGTTTCGCCTTCTACACTCCCTAACACCGTCTGACACCTCGCCACAGGGCTGGTTGTGCATTCTTAAAATAAAACTGCACATCATCTCCCCCCACGGACAACCATGGTGGGATGCGAAAGCATCGCTGGGGCTTTGTGGTCGACGATGGCTCTGGCCGCAGACTCGCCTCGCCGCTTCCGGATCGGGAGCTGCCGCATGACGCTGCCGTTGCACTTACACTTTCCGAGCCTGGAGTTCATGGTGGGCTTGATAACGATAGCGTTCCACTTCGGCGTGCCGAGTCCATGTTTGCTGGCGTAGAAGTTTCTTGTCGACGTTTACGTTCGGCTTCACTGGTCCGAAGTTCGGGGTCCGCCTGCCGACGCCGACGTTTACGTTCGGCTTCCCGAGGCTTCCTCTGCTCCGCGGTGGTGGCGCTGCCGCTGCAAATAGCGCCGACGTTGATGTTGTTCATATTGTTTCGCACAGCGTTTAGCAGAGAGAAAATGACGGAAGCACAGCGAACGCACGCGCGCCTAAGGCTCCTTATGCGCGCCATGACATTTGCGCCGCCTACCGGCGTGATTTTAGAGAGAGAGAGAGAGAGAGAGTTAAATGCAATGATTTAATGCGTGGAACCTGTGGCGGAGAGGGGAGCAGAACGCCCATCCGCGTGGTAGAGAATGAGGAAGAACTGCGCATGTCCAGTATGGGTGTGGACGCCGCACAGCGGACACTGCGGCGAGCATAAGGTGCTCCCGCATCTAAATTCAAGGCGCAAAAAAAAAAAAACAGCACAAGAGAGACAAAAAGGCGGGAATTTCGCCTTTCTTATTTAGGCGTTTTTCATTTGCTTTAAGAGCATGAACCAGCTCGCCCAGAAAAGCGTTTTATTGCTTTGTACATTCCACTCTCGAATTCCTGCGAAGGTCGTGCAGCTGAAAATTGAGTCAACTCAGGAAGGTCTCTTAGACAATTTTGAGCGCGAAACAAGAAATTAGTTGAAACGTCGGGCAAGTTCAATGAAAATGTTTAGGCTAACAGTGAAATGAAAATTGGGACACCAGCTGCGTGAGGGTAGGTCACAACAACGATATTTCAAACAAGCTGCACACCGGCTCCCATAAACTAAACGGGCTGCCGCTCCCAGAGCTCCCTACTGGTCCGCTAAAGAGGAAGAAGGCAACAGTTTGCTCAATAAATATCCGACAACGTTAGTGGAGCAGAAACACCCTTCCCTATACGTTCTTGTAGAGAGACAGACAAAGGAAAGTCAGGAAGGTTAATCATGTTGTACCCGATTTGCTGTCCTACACGGGAGGAGTGGGAAAGGGGAGGAAAATAATAGAAGAAGATAGGAGGAAAAATGGAACCAGTGACACGCTCACACATAGCGTTATTGCTCTTTATTGCTTGCGATAATGACTGAATCACCGGTGGCCCATACCAGTATACCAAAGGTCGAGTTACGTAAGTATGTGTCCCACATGATGGACGGCAGGACAAGGTTTCATGAACTACGCAACATGCAAGTCACGTTGTCGGTGCCGTGCCCTGGGAATTGTGTTTGTCCTTAGGGCCATTATTTACGTCACGCCAATGTTCAATGGTTCAATAATCTAAGGTTTCGCAATTCCACCTTTACGTTACCTCCAAGGCGGTGGCTTAACTCTGTGTGCCTCTCTCAAGGAACGAACGCCTATAGTGTCGGTGTATTTTTTTCTCTCTGATCGGATGGCACTTTGACAGCATCATCTCGCGCAGGTTCAGATGGCGCGCCTGCACCGGCTTTTAAGACCATGTCCTGGGACCGGCACCTACTGTCCTCTCCTTCAGACCGCTACTTGGACGACTCCGAGAGACGCTGCCGGTCGCTGTCTCGTCCCGGTCGGTTGCCGTTTTCCTCCCACGAGGAAGGCAGCAAGAGGGATCCCGAATGGCTCGAGATAGCGCGACGACGCCAGGCCACAGGAGTCGACTGGGAAAACTTTGGTATGCCCCCCTTCGTTGTTGACACCGGGCACTCGTGTACAGCTGGGCGAAAATGAATGATTAACTGAAGGCTTTTCACACAAAACTGGCGATATATAAGACTTCCATTAGTTCCAGGAGCCAATCGACAAAAATTTTTTTCATTGGCCGGTTTCTTCCACAACGTCATTTCGATCGTCAGAACTTGCCTCGAAAATTACGGCACACACTTTTGCGTCAGCTGTAGTGGTATAATTTTTTTTTGTCGTCACATATGACACACGACAGAGTAGAGGCTTCAAGTAAGATGAGACTAGCTAGTGCCTAAGAATGTGAATGTTCGCACGCCAGGACATCTCGGGCACACATATAACGCGGAAGTCTTCAAACAAGGTACGCAAGACTGGTACAGAGAGATATTTTTGTAAACCATATCTGACACATTCGTTCTCTATATACGAAAAACAACTACTCGTGAAAGCTGAGTGGATGCTTCGCCCCTCGTTGAAGCTGATGAAAATCTTAAAATCGGCGTGCACTTCCACTTACTGCGACAGTACTTATTTTTGTTTATTTATTTACAAATATTACTGTCCCGATTCGTGCCCAATCAGGGTATATAAATGTAAGTGGCAATATTATTAACATACTAAAAGAAAAAAATATGACACAAGGTACAAAAAGACGAAATTTTCAACATCGACGAAAAACGCAATTAATCTATAACAGTGATACAATGATGTTGTATAGATCGAATCGGTTAGCCTGTATAGAGGAAGCTCATTCCCGCTTTAATGTGTTCAAGAAGAAGTATTTCTTTTTAACATCTTTCATTCCCCTAACCCCTTTCCCCAGCACAGGGTAGCCAGCCGGTCTAAGAACTGGCTAACCTCCCTGTCTTTCCGCTTAAACTTTCTTCCTCCTTCAAGAAGAAGTACCCCAGGTGGCAAGAATGCTAGAGGAAGGGATAGGGTAATGTAAAGCACAGAATTTGTTACAGTCAACGAGGCTCTGGTCGCAATAGTTGCACCAGAGAAAGGTTAGGGGTCCTTCGTTTCCAAGGTCTGACTGCTTGCTGCCGCTCACATAAATTTAGGGAAGGTCACGAAGTAGCCTTTGGGGTCGCTCTGCGCATTCAAATGGATCAGACAATCCGTAACATGGTGCGGTTACTATCGTGTGAACAGCGTGTTGTGCAAGAAGTAGAGCTCGTTCAGACCAGCTTGACCTAGAAAACTTTTCCTAAATGTATCAGATGACTTGCTGATGGTATGCCTGTCTGCTTGCCCTTACAGAGACCCGTATGAAGCAGCCGCAGAGCATCTCGTGCAGCAACCTGTCCGAAAGCCACATGCGAGGCAAGGTGTCCACCCTGGCATCTGCTGACCGGGCTGGCCTGCGCCTGGTGCGGTCTGCCAGCGCCCTTTATCCTCGCATCAAGATGTCGCGCTTCGAGCGACGCATGCGAAGGGAAAATCCGAATCCCTGTGAGTACAAGTATGGTTGTTGTCCACAACTCTTTCCCACCGCTACGAGGAAGTGCAAACTGTCACTAAGGCCAGATACCAATAATGTGATGTGCATCTACGAAAACGTTTGCTTGCTTGACAGAGTCCGGGCTGTGTGATTTCTGATGAGGGCTAAATTTCTTCTTGATTTTTTTTAATTTATGAAAGCCTGCCATTAAGCATGGGACAACACGGGGTCACAAATTAATGCCCAATATGTCTTGATGTAGAAAGTCTTAGAGTTATCACAGAAACGGTCCGTGAATCCAGCGACCAATGTGTACTAGTTGTCTGCCTCAACCTGCGATTGCTAATAAATGTCTGCAAAATAGTAGCTTCAGAACTGATACCCAATTATAGCCAAACGCCGGGCAGTAATCTGAGGGAGACAAATCAGTACTTTGTTACTTTTTCATGTTACGCTCTTTCACGCGTGGAAGACTTTTTGAGGCCCCCCTGGACACGTAAGCACGATAGTCCCATGTTCACTTATAACACGCATGGAGGCACACACGCACCACAATCATTGCAAGTAATAATGTCTACGTCCAATACCTGCACACTAAAGGGTGAGTGTCATTTTCGTAAGTATTCATTCCTGACTTAAACTGTGGATACACTGCTGTGTTGGTTTATTCGCACCGGAATTGGTAAATTTATGCGTCATATAACGTTGCTTTGCAATAAAATAGCGACCGGGTAGCCCTGTAGCAGAATATATCATTTCGACATACCTGTGAGGCATTTCTATTCTTGTTCATTCTAAAAAAGAAAACAGTAGTACTGCTTTGAGCTCTTTTCGTTGAAAAGAAAAAAAAATCAACCAGCTCCGTTTCGTAAACACCGATAAAACAGCGAAGCTGGTCGTGATCTCTTCGTCAGGCTATCGCATTTACACGTTCCGCAAGTCTCTCGCGTATTTTATATCGCGTCTCTTTATTAACCACTCTTCGTTAAAGATTAAGATGCCAGTATAACCACCACCATTGATATCCACAATGTACAAGGTGACAGCGGTGTGATTGTGCATAAGCGCACGCCATTTGTAGGGCTGGCAGTTTCCATCTACTTTATTTTAGAGAAAGCTGTGCGTGGTGGGATTTAGCCGATTTCTGTGGCGCATATGCGTATAAGATCGTGATAGTTTTCTAGTAGGGTGCACATATTTACGGTGCACATACTTGTTCGTTGGGCTAACTGTCGATTCCTCCATTTTTAGTGTACCAGTTGGGAGTAGTGAGTTAACCCATAATATCTGTGGTGGATACGCGTATATGATGTCCACAAGCTTTACCGCGCACCACTTACATCAAAGCGTCGACTGAGAACAGCTTGACTGTTAAAGAACCTCATGCACATGCTTTTTGATTGATATGTGGGGTTTAACGTCCCAAAACCACCATATGATTATGAGAGACGCCGTAGTGGAGGGCTCCGGAAATTTTGACCACCTGGGGTTCTTTAACGTGCACCCAAATCTGAGCACACGGGCCTCGACATTTCCGCCTCCATCGGAAATGCAGCCGCCGCAGCCGGGATTCGAACCCGCGACCTGCGGGTCAGCAGCCGAGTACCTTAGCCACTAGACCACCGTGGCGGGGCATGCACATGCTTTTCAATTTGTCTGTATACCGCAGGATGGCGGATATATGTGCAAGTTGGTTTGACTCTATAATTCAGCTAGAGCAATGCCAGACAACAAATGCACAAAAAATGCGAAAAAGACAAAACGTGCACTGATCTTCCCATGCAGTACAGTGTAAGCCGTCTGTATACGGCTTTGTATATAGCGCGGATACACCAAACGTAGCCAACTCGTCTTTCCACGTTCTTTGTCTTCTCTCAGCTTCCCACGCTGATTTCGTTGCTGAATATATTTACCCTTGAAAGTTGCCCAGTTTCCCAGAGAGCTCATGGCTCTCACAGCCGTTCAAGCTGAGCATTCCCGCTCATATGTGCTACACCGATTGGCGTTTCCCGGAAGCCAGCGGTGCGCCGTTTATTTTGCTGCTTCTTCGGCCCACAAGTGGTTCGAATAGACGCGACCAGCGGTTGCTGCGCGGCCGCTCGCACACCCACATTCGTGTGCACGCGGTTATCGCGGAGACGACACGGGAGCGGCGCGCACTCATTCCGCCGGAACGACGCAACACAGCGACGCATGACGACGGGCAGCGCAGTCGATCGGGCGTGCCTAATGAATGCCAGTTACCCCCGGAACTCGGGCTCTGCGAGCGTAACCAGGAGGCGGGGAGCACTGCCGGCGCAATCGCAACGCGTTCCGTGTGCACGCAGTGTTCACGAGGAAGTGGCGACGGCCGAAACTCCCCGCTCCCCCTCACAATTTTTGACGCACGGGCGTCCGGACAAGGTATACTTATGTGTGGTACAATACGCTACATAGCTTGATTAGCACACTCGCGGCTCGCATAGCCGGGTGACACGACCTGCACCATTGCCAGCCATCTTTGCACTTTCCACGCTATTCACTGATTATGCAGGTCGTGTCACGGCAGTCAGAGGAAGGCTGCTTGTGCTTCCCTTCCTCTGCATGCACTCCCCTTCAAGAAGTTCTGCGACACACTTGTTTAGTCGCGTTGTTGCGAAAACACGTGTGTGTGCGCGCGTGCGCGTGTGTGTAACGTGCGTGTGTCAGTGCGTGCGTGCTTGTGTGTGTAAGTGTGTGTGTATGCATGCGTGCGCGTGTGTGTTGGTAACAAGGCTGATGTCAACATGATAAACTCTCGCGTCACAAACTCCGGTCTTCCGTTTCATCGTTGTCCCTATGAGTTTAATCCTTTTGTCGCTGCCGTGTGTGTGTGCTTCGCTGTCATCCATATCAGCACAGTGAAGGTCTACGCGCACAACGTGAAACATCTATGTTCCAATATTCATGCGTCATACGTGAGAAATTTAGACGAAAAAGAGAGAGAGAGAGAGAAACAATCACGGCGTGTGTATGAAGCAGTGCAGAGATCATAGCAGAAAAATATAAGTAACACAAGACAGTGTCTGTTAGTGTTCTTCTTACGGCTGTTTTCTCCGCATTGTTCTGTTCCACGCGCTGCTGCAGACGCACGTATTTTGTGGTGATTGGTCACCAGTTCACCAACTTGCAGAGAAATAGCAACAAAGGAATGAACGTTGCCTAGAGAGCAGTACGGCTTCGCCATTCTACAATGAGTGAATGAAATGATGGGGTAAAAACACTGATATCGAGAAATTAAGAAAATGATTAAAGCCACAGGCTCCCTCGTGCGTTAATTCAAGGTGCCTTGAAGGCGAAAGCCATCGTTTTCTTTTCAGTCGATGTATAAATGCTGCGCCGCCACTTTTCTAAAGTTTTTGCACCTGACGCTATTTTGAATTACTTTCGAAATCGGATCGCACGTCACATGTTTTTGCATTGCCTTCGTGATCGAACCACCTTTGACAAGCCGTAACATTATGGGATAACGTTACCAAGTGGCGTGATGTGACGTCCTAATGACGTCGCAAATTCTATTCCTTCTCCCCATCTTTTTTTGGCTATCTGTGCCTTCACCGTGACATCATGTATGACGTCATCCCGCGATGAAGATGTGTTTTGCATCTCTCGTCCCCAGTGCCAAGGGGCATCAACGGTTCAATTGTGCGTTTTATGAGGAATTGAAGGCTTTTCCCCATAAAAGGACGGGTGTGTCACTCGCCGCTACTGACCTGTCATAATGCCCATCGAAGACGCTGATAGCGCAAAGTCCCTGGATGTATTCATTACATCTCAGAACTTCGGATTTCGTTGGGTGCTCGTAGCAAAATACTCCTGCGGCATGCTAAACAAACGCGTTTGAGTCGCGAGCAAATTAAGTGTTTACGTCATTATCTCACATGTATACTCATCTGATTTTCATTGCCGTTCTATTCCTATTAATATGATTATTAATATTTTCTCGTTGTTATTCCTGTTAGGACTTGTATAATAATTGACAATTTGTTTATGTTATTGTTTGTATGAAAATTGGGCCAATTCGTGTATCTATTCTTTTTATGCTCCCCTTACACAATGCCCTGTTGGGTCTGTGAGGTATTTTAAATAAATAAATAAATAAATAAATAAATAAATAAATAAATAATGCCTGCGAAAACCTTAGAATGATTCAACAAACCTTGATAATGGAAACTATCGCGAGTCATGGCGAACTCGCGACAAAGCGTCACGTGATGTTGCCACCCACCGCCATTTGGTTAAATTACCTTAAATCACTGCTACATCGTAGTTGTATGAATAAGAATGGAAGCAATGATTGCGGATGAAAGAAAATAAAGGAAAGAGTGTGAGAGGCCTATCTAGCACAAATCTGCGCACATGAGCAAAGAATGCTACACGAGAAGATACAACACGATCGCGCAAATCCATGCTAACATGTTTACATTCATAGTAAGAAAAAATAAGACCTCTATACACATAGTCGGTGCCAGAAGTTTAGAAATCACTCTATGCCTGAGAAAGCAATGAACTTTTGAGCAATCTGCGACTATATTCGGTTGAACGGCGCAGTACATACTGTTAACACAATTTATAACAAGCTGGAAATCTCAATTTGAGGGCGCCCCCAAAATCACCAGGAATATTGAGAGGTATTTATTGCGTCTAATGGTTCGTAAACTTTCGACGCCAGCTGTACACCAGAGAACTGCAGCCACACAACACCGTCTCGTCGAGTTATATTCGCTCGAATCGTTTTTTTCGCACGCCTTGTTTTCTTTCATGACCGGACATACATACAAGCAGTAAAAGTTATCGTTGAACGTGCACCTAATTTTAATTACGCTAACGCAAAAGAAGATATCGTGCCTCTCAGAGGCTCCTTGATGCGCTCACATTCTTTGTTTAATGAAGCAAAAAAAGTATCAGCAGTTGCTCGCTTCTATTAGGCCGTTTGCGATCGCCTTCTTTTTCCTCCTCTATCTTTCTTGTCCCCTTCCCTAATCCCCCAATGTAGGGTAACCAACCTTTTTGGGTAACCAGTTTTGCTGCTTAACCTCCCTGCCTTCCCTCTTTGCTTCCTTCCTTCATTCATCTGCCATCGAGCATCGCCTTATTTATTTATTTATTTATTTATTTATTTATTTATTTATTTATTTGATACTGTCAACGCCGTGCTTGGGGGCAGTACGGGGAGGGTGTCACATCATATATACCATAGCATACGGGAACGATATTAATAAACAGCGTCAGAAAATAAGAAACAAACTACTGTCATTCTGCATACGAAAATCGACAAGTAAATGCTCAAGCCGGGAATCAGTAGAGAAAAAAAAATGGTCCAATGCTTCTAAAAAATAGGCTGTTGTTGTATGTTATACAACAATAGTTGGTAAACTATTCCACTATTCTATCGTGTGAGGAATAAATAATTACCGGGATGATAATGAATGGCCTAGTTCGCTGAGATTTCCCCTCATGCCGAATCAATTATTGACAACCACGACACGTTGTCGCCCCGCCGCGTTTTCTCCGCGACCGAACGCCACGCGATTCAGCCTTGTCCAGTTCATACACAGTAAAAATTTTTACACCCAGAAGGGTGTAAATGAGCTTGTCCCGTGGACGACACCCTAAGGGTGTTAATTCAGCACCTTCCAAAAAGGGTGCCTTCGATGTCCATCACTTTTTTAGCACCCTCTGAGGAGGGTGCGAGAAGGGTGCACAAGGGTGTTGAGTGCCCATGGCAGGGGTGGCGAATACTGCCACCAATAGATATCAGCATGCACTGATTAAACACTACTTGAAGAAAGTGGTCCTGATTATCGATGGTGCACCACCTGTCGAGCTCCATTCATTGCGTGTGGGCAAAAATATAAACGCGTACAATTGTGTATGAACTTGTGCTGGATCTATATATACTTCAGTGTATATGCATAATGTGCGTTACAGAAAATGAAGCCTTGCTGCCCTTGCATATTGCGTTTATTTAATAGGCAAATAAAACATAAACTTTTCTTTGCCACACAACGTTTTCACCAGATATACATTCATGTATACGTACACTACACATGCAACACCTCAAATATTTATTTGAGGTGTTGCATGTGTATGTTGCTAGCGCTGTATGATTACTACCTACGAAAACAGTACACTCACCGTTAACAGGCCCACGTTGTCCGTGTCCGCCACTCCATGAATATTCCTTAATCCGAGCGTCACTTCGAACACGGTGTCATGCGTGACCACCATTGAATATGCGCCTGTTCGCTAGAACACACACAGCGACCAAGCACCCGACTAACGCAACGCATTTGAAAGACTGATGAGACAGAGAGGGCAACACTGAGAGAGAGAAGAAGGAGGCACTGGCGGCGGCGTGGCGGCGCCGCAGCTGTCGGCGCAGGTGTTGGGTGACGCAACTCTTCGCTTATCTACGCTGCCGTTGTGGGAGCAACGCCGACCGGGGTGAGCGGGGGAGGGGGGGAGGAGCGGCAAACCCGCCAAGACGGCGCCGAAAGGCAAACGCTATGGCGCATACGGCGGACGGCCGTTCAACGCGGAATGGCTCCTTGTAAACGGCCACTCTCCTTCCAGCCAGTCGCACAGCGACGCAGGTTATTTACCAGCCTCGGGTTCTTTGAGTATTTTGACGGAATGCGATTGCAGTGGGCGAAAAATAGTGAAGCAAAACTTGCGCAAAACAAAGTGCACCATGGAATGGCCAGAAACAATAATTATTTCGTCCTCCGTGGCATTAGCGGGAGAGCATCGCTACACCTTTTTCCAGAGAAATTTCTTTTTGCATTGTCTGTGTCAGGCGATTCCGCGTATGGTGCCGCAAACACTGAATGCGTAGTCGAAGCTGGAACAAATTAATCCACAGTAGCGGATGTTTAGAAGGCTTGTCATGCACCACGAAACGTGCCGAGGTTGTTATAACAAACTTTTTGCTGACCACATGATCAGCACATAATTCCATATGGTTGCCCAATGAGCTAGCTAAGCACCTGTAGCAAAGGCAGTGCACGTTCTTGTTAAACGTTGTTAATATAAACGATGTTTGTGCATAAGTGCAGTGACAGCTTTCCGTGTGAATTGGTCATAACTCACGTTTTCGAGCGTAGAAGCGTCTCAACGGAGCTAATCAGTTACCACAGCAAGTTCGTAAGCAATGATGAGGTACGAAAACGTGCAGCTGT
Organism: Rhipicephalus microplus; assembly: GCF_043290135.1. Taxonomy (NCBI): domain Eukaryota; kingdom Metazoa; phylum Arthropoda; class Arachnida; order Ixodida; family Ixodidae; genus Rhipicephalus; species Rhipicephalus microplus. Next base: position 17,176,704 of record NC_134702.1, on the reverse strand, counting down.
TCTCCATGTACTGAATAGTTAGTGTACAGTGCCTTGACCACCGCGATTTCTTAAGCCACCTCCCATATAGACTCCCAGTCTGAACAGGTGTGGGACCTTAAACACTAAGAAGCAGTGCCCCCCCCCCGCACACACACACGAAATTTGAGGGCGCACGGGCTGATGCACAAGCATACTTATTCACAGGCGCACACACATACACGTATACACACATACGGCAACACACACACGCGACCGTAAACGCACGCATGCATGGGCGTACACATGTGCACAGGCACGCTTAACACAAGCACGGACTCGCACATACACGCGCACGCACACATGCACGGGTGTACACACAATCGCGCTTACACGCGAACACATGCGCAGGCTCACGCACACACACCCATACTCGGGCGAACATTATGTCCCTGTATATAATCCACAGCAAACATGTAGCTTATAACCAACGCTAAGGTGAGCTTTCGTAACGTGGATTGCAGTTAATTGCCATTATAGATGAAACGCGATTTGCTTCTCCTGGCATTCTGCTGTATTCGGAGAGCACCTTCACACATTCTAAGTCAATTAGGCCGTCATTTAACGCAAGGTCCACATACTCGTGCAGTAGCTACGCTGCTCGGCCGCCAATCCGAAGGTCGCGGGTTCGATACCGGCCGTGGCAGTCGAATTCAGATGGAAGCGAAAAGGTAGAAGCCTGTGCACTGCGCGATATCAGCGCCCATTAAAGAACACCAAATGGTCAAAATCTCTAGAGCTTTCCACTACGACAACCCTCATAATCATATCGAGGTTTTTGAGACGTAAAATACCAAATATTATAATTATGTGTTCTTCCTATGCTGCATATTCCATCTGATGAATCGTCACCTACACCCTTCTCAGGCACAAAAGCACCCTTAGAGCCTATTTTAGGGTGCTATTGAGGCAAGCACCCAAACAAATGGGTGCTTTTTTTTCATTCGACCATTTATGGGTGTTAAAGGGTGTTGCAAAGGGTGCTTTCTTGTGAAAGCACCCTTTTTACACCCTTTTGGGTGTAAAAATTTTTACTGTGATATAGCGGGGTACCTGAAACTCATTGCGAACGCGCGCTCCGAAACAAAGCGCGCATGTTCTGCATGTGGTAGCGGCTGGGCAGCTCCGTCGTAAACCGTTGTAGAAAAGGAGCCATTGTTCTTTCTGAATTTCCGACACACACACACGAGCGACACGGTCACAGCGATTCCCGGGCGCGGCTTTATAAGTCGATACACGTACTTGCGAACGAGGAGGCAAAGTGCATCTTACAACGAGGACGTTGACCGTCATAACTCCCCTTTACTCCGTTCTAGAGTACACATGTTGTAACTCCTGTTTGATAGATGTACATGTATATAAGGAGCGCTGTCTTTATCTTCCTCGAATATCGCCATTGTGTCTGCGCGTCCACACTGAATATGCATTTGATGTGTCGAAGGAAGAAGGCCGAATGTATTTTTTTTGTTTTCATTCCAGCGTTGTAACACGTCCTAGGTGGAAAAGTGAATGGTTCACTCGCTAAGCTTGTGGTTGAGTGAATGGTTCTCATGAACGTTCATTCACTCTACGCACACAGAAACCGGTGACAGTAACAATCGTAACTTCGCCGTGGTACGCTTAATTTGACTGTCAAAGGGGTTAATCAGAATTTTTTTTCTTCAGGAGGAGGGTGGTTCAACTACACTTCATGTATTCATCATCGTCCTGTCTCCTTCATGCCTGTCTGTAGTGTTTCATTTTTTCTCGCTTTTTTTTTCAAACAATAGTTTCAACCAACTCGCCCAACTGTCCCTGCTAATACTGTATACTCGTGCGTGCGTCAGTGTGCACGCGTGCACACTAACCCATGCAACTTTGAAAACTTTCCGTGGGGCGGGGAAGGGAGGTGGAAACCTCTGCAACCCTCCTTCACCTGGCGCATTGGTACTGGAAAGCACGTAGTATATATAGAAAAATAAATCTGTGGCTGATAATGATGAATCTGATAATAATAATTGCTCGCGTCTGGGGTGTAGCCAGAGGTGAAAAAAAACCAACAAGTTCGACCGTTTATTCCCTCATCGAAAAAAAAAAAATTCTGCCACGGCCCTGGTTTGGGCTGAACGTCCTACAACTGCAACGTGATCATGATCGACGCCATAATGGAGGACTCTGAAAATATTTGCCATCTGGTGTTCTTTAACGTGTTCTCTAACGTGTTCTTTAATCTAAAGAGTTCAGCTTCGTCGAAATGCGGCCGTCGCGTCTGGGATTCGATCCTTAGACCTTCGGGTCAGCAGTTGAGTGCCATAACGAGCGCACCACCATGGTGGAATTATAATGGTGTACCTGAATGCGCAAGAGACGTGGTGAGCATGACCTAACACCGCGCCGGTCGCATTAATGCGGCGCTGAATATACATTTTCCATACAGGCTATTCCGTACAGGTTCCATATACAGCTTATGTTATACAGGTTATTCGCCCACGTACCCGCAGTATAAGGAGAAGGGGAGCAATTGTGTTTTGATTCATCTCGCTGTTTATACGGCGTTCGCAGTTCCACGACGAAAAGTGAAAGTAATCTATGGCGTTCATAATTGCTCAGAGGCTTTGAGAGTCTTTACCTGCGCTTTTCTTTGTCATGCACGGCAAGACTGGCTAGCCGTGCGCCTCAGTGTGAGAAAGTTATGATAAATTGGCTCCGTACGTTCCTTCAGCTCACCAGTTGTTGGAAGAGGTGGCCAACTCACGGCAATTCTATACGGGCGCCCTATAGAAATTGGAAGCCACCTGCCGCACGTCCCTTATGTAAAGTGGTGATGGCAGGACACGAGGTTGAATCCCGGCTGCGGCGGTTGCATTTTCCACGGAGGCGACAATACTGTACGCCCATGTGCTCAGATTGGGGTGTATGTTAAACAACCCCAGGTGATCGAAATTTCCGGAGGCCTCCACTACGGCGTCTCTCATAACCATATGGTGGTTTTGAGACATTAAACCCCACATATCAAATCAATCTGGAGTGGTGAAGGTACTACGGTACGAAGCACAAGGTGGCGGGTTCCATTCCCGGCTGTCGGAGTTAAATGGCAGCCAAATGACGAAAATACCGTCAGGGCAACGATATTTCAAAAGCATATGAAGGAGCAGAACAGGGAGCTTGACGCGTGCGTGGATAAAGTTCCATACCGGAACCAGAAAAGTTCAGAGAAAAGTGTCATGTCCGAAAAGCGATTTCACTGAAGATATTTTTCGTAACATTGCTGCACGCACATTGCGGGAGCTCGCCGTGGGGGCTCGAAGAATACGAAGAAATCTGATCGTGTTTATTTAGCCAATTTTATTAGGAAATCGGAGAAAGAATGCAGGACACACGAAATCATATCGGTTTCTGCTGTTTCATTCTTACTGATGCCTGATCGGCAGAGTGGCTAAAATAATAAAAAAAGTTAATATGTGAACTGTCTCGTATGTACGTATATATATCCAATCAGCCATCTTCATTTAGCATAGGGACCATGTTTTCAAAGCATTCTTTAAGTTACGATCGAAATGTTAGAATACGAAGTCTTGGCCGATGCTCCAGAGTGCGTACGTGCAATGGTGTTGTGGAAACGAACACAAGCAAACGTACAAACAAGCTAACTAACAAACTAACTAACAAATTAAAACTCACGAACGAACGACCGAATAAGCAAACAAAGAGCTTGTTCGTGAAACCCCTCGCACATCACTCCTATATTATGAGCCCCGCGCTTAATGTCACTCTCAGTGTCTGCAGAGGACTTGAGAACACGGAACCATACAGGATTGCCAAGCGGTAAGCGGGCGTAGCGTGTCAGAATAAGCGTTTCAATCAGCCTAGCCTATACAGTTGATGCCACGGCGTTCGAGTAGGTCAAGAAGAAGAAATAAGCAATCGTTACGAAAAACTTGTACGATACCACGTGGCACAGGGTTCAGAAGGACTGAGCAACTAAACAAGTAAGCGAGTGCCAGAGTTAAGCGTCTACGCAAACGCGTGTCAGTCACAGTTCATTCAACTGTGGGCAGCCCGTCGGTTTGAAAGGAAGAGTACTGTGCTCTGACCGCAGCGAAAAGGTCGCCGATGCTCCCGCGGCAGGGTGTACGGCGTTCTATTTGCTGCCGGGGGTCTAAGATAGCCACGTAGTGCAAGTACGTGCGCTTGAGACGGCGGGATATACCTGGCTCGCCGTAGAGGTTATAGAGTGTAGCCTCAAAGGCGGCTCAGCCCTCCCATCAGACGGATTGTGGTTTCCACGAGCAAAAAAAGAAAGAAAGCAGCAGTCGCGCTTGACTTATTCCCGAACGAAGCAGGAGCCTGTTCGATAGACCACGCCATTGAAGGTGGCTTAACAAGGTGCCCACACGCCGGTGGTCTTTTCAAAGGATGGTTCCAAAGAAGGCAAGGCGCTGAGACGTTTCGTAAAGGAACGATGTAGGAGAACAAAGCGACTGGAACCTGGCTTTTTTTTTTAAAAGCTTGCTTTTTCTCTTTCGCCGTTTCGATCGACTGATTTTTCTCCCTTGCGTGCGAACTTATCCTAAGCGCCGTCCGCGGATTCCTATAGGTTTCCGTGTTTCGAGCTGTTTGCAGCTGCGTGAACCCGAGCTTTGGTTGTTTTGGAGAGACCAGAATTGGTGTTTATGTAGGAAATGCTCTGTATAGCCGTTAACAAGGCGTACACCTTGAGAGTTGCAGTGTAAAAATGTATATGACGAACAAAAAATGGCGTAAAGAACCGGGTTCCTGCAGGCTATAGTTGCGCAGCAGCGTAGTGGTAAACAAACATGAAAAAGAGAGGACCGATGCTGAGGTATAATCTATATCGCATAGGGTGGCCCACCTAAGCGCTAATAACACTGCAATAGAAAGCGAAGCAGCGTAGTTTTTTTTCGCTCCAGGGCATTAAAAGCCATATCGCTCGTCGTCTCGAGCCGTAACTACTTTCCTCGAGTGAAACCGCATTGGGATCGAGGAATGCGGTTGATGCAGGAAATCAGTTCAGCTCTCCGACTCGTGAGATGTAGAGCACGTATTACCTTATCGGTCAAAGAAACGAGCGAGCCGGAACTGCCCAATTTGTGTTGTGGACGTGTTGCGCCGGAGAGTGCAGTACACGGCGCTCTGAACTTGGGGGAAGTTGTAGAGTTGTTTACTGGACCGACCGATGGTCTACGCGAGTGCACTGCCCGTCTGCTTGCGAACATAATACGGGTCAGACTGCGCGTTCCATTTAGGCATGTGGCACAGGCTTGCGCAGCCCAATGTCAAGTACCTCGTGTAGCAGTGTTATGCTGTATATGCTACGGTTTCTGTTCCGCATACGGGATCGCCACACCCTTCTGCAGACGGGAAGCTCGTTAACCAGTTGCGGAAGTGCGTGCCTATACGGCATCTAGTTTAAAACTCGGTGATTACTGTGGTGCTTATCGGTGGTGCAAGATGTGGCGTCAGCGTTGCATGCTTAATCAGCGATTGTGCGGCTCGAGAGTGCGATAATGTGTTAGCAGCGTATATGATCGTGGATTGGTTGTCTTGGCTTCAGGGACCACACTAAGCTATCTCGCCCGCTCCTCTACCTGCGACGATTGTATACTCTTGAGATAAGCTTCGTGTGCATGCTCACTTATATTTTGAAGGATGTTAAACCGGTTTACATAGTAATTACGTAAGGCTAGAGGTAGATTGATAGCTAGCCCGACAGGTTAACGGTTCATGTAATTTTGCAATGATGCGTCTTGTCTTCATTGGCTGTAGCGCTCGGCTCACATTCATTTCCGGCAGTGGTGGTCTAAGCGGTAGTGGTGTTCGACCGCTGATCCGGAGGTCGTGGGATCGAATCCCGCCGCCGCGGCGGCCATGTTTCGACGAAGGCGAAATGTTAGAGCCCCGTCTACTTGTATTTAGGTGCACGTTAAAGAAAACCTAAGAATGACTGCCAGTTGGGCGTGTTGGTAATGGTTCATGATGAGACAAGCGCAAAAAAATACACACACTCAGAGAGGACACAGACAAGGGGGAGACACAGGGGAAGTTGGGAGTGACGTTCATGCGTGTGATGTATTTATTACTGTTCGCTTAGAAATAAAAATTTCAGTTGCTAGTAAGCGCTTGTCTGTGCTTTCTCTGAGTGTGTGTATTTTTTTGCGCTTGTCTCATCATAAAAGAAAACCTGGCGGCCGACATTCCTGGAGCTCTCCACTACGGCGTCCCTCATAATCACATCGTGATTATGAAACCTAAAACCCTTAAGGTTGTTATTGTTAGACCCAAAGTGGTTCGTTCTCACCTAAGCCCACCCTATCGATACGTTTTTTGACGTGCGTGCGGGTCAGCAACATATATAACAAAAAAAAAACAAAAATTAAATTGTTCTCAATAGCTATGCACGTGCGCTTTCGGATGCAAGGGTCACGGTCTTGTTTGCCGTGTCTAGAGTACCTATAGGTTCTATTATGCACACGCCGCACAGCGAAGGCTGCCACACGAGGGCGCTCTCACTGATGGTTGATGGCACTCGGTCGGCATTAATTTCAAAGGCACAATCTACGCTCTCATATTCACCGCGAGAGATACGTATTGCATAGTGTAGTATCGCCGATACGTCCTGCAAGCCTCGGCGTCGTGCAACGCGTTCGTGGTGTAGAGAATACGGCCGGTATTCGTGCAGGTTGCGTTTACGCGTTTACCCTTCGTATAAAAGGGACTATTCAGCCCACCGCCCCGGCGTGAACGTTTGCGGTCGACGTTGTATACACACTCCTCGGGCGTGGCAATGACGGCGGCCAACAGTCGGCTTCATTCTGAATGAAATGCAAGAGTTGCCGTACGTTAGAGAATCGGCTTTGCGTAATGTCCGTCTATGTGTGTGCAGCTTGGTTCTGCCCATATTATTGCTACTGACATATTCTGACACGCGAATTTTCTAACCACTGGGACGTGTTCAACTCTCCTGATGGTGTGCACGTCGTTTGGCAGCTGAACCCGCAATCGTCGGAATGTTTGTGGGTGGGGACGTCTGTCGTGCACTGACTTTTGTTTGCTAAATTGACCGCAGCTTACGAATGGACGGGTTAGAAATTTCCGTCCTTCTATGTAGATATTATGACGTTTTAGCAATTAGCGGAGAATTATTCACACTGAGGTATACTCTAGGCGGGACTTACATCATCTCACAACATTATTCTGTGGCAATTGTATGTGCCATGCTTATAAGTATCTCAAAAACCTTCTCACTGCAGTCACGTGCGGAAAAACTTGTTTAGTATTTTTTTTTCGTTCAGAAAGATTTGTAGATAAATTTTTGTTGCAGCTAAGGGCGTCAGCCGAAATAATCCATGATGTATATTCTACTTGCCATTTTGGATCTATATGAAGAGATATTTGATAGCAATACAGCAATGCAGCGAACCAAACCTGAAGAGAAATTGTCGTAGAGCTCAGCATATCCGATGACGTCTTTTTCGGTTACTGAACGTTCACACCGCACCTGTCATCACTGCTCTTATTAACAGCACATCCTAATTAGATGTACTTGAACTGTCTTAGACGTGTCACGAACTTACGCTTTGCCTCTGAGGGGGTAGAAAGGGGGGGGGCAGAGACTGCGGGATCTGATTTCATTAATGGTCCCGTACCTGCCACGCCCCAGCGCCGAGCAAGTTCAACCGCCATAAAGCATTCCAGCTCAAGTCGCGCGGTGGTTCGGTGTATACACACGCGGGATATCAAAACTGCCCCTTTTCCTCGGACGTGCCTTCATCTCGCGATTCATTTTCGCATCCTCTCCCTGTTCGACAACTCTCCTCCTTCCCCCCCCCTGGTAGTGCGAGAGGAAAAAATAATCCTTCTTCCTCCTTCACTTACTCCTTTCCCTACTTTCCTCCTCACTCCTCGCGGAAACCGGCACCGCGCAACAGGCCGCTGCAACACCAACAACAAACCGAAAATGTGCGCCTCACATTTAGAGCGCAACTGCCCGGCGAGTCCTTACCGCGTCGAGAGCGCAGTCGAAATGTTTTTTAAGCCGTAGAATCTCGCGCGCCGTCTACGCAGAGGGCGGCCTGCTTCGCTTCGTCGTCGTCTTCGACGGCGTGGACGTGCCCGCGCTACGCGACGCCTCTGTTTGCTGAAGTGCGCGTGCTCGTAGAACGGCCTGGTGGTAGCTTTTTCGTGCTCGTGATGCGCGCGTGAGTTCACTGGCCTCACGTGCTGACTGTGTGGACGACTCCTTTTGGTTTCGTTTGTTTTCGACCTCGCCCCGCCTTCGACGTGTCGGGTCGGAACGCATCGCTATCGCATCACGTGCGTCGTCTGCTACTTGGCGTCTGCTTTGCAAGCGCTGTGCGATACGAAGTCTTCAAGGACAACAACGACCGCGACATTCTTTTCAAGGAAGGCAAGATTACTGGGCCGGGACGACTTCGTCGTCACGTTCAACGGTGACATCGGACTGCTGACTTACTGTGTGTTTGTATCGACACCTATTTTTTTCGGTCTTCATCTTCGCTTTCCTTCGGGCTTTACCTTCCACTCCCGTCTCCTTTGGTTGACGCAAACCCCATTCTATAGGTTTCCTACGTGGTCTCACTCATTTAATTTATGCCCCATCCTTCTTTTACCGTAGGAATTTCGGAATCCTTGGGCTTCACGCTCGAGATTCCAGGGGTTTCGGCATTCTGTTAATAATCGTTTACAAGCACCTTTCTCGGCGTTGGCCGAATAGCTGGGCTATCTCAACTCGTCGCCACTCATCAAGACGCAGAAGAATACCAGGCAGAGGAGAACGAAGAAGGCCCGAGCGACGTTTCACTTCACCACCACACCAGGAGGCGGAGCGCAACACGAACACCAAGAAGGCTTCCTTCCATTCATCTCACACCTGAGCATCATTTATCAAAGCATTTTTCTTCTCATCGTCTCCTTTAGTATCGCCCCAGAAAATCAGCGCACGCCACAAGCGCCATCACCAACCTCCCTGTCATCTCCTTCTCTCCTCCTACTGCTCCGCTTGGGTCTGTCTCTTTTACTGCTCTTCTATCTGAGTGATCGCGTTTCGCTTACACTCGCTGCTCCTGGTGTCAGCGCGGCGTGCGCTACTGGAGTGCATCGAGGTGCTTCGAGGGGGAGGCCACGCCCGCGACGAAACGAAACAACCGTTTCATTCCAACCTGGTTTCGTTTTCCAAGCCGGGCGGGAAAAACGAGGAGGAGGAACACGACAGGTGTGCGGGTGGCTGAGCGCCGAAGTAGCGGCTGTTTTCTTCTTTTTTTTCTCTCTCTCTCAGGCGGGGTGGGAAGATGAGACGTTGAGAACTGGACAAGCTCTCCGTCAAGCCTTAGAGAAAGAAGAACGCTGGAGAAGCCCCTGCGCCGACGACGAGAAACGAAGCGACAGTTGGCTTCGAAGACTTCGCTTGACATTGTGAGTGGGAGACAAGGAGGAAGAGGGAAGAAGAAAGAGGGAGGGGAATAAGGGATCCCGACGGCGATCTCACGAAGTTAGTAGCGTACGCCTTCCTCGAAGCTTGTCTGTCTTGCACCGGCTGCTACCGATCCTATACATTGTGGTGCGTCGACTGCTGACCGTCGAGGTTGTGGACAGGGGAAGTGACTCGTGCCCCCTGGAGTGTCCGTTGCATCCATTTATTCGTGCCCACTCGATTTCCTTTCTTTCATCTTCGATCTTGGCCTCGTATCCAAGTTCGCCTCGCCGGCGAAAGTGTGGTGGTTTTTTGGTCTCAACCTGAGCCTGTGCGAGTGCGCGTTGGTGGCAGGAGCGACACTCACATGCAGGGATTGTTTTGAGTTGTTCTCCGTTAATGGTTCGCTCATCTGTTCTGCGCCTGTGCGGTGACTGACATTTGCTGCAGAGGACGCAATGACGGTGGACGCGTCGGCACCTTCTCCCTGCATACCTGACATGGGTGAGCGATGTACATGTGTCATGTGTTGTTGGTGTTGTATCAATTAACTTTTATGCACGGGAACAGCGTTGTTCTAACATCAGTATATATATATATATATATATATATATATATATATATATATATATATATATATATATATATATATATATATATATATATATATATATATATATATATATACATATTTCGATTTGCTTGCGCGCAATCTTGGCTTTAGTTATTTCACAGACTGCGTTGTCGCACTCACTCGCCACGGTGCTCTAGAGGATATGGTACTTGACAGCGGACCTGCAGGTGGCGGCATCGAATCCCGTCCGCGGCGTTCGCATTTTAGATGAAGGCGAAAAATGCTCGAGGTTTTTTACGTACATTTAGATGAATCTTGAATAACTCCGGGTGGTCGAAATTTTCGGAGCCCTCCTCTCGGCGTCTCTCATAATCATATCGTGTGTTTGGGAAGTTATACAACAACAACTAATTAACTATTAATGCATTATCACTTACGTGCTTCAAATATCGCATTAAGTACTGCTAAAAATTACAATTCAGATGTACTCAGTTGTTTTGATTCTTCCTAGCTAAGAAGCGTGTACAATGAGGAGGGCGGAACCATGAAGTTTCATTCTTGCTTTCTCAAAAGAGCCTGGACATACCCGCAGAGGTCTTTTTTTCTTTAATAGCGAGAAATGCGAAAAGCAAAGACAACACTCATACTGCTTATTTTTCGTGTAGCACATTTGCCGTTGACCTCTAGTAATAACGCGTCCAGCATCGAGATTTGCCTAAGTTGTTTCTCATACGAGGGAAGCTAGCATACGATTATCTTTTGGAGGATGGTCGACATCTTTTTTAGATATCCCTTTTCTCACACATCCGACATTGGGCCGTTGAATTGAGTTGAAGTGCGTCCCGAAGGCACACTGGGAGAGGAAACATGGTGGAATCGTTTGCAAGTGTTAGTTTTGCCACGTATTCATGCAGTCTCGTCTCTGTTGGTGTTTCGTCAAAACAATCCCGGTATGCCAGTTTGTGTTTTTAAAAAAATGTGATACGCACAATTGGGACTTTAACATAAACAAGAAGACGTTCGAGAGAAAGGGAAAAGAGAGAAGAAGAGGCGAGAAAGCTATCTTCGGCCACAGATACGACTGGACAAGCCGTAGCCGGAATGAAACTTGGAATAACAGAGGGCTCAGCTTTTTGGCACGTGTTCATTCTAAAAAGATAGCGCTTGTTAATGGACTCTAGACAGGAACACGGGACACCACAAACGTCTATGAAAACCTACCAATGGTTGGCGTTTGTGATCCCCTGACTTCTTTCTAGCGCCCGTGTTTGGACGACGTGTCTCTTAGACAGAAATGAAAATTCCGTTTGGAACGAACGAAATCAAACGGGGACTGGTTTTGCAGTGGGTCGTGCTAGTACGGCATCTTTGACACCAGCAAGGCGTGGTTACGATGCTTGGCTGCTGATCCGAAGGACGTGGGTTCGATACCAGATCCGGCGGTCGGATTTCTGTGGAAGCGAGATGCTTGAAGCTTATGTAATCAGGTGCGCCTCAAACAACCCCGGGTGGTCTAAGTTTATCTGGAGCCGTCCACTATGGTGTGCCGTCATGATAATATCGTTGTTTTTGCACGTAAAGCCTGTAAGGTGTATTACGTTGAACTTACAGGTATGTCACCTAGACATGGTACATTACAGGCCTGTACAAGCGCAGTGGTGCGAAAAAAAGAATAAACAAAATGAACCCTACCAGTAGACGCGCTGATGATGTCAGCGTATTGTTATAGGAAACATCAGCTGTGAAACGTAGTTAGAAGTAATTATAAGTCCTCTATAATTAACCGAACACGCGTAATTCGCGGGGACACGTTCAGCAAGGCATTCATATATGCGTGACACCAACTGTCTACCTAGCGTGGTACTCCTAATAGACGTATGTGAAGAATAAAGCGACAGTATACACACAGTGCGAAGCAGGCAAATACGTCCCCAAAACACGCTGCATCACACACCAAGGAAAAGTTATTCAATGAGGGTCCTGTCTCTAAGAAAGTCCGGAAGCGATTTTTTTTTTCGTTTAAATTGCGCTGGGTCACCGGAAGAGTGTGGTCGTGTTCCGAGACACCCATTAACGGCCGACATGGCCGTCTCTAAGTATTTTTGGCAACTAATGCAAACCAAGTGTAAAGTATGCAATATTAAAATTGCCGCCAAAAACACCCACCTGTCCGCTCTGTCTGTTCATTTGTATACATGAGTGGTCGTGTTCTTGGTGCCCAAGTTTACTCTATGTACTGCAAAACGTGCCCCAACTAGCCCAACTTGCATAGAAAGCATTCGTATTCGTGTCGCGGTGTTGTACGTTCCAAAACAAACCCAAAAATAAAGAAAACTGAAACCTAAGTTACGTGCGATTGCTCCGTGTTTTAGTTGCAATTCAAAGTGAAAAAAAAAAACATCTCTTTACGCTCCGTATACGTTCCGTATAGGCGGTTACGCTCCGTATTACGCTCCGTATAGGCGGTTGGTGGCACGCATTCTTTAAGTTTCTTACGCGGCGCCGCGATGGGTGTGACGAGAAACGTGAATGAGCATGAAGATAAGAGGACGAGTGTGCTCAAGTGTCCTGGCGTCGGCAGCCGCAAAAAAAAAAACGAAAAAAGAAGATTTCGCGATGGCAAAAGTGCGGTGGTGCTCAAAGCAGTACGGTACAGTATACCGGATCTTCCTCGAGAGACATCTGCAATCAGAAGGCGACTCTCACAAAACCCGCCGCGCTGCAGGACTGGGTCACCCGGAAAGCCACAGTGAATCCGTTTTTTTCTCCATTTTCGTTCGACAAAAAAATAAAGAAGATACCTAGGAGCCTTGGTAATGCTTTTGCCACCTGCTTCGCGAACCTGCACCCCGTGTTGCTTGGGTAGTCTATACGTCGCCGCTAATTTTGTCCCAGGTCCGCTGAGCAAAGAGGTCGACTAGGTTAACCTCGTTTGCTCACGAGACAGGAGACACAGTGTAGTGCGGACATGAAGATACAAAAAATAAAACAACGACATTCGGATAACCCGATACAAGAAACAGAAATGCTAAGAAGGAGGTTCTGCATAAATCCACGTGGTATTCGGATAGATAGAGAGAAAGGAGGAGTTGTTTTTTTGTCCATGTCATTACGATGCCACGTTGAACACACACACACACACAAAAAGGAAGGTCGACTAGTTTCGCTTTCGCAAAAGCATGTTTTGTATATCTGTAGCTGTTCCGAGGAATGGCTGCGTAGAGGCGAGACCTTTGACTCGGTTGGGTACTGCATAATTCAAATCACCGCTCTCGTTCTGTGCGTGGCAAATGAACAATTTTTTTTTTTTTACGAATCGACGATTTCGAATGTTTTGTGATGGACCCAGTGACTGAGTGCGCCCTTACGTGAACTGAATATGACCGCGTTATGAAAGCGTGTATTTCATTCCCAATGCGGAAAAGCCTTCGTTTTCCTTCGATATATTGGGAATATGACGTTGGAGATTCTTGGTAGATCGAGCTTTGGATGAGGAACGCGACGCAACGCTAAAACCGTTTGAAAGGAACAAAGTGGACATTTTAAGGGCTCTTTTTCTTTGTTAGACACAATAATAATTAGCACTAACCGACGGCATTTCCAAGATGATTGACTGATTGATTTGATTGATATGTGGGGTATAACGTCCCAAAACCGCCATATGATTATGAGAGACGCCGTAGTGGAGGGCTCCGGCGATTCCGACCACCTAGGGTTCTTTAACGTGCACCCAAATCTGAGCACATGAGCCTACAGCATTTCTGAATCCATCGGAAATGCAGCCGCCGCAGCAGGGATTCGATCCCGCGACCTGCGAGTCAACTGCCGAGTGCCTTAGCCACTATACCACCGCGGCGGGACCGGCATTGCCAAGTAAATCACTGCTATGTTATTACTAGTAAATGTAATATAAACGTAAACAAATGAAAGTTGGCGAAAAGGCAACCTGCCGTGCGCAGGGAGCGAACTTGCGACCCAGGTCGCAGACGATGCAGCGCCGAAAACTGAGTTAAACAGAACACGCAGAAGCCTGTACACAGGATATGCTCTTGTTGCATATGTGGCGATCGTTCATCTGTACCCTTTTCACCAGCAACGCAATTTTCATGTTTCAATTACTCAACTAATGAGAACAAAATAGAATTAAAAAAAAATCGTTCCTGTTATCAGGACATCCCCTATACAGTACGTTATTAGCACGCAAGCTTTGAGGCTATGTAGGCCCGTGTGCTCAGATTTCGGTTCACGTTAAAGAACCCCAGGTGGTCTAAATTTCCGGAGCCCTCCACTACGGCGTCTCTCATAATCATATAGTGGTTTTGGGACGTTAAACCCCACATATCAATCAATCAATCAAATCAGCTTTGAGGCTAAAGTGCCGCCCTGGTGCCACTTTGGCGTAACAGTGCTCGGCTGCTGACGGAACAGTCGCGGGTTTTATTCCGGCCGCCTTGGCTGTTTCTTTTTTTAATGTGGGTGAAATGCTAGAGACGGCACCCACGAACAGTGCAACGTCAGAGCACGTTTAACTCCAGATGTTCAAAATTTTCGGATCCCTCTGTAAGGCATGCCTCGTAATCATAAATATATATATCGTTGTTTTGGCACGTAAAACCCCACATATTTGTTTTGGCCGTGGTCCCGAAGCAAAAAGCTTGACGTGTATTCGTTTCGTCGTGCGAACGTGAGTCGAGTAATTTTGTTATATACTTTAAAGTAGAGCTAAATAGCAAGACAAGACAAGAAGCAGGGAGATGCAATAAGGATGCATGTAGAAGACAGGAACATGCTCACTTCCATAATGACTTCGTGTCGCTACCGTCGCCTCGGGGCTTCCGAGTCGGCTCTGTGCGAAAAAAAAAAAAGAAAAAAATTCCTTGGCCGTGCCGTGCTCGCCACCGAGGCGGTTCCGCCGGCTTCCTTGCCGATTTCGCACGCGGAAAGAAAACGGATTCGTTGCAGGGTGGTCGCACACATGCACACAATCCATGGCGGCAGTGTTACACTTCAAAGGTTACCCTCCTCTTGCTTGTTTTATACGCCTTATCCGCCGCATTCAGTTGTCTGGCGTCTTCGCCTTCTTCTCTGATCGTTTCTTTATTTTCTTGCTGTTCGTCTGTTATATTCCACCTGTCGAGGAAAGTCTGGTGTTATACCGTGCAGGGCTTTCTTTCCTCCGTTCTATTTTTTACCTGGCCAAATTAGCGTGTGAAATCCGCCACTGAGTCCAGTTTTCACTGGTAGTCATTATTGCCCCGCCGTTAGAAAATGAGAGATCCCGATGCGGAAGAAGCAGTCAGTGGATTAAAATGTGTTTATACATAGCACCAAGCAGCGCTCTTAAAAAAGTCGAATGACGAAAGAAGTGCACATGAAATGTGCCTCACTTAATGGCGGGTTAAAAAATCGCAATCACAATACAACAAAAGTTGCTTCTAGGACAGTTATACAGCCATTTAAAGAACAACAACAACAACAACAACAACAACAACAACAACAACAACAACAACAACAACAACAACAACAACAACAACAACAACAACAACCAAACGCATTACTGTGCACCTTCATTGCAAACTACAAGCATGCTATCAACGGGTCTGCTGACTATTGGAACTACAGAGGCTCCTGACTTAAAACGGCCGCATGATTTTTGTGTTATCAAGCCTAGCTGTATTATGATATCGAATGCGGAAGTCAAAATTTTGTTCGGGCATTTCTGGAATGCGCAGTTGGGTTGGCAACACGTTTTTTTTTTAATTTTTATGCTCCTTACACTTCAGCGTGCCTTCTATATCTTTTTGTACTACTTGTTTTTCACGTTCGAGAACGAAATGTTCAGTTTTTAGTGTACTGCATGGTTGCCAGCGTCTCCGTTTCGACTTTCGGTATTTCTGACGCCTTCTTAGGGAAACAGCGTGAAAGACCAGGACAATAAGAGCACACACATAACCACACTAAGGTAGCTATGTCCTGGTCATTCGCGCTGTAAGGTATGTTGAAACAACCAACGGAGAAGTTCACCCTTTTCGACGCCGTTTGTTGCTGCGAGTTATTACTTGCGCTTAGACAGATATGATCTAAACACATCGCCGTGCGCAGATGTTTATTTATTTGTTTCATTATTTCATCATTCATTATTTGTCTAATCCTTCGTTTACCCGGAACTGCCTTAGTTGCGATCCTTCTGTGTTATTTATTGCGTGATGCAAATCCTGTTCGGTGTCAATCATCACATTCTGCCATGTCTCTACCCAAGGCGTTTTGTCCGCTGCACCAGTTCTATCTTGACCGGCCCTACAGAGCATCTCCACGTTCTGGGGACTTCCGCAAAGGGTTCCTTACAACACCTCTCTAGGCCTCCTCGGAATGACACGATTATCGAGTATCCTCGCTTCTCGAATATCGAGCCACAAAATTTCTCCGAATCAGTAAATCATAGGCATAGTTATCGGGCGAGCCGAGGCCCGGTTAGGCGCTTTCCGTGATGCATAGCGTTACGAATTCGATCCCGGCAGCATTACACCGTGAATAGCGCCTCATTTTTCTATTAACGCCGTAAAAATGTTCGTGTATGCTTATCGCGCATTGAACGCACGTTAAGAAACAAGACGTGGTCTTGCCTAATTCACCGTGTTCGATTGTCCTGGTGGCCAAGTTAGAGGTACTGAGCGTAAAAAAACACACAGAAATTTGACGTAAGAAAAGAGGCCTTCCCTCCCGGACTGTTCATAACATGAGACAGCAGTGTTATCACTTGTATTGTAGGTACGTACAATCTAACACGGTCGACACCATTATGGGCAAAGCTTTTCTGCCCAGTATAGCGAATGTACGTTAGGGTAGAGTACTTGCACCTAAGCCTGTACTTCCGTTACTCTTCCAACGGCCATAAAGATAAGACAGAATGATCCACACGCGATGGACAGATTGTTTTATATCTGCTGGAGATATCTGTAAGCCCCTTCATTACCTTTATCTGCATCAGCGAGCGAGATTCTCGTTTCAAGGCGCACCACCGACACCTTTCGGTCGCTTCGTTTTTGTTTTGTTTACGATATTTTGCGAAACTAGTGGAGGAAAAAGAACGGGACCACACACACACACGCAGCGTTCGAGGGGTTTTCCCCCGTCGTCTTCGTGGCTTGCACACGTAACCACGCTTGCGTTGTGCCCGAGCGTCGTGGAGTATTTTGCTTTCTCAGCCGGGTCTCGATCGCTCTGTAGCACTGGACGAAAAAGCGAGTGAAGGAAAGTGGAGCACACCGCCACCGCATCGGGAAGAAAAACATTAGCTTTTGCTCTTTGTGGCTTGAGCGCAGACCTCGCGAATAATGAGGTAAAAGCCCGGTCTGTTATGAACCATGATGCAAAATAGAGACGTATGTGTGTGTGTGTGAAGGTATCCTTTTCCTCTGTGTAATGACAATGTTACTCACACCTGCAGCGGCTTCAGGTGTTATGCCGTTGCTGTGGCTGCTTAACGGGACGTCGCCAGTACCGATTGTCCTACATACCGCGCGTTAGAGAACCGTGTTTCTGAAAACACGAAACCAGCGAAAGAGCCAACATATTTTGTACAGGACAAGACTACGAGTAGTTACGGCGTAACTACTCGTAGTTACAGCGTAACTACTCGTAGCCTTGCGCTGTGCAATAATGTTAATTCCCAATCACCAACTAGTCCACGCTTCTGTCTTATCAGCGAATGAGCCACGTGGAGCATGCTTGTTGCATCTATCTATCTATCTATCTATCTATCTATCTATCTATCTATCTATCTATCTATCTATCTATCTATCTATCTATCTATCTATCTATCTATCTATCTATCTATCTATCTATCTATCTATCTATCTATCTATCTATCTATCTATCTATCTATCTATCTATCTATCTATCTATCTATCTATCTATCTATCTATCTATCTATCTATCTATCTATCTATCTATCTATCTATCTATCTATCTATCTATCTTGGACGCTCCTGACATTTATAGCAGATAATAATAACTTAGCGTGCTCATTCAGACTTTCTCGCCCATACGACACTAGGTGCGGCTAGCAATTATAGCTATGCAGTGAAGCCACACTGTCGTTTTGCAGGCAGCATGCTTAAAGGGGCCATGGCACCCAATTTTCTTTCGTAATCTGTGCTATGCGAGTTCCTTTTACGTCCTGAACAAACGACTTCCCTCACTTTCCGGTCCGGAAACAAAACACAATGACGAGCTACGCACTCCGTCCTTGCGAAGGAACGCCCCCAAGCGACGTGGGCTGCAACTGTACGTGAAGTTACCGCGGCTGCTCTCAATCGAGCATTACGCACGATGCGTGATCGCCCAAATCCGCCAGAGTGCTTGCTTATCGCGGGTATTTCTATAGCCCATTACGTTGATTCCGAGAAACAGCAATGAAAAAAAAAAATGCTGCAGCATCGGAAGTGACGTTTCCCGCTGTCGCTTAAGTCCTGCAATATAATCGCCTTCCGTCTCTGTCTAAAAAAAAGGTGCTTTCCTTTCCCTAAAGCACTCCTCTCTACGCGATTGTCTTGGAAGTCGATTTCCGACGATTCGAATGCGTGGTCCGCTTTCTCCATTGGTGGCAAACGATGAAGCAGAGTCTTTGTAGACCGAACGTTTGCGCAATTTCGTCGCGTGTATTCGTCTTTCGTGTCTCATCTCACCCTTTAGTTATTATGCGCAGCGTGCTCACATCCTGGGAGGTATACAGAGGCTCCAAAGCGCAAAAGGTGCTGCCACAGACCTTCGCGTTCCATGCCTGTACTCTTGGCCTTAGTACGAAAATCACGACCTCTGGGGATTCCAACATACACGGATACCAAGGGATAGTTTTTTTCAGCACCCACTACTTTTTCAAAAATGAAGAGGTTTGTTGTGCCTTTTGGAAAAGGTAAATTGTAACGCACGTATAAGACGCCTGTTTCCCGAACGTTGGTTTTCGTTATCTTCATTCACACTTCCGTGTTTTTCGCAGAAGCGTCGGCCAAGATTTCTTACGCTATGCCACTACACCGTATAAGGTATCGACAGTCAGAACTAAATTTAACTGAAGTTGGTTTGGCTGAAAGTTTAGTCCCTGCTAGTCAGTTGCTTTATTTCGTGTGCTGGAGCACTTTAATGTCTGCACCGCCTGTTGTTCGGAAGAGTTCAGTGGCTTTCTAAATAAGATGTCCTTCTTCATGTCACGTGTATTTCAACAGAGAAGTCAAAGTTGACATAGCAGTTTTCACCCTTAGACGTCTCGCAAATGCCAGAGGTCTCCATTCTGAGAGGCCTCGTTTCTTGCTTGCCACAAATGTTATACACGATAAGAAATTTCACCAGACACTGTTTTACTTCATATACAACGCCGGACTTACAGCACGCATTATAACACGTAAACGCTAAAACACTTATGCCTCAGAGGCAATTATATATGCCCAACAATACGTTTAAATACATCGATAAGCTGCTGCAGCACAATGGCTCCTGCTTTGAATTGCCCGATGTCGCGGGTTCGCTAGCGGCCGCGATAGCGGCATCTCTAACGCCGTACGTGGTTACGCAGACACGCTAACCTCAGTTATGTTTATCCCTTTGACTTGCCTCCTAAAGCAGCAGGAATATTCGACTTCTTCTCGTCCCTCGTGGTCCATAAACCTTTGATGCTGGCTGTCTGGAATTTTCTGAAAGAGATACTCTCTTTAGAAAATATACTCTCTGCTGAGCGTCGGTGACCCACAAGAGAATTGATGTGTCTATTCTAAGAGGTCCAAAAGAAAGCCAAGACAGACAGACAGACAGACAGACAGACAGACAGACAGACAGACGGACAGACGGACGGACGGACGGACGGACGGACGGACAGACAGACAGACAGACAGACAGACAGACAGAGGACGGATGGACAGAAATACAGACGGACAGGCAGACGGACGGACGGACGGAAATACAGACGGGCGAACAGATGGACGGAAATACAGACGGACAGACGGACAGACGGACGGAAATACAGACGGACAGACAGACGGACGGACAGACAGACGGACGGAAATACAGACGGACGGAAATACAGACGGACGGAAATACAGACGGACGGAAATACAGACGGACGGAAATACAGACTGATGGACAGACAGACGGACGGAAATACAGACGGACGGAAGTACAGACGGACGGACAGACAGACGGACGGAAATACAGACGGACGGACAGACAGACGGACGGAAATACAGACAGACGGACAGACAGATGGAGAGACGGAAAGACCTTTACTTGGTCCTAACTGACAAGAGTGCCCCCGTCATGAGGTACCGTGTGCGCGCCGTGCCCACGATGAAGCTGCGAGGTTGAGACTGTGTGACTCCACGGGCTATTTGGACAGCCCCGAGCTGCTCTCCTTTGGCGGAGCTAGAGAGGAGCAAGAGCCAGTCTTCCTGAAAAAAGGACAAGATAGAAGCTTGCGATGAGAATTTCGTAAACAGGGGGTACGTGGGTGTTGGACCCCAGCACCCACTCCCTATTATGAATTTCTCTTAGAAGAGAGTGATTTACGCCATGAGTTAGGACTCAGCGAGTAAAGTAGTACGCACTTTTTTATTATTATTCTGTGTATTGAAACCAAACACGCATTCTTCGTAAAATGGATCCACTTTCTATTCTTACGTTCCCGTTAGTTTGAAAGTTTCTGCACGACATGACTTCGAACCTTCCTTTGTTTCGTCATCGCCGTTAACAAGGCCAGCGAAAGGGGGTGTCTTAATGAACTGGTTGCCTTATAGTCGTGCATTATTCTTATTATTTTTCTTCAAGAGAATGAACTCGCGTAGAGACCTACCAATTGCCGTACAAAGAAGAAAACGTTATGAAACTCTTCATATAGAAGGAGGTAGATAGAAGGGGGGGATGTATGAATGGAAGCCGAGGGCATCTGATGTTACTGCCCCCATTAGCTGCGGTGCACGATATAAGATAGCCCTTTACAATAATGAGCGTTGCGTAAATGAAAAACAATTTCCTGCTAAGATTTAACTGCTTTGTTCACTCTGACTGCTTTGTTCGCTTATCGTACCCATAAACAGTGTCGTGAGTCATGAAAGGAAGCACGATCTGGACAGTCTGCAAAAAAATATATATTTTTGCGTAAGAACTGGTTCTTGTTTTGCGGAATATTAGGTCTACTAGTCTTTAATTTCGGGCTAAAAAATATTCTGCCACCTTGTTCCACCCCATACCAACGTATGGTTATGTGAACGCGTCCACTTCCGGTTATTTTTATTTAAAAATTATACTCGTTAAATAATGAGTAAAGAAGGTTAATCATTATAATAAATATTTGGGTTCGACGTCTCGAAACCATGCTATGATTACGAAGGGCGCCGTTGTGGAAGGCTTTGCCCCTCTGATAGGGTATACCTTGCGCACGCCTATTAGATTCATTCATACAATTCAAATAAGGTAAAAAAAAGGAGATATGACTGAAAGAAAAAAAATGTAGACTATGCGGCACTAATTCACGCTTTCCGGTCGCTTATCTCAAGACGAAAATCTCGAACGCGCTCCATTAACGAGGGCCGCAAAACGACCCACCATCGCTGCCTCACCTTGCGATGCATCTCGGCCAGCTAAAGTTCACTCAATTCGCGGAGATTGCTCAGATGCCGCTGCCTTGGTCGCTTGTCGGCCTCTGAAGGTCTTTCAGACAGCCTAGACGGGGCGAAGAAAGAAAGAAAGAAAGAAAGAAAGAAAGAAAGAAAGAAAGAAAGAAAGAAAGAAAGAAAGAAAGAAAGAAAGAAAGACGAGAAAAGAAAAAGAAGGTTGCATGTCATTAGCCGTGGGAAGGCCGCACCTATCGAGTAACGGGCCTTCGGTACCGGAACTGTCCGGTTGACCCATCTCCTGGAGGCAATGGGCTGAGGCTAAGGAAGCTATTCGCATACGACGTGCCTGTTTGGCGCTATCGTGGCAAATAAGGCGGGTTGCGCGAGCGCACGCTCCCACAACGACCGTCCACTTACAAAATAGAATACAAAGATCGGAGACGAGAAAGAAGGAGAGTTCGAGGGCGAGAAGGAAAGGTCGGTCGTCGAACCGTCCACCCGCGTGCGCTGGCGTGGTCGCGGCTTAACTTCGTCGTGAGCGGCGCGTATCGTAAGCGTGGGTCTCGCCGAAGTCCGTACGCATGCTCGTAGGCGACGTATACGGACTTTCACGTTGCCGATGCTGTGGCCCGTTCGTCAAAGATCATAAACGAACGGCGGCGTGAAGCGGCACAGCCTAGATCTTATACGCACGTGCGCGTCGTGCAGCGCCTCCGCGGGCGAGAACGGTGCGTGGATAAAAAGCATCGTGGGCGTCTGGGATGGATTTCGTACGACGAACACGCTTTCCCCCCAGCGCAATGCAGAGCAAGGCGTTACACACGGCGATCGGGCGCAGCTGGTGTATGCGGGCGCCGAAGAGCAAGGTCGTGAAAGTGTGGAGGATCATGTGACCTTCCGCTCGCATGTACATTACTCTCTCGACGGGTTAACGCTCTCCTTTCCTTCTCGGTTACTAAGCTCTCGCCAATTGCGTAGAGTGAAGCGAAAGCTTCCGCTATAGTGCCGACGAGCCGGATATCGGAATAAGTCGTGTTGTAGGCTAACCCAGATTGACCCGTAACTCGGTGTCGTAGAACGGTGGTGAGTATAAGTTTGAGTGAGCTAGGTTGAACGAAGCTTCGGTGAGGGAGTCTCAGTAGTCACGGCTGAGAAGAATTTTCATGCATGACTATCATGAATCCTTACCAAATCGCTCAGCCTTCTAAAAGAATAAAATTAGAAGAAGCCATTCTTCAGCGTAGACTAAATGGGAAACGTCTAGGATAATTCCCGCCGCGATGTTCTAGTGGCTAAAGTACTCGGCTGCTGACCCGCAGGTCGCGGGATCGAATCCTGGCTGCGGCGGCTGCATTTTCGATGGAGGTGAAAATGTTGTAGGCCCGTGTGCTCAGATTTAGGTGCACGTTGAAGAACGTACCCCCAAATGGTTGAAACTCCCGCAGCCCTCCACTACGGCGTCTCTCATAATCACATGCTAGTTTTGGGACGTTAAACCCCACATATCAATCAATAAATCCAACGTCCAGGATGCAATCATAGGCAGCGAGCGAGCCCTCCTAATAACCCGTCTCCACAAAACACGGGCTTAATACCGTGATCTTCCGAAGCCCTTGAAAGATGAACTACGAGGACCCAAAGCATTCGCTGCACTGCACGCAACTTGGGCAGCGTAGGAGGCGTTGGTAATAGCTGCCCGGTCTTTTGCGCTGCCTTCAAGAGTCCTAGTACAACTGTTGAATAACGTAACATCTGAAAGTTGGAAAAGTTCGGCTTCTAAAATGCTGACTTTCTTGTAAAAGTAGTGTACAATGGTGTTCAATAACAAGTGAATGACATACATTGACGAAAACGTGTGAAGGTTGGCCGCGGATGGGCTCATTTTCTTTTTGTGATGGCGAACAAACACAGAAGTATAAAGAAACAAGACTGAGAACAGCTCGAGTAAGGCTTGTTGTTGAACGAGTTGGTTAACATCAATGAAGTATATATTAGCGAGAACTTGCAAAAAGACAGATTCGAGAAAAGAAGTAGGAGGACCCGACCTTTATGCTCCCCCTTCTCGAATCTGTCTTTTTTCTAAATTTGCGCTAATATGTACCCCATCGGAAACCGGTTGTCACGCGCACAAACGCATGCAACAATGTCTAGGTGCTTCTTGTGATGTATAGGCTTTTTATCCAAAGTGCCGCAGTAGGGCAATTCAGAACACTCTCAATGTGTTCTCCTTAAAGCCTACAAAGTGTTTCACAATGTACTTCGAGCAGTCCGCGGTAGCAGACCCTTTTAATAATTCCAAAATCTGCTTTCCTGCACTGCGTATTCGCCCCATTGATGATGGCACCTTTCGTGCTTCTTGCGAAGACGGTAGCCAATAGTTGCACATGCTGTGGCCTGTCTGTTAGGCGTGTTTATATCAAGCGAGCATAGTAATCCTTTTCGGTGCCATGGCAGAAGCTATAGCTGAGCTTGAACAGCTGTTTGCAATAGGGTACCAGCTTGTGGGGCTAACTCAATTGCGGGTCAGCTAGCTCAAATACGAAAATGGTCAATTGCGTTTCAGTTCTCAAGAAAGCGACAACGAACGCGCTTTGCAGCGAGATTATTTCCTAATTAGCCTTCGCGCTCTTTCATCGACGTGTCCTCATTGTCTAACTTCCGAAGCGCAGGATCAGGGACCAAAAAATGATCGTTATCACGTAAGTGCTAGAAATACGCTGGCCCTAACTGAATTGGCGTATCCTGTCGTCGCTGGTATACGAAGACGAAGACGCCCCATCCATACTAAACAGACCTTCCTCACTATGAGCACACTGTACTGTAAGCCCGCTACTATATCAACCGATCGTCAGGGAACGAGGAATATTCAGGTCACTTTCATTGGCCCTGTTCACTCGGTCAAACTAACGTTCTGACGCAGCTTCTTCTCAAAGTCCTTATAGAGCTTTAAATACGACGCAGTGACCTGTACGGCGACTATTGAAAAAACGAGCCTCTACAGCGCTGTCCACTGTTTGAAGGAAGACATTTGAAGGAAATGTATCAGAGCCCGGTTTTCCAGAAGGTGACTTAAGGTTCACTGGTTCCAGCACCTTTCTGAACACCGTCCCGTGTCTCGGCATGTGTACGGCAGTAGCAGATATAGCGTGTACGAGAAAAGCCACGCATTAGGGTGTTATTCTTAAAGGCGGCCTGCTCTGTACGATATGGTCTTCGACCTGGGCGAAGTTTCCACTATACTATGGCCGCATTCTTTAAGGGGGTGTCCTCGCTTTAGACTCTAGTTTAGGTACCGAATTCAGCCACACTTTCTCTGGCGGTTTCTTTGTCAATTTTTTTCCCACACCACACATGGAAGCTTTTGGCATCGCGTGGCCCTTCACCTTTCCTCGTTCTGAGAGCTCCACAAGCTGCACGTTCGCTGGTCTGACCGATAATGCCCGCGTGGGATCAACCGATCTATCGAGTCTCGGCGGGGTGGCCGGTTGCGACCTTTCGTACTTTCCCTTTTCCTCTACACTTTCACGTCAGTGCTTTCTCGAGACCTTGCAGCGATGTTCCTAACCTTGTTCGATAAGTTTTCAACTTTTTGCGTGGCAGCGGCCTATTGTATAGACTGTAGCACCTCAGCTCCCCCCCCCCCCCTTTTTTTGTGCGCGTCTATTTCCCTCTTCGCTTTCTTTCCAATCTTTCTTCCCCATTCCCCCTTCCCCTAGTGCAGGGTAGCAAACCGGATGCTCCATTTTCTGGTTAACCTCCCTGCCTTTCCTTCATTTTATTCTCTCTCTCTCTTCATCGTCTTCATTTTTTCATGTTACGGCAAATTCCTTGTTCGACGTTCTTCTATTCGACCTTCGTCGTCTGCATCGTTGTCTACTAGGGCTGCTGTTTACTTCTACCGCAAGCCGGTGAGGTCTATATAAGGACTTAATTGTCAAAAGATTGTCATCTTTGTTTTATTTTTTTAATCTCATACTTCTTGTCATTACGTAACGCTTTGATAAGGCATTTGAAGTTCTTTAACCTTTTGAGACCTGCTTAGGTTTCATCTGCTGTCGCGTGCACGTTTGATTTATAACATCACGGTGACGTTGTCGGTGAAACGCTGTACCAGGATTGCGGGATCAAATCGCGGCCGCGGTGGCGGCATTTAGGTGGACGCAAAGCGCAAGAGGCCCGTGCACTTAGATTTAGGCGCTCGGTGAACGACACCAGATGGTCGAATATTCCGAAGCCCTGCACTGCGGCGTCCCTCATAACCGTGTTGTGGTTTTGGGACGTAAAACCCCAACAACCATTATTATCGTCGCAAAGCCGTACCAGGATGTTGTCGTGCGCATTGTGGCATTGCTGAAAGCGGGAAAGGAGAAGCTTTGCAGCATCAACTTGACTATCGGTATTGTTCATTTTCAAGATTGGTCTTCAGCGGGCGTATTAAAGAAAACTTGGAACCTGTCGAAACTTTAGCACACGACGAGTTTTCTTTATTAGATTTTCATGCAAAGCTTCTTGTCAGCAAGTATATTGGTTAAAACAATCTCTTCAGAACGCGGAACGATGGAACTTGCTGGCAGAATATGATGAGTTTATCATCTTGAGATCCCTATCTGTTCAGCATTGTTCTCATTAACTTAATGATGCATGTATTTTTTATCGTTTTTTAAATGTTATGTGGACTTAAATGGTGGTCATTTCGACGCGTTGGCGTAATTTCACGATACATACAGCGCAACTATAGTAAGCAAAGTAAGCAAAAATAAAAAGCAATTACGTACACCACGTTCCTGCAGTGAAGGGTAGCAACCCGTACACGCGTCTGGTTGACCTCCTCATCCACCTCTCTCTCTCTCTATATATATATATATATATTCACAAATTCACGCAACAATCGTGGTTTTCGCATAGGTACTTGGAGTCATTGCTGTTTGAGTTCGCTCGATGAAGGATTTATATGGTTTTATTTGGCAACTTAAAGTGACTTAAAGAGAAACAAGGACATAGTTTAGATTCACAAACAGTTCTCTGACAGCTCTAATGCCCTAATTCTCACTTTTATTGGTTCATTATTAGCGGAGAAATATCAAGGTTGAAGTTTCATTTTTAAATTTTGCGCCAAACTTTTCCGCGCATGACGTTAAATATTTCAAAATGAATTTTTCGTATTTTCGCAACATTGGCTCGATAAAATATTCCGTAACGTTGTATGCTAGGTCTATGGAACCTACAGATGACAATGTACTTCGTTTTTCTCGACTATAAGCTACGCTGGACTTAGCAGGTGTCTTCAAAATCTATTACGTCATGGTTTTCGCACGGGAACCTCTAGGTGCATGGCGTCTCAGCCCACGTTTCTGTACAGCGGAAGCTGTTATGAGGTCACAACACGGTTTACGTGCGCGCCGTAGTTGTTCGCCACTACTACTAGTGTCCGTAACCACTATCGCACGAAATAAAAAAAGAAACTCTGTAAACAAAAAACAACAAAGACACAATGGGATTCGAAGCCGGTTCCCGTGCGGGCCAGACCATCTCTACCGTAGAGCCACGCCGGGGCTTAGAACTTTTTTGCAAACTGGCGTAAGGCATGCTTGGTGTCCAGAAAGGAATCCCGTTAATGTGAGTAATAAAGGGTTTTAGAACAGCAAAGAAACAATTAAGTGCCACACAATTCGAATCGCGCAACAAGTGAATCGTCGAATGCGCTCCGACCGTTTACAAAAGCTCGATCTTGTTCACATATTAACTGTGGCACATGCCTACTGGGGGGGGGCGGGGGATCGTGGGGATTACAAAAGCTTCTGCCCCGATTCTTCATCGCCGTCAAGCATAGCACAGAAAAATTTCGCAAAGTTTCTTGCAAGTGTACAGCAGGTACCACGCTTGTCCGAAGAATAACGAAGGATGACACAGTGAGTGCCTGCTTTCTACAAAATTATTAATGGTGTAGTGGGTACCTTGTAAGTGTACGCGATAGTTATACTGAAGATTGCTTAAAAAAAAAAAGGCTGTGAAAGGCCGCTCTTCCAGCTTTCCCTGTGAGAGTGCTGGGCGTTCCGTGCAGGCCTGGCGTTTTTTTTTTTTTTCGCGCGTTTTCTAGCTCAGCAAGTCTCAGTTCGCGGTAAGTGTGTTCTTTATTTTGGGGGGGGGGGGGGGGGGGGGTGAAATTGTACCATACTAGTACGCATAAAATCGTTTTTCTCTTCAGTGCCTCTCCGTCCTTTTTACACAACATTCAATCGTACAATGAACGCATTTAAATCACAAGTTTAGGTATGGGTTCTAATGAACGCAGGCTAACATCTGCACACAACAACCAATTGATAAACCGGCAATAGCCACGTCCGTGAGCCTCTCCTCAGTAAGTTTAGGAACTTGGACGTTCTTTAATAGTGCAGCGTAGCACTAATTAAAAAAAACACAACTGTAAGGTGTACAAGCAGGCCACCTGTCATTGTCTTCTTAAGCGCGATAAATGTGGGACAAGTCGGCTTGTCCGGCGATTCTTTCTTATCTGCAACGCAGACGGAGTTCAGGAGCGAAATCGCAATCTTCAAGCGACGCCGGATACTTTTGTGCAGCAGCACTGATCTTTCTTTTGATCACTCCTTTTTTTCCCGATAAAAATGTATCGAAGTGACACCGACTCGAACGATATCAGCTGGAGATTGCTCGGCTGATGTTTTCGTGCCTAAGAATAGGCATTATCGACAAGGGAAGATGCAAATGCATCAGTGAAGAGCACACACCACGCCAGACATTTAGACACTGAAACCATTCACCAGGCGTCGCTTTAAGGCTCGTGTATAACAGTGAAACAAGAGATTGTAGCTTGCCAGCGTTATGGTTGCCATTAGGTATACTGACTCCAAAAATAAAAGAAATAAAAATGAGAGCGTCAGCCAAAGTGGTTCTCGCCTAAAAAAAAAACAGGAAAAAAACCAACAGGATCATTCGATGCTCCACCTTAGCAATCTTTCAATAAGAGGCCAATGTTTCGGCTAAGATCCTGTTTTCTCGACAGCTGTGCCGTCGATGTTCGGCAACACGGACATCGATAACTTTAATACGCCTGCGCCCGGAGAAGCACGAATATCGAAGAACGAGGCAAACGCACAGGACTAAAATTAAGACAAACGCTCAGCTTGTTAAAGAAGTACTACTGTAGCCCAACGTATTCGTATCCGGTTCGCCAAATAAGCGTGTTCGTTGCTTTTCGGATATCTGTTGGCACGGACGCCTTTTTCTAAAATAAAAAAAAAGACGTCTACAGACGGCGATTTAGATGAGGAGGGCGCTAAGCACCCCAGCGTAACTGGGGCATCACGGGGAAGGTATATCAACCACAACAAACGCAAAGATTGCGATGTCGAAACAGCAAGCTGCAGTACGCTCGATGAGAGGGAGTGGGTCCCTCCGTGGTGGTTTTATTCTGTTTCGCTTTTCGTTCTCGGCGTCTTTCTGGTTTAGCCGCTTCTTCACAATCCCTCTCTCTCTTTCTAACTCTTTATACTTCTTCGAACGTGCTCCTTTTAGATAATGACGGGACTTCGGACGAGAGTCGGTGCTTTTGGCAACAGAATGACGGCATTATTCACTGTGGATATACCTTTACTTCTTCTTCGCGGTGTTATGCTTTCTTTCTCGATCTTTTTTTTTTCGTTTTTTTTTTTTGGAAGGGGTTGGGGGTTGGGGTTTGCAGCGTATCCGACGCAATGTTTCGTATCACGAACACTACCCGAAGAGAACAGGTTCGGAGTGTTCGACGACTGTGCGCCTCTCGCAAGCCTCGCAGTATTGTTCCCGAAGTGCTCGTCATTATCGGTCCGCAAGAATGGGCGGCCCTTTGAAATTGCTCGTGACATGCGTGTATATAGTTGTCTGTGATACGTGTGCTACTCAGGATCAAAACATCACAGAGGACAATGACTTCATCTTCAGCCACGTCGCATTAACGGTGTTACCGCACTCTATCGCTTGTAGCCCAGCCGTTGTATATATAAACAACAGGCAACGATAATCGATCAATTGTTGTCGAGAATATAGGACACTTCCGAACGGTGCCTTGGATGTACAAATATAGCTTCTGGAAGAAATTGCACGTATAGATGGTAGAACTCTTCGTCGTCAGTTTTGGGCTCCTTGAAAACAGGCCATGCTTTTTCGAGACGGTGGGCTTAGCAACAAAATAATTTATTAAATACTTTAAAGGGATTTAATGGGTGCCTTTTCACTTGAAGTGCAATGACACACAAGATATACTTGCGTACTGTACGTGTGCGTGCCTCTATTCAAATTTCTTTAATCACGCCGAAACTACACTTGAAATTCTAAGCATGTATGCTAGTGTGCCTTGGGCACTGGGGAGGGGGGGGGGGGTAAACAACAAGAGGGAAGGCAGGGAGGTTAACCAGGCACGTGCCCGGTTTGCTACCCTACGCTGGGGGAATAGGAAGGGGGCATAAAGATGAGAGAGAGCGAGGAAAGAGAAGAGAAAGAGAGCGAGAAAAAAAAATAGGATTGTCAGTCAATCGGCTGGCGCGTATGCAGCGGTGGCCCTACACAAAAGTCAAAGGTGGTCACATAGGCCTGTAGTCCTCAAAAAGCACAAGACAGCTTTGACTGCTTTTTGAGCCGACAAAAGGCGATGACGGTGTTCAAGTAGCATCTGCACAGAGAGTGGCCGA
The DNA here is from genome assembly GCF_043290135.1 of Rhipicephalus microplus. Classification (NCBI taxonomy): domain Eukaryota; kingdom Metazoa; phylum Arthropoda; class Arachnida; order Ixodida; family Ixodidae; genus Rhipicephalus; species Rhipicephalus microplus. The sequence continues at coordinate 17,146,395 of NC_134702.1, read as the reverse complement.
TCGTCCAATTGTCGCAATGCGTCCGAAAGCTTCTGTCTTTCAGAGGCAAATCGAGGGCAATGGCATATCAGATGGCACTGGGGAGCCACTACAAGAAACGATATAGGGCTGAGGAAAGTTAGAATTTGCTAGAAATGGCGCCTACATTTTTTCGGCACTTGTTGTAAGCAATACAAAGTAACAGCTATTTGCTTGCCCAACGTTTCTGTGCAATACCCGTTAAGACATTTCTGAAATATGGGGGACTTGTGGGGAGAATTTCCAGGTGACACGGAGGTGCTGATAATTTGGCTTTCGAATCAATCTATCAGTAACCTTTCTTGTAGAGACTATGATACATCTGTCCTTTAACAAGTGAGCCCTCGGTAGTTTGCATCCACAACGTTACAAGCGAGCCTTCCACCTTCGTCCATAGCGCAATAGAACGAGGAACACACAGCCATGTTTCACTTTGGCCCACAGCGTAATAAGGCCGTGAAAGCCGCGAGTGCTCTGTCTTCCCGTTCCGCACGAATGAGACAGGACACACGAGTCGGGAACAACGCGATGAAGGGGGTCGGAGGTCGCAACCCTTGCCGCTTTGTCGGCACGCGCATATATCTCCTGTCGTCATTATTCTTAGACGACGTGTACATACATGCGCGCACCTGTCTGTCGTACGTTGCCTCGTGACCCGCACCGCTGCTTTGCATGACGCGTGCGCAATGAAGCACACATGGTTGTTCCCGACGATGGATCCCCTCCCTTTATGTGCCTGAAGTGCTACAAGCGCCAGACAAAAAAGTGCGTTTCCTGCTGCGAGTGTCAGCTGGCCAAACTCGAAAGCGGGTTATATCGCGTGTTTGCTTTCATATGGAGTGGATTGCACGTGTCTCAACGCGTGTCAGTCAATTCCAAATGCATATGCGCGCGTACCACGTGCCATTGAGTGGGTTTACTCCAGCGCTTGTGACTGGGCCCCGTATGCCGAAGCCCCTAGATAGCGGAAGTACCGGCTACAACGCCCATACGGGAAGCTTCTAAATATCTGTTTGACTGATCAGTCTCTCGAACCGGTGCATAGAAGTGAGCACGCCGCACTTACATGTTTTTAAAGTACGCGACGCTTGCTTGTGACGCATAATATCTAGATGGCGCCTGCATACCGTCACAGGTTCCAATTTCTCGTACTTTTCATGTTTAAATTGCATATATAATTTTTTGACTGAGAGCCAGTGCTTTCGCGTGTCAAAGGCGTCGACGGAAAACTTCCAAAAATTAAGTGTATATATATATATATATATATATATATATATATATATATATATATATATATATATATATATACACATATATGTGGGAGTAATAATTCAATAGGCCAGTTAGTCTTCGTGAAGGTATGAGATATGGCACAACGGGAGCGTTGTCAACAAGGATAAATATATCCCCTGATGAAGGGAGGACCCCTCCCGAAACTGTTGGGAAATAAATATATTTATCCTTGTTGACAACGCTCCCGTTGTGCCATATCTCATACCTATATATATATATATATATATATATATATATATATATATATATATATATATATTGCAGGGAATAAATTCTTGGACGCCGGTAAATAGTATGAATAAAAAGAAGACACACGTCGAAAAACAGAAAGGTTTCTTTACGTTTCGGCGGTGGGACCGGCCTTCGTGAGAATGAGACAGGACACACGACAATATATATACATATATATATATATATATATATATATATATATATATATATATATATATATATATATATATATCTCTTACAATGCCATCTTACAATATATATATATATATATATATATATATATATATATATATATATATATATATATATATATATATGGTCGGTACATGCAGAAAGGTAAATCAGTACTGCGGTGACTCGCGATGCGAAGAAAAGTTCACGTAACTCCCTTCCCTCCCCCACCCTCGAAAAAGGTATCCTTGTAGTACCGCGCAACAAAGAAGTGGTTAGACCCTTTTCCCTTTCGTTTATAAATAGCGTATAGAAAGACGACCAAGTACTTCTTCGCTTAATGGGCATAGGTTGGCTCGCTTCTTGGCGTGGCACTGCTCGCATACACAAAAGCTATAGTACATCCACCAAAACGCTATAGCATTCATTGTTCGTATTATACTACCTTCAGCCAATCCTGGGGCTAAGCCGATTGTTAGCGAAGACATGCCGGCCAATCTGGCGACAAAATGCCTTGGTGAACTCGACCTCTTACACAATGCTGAATGCAGAAACGCGAAAATCTTTCCTCAATATCGCACGGTTATGTATATAGGTTTTTTTTTTATCCAGGGTGCGTGTCAGTGGAATCGTGTAGTGTTGTTTAATATAACCTGTGGCACGGCGTGGACAAGGATGACGTACATCTCTACTTTTCGAAGACATGGTTGATGACGGGAATTAATCATTTTTTCGCTTCGCAGCGCGGAAAGATGACACATTATTCTCCCTATATATATATAGCGACAATGAAAGTGGCACGCAGCATTATGACACTCCCGGTATAATTCACACCGTGCAGCTGTCACGGCAGTGTACAGGTGGGGAATCTATACGCTCCGCTTGATTCGGAAGGCATAGAAGGAAGATTTTTGTTGAGTTCGTAGCTGCAATTATTTTATTTAGGCTCCTTCATCCGCCCGGCGGTCGTGTCAGTAAGATAGCTGTTGATAGGAGCGAGTCTCGGCCTGCTCCCGCCTGTCCGAAGCAATTTCACGCCACAGGGAGCGCAAATGTGGCGTGGATCACCACTGAAACCCCCTTCTCCCCTCCCCCTTCTACACACACTACGCACACACACCTACAACCTCCCTGCTTGGTTCAGTTTTTCCTCTTGTCTCGCTTTGGCCACGACGTCGTGCAGACCGAACGGAGCCTCTGCATTCGGGTGCCACGATATGAAACTGCTCCTGCAAACGCGTACGCATTCTGCACCCATGCATGCGTGTCGACATGCCGGTGTGTTTGTTTTGTTTCTGTAGAAGGAGGGATAAAGAATACGCTTTTTCAGCCACAAATGCGTGAATGGTTAGCGAGGGTCGTCCGTAACTACAGACCGCATCTACGGTCACTTCTTGCCGCTGACCTTTTTGAAAGACGATAGTCTTTCTTGGGGACCATCGACGCAAAAATGTTGGTCTGTCTGTCTGTCTGTCTGTCTGTCTGTCTGTCTGTCTGTCTGTCTGTCTGTCTGTCTGTCTGTCTGTCTGTCTGTCTGTCTGTCTGTCTGTCTGTACATCTGTCTGTTTGTCCACTCTTAACGGCATCGGGTACTTGAAACGGCCGACCCCATCCGCAGCGCCCACCTATGTTGCTGAAGGATGAGCGTTCATGCTTGTGCAATCGTCAATTAAAAAGCAATTATTGCGCATGTCTGAGACATCATAACAACACGTATATATTCTGCATGTGCGTCTCTTACTAGAAAAGGCATACATAAGTAACTTTAAGGACCGTAGCGCTTATCACGCTGCGCTGACCATGCAACGCTTGCACAGAAAGGCGAGCGTTTCCAACGCTTTGCTAAAACGAAACGGTGGTGGCACCTACCCGTCGCCTTGCGTTCTACACCTTATCACCTCTGAGACGGGTGCGCACACCCGTCTCAGAGCCACGCGTTTTGTTTTTTTTTAAGACAACTGCCAGATGGCGCTTATGCCTCACGTGTGACGCGACTTGATGCGCTCGTTCGCCTCCGCTGCACGCTCGAGGCACTCTAATGCCTAGTTCACACTGAAACATCCGCTTTCTACAGCGACCGAAATTCCCCCGCCGCCGAAACGCAGCGTCGTTCGCACTGGACGCGCCCCGCGCCGCCGAATATGCCATTCACCATGGGGCGAATGCTGGACGGATGCGCTATCACCCGGTCGTTGTCACTTCTCGCAAACGCTGCGACGCTATCCGATAATGTATACTTCGACGATTCTCGTACGCAAGAAGCAAGAAAAGACAGTACTGCTTAATTTGCTGGCAAGTGGCGGTCTTGTAATGCACGAAGAGCAGAAAAACCACCGACGCCAGCGGCGTTGGTGGGTTTTTTTTGCTCTGCAAGACCGCAACAAGCTCGGACACGCCAACAGCAAGCTCGGTCACCTCTTTCACGAAATACGGGGGCGAAGTAGGCACAGAGTATGTTAAACTCCCGTTGGTTTCAACATTCAGTTACGTGCACTGCGGCATAACAAGTGAGTAGGGCTTGGCCGCCATTTTTCAAAATTCCTTGACTAGCGCTCCTATTGGTCCGCGGTGACCGATTCGGCGGCAGACGCCGCAAAAATCGGTCCGAGAGCGATCGGCGCGGAGAGGGCCCTTTCGGCGGAACTCGCCACCGCCGAACCGGATTCGGAGCACTTTCGGCGGCCGGAATGCTCAGTGTGAACGCGGCCTAACGCGGCGCCTTCAAAATGCCATTCTCTGATTTCCTTGCGCAGAACATCAAATAAATTGTTCGCTCTCTCCACACGCAAGACTATCGTCTTTCGACGACATTTGCAGATTACATGCAGATACGGGGCCATTTTTTTTTCATAGAAATTTCTGTTGTTAGTAATCTTCATGTGGTGCTTCGCGTTCCGAAACCACGGTACGATTATGAGGAACGTCGTTGTGGGGAGATTCGGAAATTTCGACTGCCTGGTGCTTTTTTAACGTGGACCGACATCGCACAGTGCTCGGGCCTCTACCATTCAGCCTCCGCATTTCTAAATACGTCCGCTGCGGCAGGGTTCGAACCGGTGACCTTCGGGTCACCAGCGGAGTGGCGTAGTCCCTGATCCACCGTGGCGAACAAAAATGTCTGCTTGTTTGTCAAACCGTTTGTTGGTTCGCTGGTTTGCTGCAAATAACCGCTGCAGTGACTCGTAGGTTATCTTCGCTCGGCTGCCAAACAACGCCGAGTAGCGCTGTAGGTTCCCGGCTACGTTGAACGAACTGAGATTAGCAAAATATAATAGAAGTCCTGGATTAGATGTGTTCAAGACATGATATCATTACGAGGCGCGCCGTAGTGCGGGACACCGTATTTTGACAGACAAGGTTGTGTTGTCTAAGTATACCCGGGAGTTCTTGCACGTCATCCCATCGAAATTCAGCCTCCACGGCCGGTAATCAAAACCCTCGCCTTTCTGTATAGCAGTGAATGCCACCATATGACCATATTACCGACATAGTTCGTATATTGAGATGAAATTTCGCTGCAGAAACCCAGACGTACTTGCATTCTTACGAGTCAGTTGCTCGATAATGTTAAGGCAGTGCAAAATTTGAACAGAACAGCCTCTTCCCGTCATAACGCTTCTGACCACTGATGGGTCAAATTCAGGAAGGGTCTTTTTCTTGTGTGTTCATAGTAATTGTTTTAATGATATGTTCACTGTAAACCAAACTTTTTTTGTTGACGCATGCAAAAACATCTCATAAAAAGATGTTCGTACCAGTTCCACAGCTGCAAAACTAGTTAGCGTAAGTCCGGCTAATCGTATAACAGCGCACTTTTGGCGTATTCAGTCTGGTGCTGCTGGTGATTATGACAAACATTTAAAAGAGTGGTGTGAATCTGGTGTCCGGATACCCGTATACATAGTTGAGTGATCCTTTACGATCTACTTTGTCCACATCTAGCGCAAGTGTTCTTTTCTTTTTTATATATACGTATGTTGCTTCTTCTTCTGCGGTTGGCTGTGTATAGGTTACGTTATACGTCAAGCGCAATTAGACGTCGTAACCAAATTTAGAAATAGAGTTCCCATGGTGGGTTAATTGCGAGAGTGTATACCAGGCTTCTCACGTCCCTTTTCATCTGATCTTCGCAGGGATATCCTAAAGTACAAAGGATATATATACGATTTAATTGCAAATGTCTGCAGAACGCTACACCGTGGCAAGCCTTCGTTTTCAAGGTTATGCCCTTTGTTCTAAATACAATTCTACAGCTTTTTTTTCTCGTTTGGCTGAAGGAGGTATGTGAGGGAGGATGCCAATTATAGAAATTGGAAGACTGGATCGCTGGTATTCTTTCTTTTTTGTGTGTGTTTAATGAATCATGACAGGAAAACTGCCGCCGTATGAAAACGAAAAGTGTACAATCATGGTATATTTCAAGTTATAACATATTTTGCTTAAACTTTGCGGATAACAAGGACACTTGTGAAACAGTTAAATACCACGCAGCGCGCCAAGGAACAGCTGATTAGTATAGGGTCAACACTAAGAGATCGGAAGATCGTACAAAGGGGCCGCCAACAAACAGGTGTAGCTGATATGTTAGTTTATATTGAACGGAAGAAGTAGACCTGTGGCTGGCCACCATATCCAAAGGACGCACAGCAGGTTATAAGTTGGGGAAACTGAGTGGACATTGAGGGAAGCGATAAGAAGCCATGGAAACCGTTTTCAATAAGACAACGGCGCAGTTAACGTTCTTGCTCCAACGTTTGACCTGTCGTTACAAGATGCGCGTTTTTCTTAGTTCTGCTCCTTATGGTGCAAAGTATGCGATTACTGTGCCATTACACCATATATCTCTTGAGGTGAATTTCTATAGGATGACTACTTCCCCGCTTAAATGCCTCGAGAATACCCTTACAGAATCCTCGGGAAGCATATTCTTCTATTTTTATGCAGAGCAAGCTTCTACAAATAGTTTTTGGGTTGAATGATTTTTTATACACAGTGCATGATCTGTACAAAGCATGCGTATACAAAACAGAACAATGCTCAACAAATAAAAGGTCATCGGTGACATCAGCGGGTCTTTGAGAAAGGTCGAACGGGACACGAAAACGTCAATGAAGAAATAAAAGGCTGAAGCCCAATAAAATTTGATTGATTGATTAAAACTTTATTTTTGTCCTGAGAAGACGCAGGGGAGACCCCGCGCCAGCCGGCTGATCCCACGTTGGGACCGTCAAGCCGAGCTTGGCGGCCCGTTCACGGGCACTCTGGACGGCCAGGGTTTGATCCTTAAGTTCGGGGCTGCGTAAAAGCGCAGCCCACCTGTCCTCGCTGAGGGCGGGGCCGATGGCTTCACATTCCCACAACACATGATTGAATGTGGCTAACAGTCCACAAACGGGGCAATCCGCACTTGGATACCGTTCAGGGTAGATGGCATGAAGAACCACAGGGTTAGGATACGCACTGGCTTGCAATAGTCTTAGGGTGACTGCCTGCGCCCTGCACAAGGCCGGGTGTGGGAGAGGGACAGATAGAAGTGCTTTGTTATTTCGTTGAACGTAAGTAAGGGTTCCCAGCGAGGCAGAGGGACTGTGGAGGCGGCGCGGTCAGTGAGTCCTCGCGCGGCCTCGTGTGCGCCCTCGTTCGGGTTAGAGGTAGGGCCCTCAATCGACCCCAGGTGAGCGGGAAATCAAGAAACCGGGAATAAAATTTTGCGGGAACGTTTTGATTGCCCTAATTTTGTGTCGCCCTTTAGAGAGAGTGGAACGCCTTGCGTAAAAAATTGGTGTTGAACTGTAGTTTGGTCGATTGCCTTAGCCCGCGTATACAAACGTGCGCTGTTTCGTTTTTTTTTTTTTGCCCGCTAACCATAAACATTTTCAAATGCTCCTTCTTTCCGCACACAATCTCCCAGTGGAATCGGCTTCCACAGGAGATTGCAGACTGCCGCACTGAAGCATTCTTCAGGGACATACTGCTACACCCACAGCTACGTTTTTGTTATCTGTTTTTGTGTTCATCTTGTTATTGAATAGTTGTACTTTTTATGTAAGCATATGCTACGCTGTGTATCCCCCCCCCCCCCCCCCCACTGCAACAATGCCCTCAGTTATGCAGGTATTTTTTAAAAAAGTAAATAAATAATTCCTCTCCGTTCGGCTCTTCCCGGCGTTCTAACAGAGTTGTTCGCAGTAACTGTTTCACAAACCGTGTATACGACTCGCTGCGTCCCTCACTGAGCGCGTTTGACCACGCAGTGCAACGAATGTACTACACGCACTGACAATATAAACAGCTGAATTGGGCTTCGGGCGTTCCGCGTGGTCTATTTTGTATACATTTACATATGTCTAGCCTGGTACAACACAGTTTCGTCCTTAAAGATTCTCAAGTATATACCAAGCCGTGAGAGCTGTCACGCCGTCGGGTGACCTCTTACCTGCTCCGGAGAGGCCTTCTTCGTTCTTTTTCTTCGCTGCAGGACCTCGTAAAAAACCTGCACGAGAGCTTTCGAAAGCAAAAGTCGATGCCTATCACCTTTTGGGCCGCCACTGCTCAGATATAAAAGAGAAAGAGTGAAAGAAATGTCGTTGAGGAAGTCACCAAATACTCAAACGTGACTGGCCGCGGGCCAGTCACGCTTCAGTATTGTGGCTCGAAATGAGACAGTAAAACGCAGGTATGGAAACGATGTCGCCGTGTACGCAAACCTTTCTGAAGGAGGGAGAGGGAGATGGCTCAGTGCACGCCTGAGTCTCCCACGCCCTCCCCGTTAGCCACATCCTCCCTTCTAAGCTTCTTAACGTGTTCTTCAACTGATCCATCGGCCATTTTACGAGAAGCTTCCTCGCGCCGACATTCGTGTTTGTTTTATTATAGGCTACCTCCCTTCCCACCGCCTATTCCCTGCCTCGTTTCGCGAGACACCACTGTTTACCTTTCATCTCATATTCTTGTTTCGTCCCCTCGCCGCTGCTCGTGATCACTGCCCCATTATTTGGCAAGCCTTATAGCTCGTCCGTTTTCCTTCTCCCCTACGGCAGAACGTATCTCCTTGGCTTCCCCGCCAAAAGGGCCGGCGCCTGAAACGGCGACTGTGCGCGATTCAGTCGCCCTTCTGCTTTACTTCTCGTCTCCGTATCGGCTTTGATCGTCGGAGCGACCTCTCCGTTTTATGATCTTTTCTCTCTTCACCCACTCGCCTCCTTCCTTTCCAGCCACCTCGATTTGGTGGCCGCCTCCGTAGACGACGACCAAGACGTGCCCAGTGCGCCGTCCTCGCGTTCGCTTGGCCAGGCGCGCGTGCAGCGGCGTTTATTCGGGGAGGGAGCAGTGCCGTCGTAAGTGGCAGGTGTGCGAGTGAGCGCACCTGTTGTCATCCGTCGTGGATACGTCGACATATTCATCAATTGGATACTGTGTAATCAGGTATCATTATTAACCCGCTTCGGTTCTGGGTGCCTAAAATCTGTTGTTCTTCAAACTTGACGTGGTTTTGATGGCGATCTCGTCAAATAGCGCGAAATTTGCCGTTTCTGCTCGACTATGTAAATAGTTCCGCTATATTTGCCGCTGGGTCCCCCACTATACTGCGCCGTTCGCTGTTGTCGTCCATGGATGTGTTGTTATATGAATGACCACCTATTCACTATTATTAGTTTTTGTATACAACTGAAACCCAATAATTCGGCGTTGGTCAATACGACACCTCTTCTAACTCGACACGTTAATCATATGTCTGAAATGCTGCGACACGTTTTTCACTTACTTTTAAGTTTCGACATTTGTGTCAACTGTGTTTGTTCAGTCCATCTCTTTAATATGTAGAAGTTTAGTAATTTTAGAAGAAGTTTAACGTGAGTGCCATTGTCATTGCTTGGTTATCTGGAGGGCATTGATTGTCGTGTGCGAGCAAACGTGCGATTTCTGATTCGCGCGAAGATATTTTAAGTCCCGTTGAGTCGATGCAAATGACTAACGATATAGCAGAACTATGTACATGCCCGGTTTCAGATTCGGGTGCTACACACTTTTAACGTTTTCAGTGATGATCATTGGAACCGAGCATCAAAGATTGCCATTTGCATATTTATGCGGTTGCACTTGATATAATTGTGCTCAGTATCACCATATCTATACACTGCCACTGTGGACAAGGCAATGTCATGTTTGACACAATGTCTATTCAGATTGCAGCCTTAAAATCGTTATTTGTTTTTCGCTCTCGTGACTGCTCGCAAACGACTATAACTTGCCCACGTGCTCAGAGCTAGCCCACTCCAATTTGTCAGCGACAGGAATACCCGTGCGCAAAACTACACTCTAGGCCAATCGTTCGTATCAAGTGACCATGAAGACTCGTAAGAGGATGCCAAAATCACCGTCATACTCACGCCACCTTGATTTATCTATTCAAATTGGATTATGTACACATGATAGATTCGTGAACCTTGCGTCATGACTTGAGATTGCGAGGGGACCATTACAAACCATGGGCAACAGAAAGTCTATTTTTTTCGAAATTGTGTTCGTTAGGATTCTGCACCACAGTACCTGACCTGTTTGCTCACTGTATTTACATTCAGACTACTTCTGCAAAACGGGGTTAAGCTCTCCGTTTTTGCGGTTTAATCTTCATCTTTTATGCATCGTTCCGACGAGCAACTTCCTTTTTGTGATCTGATTAGAGGACTCGTTTCATTTTCCTGCTGTAAGAAACAGCCATTTTTCATCTTCGTCTAGCTGCCTGCTCACCTGGGCGAGTAAAGAGAGCAATCTAGGTGCGTAAAGGAAGTGCTAGAACTTGTGAGTGCTTGGAACAGCTTCGAGTCTGTTTGTTTATTTTTTGTCCTTTTTTTACAAGTGTGTTGACGACAGAGTAAATCAACTTATTGAGCAGCAGAGGTGCACTTGTATCTTCAGTTCCCGCTCTGTTTTAAAATCTCTTTGAAGACAAAACAATTGTTCCGAAATGTTCTTCACGTTTGCGTTGTAGCTAGCTCCATCATGGGCGTCGACTCTAATGAAACGAAGTTAGTGCATCACACGTAGTGAAGGTCATCGTGGTCTTCCTTCCTAGACACTCAACACACCAATGCATGGATAGGGAAGAAAAGTATGGCTCATAATTTAGCGTTTACCATCCCGCAGCCTGTGTGAGTGCCACCATACTCCGGCCCTCTGTGTCTTGTATTAGAGTCATGTTACTTTTCGTTGTTGATTCTAAGCATCCGTGAAATCGTCAGCACCATTATCATCATCTTTACCATCACCATTCAATATTGAAAAGTCAGCACTCAGACATCATTGAACACTGGATTTAAATGAACATTCTCTCTCTCTCTCTCTCTCTCTCTCTCTGTGCAGCGCCCGAGAGACGTCGTTCGTCGGACGAGTTCGTGCTCGTGTCCTCGTCGTCTTCGGACGCCGCGTCGGCCGGCGCCAGTTCCACCGAGGACGAGAAGCCCAGCTTCCTCAACGTCCAGCTTCGACACGTCGAGAAGGCGCCGCCGCTCAACGTGGTTTTCCAGACGCGTGGCGGCGGTGGCGTCGGAGTCGCCGTCGAGCCCGCCCCTCCCCGCGCCGCATCGCCCACGTTGACGTGGAAGAGCCACCGCGAAGACAACGTGGCCGCCACCACGCCCTCGCCGACACGGCTGGACAGACCCTCAGGCGCGTCGGCTAGGGCTGAAAGAGCGGCTGCCAGCAAGAACAAAGTTAGTATAAGCACTTTTTTTTGCTGTAGGAACAATGTGCGCTTTATCTCATCACTGCACCACTTCAGAAGGAATTACGACGCTGGCGGAAATGCAGTGAGGTTGTACCCATCTTCTAGTTCTTAGGCCTGGTTTTTAGAAATGAAAAGCGAAAGAGTATAGAAAGTAGATGCTAGGAAGAAAGAAAAAGGAAGAAAAATAAAAAAAAGAAGTAGATAACCACACTGTCTAAAGTTTATCTCTAAGCTCGGTTGCCTTCAAAAAAATACGCGAAAACAGTTTCGACGGCTTCTGTCTTGAGGACGGACTCGGCACTTCTCCCAGCACCCATTCTTTCGACACAGAGTGATTATCGATCTGTCTAACGAACTGTAACATTTTTGGAGGGACTACAAATGACACCCCATATGCTTCCTTTCGTTTTCGTTAGCAACTATACTTGAATATCACCCGGAAAGGTAATCGATAATTAGGAAATGAAAGCAGTGTTAAACTTGTTATGGACGACAGACTTGCACGAGCACGACAGACTTGTACACAGAGTGTGATGTTGTAAACCGCACGAGATGGCCGGAGTTTGGTGTTGTCGATGTTCCTCTCTTTCTCTCTCTATGTCACACACACACACACACACACACACACGCGCGCACACACGCACACACACAATCACACACACACACACACACACACACACACACACACACACACACACCGCCATTCATCCCTTCCATCACACACACTAGCACGCGCGCACGCAGGCAAACGCACACACTTTCTTTATTTCCTTCTCCAACTGTCAAACCAACGTTTTTCTAAAAACGTTGTTTCAAACTCTCCCCCGTAGCTTTACCCTGCGCAGGGAACCGTGCTGTTATTCTATGATGGTTTGCAATCCGGGCCTTTCTTCTCTCACCTCTTTTGCTTCTTTCCTGTACCTACTGTTTTTATATGGTTGTGTCTGACAAAAGAGAAATCGGACCCCTAGATCCTTGAACAGGGTCTCGTCATAATGTTCTGAAATCATGTAAATGCCTGCAAAGATCTTGCCCTATCTAAAATTGACAATTCGGTCTGCTTGAGTAGAAGTTACGATTGCATTGTAGATTCTTCCAGCTTTTCGGGACATTAGTTCCTGTACCTCTCTTTACCCGAAGTATATGGGAGCTTATAAACTGACACCAGTGGAAATTGACAGGCCCACTATAGGGCATCGTCGACCGAACTAATGAAACCAACAAACAAATAAACCAAGGAAAACAAAGAGGGCAATATTTCTTATTTCTTTAAGTGTACTATGATGAGTTTGACTTGAATCGAAATGAATCGACGTCGACAAGAAATAATTTTCCGTCGGTGGGATTCCACCGAGAGAGTGATTTTTCGTCCACTTTAAGTTCTGTCGAGTGCCTTTTTTTATATACTGTTCCTTTTGGCCTCTACAGCACTAAACCGCGTATGAATTTTCACAAGTAGTTTTATTCTTCAAGTATCAATCACTTTTTCCTCGCGGTTCAGTTGTTCGGTTACACGGGAAACGTTCGGTTCAAGTTTTGGACACAAAAAATTATCTATTGCTGCGGTTGAGTCACATCGGTTTTGCTTCGTTGATGCTGGAACTTTAAACTATGCAATATCTTCTTTCTGCCGCCAGACTGCGTTGGAATCGATGGGCGTGGCGGAGTACCTGACGCCGAAGAAAGTCGAGCTCATCGAGGCTCCGGCACCTGCGACCAAGAAGGACACCGGTGGTGAAGCACGTGGGAGTCCGACCCGAGCCCCTCCTTCCGATCACGGTGAGTGTTGAGCAGAGCGCCTTACGCGTAAGATTAGCAGGCCCTGTGTCGTCTTACGTTTAGGCCCTGAATTCCTCATCAAACGTGAAAACTAACCGTCAGTGTGAACACGAGTGTTGCTAAGAATTATCCTCGCACATGGTGATGCCATAAAACGGTGCAATCAAACCGTCACAAAAAGATTGTGAGGCCACTATGACGTCACATGATACCATCACACGACATCGTCGCTTGGACAAAGGTGGGTCAATTTCGGATGCAGTGCAAGACCATGTCATGTGCGAAATGCTTTTAATGCCTCCGATCTCGGAAACATTGCTTTAACACGTTGAATGCACAGTCATCGGGGGGTGAGTCAGTACCGTCTAATGAGAACAACATACCTTCGCCCTCCAGTCGTCTTACGCAAATTCGTAAGTGACTGTCCGATTTTTCTGGAAGTTGCTTTTGTTGTCGGATACCTGATGGAATAGCAAATTAGCAACCTGAGAACAAAACAAGCGCAGTGCGATATGAATAGATTGTTAACCACGCTGACTGATACCCGTTTATTGTTGGTGGAAGACAGAAGCAGAATACAAACTGCACTCACGTGTGAAAGGTGCAGATCAATAACAACACGAAAAATTTTTTAAAGGACATCATGTACAACTTCGTAGTGGCGATAAAAACGCCAATCATGCCAGGAATACAGCACAGTCACAGCGAAACTTGAAGGACAGGCCTCGCTAACTTCCCGCCCTCTCTTGGGGCGGTTCCTTCAAGTGCACCTGCAAGATACCCGTTGCGACATGAATGACTATTATTTTGCCAAGTAGGGAGTACCCACTATGTCATTATTCATCATTCTCTGGAGGAACTATGCACCCACTACGTTTCTGTATGCAAGTGTGTTGATGGCGCAACTTACATTTGTTAACAGTGCACACAGAACGTTGATCATTGATGATTGATTTAAGTGTGCTATTTCAGAATCGTTAGGGTGCTCTCTTGCCGGTCATTCATGCACATACCAGTCTATCCCACATATTTCTTCCCACAAGCAAAAGAAATCGAATACACCGTGACAGTTTTGCAGTGCAAAAGGTGTACTTGTTGTGTTTTAAAGACGATAGTCTTTCTTGGGGACCTTCGACGTAAAAATTTGGTCTGTCTGTCTGTCTGTCTGTCTGTCTGTCTGTCTGTCTGTCTGTCTGTCTGTCTGTCTGTCTGTCTGTCTGTCTGTCTGTCCGTCCGTCCGTCCGTCCGTTCGTTCGTCTGTCTGTCTGTCTGTCTGTCTGTCTGTCTGTCTGTCTGTCTGTCTGTCTGTCTGTCTGTCTGTCTGTCTGTCTGTCTGTCTGTCTGTCTGTCTGTCTGTCTGTCTGTCTGTCTGTCTGTCTGTCTGTCTGTCTGTCTGTCTGTCTGTCTGTCTGTCTGTCTGTCTGTCTGTCTGTCTGTCTGTCTGTCTGTCTGTACACCCTTACCGGTACCTCAAACGGCCGTTCCCACCCCCAGCGCCCGCCAATATTGCTCAAGATTCAGCGTTCATACTTGTGCGATTGTCAATTAAAAAGCAATCATTGCGCATATCTGAGGCATACCGTACCAACGCATCGATGTCTTGTATGTGTGCCTTTATACTGGAGAAGGCACACACAGTTAATTCTAAGAACCGTTGCGGTAAACGCGCTGCGGACAGTGCAACACGGCGCTCAAAAAGGCAAGTGTTACCAAAGCTCATCTAAAACGACACGGCGGTGGCACTTGCCCATCGCTTTGCGTTCTACACCTTCTCGCCTCCGAGAATGGCACGCATCTGTCTCCGCAGGCGCGCACGCCTTCCTTCATTTTCGAAAATAACTGCCAGATGGCGCTCGTGTCTAACGTGCCTCGATGCGCTCGTTCGCCTCCGCTGCACGCTCGCGGCACTGCAACGCAGCGCCTCCAGAATACCATTCACTGATTTTCTTGCGCAGAGCATCAAATAAATGCTTTGTTCACTCTCTCCAGACGCATGACTATCGTCTTTCGACGGCATTTGCAATGTAACATGCAGATCCCGGGCCAATTGTTTCACAGAACAACGATGAATAAGCTTGTAACAAACTTATTGAGCTTGAGTAATATTTCCGGAGCGGAAATAATGCAATATATCTCTCGATTGATCGATATGTGGGGTTTAACGTCCCAAAACCACCGTATGTTTATGAGAAACTCCGTAGTGGAGGGCTTTGAAAATTTCGACCGTCTGAGGTTCTTTATTGTTCACCCAAATCTGAGCACACGGGCCTATAGCATTTTCACCTCCATCGAAAAGGCAGCCGCCGCACTGTCACCACTGTCACCACGGTGGGGCTACCATCACTCGAGCACATTGTCCTATCGACACGTGTTCTTGACGTACTGGTTCTTCTATGGACTCATATAATGACGTGAAGGCAGCATAATCAAATCATAATTAAGCCTAAGTAGTAACGATGCAGCTTGGGTGTAATTTCTTTCTGAACATGCTATGCAGCATCCTGTTATGTATTGAGGTCCATGTTTAGGTACATGTCAAAGCTCCCCAGTTGGTCGGAATTTTTAGAGCCTCCCCACTACGGCGTCTATCATAAACATATCGTGGTTTTGGGACGTTAAACTCCAGGTATCATCATATTCATGATATATGTACAGACCACGTTAATGTGCCAACAGAATCTTCGCGCCCCAGTGACTCCGTGTTAGTGTTTCAACATGGCTGCTTCAGTATATCAGTGCAAGCCACCGATTCCAACTTGGAGGGCGCATTTTGTACATAATAAAACTGTTGGGTTTGTTTTTTTTACAAGTGTCTAACGTTGTACAATCGCTTGCGTGCAGTTTCACGAGGTGGCATCAGGGGTGGTCCTCCGCTACGAAGGAGCTCGAGCGTCCAGATGCGTAGTCGTGAAGTCATGTCGACGGGTCGGGCGTCGCCGTGGGACACAACGGACTCGGCCGTTACACCATCCTGGATCCTGGAGGCCGAGCGCAAGAAAAGGAGCGGCATAGACTGGGCTCGCTTAGGTGAGCGAGGGGGGCCGGATTAACTGCTAGCGGCATTAGGCAGTACCGACTGATACCGTCCCTCCGGGCTGACTGAGCGAATGTATACGCCATGAGCCAAGCCCGCGACTAAAGCACAGGAAAATGGCCAAGCACCCCCCCCCCCCCCAAATTGTTAGTATAAAAATACGTCATTAATATTAATCTTCATTCTAAAATGGAAAAATATAAAATATTATTAGGAAAGTTATCCGAATTGTATACTACAATTTTCACCAAAAGTAATTAATGAAGAATAGGTGTTTCCCTGAAGTATAGTCAAGGCTTTCTACAGGTATTTCTCTCCTGCTTCCCACATAGCGAAAAAAAAAATTGCCTGTGGTTCAGGCGTGAGCGATGCGAAAGAAACGAGTGATTATGCCTTCACGAGAAGGGGCCATACAAATACACTGGTCTTGAATAGCTATCGCGCAAATAAGACACAATGGTGGAAAGATGGTCCCGGAGGGATACGTTTGTTATGAGAGAAGTATTTCAAGTGTACCACGATATTAGTATCCATCGTGGGTTGATGGAAAGAGAGAATGGAAGAAGCATTCGAGAGTAAAGAGACAGTTTGGCGTCACAATATACACCGTGAGAACTCACTCAACAAAAATAAATTACACCACTTTCACCTAGCTTCCCTCCGAACGCTTCGAATAATATTTATTCCCGTGGTACGTGGGATCTGCCAAACTTTTTGTTGTTGTTTTCAGTGCAGTAGTGAGCGTCATCGGCGATGAGGTGATTTTCCAATGAAGTTGTCCCGCTTTCTCGCAGACAAATCTTTGTCCCAGACCGGTGGCAAGCGGGCGACAAACTTGTCCAGCGAATGTCTTCACCAGCCGACTTCGGCCACCGAAGTAGTGCCTGACTGGCTGAAGGAGATTCGAAAAAAGAAACAGGAGGACGCCTCCATCAGGCTCTCGAGGAGTTCAGGTGAGTTATCCACGCTAACACGAAAGAAAAATACCTTACCTAAGAGTGGATTCCTAAAGAATTTGACCACGACTGCACCTTCTTTTGTCTAGAAATTAAAAAAAAAAACCCTGTTGAGGTTACTCCTCATGGGAAGTCTCCCTAAGTAAGTTTCCTGGTTCTTATTAGGCCTTATATTACGTGATGTACACTTTGTGTGAAAAGTATATTGCTGAGCAACAGATAGATGGGTGAGTGTGTTTGTGTTTCTATCGTTGTAAAAAGGATGCAGCGCTAGAACGAATACAAAGGACGAAATGAAAAGAGTACATAGACTGTGTACTCACTACTGTTACGAGTGCAGCGCATGTCGTGTCTTAATTTCGTCATTTGCATTTTTTATATCTCTGCCCCTTTTTTGCAGCAATATGTACGTGGGAAAGGTGTTTTGTCAGACGTCTTGTTCTGCACTTCGAACTATCATCTTTGTGCAGGACAACCATCCTCGTACAGTCAGTATGACGTACTCATCTCATCATCTAGATTAGGAAAACTTCTGAGGTTGAGCAGGCCAGATGAGCTGAAATTAATGCTAATAACTTCTCATGCTTACCAGGCCTTGGATCGTGATGCAGACAGGCTCCTGTGCACACCACTGCATAGATTTCAACGGCTCTAGGAGTTTCATTAATGCGACGAAAATAATGTTGACGTTTTTTTTGCGATTTTTGCTCAGCCTTTTCTATCACTTATAGCTTTGACTGCTGAAAAATTAGTCTACTCACTGGCCATGTCGAACTGCCATATCATATGATACCATATAACCATGTCATATGACCATACTTGCACGTAGCACTTTAGCGCGCCGCATAGCATTGCCATAACTTGGCTCAATGGCAGAAGAGCTGTTTTGAATCCAGGTTCAAAGGAATCTTCTGTGTGCCTTTAGGGAGCCACAAAATTGGCTCAGTTACGTTTCATCTACCCTCTAATTTGTTCTCAAAGGGTAGCAGGTATACCACGCATTGAAAAATCACCGGCACTCTTTTAGCATCCTGTGTCGTTAACTTTATGAACATATGCACGTTGCACTAATGTGAGTGTGCATACATTTAAGCTGTTTACAAAGAACATACAGGTACATGACTTGGTGCTGCCCAGCACTCGCTAAGTCAATGACACCTACAGGCACGGCAGAACTGCGCTCACTCAGTCGCTTTAACTGTGTAGTGTCTGTGGTCCCTCACCTGCTCTAGTTGAGCATTTAAGCATAGAAGAGCAAAAATCAGCACATTCATAATCTGCCTGCTGAGCAGTTTACTCACCAGCGCTTTAAAGGGCGAACTCTTACTTTTGTATGAAAGCTTCAGTTTCATGTCGCAAATATTAGGGTGTAGGTTGTCTCGGGAAAGCTGAAAGACTGTCTTCAGTGATAGATACCTAAAAGCGTCAAGAATTTACTATGGTCAAGACTCGTACCATAGTGAGCGTTAAATGTGGTCTCATCTCTATAAGGACCTCTTCAGAAAGCACAGAGATTGTCTGCAGGGACCATCATAAAAGCCTTGACCACCTGAGAATGTCTATGTCTTAATGATGCTTAACAAAGAGATATTGGCATATTTAAGCACTGGCACTGGGCTGGAGGTACAGACGATAGTTATAGCGCGAGAACAAAACGACGACACAGAGACAAGAAGGACACGAAAGACACGAGCGCTAACTTCCAACTGAGTCTTTACTTTTCTGTTTCGTTTTGTTATAAATTTTTCTTTGCCATTTTTCTGTGCTTTTGTTTTTTGTCTTCGTTTTTCTCTTCCTCATGTTCTGCTCTTTGTGCCATATGGTTTTTATCACATGGTTACTGTCTCCTCTATATATTTTCGTGCTCTGCGCAATAAACTCAGTTGGAAGTTAGCGCTCGTGTCTTTCGTGTCCTTCTTGTCTCTGTGTCGTCGTTTTGTTCTCGCGATATAACTATCGTCATGCCATACCAACTAGCCCAAGTTGCCACACTTCGGAGGTACACGTTTACGTTTCAGTCAAAGGAGGTGGTATTCGCAAAGCTTTATTTACTTATTTATTGTATCCTCAAAGGTTCCGTATAAAACTTTACATCAGGGGTGGGCGACATAAAAAAGGCAGTATCAGAAGTAATGGTTAAGATACAGCTGAGTCAGCTTCTTGGATGGCATTGTTGAAGCGCGCAGAAGCGTGGATGACTGCCGCGTCTTCTGGAAGGTCATTACGGTCTCGGGTGGTGCGCAAGAAGAATGAATGCTGAAATTATGTGGTGTGAGCACGTGGCATAATCACAGTGTTTGGATGACGTGTGCGATGACCTCGATGGACTGGTTAGATGAGCTGGTTGTCACGTATGGCTCAATGAAAAAAATGTAAAAAAACAGAGACGCGCAATATGACGATGACGAAGAGCGAGGGCAGGGCTTTAATTGGTTTTTTAGGTTGAGGATGCTGGAGTAATGGGAGTAATCTGTAGCAATTAATCAGGCTGCACGATTCTGGACAGACTCCAGGATTTTAGTATGATTACTTTGGTAGGGGTAAAATACGGCAGATACGTATTCAAGTTTAGGTCTATAGTATGTGCTTTTTTCTATTTGGCTTGCTGCCATGGCTGATGTCCATCGCCAAAATCGGCTGGCACATTATCTCAAAACCAATTCTAGAATAACAGGCTTCTGTGAGTACGGACAGCTCAATCACCGTAACTGCCTGTTTAAACATGGTCCTGCGCCGAAAGTGCACGTAGAACGCCTTTATTATCAAAGTCCCATACAGGACCGAGGCCTCGCCCTGCGCAGTAGACATAAATGTACCCTCGTGCCCTGCTTTATTCGTCCTCCCCGCTTTATTCGCCCATGGTTCATCTATTCTACCTTTTTAAACAGGCTCTAGTCCCGGGGCACCCTGTTCTCAGTGTGATGTAGGTGACGACTACGCGGCCAAATCGCCGACCGACTCTGTCAGTGTCACGCCGGACCAGTTCGCCATCGACAGCCTCGAAGAAGAGGCCCAACAGGGCCCACTCAACCACGATGACGACGACGACGTCTACGAGAACTTTGACCCTCAAGACTGCGGAGTGTGTAATGGCCACCGCGGCAGTTCATCTCCCGAAGGTGCCTCCTTCAATCGCACGAACAACCCACTCACTTCTTAACGGCCTGTCGTCCTTTTCCTTGGGAGTTCTAACACGCTCGACTCGACTCTCACTGAGGTGGTCTCTTTCTTTCGCAGGGCGAAAAAACAAAACAAAACAAAACGCGCTGTTTGTTCTCCGTGACCTGCCTGAAACTTGTGGCGTGGTTGCTAACTTGTTACTCTTTCTTTCTCTGTGTATGTTGGTCTCGAAAAATTTTTTTTTCTCACACGACTCGGTCACGAGGTGAGGGAATGCGGAATGCGGATGTGTCTGGGTACTTACTGGCTCCATTTGGAGAGAAGAGTTCTCTGTGTTGTCACTTTCTGTGCTCATGTGGGCTGTTCTCTGACCATTGAAGACGTCATGGTGATGGCTGGCTGTATTCTTTCTGTACTGCTCGTTTTCGTGCTGTTTGACATAATTCCGTACAATCGGGATACTGACATCGTGGATTACCGGCACTCTGACTGCCTCCGTTTTTCTGGATGAATAGCCTGTCACGATCTTCACATTGTTTCGGAAGCATGTTCCTTTAAGTGAAGCATGGATGTAATGGTCATATTGTTCTGTATGAAAATATTTTCAGATGAAATGGTGGTGACTACTTTGTTTGCGTATCCTAACAACGACGTTTTCTCATAGCACGATGAGCTCAGCTTGACGATTTTCATTTCAGTCGAGACTTAAGGTGAGGTGTATCAGTTAGGTTTTTTGAGACAAGTTTATAATTTACTAGCTTATGTTGCAAAGCTCTATGCATCAGCGTCAAGAATATTAGTAGCTTGTGCAGAGCTTGTAACTAGGGCGATTCGATATCCGCTGACAACCTCGTTTTTTCAGTGCCGTCTCTAAACTCAGCTGTGGAACCTAAGCTATTTCCTTTTTTTGGGGGCAGCTCAGTTATTTGCACAAGTGGCAGCTTTTTGTTTAGTTCGTATTGATAAACCGAAAATGTTCAGTTAGCTTATCGTCAATAACGATGCGTTAGAAGTAAATATGTATCCAATGTTTCTACGTATAGTTGTATGCACGGACAGAGTTAAAGGGACACTAAAGGCAAATATTAAGTGGACGTTGATTGTTCAAAAAGCAGTCCAAAAACCTCGTAGTGTTACTTTCGTGCCAAGGAAGTGTTTATATTGAAATAAAATCAAGTTTCAGTGGTTCTCATCGAGTTAGCGCACTTCAAATTTCCCGCCGGACCGTCTCACGTTACTGTTGCCGTGCAAAATCAACACCTCCTAAAAATTAGGAGGTGTTGGCAAAACGCCGCCCGGCTTTATTACACGGCCGCCGACACTAGTAGCAGCCGAACAAAAGCAGCGGCAGCCACAGCAGAAACAACGGCTGCCATAGGCTCCAAGATGGCAGACGTGTTTTGGTTCAACTGGACCTCGGCAGATGGCATGACCTGTCCAGTTTAACCAGGGGAAAATTGAATTTTTCAACCTCTCGCGCCATATTCCCCATATTTACGTCCGGTGGCTCTTTATTTTATGAATGAAACAGAAACAAACAAGCAGAATTTTATTAAGTTTCTTGATGCACCGAAGGTTCTTTATTTAGTGCAGCTAGTTCGATTACTAGTGAATACTTGTAGGCGGTTCGTACGACGTGATTGGGATCATTTTGAGAATATCCTATCGTAGTGCATGTGTTCACGTGCATTTACTTTAAATTATTGACAAGTAGGGCACTCCTGTTGATAATAGTGTCGTTCTAGAGGTTGTCATACATTGAGCTTTCATCCTCACGTAAATTCTTATTTCACTTTAGGGTCCCTTTAAGTCATCAGATTGAAGTCAGAGCTACGCCAGTAGTCATCAATCAAGAAAACCTAGTTAAGAGATTCTTCTTGACACTACAATATTTGAGCAGCCAGTACCGAGCATTCCTCTAAAAGGATCGGCACAGGCATCGGGGTGGGAGCTTCATTTTAATTTGTTGTTGTAATTGTAGAGCAGGATGATCAAATCGTTTTCGTTATGACGCATTAGGGGAAAGTTCACGGCCATTTCACCGTCTTGTCATGTGACATGGTGGGCTTTGAAGAAGGAAAGCAGAGAACAGGTTCATGTATTTGTTCCTAACAAATAGGCACATGTTGACATCGAGTGAGAGGTGTATACCTGTGGCTCTTACAAGCTTTAGTCCTCAATACTTAGGAACTTGTGCTCGCGAAGTCTAGCTGTAGTTTTTTTTTTTTTTGAGAGTTCGCCCTTCGGCATAATATTTTTTATTAAAAACTACACATTCAAATTTGCTTCCTGTATAAATTCAAGTAATGAGTGGTGGCGAGATTCAAGAATTCAGTCGCCAAGATCGAGTGGTCGGCCAGGCCTGAGGCCTGTTGCAAGTAGGTGATGACAAGGCCTTAATCAGGTAGCAGGAAATTAATTCTGTTCGGTACGGGCCCCTGTAAGGCATGGCAAAGCCGCGACACATGCCCACAGTTCTTTTCTTGCGTGCGCTGTCGATTTGCCAACAGAATTCAGTGAGACTAGAATATGACCACAAGCAATGACGAAACCCTTGTTTAGATATAACAAAGTAAAATCTGTAGGATGAGTTATACCATCTCGATAGCATATGACAAAATTTGACAAATTCAGTAAAATAACATTGATATCGAGATGATAACAGAAGACAAAAAAAAACGCGAGACTTAAAGAAACATGGGGAAATAAACAGGTGCATAACTCACCTGTAACAACAAAGAAAAGTAAGTTGATGAATTGATAGATCTGAAAAACGTGCGCCTAATGACGAGACTAAAGGAGGTGGTGAGTGGAGCATATTTTACTTGTCACTAAGAGAGACTGAAAGCCGTATACACAAGAAAGCATAAAAAAAACGCCCGCCTCGAAAAAAATTGACTGGTTCGTTTGGCTTAGGTCAACGAATGGTTGACGTAGACGTACAGGTTGTCAACACAAGTCCAACCACAAAACCGCGATGAGCCTGCCCTTGACGTTTATCAGATAGCCATGTCAGCTTAGCTCCGCTCGATGCTAAGTATTTTTGCTACGTTGAGACAAATGCTTGGTTTATGAAAAAAAAAATCGCTTTTTCTTTCAATACGTTCATGCCAACGTGCCAGTACTTTCAGGTTTCAATTACGACAAGTGACGCAAATGCATGTTCGCATAGCGGCGTTAATTACATTGGAGGGCCCCTGCAACACTTGTCCAAGTAATCATGGAATGGTTTCATCACAGTAGTTTTTTGTTCACGAATTGAGTGTCTGGAAAATATTTAGAATCCGTCAAATTCGAGCGAAGTTATTGGGATTTGTCGCATGCTTTACACAGGCTCTGCAACGTTTCTTTCAAAGAACCATTAATTGGCTTCATTAGAGGAAACTACTGCCTCAAGAATCAACCACTGCAAATATTTTTCATAATTCATCAAGTACTAAGTGGAGTCACGGAGCTTTGTCATACGCTGTGATTGCTTTCGCTCTTTTCTGGTCCTGGGGAGTTCGCTGGCAGCTAAGCTCGGATAGTGCGCATCGATGTGCCCCTCCCCCTCCCTCAGGGTGCTGCCATTTTTTCAAATGAGAATATAGCCGCGACGCCATTTTTCGCCCCGCGTCTCATGCATCTCAGCGGAGTCGCCATCTACAGGGCGGTGAAACGCTGGCAAAGCGCCGTGAGCTAGAACATGGCAGTTGCGTCGCAGTATATGCCGCTGATGTCCTCACCCTGAAACGGAGAAAATGTGCATCAAAGCATCCTAGGCTGGGAGGAATGGCACGAACGAAATAAGTTACGTCTCGGGCACGTCAGTATACCTTGAGCGCTTTTGGCTTATTTTTCTTCGAACTGATGGCTTACCTTCAACGTGATGGCGAGGCCGCGTGAGCTCCTGGTGGTCTCCGGCGGGGGCCGCGGTAACTATGTAGCTTCCCGATGCTCAAGTTAGCCAATGGCCGTCAACTTGGGTATAAGGCGGGGTCATTTGAGTATATGAAACCATTTGTAGAGAGGACAGAGAGCGAATTCAGGTGAAATTGAGAATTTATTGTAAATTCTGCTGCGTGGTGTACTATAATGTTTGAGCCGCATACTTTTAGGAGCCTCGACTACTGAGCGGCAGCGTTTGCTGGGTCCCTTCAAAAAGTGTTGCAGGGTCCCTTCAAAAACACGCAAAAGTGGTTAAGTTTTGGAAATGAGCGGAAGTAATGAGGTGGCACAAATGAACACTGCAGATGCGTTGGTAGATTTAGGCGGTCGCGGACCCTAAGCATTTGGATAGCATGGAGTATACGACTGTTGGCGTTTTGAGAACATATCAGCTCATTCGCCTAGACAGGATGAGGAGGGCACTGAATAGGGCTTAATATGTCAAAATAGGTGATTCAAGGGGGAAAAAAAGTCAGATCTGTGTTGCAGCACAAAGAATGCGCTAAGAATGGAACAAAACGGGAAAAAAAATCACTCCGGCGTACAGATGACCTTCCATGTGCGGTGTTGCTGGAAAGCCTCAACTCCGGCGGCGCGGCCAACGTCCCCGAGTACGGCGGCCCGCGGGTACCGAGCAGCCGTCGAGAAGACTCGGTCGGCTGGCCCGACAACCTGAGCGCTCTGCTGGACGAAATCTTCAGCGAGGCCGAGGAGTCGTGCACCACTCCGTTCCCGGCGCTGCTGCCAGCGAGCGAGTCGGCTGCGGACGCCCTGACTGCACCTTCACAGCAACAGGACGAGCGAGGTGACGCGGAGATTTACGTCAACGTTCCCCTCAGGGTTGCCCGACCAGTCGAAGACGTGGAGGAAGAAGACGCGTCCAAGTCGCCCGCGCTGGTCGAAGCGGCGGAGCGTGGCGAGACCGGTAAAAGCTTGCAGACAGTTGACGGCGTGAACCGAGCTCCTGCCGCCGCGGTTGCCACTCCAAGTATTGCGGCCATTCACGCCATGCACTCGTCCAAGCAGGCGCTCATGCAGGAGCTGAAGCACGTGCTTCAGAAACGCTACACCATGGAGGTCCTCAGAGGTAATCCCCAGCGCCTGGCAGTATTCGTGTGTGTGTTCCCGTCGGCGCTTGCCAGACCACCTTCGCTGCCACGCTCTCGGGCGTTCCAGTGTCGGTGTTGACGCTTCCTCTTCTGTTTCTGCGAGCTTGTTGTCCCGGTGCACAACAGGACACAGTACCGCCGATGTGCGGTGTGAAACTTGCGAAGCAAGCATACAAAATAGGTTAAAGTTATAAGGCGTGTTAATCACGAAAGAAATGTAGCTCTCGTTTGAAATATCATTGATGTAAAGAAAGTTACACTGCAACCATCCTGGTCTAATCGCGAATCATTGAGTTATCTTTGGATCAGCCAACAGTGAGATATGGTAACTTAGCGGACAAAATTGTACATTGCTTCTCGATTTTCAGCAAGCGGCTTGGCTGAAGCGGCCACTGAAAAAATAGCACAGTTTGAAAAAAAAACATAAGAGAATGCTATACTCATCAATGCCTGAACCGTGACCGCAATGCTGTGAAGCGTCACCTCTGAATGCAGTCGGAGAGAGACAGACAAGTTGGAGGCAGGGGAGGTTATTCAATGCGTTACCCTGCGCTGGCGCGGGGAAATAACAGAATAGAAAAAGCGAGTCAATTTGCTAATAAAGCAAATAAAGTCGGCATCTATAATCGTATCACGCATTCTGGTTAAGAATGCGCCGTTTGAAAAGACGAATAACATTAGAATATGTGCTCTTTTCTTACTTTTGGTGAGTTGGAAAGGAGGCAGAAAGGTGGGATGGGAGTCCCGTCATCAGAGCAACGAAATATTATCTATAAATCAATTTTTTTTCATACGGCATGACCATTGTTTTCGCCAACGACTCAACAAAATTTTAGAGGGTATATATGAGTATCAGCCAACGCCAACGTTTTTTTATTTACTTTAATGCTTCATTTGTATGCAATACAAAAGTATTACATGCCCACACAGGACCAGCACAAGCCCTCCGCTTCTGCCTTGCACTCTCTCACCTCGTGTGTCGTGTGACCGCACTGTTTTTTACCCCAGAACGTCCCTCGAAAGCTACCCTGTTTTCTTCGCGACAGCGCTTCTTCGAAATTGCGTGGTTGCATAATTCGTTCACTTTTTCTTCCCCCTGCAGAGGATATTCTGAATGAGGCTAACGTTATCGACAGTGCCACACCGCGTCCTCATCCCCGTAGCCCAACCGAAGCACTTAGGAAGACGCCGCCCATCGCTGCTCAGAGGTCCACCGAACAGCCGACGAGCACCGAAGTCAGCGGCGGTGGTTCTTCCATTCCGCCGCCGCCTCCCATGCCTCCGAGCGATTTCTGGTCAAAACCCAAGGAAGTTTGGTTCAAACAGCAGGTGCAGAAGCCCGGAGCTGGCGTCCTTGTTGCCCCTGTCTGTCAGCGAGACAGCGAGACTCAGACACACCTCGCGGATTACGGTGCCCAAGTCACATCGCCAGTTCAAGCCTTCAGCCCAGCTTCAATGCTGCACGCGATGACGCCGTTCGCAACCTACACTCGCCCCTTCGTCACTCCCACTGGAAGCCAGGTGCTTCTTCTAGACGACCGTTCGGTTCAACTTCAGTCAGGGCCTCTGTACGCGATGCCCATATACGCGGGCACCACCCCTACATCTACATCCGATCGACCCTTACCGCTGCCTCCACAGTCGGCGACCGGAGTATTTCCAGCGACTCCCGCCGTACTCGTGGCTCGCGACGACGACCGTTTTGCCAAGAAGGTGCCCATGGAGTCCAAGTCAACCTCGACAGACGGCCACTTCGGTCCTACTCCGAGCCCTGCACCAACGGCTTCCGGAACGACGAATGTCGGCGACACTAAGAGCCTCCTCGACGAAGTCGAGAAGAAACTGGAACAGGACAGGAAGCCTCCGGATGAAAGTCGGTCGCGAACCGTGACTCCCGCCTCTGGAGGCGGAGTGTCCAAAATCACAATGGTCGAGACGATGACCATCATGGAGACGTTGGAATCTACGACAGTGTCGAGGCGCGCCATCGATGAGACATCCCTCAAGTCCATCTGCGGTCGCTCCGAAAAAGAGGATGTCTTGTCGGGCCTCTCCGACTCCCCGATCCCTTTTGCCGACGACGATGACGTAATGGAAGAGCTCGGATTTTCGTCAAGGGTCGAGTCGAGGTCCGCCTCTCGGGCCGAAGAAAAGAGCGAAGTGGTGAGTGACGAGAAAGTCACCATGTACTCGTCGACGAGAAAGCATTCCCTGCCCCGTACAGAACACAAGGAAATGGCTCAGTTGAGGGACGTTAAGTCACCACCTCTTTCGAAGCAGGTTAATGGTGAGCACGCAACACTGAAGCCGGCTTCGCCACCTCGTGTTCCATCGCCACAGGAATCCTCCACGCCACCACGAGCCGCGACGCCTCCGCTTGCATCGGTGAAGGAGCCATTGCTGAACGGCCACGGCAGTCCGCCTTGTAGTTCTTCTCGTAGTCCGCCACACAGTCCACCCCGCAGTCCACCTCGCAGTCCACCTCTGGAGACGTCATTTGACGCGGTGGACAGGGGTTTCCACATCGAACCACTCAAAAAGAAAGTCCCGAATGGGGTGACTGTCTTGTCCAGCTCTAAAGGAGAGTCCATCACCTCCAAGTTCCAGAGGCCGTCATGCATCAGTCCTTCAAGCTCTACAGTTACAACAGGTAAACATTCGTTTTCTATGGTGCTACAATGTAAGTGGCATATAGTTCGCTGCTCAATGAAAACATGTGATGAGAAGGGATAAAGTGATAACATACTGCTTTCTAGCACAAAAGGAATGAAGCTTTTGCTGTACCAGATAGGGACACAGAGGAGGCACGAACGCATGAGTTCCGACTCACTACAGCTTTTAAAAGCTGTTGTAAGTTAGTAATCTCGCACCTCCTACCTCTACAGTATCCTTGTCTTGGCGCTAAAAGCTTCATTCATGTCCTAGAAGCATGCCCGAACGTGGTGACCTCACAGAACAAAGTAGCTGATTTGACGGGGTAGGTGGACAACCATTCACTAATTTTTTTTCGCAATCTCTTGATGGTAAATTTCGTTTCTAATTTGTGCGCCGTGTATCACTGAGCACTAAAGGCGTCTCACTGAAGTTTCACGTCCTGTAACCAGAATATTTCCTTTACTACATCAACAAAGGCAATTGCATTCCTGTCGCAGTGTTTTCAGGTAGCGATCTGCACCTTAAAATTAATCTAAGTATAACTTTCTATAAGAAATAAGCAAGAAAAGGGCCTTTTAACTTCCCGTTTCAAGGAAAAGAAAAGAAAGGGGAGCACTTGCCACCTTCTGACTTAACAAGCTTCAGCTAAGACGAGGTTTCAGAACCGTGTTGCAAAATGCGCGTAAGACGAGTGAACGCTATCATAAGAAAATAAAAAATAAAAGCAGCCTCATTATAAAATGGATGCTTACTTTTTCGTCCGTCTGCGTGAAGGTCCAGACGGAACGCTCAGGGGAGCCCACGCAAGAACCGCGGCTCAAACTTTCGCCGCCACCACGAAGGAATATTGCAACGGTGATGTCCGCCGACCTCTGGGACCGTTCAAGGCGACCAAGTCTATGAGCGACTCCAACCTGGGTGCGAGGATGAGATCTCCCACGAAGCGACCCACGACTTCTCAGGCCACACAGACTCCGAACGGTGTGCTTCCGACGTTCCAGAGGCGAGGCGAGAGCGGCTTCGGAGGTCGAGCCATGGGCGTGCAGACGGACGACCGGATCGAGTCGTTCCTCCGAGACACGCTGCGCAGCTCGGCCAAGGAGGTGGAGTTTGTCACCAAGGTGGACAGCAGCCAGCCTTCCAAGACGCTGAGGAAAAAGGTCACCACCAAGATCCTGCGCGGCACCAGTGGCAAGGTTGGCGGCGTGAGGGAGATCATCGAGGAGATCTACGGTGAGTGGTAATCGGCAGAACTTATTGGTCGGTAATCGGCATCAATATTCAACACAGATGCACGTGCAGTCGCTTAAGAAACTCAGATGAGCACGAACACACACAAAGAGACAGAAATGAGCACGATCGTTTACTCAAGGACAAGCAAACAATGGGAAACGTTGCAGGCGTATTCTCAGTCGTTGGGCCATGGTTTAGCGAACGTGAATCCACCTGTTCTGTAGTATGATGCACACATATTCCGCTGCACCTTGTCAGATCGTGTGTGGGACTGCAGTAGCTCTTGGAATATGAACTAGGTGACATGATACGGAATCATTTGCTCGCTCAATGATTATGACTTATGTTGTCAAGTTTTGTTATGAAATGCACTTAACTGTCGAAATTGGCGAAGTTGTGCTTGGTGATATGGCGCAAAGTATTGACCTTTTCAGGCACCACAGTCCAAGTTCATCTGGTTGTTAAAATGGAAAAGTGACAGCTGGCCCTTGTTTATGCACGTATGGGACTTACAGTAGCAATAAATAAATAAATAAATAAATAAATAAATAAATAAATAAATAAATAAATAAATAAATAAATAAATAAATAAATCAGTCAGTCACTCAGTCAGTGAGACATCAATCGATCGATCGATCAATCAGTAAATCATTCAGTCAATCAACCAATCATTCATTCATTCAATAAATCAATCACTCAATCAATTAATCACTCAATCGATCAATCAGTCAGTCAATGTAAAGGTAATGATATCAGGAAATACAAGTACAAGCCAATTAATCAATAAAATTGACACCTGACTTGCAGACCAGTCGTCGGTGGTAGTCCGTCCCAGCCCCGCAGTGAAGAACGTAACCCGCAGCGTGCAGCAGACCAGCGACGGCCAGAAGTACCTGACCACGGTCATCACGGAGGCGCCGCCCGCAGGACGCTCGAGGCGCAACCGGAGAAGGGGATTCGTAAGTTTCGATACTAAATTATGGCTCCGATGACGTACTTACGGCTCCGGCAATTCAATGCGGTCGTCACAGTAACGAAGCAATAGCCTTTCAGATCCGCGACTTGTCATTCTAAACAACCAACGAGATCTAACAGATCAAGCAATCCTACTTCTCAAATATGAATTATAGACACATATCTCGCACCTTTTTCACGAAGTTTCCGAAACACCTTTTTATAAGACGTCCATCACGCTTTGTGCACTTTTGTAACTGACAAATAGCATTTTTCGTACGGTGCAGCATATGATGGAAGTGGACTGGTAGCGGGTTTGATACCCTCGGCGTCTATCGCATTCTGATGGAGGCGAAATGCTGAAGGCCCGTGCACTATGCAATTTCATTGCAACAGGTGGCCGAACTGGCCCCGATTACGCTATCGCCTTCTACGCTTCAGGTCTAAGCATTCTCGAGCCTCTTTTACTTCATTTTTTTTTTCGAGCGTGTGCCTCGAATTCCAGGTTTCTGTGGCTTGATAGCCTTAAATACCCTTCTAATGATTTTATTTTACGTCCAAGACCTACCCTTAGGCATGATAATTTGTAGCATCAAAACTACACATGCAAATTTGCCTTGAGTACGAAGTCGTACATGGAACGTTGGTTAAGTATGCATATCAAGTGGTCGAGGTTGGAACTGATTTAAGGACATGAACCCTTTGGTGTGCCACCTACGAAATACGGCCTGTGGAGGCATCATACTCACACGACAATACTTCAAAGCACTCGATGTTCAATTGGAGGGAAAATACGGTCATAATACATCGATTAGTGAGTTTTATAGTTCTTAACCTTTCATTCGTAATTGAATATCTATTTTTCTCTTTCCTGATTGACACAGGGTGATCCAGACACGCATATCATCATGGTATGACGTTCTCTACAAGACAGCGTCACACGAGACTGCAGTCAGCCTTTTCGTGCATCGTGACTAAGTCATATATGTAGACATGTGACGTGGCCATCGGACAGAAGCCAACCATGACGGCACGTTACCTCTCGACGGACTCTGTGGTTTCCATTGCCTTTGCTTGGCGAGAAACACTTAAGGAAGTGCTTTACCATTGTGCTTTTATGTCTCGTTTTCAGCGCTTCTAAAGCCACGTCTCAAGATCGAATACTGTACGAGTGACATGCAAACGCCGTGTTTGCACATTGCTTTGCCCTGGAGCAACGTCACACTGTTCTTACAAGCGGCGCTCTTCATGCCATGCAACAGCCACGGGTGTGCGAAAGTTCCGACCATTGTGTCCATTTTATTGTAGCTATTTTCGGCGGATGGTACTTGCAAAATCCGAGATCTATGACGTCTCCAGATATCGAGTGATGTTCTCAAGGCAGCTGTGTGAATATAGTTTTTAGCGAGTTTGTTGAAACACTACCCCCCCCCCCCCCCGGTAATTTATATTGGCCATTCTAGGGGATCTTGCAAACATTGCAAACAGAATGCGGGGGGGGGGGCTGCTATTATTACAGAGATATCCCTGAAGGAGTCAGCTATGAGGTCAGCCCTTTGACATTCCACGGAGTCAATGGGGGTGGAGGGGTAGAAGGAGCACGACATGAGCAGGGTAGATGCTACCTTGTACCGATGACGTCGTTATCGTTAGTGTTGCAGTCCCCGCCCCTCTAAATAAAAACGAGGAGGCAGCTTGTCGCCCCTGTACAAGCTGCAGCCGCAGCAATGTGTTTGAGCTGCGCGCCATCTTTTAACGTGCGCAGTCTACACCGACGGTCGCCAGGCGGCGCTAAAAGTCAAAGGGTGGACTTTCAGTCGGACCAAGCTTCGACGCCAGCCCTAACTGGACAGTCTAGTTAGCCTCGTGCTCATTTCACACCCATAGATAAGACTGAAGCCTACTTATTACAGCCATAATTAAGGTTGCTGTGCATAGTTAACTGACTTGTTTGACTAAGTCATTCATGTTTTCCAAAGCCTTCGTTCAATATTGAAAGACTGTCGATACAGTGAGCCTCCTCGAAATTCGGTGACGCGCCCGATTTGGCTAGATTTCTTATCTTGGTCGTAGAACAAACTGTTTGTTTCTATAGTTTCGATTTGTGTTCTTTGTCCGTCGTGTGGGTATAGCCTATCACTGCCGACGTCACGTTCAGAACTTTTTGTCTAGCGAACTGCACTTCTAGCTATGCTGTATTATTAAGACCCTTATATCGAGCTATAAATTTAACTGGTTGTGGTTCGATGTCACGTACAATCGTGAATTTCTTGAACCTAGTATTGATACCTGTGTTTTCCTAGAGCTTCAGTCATCCTCTTTGTAGCGTGTATTATGTTCTATGTGTACATAGATGTAAATTATGATTATAGGATATAATATATGCCTGTTGTGTTGTTTCTTCGTTTCTTTCTAGATTTAAGATATGCTCTTTGAGTTTTTATTTTGTTTAAACCTTACTATCTTGCTTCAGTTGTTCTCTTCATTGTGCTGCGGAAAACTGCTTAACCAGATCCATCTCTCTAGCTGTAATACTTTTTTAAAGCGCTGTTTTATAATTGCACTTTTTTTTTGAAGCACTATCTTAGTTCAGCAGAGGTCAGCGGAACGAAGCGGAATGTTGAGTTGTCGGCGTCTTTCGTTACCGGCTTGTTTAGGAACACAGAGAGAGGGGGGCTTCACCGCACAGCTCCCGCTGCCAAGATGAAAGTACGAAGGAATAAAAACATTGTTCTGTGTAACAATACGCTTGATGACTGGTTTCTTTAAGTGATGATGGAAGAGAGACTTATAAGGCTCTCTTTCGTGCTTATAGTGCTTGATGAGTCATCTATAGATGACTCATCAAGCACGATAACTGACTTTCGGAGTCCGCAGCGTTGACATGAGCAAAGCCAAAAAAAAATCATGTTAGGACGCCGCCCAATAAGCATCGTGACATCACAGGTCACCAACACTCGTGGCATGGCACTGCTAAAACGGAGCATCATGTGGCATCACATGATGACGTCATCGTGTAACTTCGTTCTTTGGTATAGGCGAGCCGATCACGGAGGCTTAGGAAGACCACGTTGGGTTGCAGCAAGGAGCTTTAAATACTACTTTAAACTCCTTGGGGTGCGCATCCCCGGGACTTTGTGCATGCTGCGCCGTCTTTTGGCTGCAGCCGGATGCCCTCCCGTAACTGTTTGGGAAGCACACACACACGCAAAAAAAAATCGTAGCTATAGTGGGACTAGCCGGGTAACGCGGGGTCTCCCTTGTGTCCTATTTGAACCAAAATAAACTTTTAATTACCCTCATCATGAACAAAACGACGCTCGTTTTGAGATACTATCATGTCAACACAACATTTAAACGTAATTCTGATTACTTGCCGCGAGGCGCCTATCTTCAAAGTCCATTTGAAGGTGTTGCTACACAGCCTATGCGGATATATGTTATAGTGGAAAGCCCACCTACTGGTTCCGGCTGGGCTGGCTGTCAGAACAAATGTTGTTTAGGTCGAACTTAAGATGGACACGTAAAGCGGAAGTACTTGAAGCTGGCTGCACATCCTTTAGACCAGCATCTCTCATCTTAAGGTAATAGAACGAATGGTCTCGTGGAAGCTGCCAAAACATCAAGAAAAACCCCGACGTGACGTAGATACAAGCACGCACGACAACAACCATGCATGCCTCGGTTTAGCGACTGAGACTTGCTAGTCTTCCTTCACTGTCGGCCTCCCCATGAATGCGCTGCCTTCATGCGCGCGCACTGAGGCGCGTAAATTACGACTCCTTCCTTCCAACTATATGCAACGCCACGGTGCTGTGACTGCGGGTGCTGTATTAAGCTATCCCACAGTGTTACGCGGGAATTTCATGGCCAGAACGAAAGTATTGGTAGACCTTATAGTTATACTGACGTAATTTATGTCTTTAGTGTATAAGCGCTTCTGCTTCTGAGTATTGTTTAAATAAACTTTCCTTTCTGCGCAGGCTTCCAAGCCTAGGACCCCGCGCTAACGGAAACTGTTTTTTACCGACTAGGTTAGCGGCGCTTGCTTCCTGTTTACATCACCTATTATTTTTTTTTTTACCTGTCGGGTTCAAAATGTGTGTGCAACACTGTCATTGGTTACTGGGATAGCTTGCTTCATCACCGCGATTAGAGTGTACTATAGACGTTTTCAGTACACTCAAGGAGTGATGATAGTGGCCCAGGCGGGCTCCGGAAATGTTTTATTACGCAAAGAACGATGTGATGCTACGTTCTTTGCCAGCAGCAATTACCTTTAGCAACACGGTGCTCATGCGGGGTGGTGACGCGCCAGACTCAGGCGATTTCTATTCGAAGACTGCAAGGACGCGTTGACTGAACATGGTTGATCTCCCTAATGTTCTTGTTTTTGGAAAGTAGAAGATCAACCACACGTGGACAGCTGCACCGAACAATTTTGAAGTATCCGATAAGCCTACTAAAGACGTGAAAGACCGTCGTTGTCTATATACCGCCACTAACAACCTAAATATGCGTCTCTAGACTCATTTTTTTTTGCTGCATGGCGTCACTGACGAAGTTCAGCGAGTGGGAATTGTTCCATTAGTTGAAGAATTACCGATGTCACACGGTACAAATGGTGGGCGTGCGGCGTCAGCGATAAAGCGTCATCAATACGGATGGTAGCCCCTGACACTTTAAAGAAGAAAGGAATATAAACAATTAAAAACGACGTTTTTTTCTACCACAACAATAATTGTCATTTGACTAGCGTCTCTTTCCTTGCATTATCGCCGCCCGGTACTGTCGAGTCCCGACCAGCGTAAGCGTTATCAGCGTGACATGGCGTTATTGATAGGAAGGGGGCGAGTGCCGAGTGTTCAAGAAAGAAAACGCAAGAAACACGTATAACGATTGCACTTGTGAGACAAAAAGGCAACCTTTTCACTCCTTCTTTCTTTAGTGTGACGCCAAAGAGCGGCGCCAAAATTGACATTATTTAGCATCAGACGGATGAGGTAGCCTCGGTCGTAGGGCTTCTAGAGTGCCTCTGGATATGTGTACATTGCAAGAGCACTACAGGACACACCCACCGGAACTGCCAAGTACTACGACGATGCAATCTACGTCGCCGGTTCGGGCACGATGAGGCGCGCTAATTTAGTTGCAACGCTGTGGTCACGCTTGCTAAGGAGGATGATCTTGCATAACCCTTTATCAATGAGGCGGAACAGCTCGTGGAACGGCGACAACGTGTATATGACGACAAAGGAAATTCTACGACCGGGTGATGGTCAGCAGGCCGTCAACAAGATGGACACGCGTGCAACTCATCCCAGTGACGGTTAACGCTTCGCCATTTCTGGCTACTACACAGGCAGTGGATTAGGCAGTCTCAGGTGAGGCATCGAAAAATTCTGAAGCCAAACTACTCATGGATGTCTTGGTGCTGAATCTACTAATGCGTATAGACTCCTGAAATGGTCCCACGAAGTCAGTGGCGACACGGACGATGCTAATGAAGTCAATGTTGGCGGCGTACCGCAGATGAAGACACCAACGACGCGACAGCCTCTTGATCAACCACGGCCCAACAGCCTGGCCAACCGCAGCGGGGCCAATGCGCTGCAAGCATCATCGGGGTGTCTCGCTCAGATGAACGCTGCCTTTGGCAGAATTGTGTTTTGCAGGGTAAGTGCCTTGCTCACACTGTCCCTTTTTTATTCAATGGTAAATCTTAATACGACGTTTTGCATCACTTCTATGAACGTCGTAGCGCTTGCTCCTAAGAAAAAACTGAATCAGTTGAGCCAGTTAGTCAATGAACATGGCGCTTATTAGCGGTGCAAGAAACAAAGTTCGTCGTAAAGCACAGAATAGTGTGGAGTTTTTAGCTCGGTATCATGCGATTATCTGTGATCCATTCGGCGTATCAGCTGGGTGTCAGCTGTTTGTGCGACAGCCACTTGGTGTTAAACCTCAATAGTAAAAAACCTGTGAGATCGGGCGGATAGCTGTGTGGGATGTTGTGTTAGTGTCGCTGGAATGGCGCGTTGCTTGCGTGCACGCCTCTACTGAAACAGGAGACACGTATGTATTTTCGAAAGAGCTACTAGATCATATTGCGATTGCTAAATGCGAACCGCACTGTTAGGCAGTTTAATTGTGTGTTGTCAGCACTAGATAAACCGAACAGCCTTTCAGAGACGCAAGTACTGCTGATTGATTTGTGGGGTTTAACGTCCCGAAACCAGCATATGATTATGAGAGACGCCGTAGTGGAGGGCTTCAGAAATTTCGACCACCTGGGGTTCTTTATACCGTGCACCCAAATCTGAGCACACGAGGCAAAACATTTCCGCCTCCATCGGAAATGCAGCCGCCGCAGCCGTGATTCGAGCCCGCGGCCTGCGGGTTAGCAGCCGAGTACCTTAGCCACTAGTCCACCACGGTGTGGCACGCAAGTACTGCTGTTCTTAGTGAAATACTAGGACGTATAGCTCGGTCAAGTAACTGGTTGTTTTCAAAGGCACCGACAATCAGACAGTACGAGTGACAAGACACTGGTGAAATGGACAAAGCCGTGAATATTGATGAGAAAAATGCAGCATTATTTTCGCGAGTGGAATTCACTAAAGCCGACATTTTATGTCACTTTATGACAACGTTAATGTTTTGTATACATGCGTTCGAATTGTTGTATACGTAATATTGTGTTGACTAGCTGCACCAGAATACGTGATTTAAATTGCATTATGGGTACCTACGCTATTTTCGAAACATAGAGCGCGTACCCAAGTGGTGAGCTTACGACTCATGCGCAATGGCGACAAACATTAACGCGAAGCTTTAGGTATCATATTGCAAATCTTCCTAGTAGCTAGAT
Organism: Rhipicephalus microplus; assembly: GCF_043290135.1. Classification (NCBI taxonomy): domain Eukaryota; kingdom Metazoa; phylum Arthropoda; class Arachnida; order Ixodida; family Ixodidae; genus Rhipicephalus; species Rhipicephalus microplus. The sequence continues at coordinate 17,109,317 of NC_134702.1, read as the reverse complement.
TGATTTGGATGTTCGCAGCATCTCTAGGAGCCAGGCTGCCGTCAAACAGGTGGTTTGTCGTCAATACGAGGGGCATACGAACCTTGATTTCAGCATCCATCTTCGATGAAGAATCAAGAAGTCAGACTCTAGGAAACAGTGGGGTGCACACTTTAATTCGAAATGCCTGTGAGTGTGATGCATTTTTTTACAGTGGTCACAGGAAATGCGAAGCGTGAGAATGTACAATTATGGTTATCTCTCTCTCTCTTTTTAATCATATGACTGGTACCTCGAATGGAACAACAGCACAAGTAACAAACATTTTCGTGACAAGAGGTAAAGGGGGACGCCGTATAACACTGAAGTTGCGAAGGTTGATAAATATATGTATACGTTAAAGATATGATACCCGTATAATTGGCGATAGAATGTGGGTCAGTGCAGGTGAAGGGAGATCAAGGTTGAGCTGCAGCGTGCTTGACAGTTTAAGTTCACTTGCGTTTCTAAATAAAATACACCGGTGCTATAGCGGCACGAATGACAAACGCATGAGCACAGGTGGTGACAGGCTGCGATGTCATTTCTTGGTGCGTCAGCCCAACTTGGTGTTCCACCATTGGTGTACAACTTGGTGTTGTAGATAAAAGGTGTCAATAGAGAGTTTTACAACAATCAATCAAGCTTCCAAACAAATATCACGCAAGCAAGCACAGGAAAACAGGAGCAGAGGTTACAAACCTTCCAAATCGGCGAAAGCTTTTTTATCTGAACCTTCAGCTAGGCAAGTGCATAAAATTTTGTCAATGTGCGCAGGTTATGAACACGTATGTGTGTAGAACCACCTCAAAAAAAAAAACGTTTTTATGAAAATTTTCATTTTTTTCAATAGCTGCCAAGCTGATATTGATCTCATGCTTTGATCTGCTTTGGTACTTATTTATTTGCTTGTTTCGTCTGTGTCCCGCTCTTATGTATTTAGAAAAGTAGCACTTTATAGCAACGCTGGTCAGTTGTTTTCCAGTTGCTTCTCAAAACGAGAACTTCCAGGATTCGGTACTATGGATTTGACAACTAAATTATTACGAAGAATCAAAAGCCAGGAGAAGAGAAAATATGATCTTGTAACTGTTTCAGTTAGCAGTGTTTTTAAATAATTTAATGGGCATGCATTCATTAATGTACAGGAAGGGCTCGTGAACCATTATACCCAGTCAGCTCGTATATGTACAAAGTTTTGTTGGCACATTGCACTCCCGCAAGTTTGGAAAAAAGTTGGGAAGAGATTGACTGCGCAATGGCTGGGGCATTGAAGCAACGACATTTCAGCGAGTACTCAAATGTTTGGCGCTACAGATTCGGGAATAACTATTGGCAAATACTGATGTGGCTCTGCAGATGCTACTGGGACAACATTTCTGTTAACGTACAATGGTATATTTAAGTAGAATCTGTCTTACACATGCGGGTCGATTTGTACAGACACATATAACAAAATGGTGAATGACAGAAAAATAATTCGTAGCCATGGCCTGGCCGTGGGATAGTTCTTGGCATCCAGAAGCACCGCGGAATCCAGAAGCACCATTGTCAGAGCTGCTCACAGTACTTTGTAAAGTTCCTTGGACACAGATCTCTCTGTTGAAATAGTACATTGATGACACACACGCGGCGCTGACGAGCCGACTCGGAAACTCATACAACTGGCTATAGCCTTGAAAATATCCGAGATGTCGTAGCACGGGGTTTCGTTGACCACTCCGCATGGTTTCACCATGAAGCATGGCTGTGATGGGCTGCACATTGTCTTTCCTTAAATACCACGCTGGCGTCCAATCACTTGCTAAACAGTACGACCACCTTACGCCTTAGTGATCTGTAAAGTTTTAGCGATATCTGCAGTTCGTTCATAAGTGTGATCGCTAAAAGGACCCTCTCAAGCTACCACTCTAGAAGTAACTTTAAGCTTCCAAGCCTCGTTTTCGTGATGGTGATGCTTCTTGCAAGCTACTCAAACACAACTTTGGCATCGCGTGTACCTTCGTATTTTGTCGCATCCGCTTCAGTATCATTTATCAAAACAGCTCTCATTTTACGTGATACACTCAAAATCGCCCGTTCTTTGGTAGTTTTGATGAGTTTTAGCAACAGGTATGTTTACCCGGACGATCGAGTTCTGTCAATGATGGCACTTTGACTGCCGTTTTCTTTGTGAATGGTATTAGCACACATTTCGTAAAGCACTCTCCTAAAAACGAAAGGCGAAGGCGGGAATCCTTCTTGCGCGAAATTCGGCTAGACTGAACCTTCCTCCATTCATCTTTAAGTTCAGCCTATTTAAAGCACTGGCGTCGAAACTTCTCCTATCGTAAGTCGCTGACAGGGTTCTGGTCCAGAAGCTCTGTGCACGGGCGCTGCCACGGTGGCGTTACGATAAAACAGCAGCACTTCAAAGAGGGGCGCGGGCGACTTGCACCTGAGGAGCCGCTTGAAGGCGTTGCGGAAATCGCTCATGCGGTACGCGTACAGGAACGGGTTGAGTGCCGAGTTGGCGTGCGACAGGATGATGAGCGCGTCGAAGACCCAGTGTGGCGCGTCGCAGCCGACGCAGAACGCCTTGACGCAGTTGAGCGTGTAAAGCGGAAACCAGCAGATCATGAAGAAGAGCACGATGGACAGCAGCGCCTTGGCTGTGCGCACCTCGCGCTTGTGCTGCTGACTGTGGTGGTGGTGCAGGTGCAGCGGGAAGCAGTGGGAACAGTCGCTGTTGCATCGGTGCACGCGGCGCCCCTGGTGGTGAGCCTCGGAACTTTTCCGCCGGTTGCTCTTGTAGTGACCGAACCCACCGACGTGTCCGTTATTCAGAGCAGTCTCGTGGTCGCCCAAGTCGTGATCGTTGTGCATCTTCGCGTCGTTCCTCTTGTCGATCTTGCGGTGGTTTCTGTCGGGGTTGATGATAGACTCGCGGTCGTTGTGGTCGTCTGCAAAAGCGATGCCATTCGATTTGGGGCTCGTAGGTGAGGGCCTCGGGCTTCGCTTGGTGAACTCGGTGCCCAGGTGATGGCACCGGTCCATGTCACTCAAGTTTGCCGTCTCCCTCAGGGGCGCCGTGCTTAGGGCTTCATCGGAGCGGCTGTTGTTCGCGGCGGCTCGCGATGGAGTGCCGTCATGCTCGTTTCGTACGCTGTCCGTAAACACGGTAATCTGCCGGAGCTGCGCAAGAGACAGAAAAAAAAACACATAATAGCGTTAGGATGGGATTCTTCGTATGTACTGTAAATAATGTACAAGCATATCTATGTACACTCTTTGGTTCGATTACTATAGGACAAACAAGATTTCTGTATACTCCATGCAATTGAAGAAGCTTTGAATTTATACAAGCGATCAACTGTAATTTGGTAGCGAATTAGGAGAGTTGGAATGTACTATACTGGTGGCCAGCGCGAACAAAACACAGGACTATAACAGGTCATCTGCATTGTTCTATAGCCCAGCGTTTTCTTTGCGCGGATCACAATGAGTGGCAGTGGTTGTAAGACTTTTTTATTATATATTATGGTCAAGTGCATTGCGTAAAACATGTGATCAAGTCGCTGAATATGGTCATAAGGAGCACAAAACTTTCTTATTTTACCATAATTTGATTCCCATCGTTAAGGATATGCAAAATCGCATTTTGTTTTCTGTTTAACTTAGCACAGTTTCTCTTTCAATACTTCTGAACCTTTTGTATGTTGACTACGTCTTTCGAAACAAGTGCATCCCTCTAAACAATGCAGCTATGTAGCATCTATTCCTGAGATAAGACATGCACAAGATGTTAAAGCAAAGTGCTCAAGAAAGGCGATAGAAAGGGGGGGGGGGGCGAGAGCTGAAAGGGCTAAATACTGACATCCTTTCACAATTATGTAAAATTTCGTGCTGGAAGCACGCGCATGCACGCACACGTACGTGTCTATAAGCAAAAAAGCGCATGCACGCGCACTCACGCACGCAAACCATGAAAATTGCGTTCGAATACCAAGCGGTAAATTTCTGACGCTAAGGAAAAATAAAGTGAATTCGACTAGACGTCCTTTTGCGCCAACTAATCGGCGAAAGAATACGGCTTCGACCACTTTCATCTATTTAGCGGAACATCTGACACCGCAATGTGAAAGCACCACATTCAGACACATGAGCTTAGAATACAGCAGCTATAGCGGATAATCGCCACCCCTTTCTTCTTTCATACATCCGTACACGCCCCTGCGGGAGCGTGGCGACGTACCGCAAGAAAGTGCTCAGAGCATGCATCGGACCGACTGGTTCCTTTCCCCCACACAGCCCGCCAGCATTCATTAGGCGCATTTTGCTGCTCCGTGACTCATTTTGCTATACGACAATCACCCCTCACCATATCCTCCTCTTTCTTTCCCTTTTCCCCTTATCCCGGTGTGGAGTAGCAGGCCAGAAACCCGCTTTCAAGGCAGACCTCTCCTCCTTCTTCTCAATAAACACCTTCTTCTTCTTCTTGCTGCTCTCAATGCTCACATAAACAACACAGTCAATAATTTTCAAGTTCGCAAGGAAAACGTTTGTGTCTTCGAACGACGTTTCCGAGTTTGCGCTGCGTCTCGCGATCACCTCCTTATTCGCACCGACCGAGCTTGCCAAGCTCACTGCGCTTGCGTCATGTCTGGTAATAAACGAAGGTTCATTTTGACGTCATGGCTTACAAGCCTTTCCTGTTTCAAGGCTTCTCACGACTAGGCTCGCACGCACGCCTATCGGTAACAAGGAAGCCCCACACTTACTAACGCTACTCTAGTCAATTGGCAATTTTACCTCTATAGCTGTTTTTTTTTACTTCGTTAGTCGTGTTGTCAATGTGTCTTCGCAGATTAATTTTTGAATTTCCATTTTTTATGAGGTCTGAACCGGAAGTGGTACTTTCCACTCACATCAGGGCCGTTTGTACAAGGCACACTGCGAATGGACGCATTTTAATTACACGCAAGTACACGTATAATCTCCAGTTTCGCAATGAATACCAAAAGAGGAATATGCATGCGGTAGTTGTTACAAATTGATAACGTTCACCATGGAAAGGGAAGGAGGAAAATGGATCTTGAAGATTGGAGCATGAAGTTCAGTCAAACCTATACCTTCCGTAGGTCTAATGTCGACGCAAGTTGGTTCTAGAATAGTTATAAACTGACTGAGAAGAAAAAGAAGGTGTATCACAGTGCATCGCATGTTTAAACTGTCAGTACGAGTGTCACTCTCACCTTGCAGTCTTGCATTAAGGTCGCTTTAGGTCATTTCCCCATTGTATGATTAAAGCTAGTTTCAAGCAAAAGAAACTGAGTGCCAAATTGAAAACAGCTTTTAAGGCTTAATGAGGTTTTTCTCTTATATGCAAGAAACCTTCCGTCATAATTTTTTTCTTGCATGCATTGAAATGCAAAAACTAAAGCATAAAACAGTTTGTTGAGCAAATAAAAGTTGCGTTCTGTCGCAGCTCTCGCCTCAAAAATTATTCGAGGCAGACAACTTTTTTTATCGGCCTATAGAACTATAGTGATGTCAAGGATGAGCCGAAAATAACTATAGTTCTACTCTTATTTTTAAAATAATTAGGGACACCAAGAAAAAGAAATATTGATCGTTCGTGATCTCATATCGATCTCTGGATCCCGCTTGGCAAGTTTTGAAGAAAAGGTCTGTATACTTTATAATGCTGCAAAATTTAATTGAGAATGTTGAAGTTGACCGCCCAGGGTGCGCTGAGAAAACAATCAGGCCATATTTGAACTTTCGAGCAACTTGAGAAAACCAATAGTGTGGAACACCTGTGAACGACATCGGGTGCTCGTGCAGTGCTTTTAGAGCCGTGTTTTTGCTGAAGTTATCGAGCATCCATAGGGTGATAAAAGAACTTAGCTTTATATATGGGCGCCCTTTATAGATCGAAATTTACAGAAACTACCTCTGCTTCAATCTCTTTTTCACGGCATTGTCAAACGATTTACAACGGGAAAAGAATCAATCCTTCCACAAAGCCTAAACTATGATTGTTCGTGTTCAGAAATACTGAACTTAACGTTCAGCCGTATGATTGCGATACGTATAACTTGCATCGACAGTACACACATTCAGAAGTGAATGTCGACGATGTCGACGTGAAGGTCTTTATGCAAAAGCTTTAACTGAACGGCATAGATGGAAGATCAGTTCATGAGCGACCCAGGACATCAATTAGGAAAAGAGAAGGAGGATGACTGTGACTGAGATAACACTTAGGTGTGTTGCGTTTCTGCAATCAATATTGTCACAGGCCGGAAGCACAGAGGAAACGAAGAAGACTGCGCAACTGGGGGAAGGGGGGGGGGTAACGTTAGGTAGCAACAGCGCAGCTCCGATTTTCTATATACGTTGGTCAGTTACGCACATGGCGAATATTTGTTAGTGGAGCATATCGACAAAAGCAGGGGAAAAGAAAGATACGAGAGACAAAGGGATTCCTTCGTTCATGTAGTTTGTTCTCCAACTACAGGGGCGAATCATGACATGCAGCAAGGAACTCTTTTTAGAGGTGGAAGAGAGGGGTGAATGTAAGAGCAAAAGAACAAATAAATTAGCGTGGCACAGAGTAGAGGCAACACTGCAGGGTCATACAGATGACGAAACTGCTGGTGCACATGGAAACAGCAGTATATATATAGGGAGAGAAGGATTGCGTGCTTCCGACAGCTGCTAAGAGACTATCCTTCGGAAACGGTGGGCAGTTCGCCTGTCCAAATATAGACAGCGAGCTGAGAGACCTAACCAAGCGTGGAGGTGATGGGGAGCTCAGGGTCCATTTGGCGAGTTCGCGAGACAAGAGATGAAGGGGCCATTCTTTGTGGGCTTCTGCGAGCATAGAGTATCGCTATTGCAGGGACGTTCAGTGGCAGGCTGATTTCTATGAGTGAGTGTCTTCCTTCGTCCCTTTACTTTCGACTCAAGCGTACTTGTTTCGAATGGTAGGACTGAAAGAAATTGGATTATGTGCGTAGAAGAAAACATGGCAGAACGCACAAGAGTGCGAGATAACTCAATCAGAAGGTATAACAAGAGAAATAGAAGCAATTGGTTAGAACGAAGTCAATACTGTACTGGTTCAAAGTTCACGTTGACTGACTGGTTTATTATTTTTTACCGTGCTGACTTTTGGGGGCCTTTCGCAAGACAATAGAGTTCACAGCTGTCAATGTTGAACATGTAGGACTTTTCAACTGTAGAGACGTGCGTTATTAGGAATTGTGTGTGTTTGTGAACTGAGCATGCTGGACTGTCAGCCATGTTTCTATTCGTTCAGCTGTACAATTTCACATCAGTGAAATCACACATCTATTTGTTCAGGCTACTATGAAGAGGTTGGTTTTTGCAATGGTGGGTAGCACAGTCTACAACTCGTAAGTAGTAAGACAAAAAAGAAGAGATGTTGAGTGAACTATAAAACGCATACGTTTAGTACGCAGTGTGTATAAATGTGCTGTCGAAGGTTGCAAGGTAATAGCTTGGGTCATAGACCGCTAAATTTTATGCGTGTTTTAGTTGACGTCAGGAACTACTCGAACCTATTACAAAAAAAAAGGGTGTGGGTCCTTTCAGTTACAAATGTCGGCGTCCTAAGCATGGGTATCGGGCGTGTGGACGAGTCAACGAGCCGTAAAATAAAAAGGTGGGAGGGGGGGGGGGAGTTAGACTTAAGGGGACGAGGTGGAGGTTATTACATTTGATGTTGAAAAAAGCACATTTACCTCCAAAAAATACATTGCGTTCCTCATTTCTAAGTTCTTTTAAATGGTGCTACACTTTTCTCGATTACAAAATGCGCACAGGGCATTGGGAGTGAAGGAAAGAACCAGTTATTTCATTTATAGTGTGTGTGTGTGTGTGTGTGTGTGTGTGTGTGTGTGTGTGTGTGTGTGTGTGTGTGTGTGTGTGTGTGTGTGTGTGTGTGTGTGTGTGTGTGTGTGTGTGTGTGTGTGTGTGTGTGTGTGTGTGTGTGTGTGTGTGTGTGTGTGTGTGTGTGTGTGTGTGTGTGTGTGTGTGTGTGTGTGTGTGTGTGTGTGTGTGTGTGTGTGTGTGTGTGTGTGTGTGTGATAGACAGATAGAGAAAAAGTTTACGGGGTAGCTTTTGACGACACAGTTCCCCTAGCTTCGCCGGTGATCTGGAAAGATTTATCGCCACTAAAACGGCAGCGCCACTGAATCTAAGAGAGAATCTCCACATTACAGAATATCCCGATTCAAGCCCCAAGTTCAGAATACGCATCGACATTATTATAAACACAGCTTCAATTTCCACTAAACAAAGCTTCTACACCTAAGCTTCCTTGTTCATTCCGTGAGAATCTGAAGGGCAAGTTGACATTAGATCTACAGTTCAATATAGCCTGGCTACATGACTTCTTCCTCAATGGCAGAACGAGCGTAACGAAAACAAAAGGGAGCAGGAAGGGAGAAGTTTTCTGGGAGAAGGGCTGAACTGTGCAACGCTTTCTGATACTTGAAAGTTCACTTCGCCCTCATTCTGCCTTGCCACACGAGTCCCTCTTCCCTCTTTCAACGCTTCCATTTCCGGTACTCACTATGGGGTCGACAAAGAAAGTGGTTGTATGTATTTACACACGCCTATAGTGACCCGTTTCTCGCTTGTCATTTCCCCGCGAAAGAGGTCATTGTCTTAAAAGACTGGAGGTCAAAGCTGCCCATGCTGCGGTCACGTACGCATGCACTTAACATAAGGGGAAGGCTTTACTTTTTTTCTTTCTCTGGGACAATAATTGTGTTGCTTCCTAAACTCTTCGTGGAAACGAAAGAAACGAACTGTGACGCTTCCGGTCAGGGTCGCTACCAACTGCAATCCGCCGTGGTGGTTGAGTGGTCTGCTTCTCGAAATGTGACCCGCAGGTCGCGGGATCGAATGCTGGGTGCGGCGACCGCATTTTCGATGGGTGCAGTGTTACAGCGGGCGCATTAGAGCCATAATCAAAGCGAAATCTTTTCTTGGAACCAGAGTCTTTTGCGTTGGAAACCTTCCTTAGTTTCGCAAGGCAACGGTACAGGCACAAACTAATGCTCACGTGTACGAACTCCATTATTCCGGTATTTCATGAACGGTTCGGTATTTCATGAACGGTTATATGAGGACAAGGTGAAAGTTACGATTGCTCAACTGCAGAAATCACGAAGGCACGATATCTGTGTTGAACTATTACATTGACAATATATTGCTGTTTTCACGACGATTCCTGAATGGTTAAATATTAATTTATGCCGTAGTAAATCTCCCTTGCCTCAAACAAACGTGCTTGTTATGTTCTCAAATATCGTTTAAATCATTTGAAAATTCCGCCGGGACAAAAATGCACAAAAAAAACAGGAGTCATAATCATTTGCACTGGGAAGATTACCTGGACATGTCTTGCAACGCAGCGAAAGCGACTGATAAATTGAGGAAGTTGATAAATTGAGGCAGGCCATTCAGCGAAGGCCCATATTGAATTCAAGGAGGATCACAGGAGGGAAAATAAGCTAGTAAGACAGGGAGGCACGACAGTTGAGTTAGACAGCACCGGCTGGCTACCCTGTGCTGGGAAAGAGGCACAGTGCATAGAATTGGTGTGGTACAAAATAGTGGAAAACTAAGGAAAGAAAAATTTAACATCCCCTTGAGCCTTTTTCGAGCCGAGTCGTCCCTAACACAAGCAACATCGCTTTCCACTCCTTGTGAGTCGAAGACAGGCTCACAGGCCCATTTCATTCAACAAAGAGCGATTGTCAAGTCTGTCCGACACAATATCAGTCCCTGCCCAACTCAACGTTCGGGAAAATGGTAACCACGATGCTGCAGAAAAAAGCAGATAATTTAGCGATCACATTTCACTTACAATGACAATATAGGGCTTTTGTCCAGTTGACAAATTTATGATATTTTGTTTAGAACGCGAAATTGTTAACGTCACGTCGTTGCAAAGAGCACACCGTCAAGCGCACTCGTCCAGTGGTATCGATCATTACGGTCAAAACCAAAGAGCGGTTATCTCGTATTAGTCTCACCCAACTTCGCTTCATGTGTCCCGTCTCCATCGATTCCTTTGTTCACTAAGAAAGAAGGCGAATTCGACCGGTCGTCTCTCTGGACTAGAGCTGTCACTTGGACACACTATTGGCATTTCAAGAGGCGAGGGTACGAACTAGCACATTATCGATCGACCACGGAAAATTCGAGGACTGACTGATGCCCCAAGGAGGCGAAAAGTTCCGCATTAGAAGTGAAATCGGGAACCATCGCACTCGTATTGGGTTTCCTCAATGCTTACTGCCACGAAAGAAGCTAAAATAGAATTGAGTTATATGATGATGAACACTCACAACAGTTACAGTTGATCTGCTTTTACGGCGGGAAGAAAATGAATCGCCAGAAATATGCACGGTGATAAGAACGCCAGCGTAGAACGTACGCAAAGTGTTTGAGAGCACGTGTCTATCCCATAACGAAAGTAATGACAAGCCAGAGGTCGCTTCATTAGTTGTATGTCACCGTGGTTGCTCGTGCTTTCGGAAAAGCCGTATGTATGCCGGCTGGATGGCCATGCGCTCTATTAGTGTTGATTGATATGTGGGGTTTAACATCCCAAAACCGCCAAATGATTATGAGAGACGCCGTAGTGGAGGGCTCCGGAAATTTCGACCACCTGGGGTTCTTTAACGTGCACCCAAATCTGAGCACGCGGGCCTACAACATTTCCGCCTCCATCGGAAACGAAGCCGCTGCAGCCGCGATTCGATCTGACGACGTGCGAGTCAGCATCCGAGTACGCTCTAGTAGTGTTTATTTATTTATTAAGACGAAAGGCTATGATGCCTTGTAAAACGTGAAATATGGGAAAATGAACATTGGCTAAGATGAGTTAAAGTGGTAACACGGGGAAAGTGAATACGGGTTAACATCATGACCAAAATCTGTGGGGGGGGGGGGGGGGGCGGGTGCACGTAGCGCTATCTCTCGTGGGTCACAGCGGAGGCCTTCTGTAATTGCATGGAAAATAGCCGAAAAAAAGATTGGTCCTGTATCTGCATGTTTCGCTGCAAATGTCGTCGAAAGACGATATATAGTCTTGCGTGTGGAAAGAGTGAACGCAACGTTTATTTGATGTTCTGCGCAAAAAAAAAAGGAAAAAAAGAATTGGTGAATTGTATTCTAGAAGCGCTGCGTTAGAGAGTCTTGATCCGTGCAGCGAAGGCAAACGAGCGCATCGAGGCACGTTAGACACGAGCGCTATCAGGCAGTTATCTTAGAAAACGAAGAAAGGCGTGCGCGCTCACGGAGAGAGATGCGCGCCTGTCTCTGAGGCGATAAGGTGTAGAACGCAAAGCGAGGGGCAGGTGCCACCCTCGTGTCGTCTTAGCAAAACGTTGGAAACACTTGCCTTTTTGAGCATCGCGTTGCACTGCCAGCGCAGCGTGATAAACGCTACGGTCCTCAGAATTACTTATGTGTGCCTTCTCTAGTATGAAGCCACACATACAAAACATTGACGTGCTGTTATGGTGCCTTAGATATAGTGCCACCACCAATACCTAGCAGTTGCACGCATTCACTGCCACGTCCCCGCCCCACAAGCTCATTCATCTGGCGAGCTAAAAATTCCCACCATATCGTTCAGTCGGCTTAACTTCGGTTACGTTAAAGAAAAATGTGCCCCGTCTTAATTTTCTCGTTTGTATATTTTGTTTCCTCCAGCCATTCGTCGATGGAGGATCAATAGCGTAACGCGCATCTTTAAGTAGTCTAGACGGTTTCTTTCAGAATTGTGTGCAATGGGCTGCAATCGTGGTTGCTTTGCGCAGATAAATTGCACAATATACGACACTGTGCAACGAAGGCAACTGCCTCTCCGTATACCAGCAGAGTGGGAACGAAACTATATATCACCAGCTTTAACGACGGCCACCGAGAGATTAGCTGCATCGACGCAAAAAAAGGCCCACTACATTTCCCGCATTTCACGTTTCTGTTTTTGTTCTAAGTTTCGTAAGCGTGTAGCAACGGGTTCTGCGTCCGTCGGGCCGTGGTATGCTGTAGTCGCCCATCTTGTCAGCGAGACGCGAATGGCCAGACGGGGCTGCTTACGCTGCGGCATATCGTTTTTCTTGTCGCGTTATTTAGAGATACCTCGCGGGTCATCCGTTAGCAACGGGTGGTTCCACTTTTCCGACGCAATTCTGTGCAGTGCTACAGAAGGCCTACACAATGAAAAACTGGGGAGAAGCGAAACGAGTATACGGAAGGGTGTTTCAGCTCCACTGTACGGCGTCGGCTACTTGTTGGGCTAACAATGGTTAGCGCCTTCATTTTTAGTGAACCGGTGGCGTTTAGGGTGATTTTGAAGCGCCAGCGTTAAAGAGCTCGTATCCCAGACATTCTAGTGTCGGCGCCCGCGTCTTTGGTTCTGTGTGAAAACTCGTAATCTTTATCTTGACAGAATAATCGAGAACGATGCAAATAAAATGATGAAAACTTCTTGGAGCACAGCGGAGACGGAACCTGGGTCTAAGAGAACTTGTTGTTGGGCTAGTTCGTAGAGCATTTCGAAAAGTTGATTCGAGCACGAAAACTTGACACGATCACTCACACACGCACGCACACACCCACCCATGAAGAGCGTGGTGTGTTTGATGCATGGGTGTGTGCGTGTGTGAGTGATTGTGTCAAGTTTTCGCGCTCGAATTAACTTTTCGGAACCTGGGTCGTTTGCGTGGCAAGTGGATGTTTTACCACACGGTCACTTCCTCTGCTTGGAAATGCAGTGATGAAAGTAGCTTTCATGCTTCACAAACACACGCGACCTTTACACATGCTTCTCAATGCAACATGAAATATTTTAGTAATAATGCGTCGTACAAGCTTCCATCGCCAACGGGCGTCAGAATATGTGATTTTCATATTGTCTCCGCGGTTGAAACCCGGTACCCCACTACAAAACGCACACAGGCTAATGCGCCTATTTCCTTAAGCCACGTATAGTGGGTGCATGCCAAATTCGAAAAGGTTTCAAGCACAGTGTTTGAGGTACGTACTACGAACAGAATGTCGCTAACGCGTTGAACTCCTAAAGGCGAAGCTTTAGGGTACCCGTTATAATTATCACCCCCTTTTTTTGTGGCGCTTACCCCTTTTTTTTATTATGAATCGCGACTACATGACACACCGTGACGATATTAGACGCCGCCAAGCGGAGAATATAAAGTAATTTTCCACATCATGATTGCGTAACAAATTTTGTCAGCCTTATCTCGTCATGATGTCATGATAGGATGACGACATCACGGGAAGTTATGTTTCTGATTTACCATGATCACATGACACACCATGACAACAGCAGACCCCGGACAGCTTAGCCCCAAAGGCGCTTCGCACCTCGGGGGCACTTTTGTTAGGGCCATTCGGTTCGTGCTATGACTTCAAAAGATCAGTGCAAGCTCGCAAAAAAAAAAACACACAAACAGTCGTCCACTACTCGCGTATGGTGTTCCTGTGTCTGATTCATCGGTTTTTTTTTTTTTTTTTGCGCTGCTCTTCAAATGAATTCTAAGATGTTCTACATAGGTATTGATGTCGTTCGTACAGTTCAATTGAAAGCATTTTCCGCCCGCGGCGGCCCCATTTGGTGAAATGGTAGAGATCCGTGTACCTAAATTTAGGGGCACGTTAAGGACCCCGAAAGGTCAAATTTTTTAGAGCCTTCTACCATACAGCGTCTCTCATATCGTGTTTTAGGATGTAAACGCGAAACAATTATTCTAAAAGCGTATAAATAAAAGACGGTGCTTCTCTCTTCCCTCTTCTGTCTTCGTTTCTCCCAAGTTTTTCGCTGTGCACACAACCATAACGTGTCACTATGATCGCGTGAACCATTTTTGTCTCGTTTATATTGCCCACCACCGTGCATGAAAAATGACTCGGTCCTGCTGAGACATTGTTCAGCCAGTGAAGATGGCGTCATGTCGTTAGCGTCTATTTGTCTTTATTTAAACCGAGCAGAGCTGACGAATTGCTTAGAAGGGAAGAACAAGTGTGCCACATTAATTGTTTTGTGTTATTGTTCACTGAAGGCAAATAAAATAGATGGCCAGGGTGACGAACAATTCGTGTTTTGCAAGAGCAACGCAAGAGCTTTCATTTGCTTCCAACAATTTCTTTTTATGGCTGCGCTGATGTTCTCGTCTTAGGCATGCGCTTCCACTTTGATTGCTTAAATAGCACCCCGTGTGAAGTTCAAATCACGGTCCTATATCGTTCTTTGTCGGTGGCGAGTTAGCGGAATGTTTCAGCTTGTGAAGGCAAGCGTGGTTGAGCTGCACAAGCTCAACACAGGTCCTCGCTTATGAAAGCTAGGAAAATTGGGCGATATCCCGTTTCTCGTGGACGTTCTTGCCGTGAATGCGGGCTCATCTATAAGGTGTTGTCTTCTGCGAGACACAGAAGGCGGACATAAAAATAAAAGAGCAGTGAGCTCCCTTTTTTCAACTAGGACTTAGGGATTAAATATCACAACTCAGATTCAGCTTAACCGTCAGCGCATTCGTGTGACCCGGTCGCTGAAACCTGGATTTCTCTCCGAAGTAGAACATGTATTACGCAATGTAATTGTGTGGCTGACACCCTATTTGTCCCCGTTAACTAAAAGATTTAGTTCACTGTTTTCTTAAGATGACAAAAACTTGCTATTATCTCGCATCATCGATTAAATTTAGTCCCTGTTTGGCTCCCACGATAGGAGAACACGCCATATAACCGAGACCCTGAACTAGCACCACAGAGAGAAGCTAAGAAAGGTGGAAAGATTAACCAGACCACATCTCGTTCGTCACAGTGCACAAATGAGAGCATAAATGGTGAATTCACATAGCCCCTGGGGCACGTATGTGTTGTCTTTCAACTGTAGGACCTCTTGGCTGATAACATTGTCAACCGCCAGAATACGTGGCGTACCGTTCAACGACACTGCTAGCATCTCCGATGCCTTCATGTTCGAGTTTCCATCTTGTGAAACCTGCCACTCGTGATATGCGCAAACATGTACTGCCTGTCATGCCCAGCCCATCCCGCCATCTAACAATATGTTCTGCGTCCTTAGCAGAAATTCAGACTGTAGGACCTCTTGGCTGATAACATTGTCAACCGCCAGAATACGTGGTGTACCGTTCAACGACACTGTTAGCATCTCCGATGCCTCCATGTTCGAGTTTCCATCTTGTGAAACCTGTCACTCGTGATATGCGCAAACATGTACTGCCTGTAATGCCCAGCCCATCCCGCCATCTAACAATATGTTCTGCGTCCTTAGCGGAAATTCAGACTGTAGGACCTCTTGGCTGATAACATTGTCAACCGCCAGAATACGTGGTGTACCGTTCAACGACACTGTTAGCATCTCCGATGCCTCCATGTTCGAGTTTCCATCTTGTGAGACCTGTCACTCGTGATATGCGCAAACATGTACTACCTGTAATGCCCAGCCCATCCCGCCATCTAACAATATGCTCTGCGTACTTAGCAGAAATTCAGACTGTAGGACCCCTTGGCTGATAACATTGTCAACCGCCAGAATACGTGGTGTACCGTTCAACGACACTGTTGGCATCTCTGATGCCTCCATGTTCGACTTTCCATCTTGTGAAACCTGCCACTCGTGATATGCGCAAACATGTACTGCCTGTCATGCCCAGCCCATCCCGGCATCTAACAATATGTTCTGCGTCCTTAGCAGAAATTCAGACTGTAGGACCTCTTGGCTGATAACATTGTCAACCGCCAGAA
This sequence comes from Rhipicephalus microplus, assembly GCF_043290135.1. NCBI lineage: Eukaryota > Metazoa > Arthropoda > Arachnida > Ixodida > Ixodidae > Rhipicephalus > Rhipicephalus microplus. The sequence continues at coordinate 17,093,476 of NC_134702.1, read as the reverse complement.
TACGTGGCGTACCGTTCAACGACACTGCTGGCATCTCCGATGCCTTCATGTTCGAGTTTCCATCTTGTGAAACCTGCCAATCGTGATATGCGCAGAGATGTACTGCCTGTCATGCCCAGCCCATCCCGCCATCTAACAATATGTTCTGCGTCCTTAGCAGAAATTCAGACTGTAGGACCTCTTGGCTGATAACATTGTCAACCGCCAGAATACGTGGCGTACCGTTCAACGACACTGCTGGCATCTCCGATGCCTTCATGTTCGAGTTTCCATCTTGTGAAACCCGCCAATCGTGATATGCGCAAACATGTACTGCCTGTCATGCCCAGCCCATCCCGCCATCTAACAATATGTTCTGCGTCCTTAGCAGAAATTCAGACTGTAGGACCTCTTGGCTGATAACATTGTCAACCGCCAGAATACGTGGCGTACTGTTCAACGACACTGCTGGCATCTCCGATGCCTTCATGTTCGAGTTTCCATCTTGTCAAACGTGCCACTCGTGATATGCGCAAACATGTACTGCCTGTCATGCCCAGCCCATCCCGCCATCTAACAATATGTTCTGCGTCCTTAGCAGAAATTCAGACTGTAGGACCTCTTGGCTGATAACATTGTCAACCGCCAGAATACGTGGCGTACCGTTCAACGACACTGCTGGCATCTCCGATGCCTTCATGTTCGAGTTTCCATCTTGTGAAACCTGCCAATCGTGATATGCGCAAACATGTACTGCCTGTCATGCCCAGCCCATCCCGCCATCTAACAATATGTTCTGCGTCCTTAGCAGAAATTCAGACTGTAGGACCTCTTGGCTGATAACATTGTCAACCGCCAGAATACGTGGCGTACCGTTCAACGACACTGCTGGCATCTCCGATGCCTTCATGTTCGAGTTTCCATCTTGTCAAACCTGCCACTCGTGATATGCGCAAACATGTACTGCCTGTCATGCCCAACCCATCCCACCATCTAACAATATGTTCTGCGTCCTTAGCAGAAATTCAGACTGTAGGACCTCTTGGCTGATAACATTGTCAACCGCCAGAATACGTGGTGTACCGTTCAACGACACTGTTAGCATCTCCGATGCCTCCATGTTCGAGTTTCCATCTTGTGAGACCTGTCACTCGTGATATGCGCAAACATGTACTGCCTGTAATGCCCAGCCCATCCCGCCATCTAACAATATGCTCTGCGTCCTTAGCAGAAATTCAGACTGTAGGACCTCTTGGCTGATAACATTGTCAACCGCCAAAATACGTGGTGTACCGTTCAACGACACTGTTGGCATCTCTGATGCCTCCATGTTCGACTTTCCATCTTGTGAAACCTGCCACTCGTGATATGCGCAAACATGTACTGCCTGTCATGCCCAGCCCATCCCGGCATCTAACAATATGTTCTGCGTCCTTAGCAGAAATTCAGACTGTAGGACCTCTTGGCTGATAACATTGTCAACCGCCAGAATACGTGACGTACCGTTCGACGACACTGCTGGCATCTCCGATGCCTTCATGTTCGAGTTTCCATCTTGTGAAACCTGCCAATCGTGATATGCGCAGAGATGTACTGCCTGTCATGCCCAGCCCATCCCGCCATCTAACAATATGTTCTGCGTCCTTAGCAGAAATTCAGACTGTAGGACCTCTTGGCTGATAACATTGTCAACCGCCAGAATACGTGGCGTACCGTTCAACGACACTGCTGGCATCTCCGATGCCTTCATGTTCGAGTTTCCATCTTGTGAAACCTGCCAATCGTTATATGCGCAGAGATGTACTGCCTGTCATGCCCAGCCCATCCCGCCATCTAACAATATGTTCTGCGTCCTTAGCAGAAATTCAGACTGTAGGACCTCTTGGCTGATAACATTGTCAACCGCCAGAATACGTGGCGTACTGTTCAACGACACTGCTGGCATCTCCGATGCCTCCATGTTCGAGTTTCCATCTTGTGAAACCTGCCACTCTTGATATGCGCAAACATGTACTGCCTGTCATGCCCAGCCCATACCGCCATCTAACAATAATTTCTGCGTTCTTAGCAGAAATTCAGACTGTAGGACCTCTTGGCTGATAACATTGTCAACCGCCAGAATACGTGGTGTACCGTTCAACGACACTGTTGGAATCTCTGATGCCTCCATGTTCGAGTTTTCATCTTGTGAAACCTGCCGCTAACTCGCCACCGACAAAGAACGATATAGGACCGTGATTTGAACTTCACACGGGGTGCTATTTAAGCAATCGAAGTGGAAGCGCATGCCTAAGACGAGAACATCAGCGCAGCAATAAAAAAAATTGTTGGAAGCGAATGAAAGCTCTTGCGTTGCTCTTACAAAACACGAATTGTTCGTCACCATGGCCATCTATTTCATTTGCCTTCAGTGAATCGTTTTTGCTTCCAACAATTTCTTTTTATGGCTGCACTGATGTTCTCGTCTTAGGCATGCGCTTCCACTTCGATTGCTTAAATAGCACCCCGTGTGAAGTTCAAATCACGGTCCTATATCGTTCTTTGTCGGTGGCGAGTTAGCGGAATGTTTCAGCTTGTGAAGGCAAGCGTGGTTGAGCTGCGCAAGCTCAACACAGGTCCTCGCTTATGAAAGCTAGGAAAATTGGGCGATATCCCGTTTCTCGTGGACGTTCTTGCCGTGAATGTGGGCTCATCTATAAGGTGTTGTCTTCTGCGAGACACAGAAGGCGGACATAAAAATAAAAGAGCAGTGAGCTCCCTTTTTTCAACTAGGACTTAGGGATTAAATATCACAACTCAGATTCAGCTTAACCGTCAGCGCATTCGTGTGACCCGGTCGCTGAAATCTGGATTTCTCTCCGAAGTAGAACATGTATTACGCAATGTAATTGTGTGGCTGACACCGTATTTGTCCCCGTTAACTAAAAGATTTAGTTCACAGTTTTCTTAAGCTGACAAAAACTTGCTATTATCTCGCATCATCGATTAAATTTAGTCCCTGTTTGGCTCCCACGATAGGAGCACACGCCATATAACCGAGACCCTGAACTAGCACCACAGAGAGAAGCTAAGAAAGGTGGAAAGATTAACCAGACCACATCTCGTTCGCTACAGTGCACAAATGAGAGCATAAATGGTGAATTCACATAGCCCCTGGGGCACGTATGTGTTGTCTTTCAACTGTAGGACCTCTTGGCTGATAACATTGTCAACCGCCAGAATACGTGGCGTACCGTTCAACGACACTGCTGGCATCTCCGATGCCTTCATGTTCGAGTTTCCATCTTGTCAAACCTGCCACTCGTGATATGCGCAAACATGTACTGCCTGTCATGCCCAGCCCATCCCGCCATCTAACAATATGTTCTGCGTCCTTAGCGGAAACTCAGACTGTAGGACCTCTTGGCTGATAACATTGTCAACCGCCAGAATACGCGGCGTACCGTTCAACGACACTGTTAGCATCTCCGATGCCTCCATGTTCGAGTTTCCATCTTGTGAGTTCTGTCACTCGTGATATGCGCAAACATGTACTGCCTGTCATGCCCAGCCCATCCCGCCATCTAACAATATGCTCTGCGTCCTTAGCAGAAATTCAGACTGTAGGACCTCTTGGCTGATAACATTGTCAACCGCCAGAATACGTGGTGTACCGTTCAACGGCACTGTTGGCATCTCTGATGCCTCCATGTTCGACTTTCCATCTTGTGAAACCTGCCACTCGTGATATGCGCAAACATGTACTGCCTGTCATGCCCAGCCCATCCCGGCATCTAACAATATGTTCTGCGTCCTTAGCAGAAATTCAGACTGTAGGACCTCTTGGCTGATAACATTGTCAACCGCCAGAATACGTGGCGTACTGTTCAACGACACTGCTGGCATCTCCGATGCCTTCATGTTCGAGTTTCCATCTTGTGAAACCTGCCACTCTTGATATGCGCAAACATGTACTGCCTGTCATGCCCAGCCCATGCCGCCATCTAACAATAATTTCTGCGTTCTTAGCAGTAATTCAGACTGTAGGACCTCTTGGCTGATAACATTGTCAACCGCCAGAATACGTGGTGTACCGTTCAACGACACTGTTGGCATCTCTGATGCCTCCATGTTCGAGTTTTCATCTTGTGAAACCTGCCACTCGTGATATGCGCAAACATATACTGCCTGTCATGCCCAGCCCATCCCGGCATCTAACAATATGTTATGCGTCCTTAGCAGAAATTCAGACTGTAGGACCTCTTGGCTGATAACATTGTCAACCGCTAGAATACGTGGTGTACCTTTCAACAACACTGTTGGCATCTCCGATGCCTCCATGTTCGAGTTTCCATCTTGTGAAACCTGCCACTCGTGATATGCGCAAACATGTACTGTCTGTCATGCCCAGCCCATCCCGCCATCTAACAATATGCTCTGCGTCCTTAGCAGAAATTCAGACTGTAGGACCTCTTGGCTGATAACATTGTCAACCGCCAGAATACGTGGTGTACTGTTCAACGACACTGTTGGCATCTCCGATGCCTCCATTTTCGAGTTTCCATCTTGTGAAACCTGCCACTCTTTATATGCGCAAACATGTATGGCTTGTCATGCCCAGCCCATCCCGGCATCTAACAATATGTTCTGCGTCCTTAGCAGAAATTGAAACTTAATCCGCGAGCAGAACAAAAAAAAACGAAAGGAGGCAGGATAGAGCGCAGGGTATACCAACTGTTTAATTTCAGCTCACGAAGCGAATATATAGGCATGCACAACACTACGCCATCTAGACGTGCTCGAAACAAAGGTTCCTTAAAAACGGTACCGCATATAACGGCGAAATAAAACAATTCATTCTGAGCAAACGCCCCGATATTTTTAACATAATCACAAGGTGTGCATTTTTCAAGCAGGTTTGTCACCTAATTACTTTTCTGTTCTTTTTTTATTGTAATGGTGCAGTGTTATGCATGTATAAAACTGGCTTTGCGAACTTAAAATTTTAAAAAAAAATTGGTAGTCTGCGCTCTATCCTGATTGCTTTCTTTCTTTCTGCTTGCGCAGCTAGTTCAGATTTCAGTATGAATCAACTAGTCTGCAAAGAAGAACTGCTGCAACAAAGCTCTTAACAGCACCATGGCAGAGGTTACTGTGCGTTTTAGATATTACGGAGTTAACTCGAAAACATATTGCATATTGTCACGCAGCAAAGGACGACACAGTTGTCTATAAGGAAAACAGGTTTATTGGAGCGAACCTGTGCTCCCCTAACAACTGAAAGAATACACAGGCGGCGAAGCAGCGGCCGGCAAAACGACGGGCACGCTAGTGAGCGTCGGCGAGCGAATGACGGGGCATCGGCTGTGCGGGAATTTATATCCCTCGGCGCGAGGGTTTCTCGAATAGTCGAATTGTATCGAGAACGCCGTAATAGCGTTTGTTAGAAACGCTGTTCGTTCGAACAGCGTTTCTAACAAACAACGCTTGAAGCGTTGTTTCTATCGAACAACGCCTGAAGCATTGTTCGATAGCGTTTGTTCGAAACGCTGTTGTAGCGTTTGTTCGAAACGCTGTGAAAACGGCGACAGCACAGGCCGGTGCAGCCAGGCCGAAAAAACAAAACACAAATAAACAAACCCAATGCATGGTTCGCGGCATTACCCCCCCCCCCCCCCTCTAAGAGTGCATCGACCCGATGCTAACATAAGGGACAGTCCACACAAATTAAAAGTTCGTCATCGTCCGTAGAAAGGTTTTAAGCGAACCACATGGACGACTTCGGGCCGCGTGCATCGTCGCGATGTACGGGAGTCCCCATCGGGGATCACTTCGTACGTTAGTTCGCCAACACGTCGTAGAATCTGGTAGGGTCCGAAATAGCGTCGTAGAAGTTTCTCACTGAGTCCACGTCGTCGAATGGGAGTCCAAACCCACACACGATCTCCAGGATGGTACTCGGCGTCTCGGCGTCGGAGATTGTAGCGTCCGGCATCCACCAGTTGCTGGTCCGTTATACGAGCTCGAGCGAGCTGGCGGGCCTCCTCCGCACGTTGGAGGTATCCTTGGACGTCGGCGTTGAGGTCGTCGTCTTCTACGTGCGGAAGCATGGCGTCGAGCATCGTAGTCGGCCGTCTTCCGTAGACGAGCTCGAACGGTGTCATCTGCGTGGTTTCTTGAATAGCCGTGTTGTACGCAAACGTGACGTACGGGAGGACTTCGTCCCACGTCTTATGTTCAACGTCGACGTACATAGACAGCATATCCGCGATTGTCTTATTGAGCCGTTCCGTTAGTCCATTCGTTTGGGGGTGGTACGCCGTCGTTCTTCGGTGATCTGTGTTGCTGTAGCGTAAGATTCCTTGCATGAGCTCCGCAGTGAAGGTCGTTCCGCGGTCCGTGATTAGGACCTCAGGGGCTCCATGTCGCAGCACAATTTGGTTAATAAAGAACTTTGCAACTTCTTGTGCAGTTCCCCTAGGAAGAGCGGTGGTCTCTGCGTAGCGCGTCATGTAGTCTGTCGCTTCGACAATCCATTTGTTCGCGGATCGGGATGTAGGGAACGGGCCCAGAAGGTCCATTCCGATCTGTTGGAAGGGCCTCGTTGGGACGGCGATCGGCTGCAGAAGTCCGGCTGGTCTTGTCGGTGGTGTTTTTCGTCGCTGGCAGTCACGGCAGCTCCGGACGTAGTGGGTGACATCGGATGTAAGGCGGGGCCAGAAGTATTTCGCCTTGATTTTTGTAATCGTGCGAGCTGTTCCGAGATGTCCGGAAGACGGGTCGTCGTGGCACGCTTCCAAAATTTCGTCACGAAGGTCTGCGGGGATGACAAGTAGATAATTCGTTCTCGTTCCGGGGTTGAAATTCTTCTTCACTAGGATGGAGTTTTTGAGGCTGAATGCTGGTAAGTTGCGCTTGAACGCCCTAGGCACGGCGACGTTGCGTCCTTCGAGGTAGTCGATCATGGCGCGGAGGTCAGGGTCGGCACGCTGCTGGGCGGCTAGGTCGCTCTCTGTCACGACTCCGAAGAACGCGCTGTCTTCATCCGAGTACTGTGGTGGTGGGTCGACGGGGGCGCGGGACAGGCAGTCGGCGTCGGAGTGTTTCCTGCCGGATTTGTAGAATATTGTCACGTCAAACTCTTGCAGGCGCAAGCTCCACCGCCCAAGACGGCCAGAGGGGTCTTCAAATTGGTGAGCCAACACAGCGCATGATGGTCTGTCACAACCTTAAACGGTCTACCATAGACGTATGGGCGAAATTTTGAAATGGCCCATATGATAGCCAGGCACTCTTTCTCGGAGGCAGAGTAGTTTCTCTCCTCCTTCGACAGACCACGGCTTGCATAGGCGATTACCTTTTCGTAACCGCTTTGCTTTTGGACGAGGACGGCACCCAAACCGATATCACTGGCGTCCGTGTGCATTTCCGTTTCGGCGTTTTCGTCGAAATGAGCGAGCACGGGCTGGTTTTGCAGGCGTTGCAGCTCGCAGAATGCCTTTTCTTGGTCGTTTTCCCAGCTGAAAGGGGTGCTTTCTTTCGTCAGGCGCGTGAGTGGCTCTGCAATGCGTGCGAAGTTTGCGACGAAGCGCCGGTAGTATGCGCACAGTCCGAGAAACCTTCGCACACCCTTTTTATCTTTCGGCCTTGGGAAGTTCGCAATGGCTGATGTTTTTGCCGGGTCAGGTAGGACTCCCGCGGCGTTCACGACGTGACCCAAGAACTTGAGTTCCTCGTACGCGAAACGGCACTTCTCAGGCTTCAGCGTTAACCCCGACGTACGAATGGCCTCGAGTACAGATTCCAACCTTGTGAGGTGTTCGTCGAAAGTCCGGGCGAATACGACAACGTCGTCGAGGTATACGAGGCAAGTGTGCCACTTCAGGCCTGCTAGCACAGTGTCCATGACTCTCTGAAACGTTGCGGGCGCCGTGCACAGCCCAAACGGCATCACCTTGAACTCGTATAGACCGTCCGGGGTTATAAATGCAGTCTTCTCTCGGTCTCTCTCGTCCACTTCAATTTGCCAGTAGCCGGTCTTCAGATCCATGGATGAGAAGTACTTGGCGTGGCAGAGGTGGTCGAGGGCGTCGTCGATTCGTGGCAGGGGGTACACGTCCTTTTTGGTTATTTTGTTTAGTCTCCGGTAGTCAACGCAGAATCTTAAAGTGCCATCTTTTTTCTTCACGAGTACAACCGGCGCAGCCCACGGACTTTTCGATGGCTGTATTATGTCGTCGCTGAGCATGTCATCTACTTGAGTCCGGATGGCTTCGCGCTCGTGAGAAGAAACGCGGTACGGTGACTGTCTGGTAGGTCGGGCTCCATCTTCGGTTATTATCCGGTGCTTCGCCAAAGGTGTCTGACGTAACTTCGAGTTCGAGGAAAAACACTCGCTGTAGCGACGGAGCAACTCCAGTAATCTGTCCCGATTTTCTTGCGACAGCGCCGGGTTCACGTCGAAAGGATGTGGCAGCCTGGAAGCATCTGCGCATGCGTGTTCAAAGGTGGCGACCGCGATCACTTGACTCGCTTCTTGCGTTTCTTCGAGGAACGCAATTGCAGCGCCCTTGTTTAGATGCTGGTACTCCTCGGTGAAATTGGTGACCAAAACGTGGGATCTGCGTTGCTTAAACCGCGCAATGCCTCTTGCGACAGACACACCGCGGTCTAGAAGCAACCTTTGGTCAGTCTCCACGATAGCGTCGACGTCAGGAGCAGCACCTTCACAATAGACGGCGATCATCAAGCTTGCGTGGGGTGGCAGGGTGACGTGATCGTCGGCGATCCTTACAGCAGCACGGTGTCCGAGGTTCGGCTGCGGCGTCGTGGAGTGATCGGAAGAAAACGTTATCGACCTGGTCTGCAGATCAATTATTGCGCCATTGTCCGTCAAAAAGTCTATTCCGAGAATTACGTCGCGGGAGCAGTTAGGCAAAATGACGAACTCCGAAAGGTACGTAGTGCAGTCTATGGTGACGCGCGATGTGCACATTCCACTTGGGGTCACGAGGTGGCCTCCTGCTGTGCGTATGTGCGGACCGTCCCATCTGGTCGTAACTTTCTTTAGCTTGGACGCGAATGACCCGCTCATGACCGAGTAGTCGGCTCCCGTGTCGATGAGGGCGACTACGTCAAGGCCGTCGATCGACAACTGGACGTCGGATGCCGCTTTCCTTGAATTTCGGGTGCGTTGGGGCGTCGTATCGCGGCTTGCGCGTGTTGATGGTCGGGCACTATGCGTCATCATCGTCGTCTTCTCAGCGGCAGGCTTCGTCATTTCGGGTACGCGTCGCGGAGCGTAGCTGTCGTCGTTTTCGGGGGTCTCGTCAGGGTGTCGTCGGGTCGTCGGGATGAGGGCATGTCGTGAATCACGGTCTTGCGTCGTTGGAGGGTTTCCATTTTCTCGCCGTTGTGCAACTTCACCTCCAGAAGTTGCTGCTTTTAGTTTCCCCCTCGTGGGCTGGGGGACCTTCCACGGGCGAAGTCAGCATTGCTGCGACGATTGGGGGATTGGTGCGGGTAGGGCGACGGCGAACGGTTAAAACGGGATGGTCCACGGCTGGTGTTCGACAGGTATTCTCCGATCTCAAATGGGCGCTGGCCGGCTCGCGGGCGGGGTGCGTCGACGGAGAACCCACGCAAACCCAGCCTCTTGTACGGGCAGCGGCGGTAGACGTGGTCGGCCTCTCCGCAGTGGTAGCACAGCGGACGATTATCTGGCGTTCGCCACACTTCGGTCTTCCTGGGCGCCTGGTTTCGGGTTACAGGGGGTCGGGCGGGCGACATTGGGTGGCGGTACGGCGGGGCCTCTTGATAACGGGTTGGGACGGGTCGGGGTCGACGAGGAGCAGCGGAGTAGGTCATCGCTTGTGGTTCGCAAGATGCTTCCGACGGCGTGGAATTCCCCAGTGCTTGCTGAACCTCCTCGCGGACGACGTCAGTGAGGGAGGCGACTTGGGGCTGCGGCGTTGCTGAAAGCAATTTCCTCAGTTCCTCGCGAACGACGGCGCGGATGGTCTCCCGCAAGTCTTCCGTCGCCAATCCAGGGGCGTTTACCGGGTTCACCGAAAGGATGTTGAGTGGTCTATCGTATTGCCGCGAACGCATATCCAAGGTCCTCTCGATCATCGAAGCCTCGGTGACGAACTCAGCGACGGTCTTAGGGGGGTTGCGGATGAGTCCAGCGAAGAGCTCTTGTTTAACTCCCCGCATCAGAAAGCGCACCTTCTTCTCTTCTGCCATTTCGGGGTCAGCTCTCCGGAACAGCATCTTCATCTCCTCAGCGAACAGTACAACACCTTCGTTAGGGTGTTGCATTCGCGTCTCCAACAAAAGGGCGGCTCGTTCTTTCCGCACAACCGTAGCGAATGTTTTGAGGAATTCGCTCTTAAAGACAGTCCAGTCGGTTAGGGAGCCTTCATGGTTCTCAAACCACGTTCGAGCTGCATCCTCCAAATAGAAGAAGACATGACGAAACGTTTCTTCGTCATCCCACCTGTTAAAGATGCGGACGCGCTCCAGCTTCTCCAGCCACTCTTCCGGGTCTTCACCAGGAGATCCTCGGAATGATGGGGGCTCACGAGGTTGTTGCAGAACGACGGGAGGGTTGGTAGCGCTGGTCATTGTGCCTGCGTTGATCATCGTGGTTTTTACGTCTTCTTTACTTTTTTTATCCGGGAGCAGTCCAAACTCTGGCTGAAGGCCTCGCTGTCGGCGGCTGACACGAGTTGGGCGTGCTTGTCGTGTTGGGCTTGCTTGTCGGCTTGGCAATGGCTTAGGGTTCATGTACCCCGCATCTCCACCAGATGTCACGCAGCAAAGGACGACACAGTTGTCTATAAGGAAAACAAGTTTATCGGAGCGAACCTGTGCTCCCCTAACAACTGAAAGAATACACAGGCGGCGAAGCAGCGGCCGGCAAAACGACGGGCACGCTAGTGAGCGTCGGCGAGCGAATGACGCGGCATCGGCTGTGCGGGAATTTATATCCCTCGGCGCGAGGGTTCTCGAATAGTCGAATTGTATCGAGAACGCCGTGATAGCGTTTGTTAGAAACGCTGTTCGTTCGAACAGCGTTTCTAACAAACAACGCTTGAAGCGTTGTTTCTATCGAACAACGCCTGAAGCGTTGTTCGATAGCGTTTGTTCGAAACGCTGTGAAAACGGCGATAGCACAGGCCGGCGCAGCCAGGACGAAAAAACAAAACACAAATAAACAAACCCAATGCATGGTTCGCGGCAATATAGTAAGGTTGAAGTCTGGGTCGATTAGCACATAACGTTCCATTAATCGCCAGTCAAAAGGGTGCGAGAGAAAGAAAAGTGACACTACGACTGGACCCTCTTTGTGTGTGCCACTTCTCTCCTTTTTTCTCTATTGGTTGGGATAGTTTTATGGTCCGTGTATACGAAGACGAAAAGAAGGAACTGTCACCGTACCGTTGTCGATGCCTGTTCACTCTTCAGCTAGGAGTGAATGTAAACGTGGAGATGGGAGACGCTCACGGTTTTCACATCCTCTCCTTTCTTGCAACCTTTCTTTTTTCTTTCTTTCATGTTTTCTGAAAGATGATCTTTGCAGTGCCATCACTGAACATAAGAACCTCTGTCAGCGCGTTTCAAGGAAAAATGAACGGCTCAGCGAAACTCCTTCAGCCTTTAATCGGCTATGAAGAGCCCAAACAAGGGTGAAGTGCACCCGCAAGTGGCCGACAATGCGATAGCCGAGCGCGCCGCACTCGTCGGATGGAGTGAGTTGTGCGGATAAAAGAGGAAGGCACGAACTACGCCTAAATAATAAAAAATACATAGCGTATAAACGCTCATTCAGGGTGTCGGTGGATGTCTTCAATTCTGGGACAGTGGTCGGAATAAACCTAGTATGTTCACTTTCAAGGAGTTTGTTAACAGCGAGTCCTTCTTTTCTGCCGGTAAGTGTTACGCGACGTGTAGTGATGTCATCGACTGAAGCCACTCCGGCGCAGCTTCTCGAACCGCTAGCAAGCAAACATATGCAAAAAAAGATAGTAATCTCTTAAGTTTGACCAGTTGAACTACATGTTGGACAGAACTGACTTATGCGCAAATACATGCATCATAAAGTACACCAAAAGATAAAGTTAATTCACTGCACTTCATACTCCTCCCTTTATTTTTCTTCTCGGAAAGCCTTTCATTTCGTTAGAGCCGTGACGACCCGCCGTGGTGGTCGTTGTCATGGCGCTTGGCTGCTAACCCGAAAACCGAAGGTCGCGGGATCAAATCCTGGCAGCGGCGGCTGCATTTTCGATCGAAGCGAGTATGTTCGAGGCCAGTGTACTTAGATTTAAGTGCATGCTAATGAACCCCAGGTTGTCAAAATTTCCGGATCCCTCCACTACATCGTCTCTCATAATCATAGCGTGGTTTGGGACATTAAATCTTAATTAATAATAATATAATAATATTAATAATAATAATAATAATAATAATAATATCTGTGACGTCAGACCACTTAGCATTTCCCCGGAATTCATCTCATATCAATGAATGGCTATTACTTTTCCTCATGATTCCGCTACAGTACTTGGCACTTGCGCAAGATATACCGACGTAAACTTTCCGTGCGTTCTGTTTACTATCCAGAAGAACTATTCTGATGAAATTGAAACTTCCAGAACAACCTATACGGCTTCACTGTAAAGTGCCTGCGATCCTGTTTTGTGCTGAAAATCGCCGGTACTTCAGTGTAGAAAGCAATTATTCTTCGCCCTTATGATCATTTTCTTATCGTATATTTTTGCTGTTGAGACCGTCGTGGTGGTAGTGTTTACAGCGACCAGCTGCTCAGCCGAATGTCGGGGGTTCGATACCGTCCACAGATTTGGGAATTATATGGAGGTAGAGTGCCAAATAGCCGCATTTTGTGCGATGTAAGGTGCACACGATGCTCAAAACTTCTAGAGCTTCTCCCTATGGCACGCCTTATAATCTTATCTTGGTTTTGGCTAGTAAAACCCGACAAATTATCATCTTTCCTGATGAGAATACAATAAATCAACTCAAAGATGTTCTTATATATGCAGATTCGAACAAGAAAATTTGTGGATTTGGCTCGTATATTTTGTAGGTGGCCCAAGAACTCCCCCGCCCCCCTTTAAAATATTCTCGTAGTAGATATACACAGACACGGAGATTCGAATCAATGGCGAGAAGTTAATTTCATCATTATACTCTGAACCATATGCTTTGGCAGTGTCCTGTGGCTTTCACAGACTGACAAGGAGAGATACTGGTGGCAAAGAGTCCTTCACAGTGGTGATCTTTCACGTCAAATACAGGCCGTCCAAAAGGCCCACGATACGGCAGTATAAGGTTAAACTTAATACTGTTCCAACGTGGGAGTCACCTGCGCCAACCTAAGCGTTGATCTTCAGGAACCTGAACAAAGTTTTCCGTGCGATATACGTTAGGACAGGTATGAATGAATGCGCATTGAATCTACAATTGGTCTTCCACCTAAACCAATCGCGTGGAGTTCTGTTGCTAAGTACACTGAGTATCACCGACCAATGTCAGTCATGGCAATGCGGCAGCAGCTAGAAATTAGATCCACGAGTCACGCTCCTCCTGTGTACGTCGAGTGAACAAAACGAAGCTATACTTTTTATCGAATTTTTTTCGTGCGTAGCCCTTTTAGACGTGAACCATGACAGCGATGCTGGGAAGATGAGACGAAGTGCGCCTCGCGAAGAATGTCGCACACTGCTCCGCAAACATTTCCTAATATTATAAGTAGCGAAGCAAATCAGTTTCTTCTATTTCGTCACTTCCCACGTGTTTGCCGCGCTTGCTAGGCCCTCCGCTCAAGTTACTGACGCTACCCAAGTTAGGGCTAACGGAACGCTACTGAAGTACGTGAGATGCATAAAAGAAAAACAAATTGATAATCTCAGTACCACTAGTTGCTTTTTCTTATATAAGCTAGAGAAGCGAAATCAAGTCAGCTCAACGTGACTATTGGGTAACCGCATTTCCTGATGCGTCAAGGAATGGCTATAAAGGCTACAGGGGCTCCATGGGGATTATAGTGCTACTTCTTTTCGCTTATTGGACAGTTCTTTTTTTTTCTCGTTGCTCATCTTGTAGTCGGGAAAGCTATAACGAATAGTACGTGACCTTCCGTGACCTTGCAAGTGCCGCAAGCAATCGCGAAAGGCACTGAAGGGGCTTTCGGTGGTGATTGATATGTTTTTATATACACGTTGTGTAGTTATTAGCTTCCGCTTTTGTTGTTATTTACGGCTTGTCTGATACACGCCAAGCGCAGGCGCTGGGAGCCCAGTAGCAAGGTCATAAAAGGATCAACTCGAGGGGCTCTCCTCTCTGTAGTCAACAGCAGTCATGGTTAGTACAGTGTCCTGTGTTATGCCGTGTTATAAAACTGCAACTACTGAAACCTACTGCGACAGTTACATTCCAATAAATCAATATATATCCCGCGTAGACTTTACGAATCATGCAAAAACAAATTAAACTATAGGAATAAAATACAAAACGCTTAGTGCGTGTGTGCGTGTGTGTGGGGGGGGGGGGGCGTTAGAAATAGTAAACTTCCCATCCTCATTCAACAAGTTTGAACCAATCAGTTTGGAGATCAAACAATAAATAGTTTTCAGCGCATTTGTAGTTGTACTCAACATCTTTTCAATTGACACAACCAAAGACATCAATGTCGGTTCATGTGTCATTGATTATTGCTATATGCGATTTTGTATATTATGTAACTTCGTGCATGTGATAAGCATCAGAAGGACAGTCTCTGAAGGCAGCCTTACATCTTCGAAGAGACTCATGCTTGAAATTGCGACATCTTCTGAGCCCGCGGCAAAACAGCGCCTGTGCGTTGCGCGCCACGAAAGCACTGTTGACTTTCTTGCAGGCCACGGGACAGAAAGAAAGCTTGTGAAGAAAGTATTCTCAATTGCCCAAAACCACCTAATTATAATAAATTCGTTTGCTGGCGCACCAATAAACACTGGTTGCATAGGTTTAAAGGTACATGTTCTACACTTTCAACTAAAGGACATGAGTGTAGTAAACGTGAATAAGAAATCATGAATTTTCAACATAGACAGTTATGGCCAATTAATTGTCCTTACTACAATTCCGAAGGTCGCAAAATATGGCACCCCCGATGGGCACACCTCCAACACACACAAAAAAATTTGGGTGCCTGATTTTAATATGTCCTGTTTTTTTTTTACATATATTACTCTCTTTAAGGAAAACGCTGACTCTCTTCTGTATCTCACTACTCTCCTAAGAAAGTATAAAAATGTCCGAAGAGAGTCCACGAATCTCTTTAAACATAAGCGTATGCGTGGGTAGTTGACACTCACAAGGAACAAGTCGAAGAACTCTTTTATTTTTTCTCGTAGTGTGTGTGAAGTATATCTGAAGGAGCAGATGAGATAAAGAAACTTGCGGGCATAACCTGGCCGCAGCAAGCACAATACCAGTCGGGTTGTTTGGCGAAACATGAGAGCTGCCTTTACGTCGCATTGCGGTGGGTTTAGAGAGGCGTTGCTAGGTGATGATGATGAAGGATGACAATTAGGGGCAGCATGAAGGCTACCCTTGCCTTCGTGGCTCTCGCCGGTTCCGTAACTTTCCTAGGCGCCGCACGAAAACAGCATTATCATCGGCCTATCTACGCTCACTGCACGGCGAATGACTCTCCCTTGTTCCTCCAATCAACTCGGTCCTGTGCTTACTTCTCCATGGTATAACTTGAAACTTCTCAATATCTTCTGCCCGCCTAATTTGTCTCCTTCTCACACGTTTGCCTTCTTTTGGAGTCGAGTCAGTTACCCTAATAACAAGAGGTTATCCGCTCGCGCCTCACAAGCCCGGCCCGTGTCTCTTTTTTTCTGCTTGATTTCAACCAGCATATTCTTAACACCCGTTTGTTCCCTCACCCATTCTGGTCTCGTGCTATCTCTTCCTGCTCTCCTCCTGGCATATACTTTTTTTATAGCAAAATAAAGGGAAATATAGCGTTAGAGTCTGTGGGAGCTGCAAGGCATAGCGATTGAGTCGGCATAGTAACGGTGCGTGTAACATAAATTTGTCTAAGCTTCATCCTTTTGGCTCCGTGTGCCCTGCGTCCGCTTTGTCGCAAGTTCCACTTCACCAACTTGACCTTTTCAGGCTTACCGTTTACAGCACGCTCGAGAAATTCCCAACTATCCACTCTTGTATTCAAAACAAAACCGAAACACATCAATAAGCAAAGTCGCAAGCACGAAGATTAGGCAAATGAATGCACTGCCTATCTTTCACACGGTGGCTGAACGGTCACAGCACTTCCCTCGAGTAGATACTGTGGGAAACTCTGTGCTGCGCGATACTGCTACTACTAAAAGGTGGTTTTCTGCCACGATGGCGTCTCGGAAATAGACTACGCTGGGTAGATGACTCCGAAAGGAGATATTGCGAAGGAATGAGAGTGTCTTGGATGTCGCCCACGCGACGGCAGCCACCGGCGCGATTTTTCGGGGACACTCGTGAAATAACCGTCCCGCTCATCAGGCACGGGCGAGTAAATAAACAAAAGTGTGAACGCAGCAGTCGCGCAAACCATAAAAAGAAATGAGGACAGAAGGGGGAAGACTTCTTATGACGATGTGTCTCAACCAGCGTCCACACCATTTACGCCTACGCCTGCAGAAAAAGAAAAAGGACTTCGTCGGACACAAATCCTGACAGAGACGGCAGTGATGGCGTAACAAGGGAAACTAACGCTGATACAGTGGCGGGACAGAGCTTGGCGAAATTAGACGAAAAAATGTGGAGATTATTCTAGGGAAAGCTCGTTTATTTTGCCCTGTTACCTGTGTACTTGTCATCACGCGACTCAAGGCAAACCTTGTTGTACGTGTGATATGATTAGACACGGTTATTTTTGGGTACAACACCAATGACAACATCTACGCGAGAATGTTTTCTCGAGCCAGGAAGCTCGTTTCGGTTGGTAGTGAATTAGCGGTAAATAAGCCCAAGTCAAACATTAGTTTGTGTGCCCTGTATTTGTTGCTACGTATATGTAGTTGGTTCTTTGCTATATGCATTCGCTTCCATTTATAGTAATATATTACTATTACTCACCTACCTCTCTCTTATGCAATGACATGTTAATAGTCCCCAAGGGTAAGCAAATGATGATACTATATAGACGATACTATCTTTTGACTCATCGACGCACGCATCTTGATAAGGCGTGGTAGCACATCACGGGATCTCGCTGATGTCACACAAAGTGCTGCCATAGCGTATCTATTTCATCAGTGTCCGGCATTTATCGTCTCAATTTCAGTTTTGGAGAACTCCATCCATCCAATAAAGGAAAGTGATCTACGTAAAAAGGAAAAAAAAATTGGGCAATCCTTAAACTTCGCTCTTAGGGATTGAACGCGAAAGCGACATTCCGTTCCTAGTGCGTACATCAAGCACCTTGATGTATGAAATCTTTTCAAACTTGCTATGCACTCCCTATACGTGGCCTTAAAAATACAGTAGCGTGTGTGCCTATCATAGTAGGTGACTGGCTTTAAACTCTGAAGTCATTATGAAAATCCCACGTTCTGGCACCCAATGACAATATGCGCTTGTACCAAGCATTATATGCAATATTTCATGTTACATTGGGAAGCATGTTTACATGATGCGCGTGTTTGTAAAGCATGAAAGTTACTTTCACTGCATTTCTGAGCAGAGGAAGTTAATTTCACTGGATTCACAAGCAGAGGCATGACTGTGTGGTAGAATACTCGTTTGTCAAGCAAGTTACCTTGTCTCGATATTCACTCAGACCCAGAATTCTCATTATTTGTTCTGTTTGCATCTTTCTCAATTTCTCGGTCACGCGAAGATGATGATTTTTCTTTCACAACCAACAACGCCAACGCCGGAATTTCTGCGAAACGAGTTTTTTCACGCTATCGCGTTAGAATTTCAGGAAGAACACTGTTCCTATCTTCATATGTCTTCGATTGCCAAGCGAGAACATTTCGTGAGACGCTGTGTCCAACAATTTTTTTTTAAGTGTGAGTACACTTTATAAGCGACCCCGAACCATCCACCGCCGTCGGCGGCGTCCACAGTCTTCTCTCTATCTTTAAAAGAAAGAGGACTTGGCGGGCCGCAGCGCGACGCTCTACCGAATAAGCCACGGACGCGACGCTGATATCGGTATCAGTAACGCGCCTTACCACTATACATAGCCTTCATAGATTACGAGAAGGCGTTTGATTCAGTAGAAATATCAGCCGTCATGCAGACACTGCGGAATCAGGGCGTAGATGAAGTATATATAAACATTCTGGAAGAAATTTACAGGGGATCAACTGCTACCATAGTGCTTCATAAAGAAAGCAACAGAATACCAATCAAGAAGGGTGTAAGGCAGGGGGACACAATCTCCCCAATGCTATTTACCGCGTGCTTACAGGAGGTTTTCAGAAGCCTAGAATGGGAACAGTCAGGCATAAGAGTTAATGGAGAATACCTTAGTAACCTGCGCTTCGCCGATGACATTGCATTGCTGAGTAACTCAGGGGATGAATTGCAACTCATGATTACGAAGTTAGACAAGGAGAGCAGAAAGGTGGGTCTTAAAATTAATCTGCAGAAAAGGAAAGTAATGTACAACAACCTCGGAAAGGAGCAGCGCTTCGAGATAGGTAATAGTGCACTTGAAGTTGTAAAAGACTATGTCTACTTAGGGCAGGTAATAACCGCTGAGCCTAACCACGAGATTGAAGTAACTAGAAGAATAGGAATGGGGTGGAGCACATTCGGCAAGCACTCTCAAATTATGACAGGTAGATTACCACTATCCCTCAAGAGGAAGGTATATAACAGCTGTATCTTGCCGGTACTTAGCTATGGAGCAGAAACCTGGAGACTTACAAAGAGGTTTCAGCTTAAATTGAGGACGACGCAGCGAGCAATGGAAAGAAAAATGGTAGGTGTAACCTTAAGAGACAAGAAGAGAGCAGAGTGGATTAGGAGACAAACGGGGGTTAAGGATATCATAGTTGAAATAAAGAAGAGGAAATGGACATGGGCCGGGCATGTAGCGCGTAGACAGGATAACCGCTGGTCATTAAGGGTAACTAACTGGATTCCCAGAGAAGGGAAGCGGGTTAGGGGGAGACAGAAGGTGAGGTGGGCAGATGAGATTAAGAAGTTTGCGGGTATAAACTGGCAGCAGCAAGCACAGGACCGGGTTAACTGGCGGAACATGGGAGAGGCATTTGTCCTGCAGTGGACGTAGTCAGGCTGAAGATGGTGATGGTGATGATGAACGCGCCTTATACCCCCTCCCCCTTCGCTCGCTCCTCCGCTCTCCTCGCTCGCTGCAGCTGCGCGCGCACCTCTGTCTCTCGCGCGCCCGCCTTCTCTCTCAGTCTCCCATCGAGAGCGGGTCGTGAGGGGGAGTAAATTAAAATTCGTTGGCATTCGCCAGTGAGTTAAAGTAAACTCCCCCGTGTGATCAAATTGCGATTCCCAGGAACCATTACACCATAAAGGCGCCATAGTGTGATTAATAAATATAATAGTGCGAATTAATAAATACCCCTCATAGCATCACCCCGTGTATTCGCAATTAACCATGTTCACCCTCGGGGAAATGCTTGGGAGTTTTAGCCAACGACTTCTTAGCTGTTGAAGCCTCACTTTACCCCGAACGCGTGTCTCGATGAACGTTAGTTCCACAACGTCTTCCCGGTTAGTGGTGGCGTTCAGAACAATCATACATGTCTTGACGCAAAACATGTTTCATCCATCAGATTTTTCTTTAGAAATTGACCTTTGCATCAGTGTTTCAAACTTAATGGTTCAAATAGGCTCTCTAGCTATATATTACTATGTGTCTTTGTGTGTCTGTGTATGCAAATCAAATATATTCGGTATGGAGGGTTTGGTACCCGTTTCATGAAGCAAACATTCTTATCGAGATAGACCACACTTTATGTATGTTCGTGCGTGTTTATGTACGCGGGTACATGTACAAGTGCGAAGTTTAAAATTTTCGGCTATGGAGGTTTGCCCGCTCCACCCGACGCCGAAAAGCGCCTGGCTATACACCAGCAAACCTTCGTTATGGCGTACGTCATATTCATATCGTGGACTAGGTAAAACTTCGAATTCGGAGCCTTCGGCTTGATCTAGTAGAGGATGGGTGGCTGTTGCTCCTCTAAATATCAGTTCGTAAGGACTCCAATACAGTTGTTGTCATGTCATGCCAGTTGAAATTTATCTACAGCGCTCGACCTGGTGTCTGCAGGACAACGAGACAGCCAAGACATGTGTGCCCATTCGAGGATATACACTTAGCAACGTATATCAAACAGTTGTGCTTATATAGCTTAATGTCGCCCCGCCGCGGTGGTCTAGTGGCTAAGGTATACTCGGCTGCTGATCCGCATGTCGCGGGCTCGAATCCCGGCTGCGGCGGCTGCATTTCCGATGGAGGCGGAAATGTTGCAGGCCCGTGTGCTCAGATTTGGGTGCACGTTAACGTACCCCAGGTGGTCGAAATTTCCGGAGCCCTCCACTACGGCATCTCTCATAATCACATAATGGTTTTGGGACGTTAAACCTCACATATCAATCACCGTTTATAGCTTAATGTCGTACGGAACATTTCATATTAGGCCTCACTGAGTGCCACCTTTCGCGCATCATACGAGGATCACGCGCCCGAGGTGGTATATCGGAGGGAGCTATCGATCGGAAATGAGTCGCAGGTGCGTGCATATCTCGGCGTGCCATCTTCGGCTTTTGCGCAAACTCAAAGCTATTGACCAAGGATGCGTCCGAAAGAGGCGCGTCATCGCGTACGTGCACGCTCGCAAAAAGCATGTACGCACGGGTTATGCGTACGTACGCGCACACGTGAAACAAAAAGGCACCCACGTATGCACGGCCTGTTTCAGTTACATCGCGCGCTTATGTAACATCACCGGAACTCGTAAGTTATAGCACATGTCCGCCACTTTCGTGACTAAGCCAACGGGTCGCTGACAACCGCGAACAAGTTCAGTATTCTTTTTCAGTTTCTTTTTTCGGGCGTGCCATGCCGTTTTGTACCGTACATGCTGAAAATGAGAAGGTTGCTGTCGTAAAAAGATGCGTGACTAACACTACCGGTACAGGAGCAGTGGAAAATTACCGTGGGTGTTCATTTATATAGCTGATTTATAGCATACTGACATTTTTTTTTTGTCATTTCACTTTAAACGGACTCAGACAGTACGTTATCCTGCAGTGGATAAACTTGTCAAAAGGTCTAACACGGCACAAATGTTTTGACGCTCGCCTTACGCCTGGGTGATGCGACGACCGGCGCTTTTCTATGAATGAGGCACGCATAAAAATCTACGAGTTTTTTTTTTTCGCTTTGCTTGTGTACAAATACACGCACGAAACTCACGTAAAGTATGATAAAACTCTCCCCTCCCCCACTTCCTGAAAAAAATTCGTACAACACCCCTAATAGAGAAACAGAAAGCCAAGTACGCGGGTGAATTCTTCACACTTTGTCTGTTCTCGTTAGAATTCCATTCACGTCTTTGTGAGAGTTGTGGTGTGTAGTAATTTCACGTGTATACTAATACGTAATCGAATGACCTTGGTATGGAAATGTATACACGGTACATAAAAAAAAACAAATAGGCGTGAAACCTCTCTTTTTGGTTAATTATAGTCCACATATGTCAGCATGGTTACTGATTTGAAAGAGCGATTACTAACAGATGGTAAATTACTAATGGTTTGAGGTGGTGCGATTCACAAGCCAACGAAGTGGCGCATTTCACCACAGTTTGGCGAACTCAATCATCAGTCCACTAAGTCGGACTCACTCAGATTCAGCCACGAGTCTGAGTCAGTCCGAGTGAGTCATATTTCCGCGAGTCCAAGTCCGACTGAGTCCTGTTGCAGGAACTTTTCGTGGGTGTGAGTACTGTCCGAGTGAGTTCGCTTCACGAAACGTTTGCTGAGTCAGTTTCCGAGTGAGTCCAAAGTACAAAATATATTTTTCGAGTGAGTCTCGCTGAGTTCCACTTTCTTTTGCATATACATACGGTCCTATTTATAATCATCATTAGCATTACTATCAGTGTTACCTGCATTCACGTTATTACTCACGTCTACTCGCACGCATTCCAAAGCAGTGCCGTTCACACACCGTTTCAATATTTATTAATCAGAGGCGTGAATTGCGGGGGGTGGAGGGTGCCTTGACCTCCTCCCACCAACTCTTACAGGGAGTTTCTTCATTATCATATCTTATGCTTTCATTTCATCCAAGAAAAATGACCTAACTGGTTTGGAACCATTCAGAACTCATTTTCAAAGATATTGAGGCACCAAGTAGAACCCCTGTTACGTGAGATATTGGTGTTAAAGAACAGTAACACTACACATCAAATTCCAGCCACAGCAGGCGCATTTCCGATATAGAAGCGAAAATGGTCGAGGTCCGTGTGCCTAGCATTAAGTGCACGTTAAGGAACACCAAATGGTCGAAATTTTCGAAGCTCTCCACTATACGGTCTCTCTCATAATCATATGGTGTTTTTGGGACCTTAAATTCCCAAAATTATTATGAGCATTGACACCACGGTCGAAGAAGCTCGTTCTAGGCTGCTGGACTCATCGGTCAACTCACTCGAACTCACTCAGACTCGGTTCGAACTGTGAGTTGATAGATTTATATGTGGGGTTTAACGTCCCAAAACCACCACTTGATTGTGATAGACGCCGTAGTGGAGGGCTCTGGGAATTTCGGCCATTTGGTGTTCTTTAACATGCACCCAAATATGAGCACACGGTCCTACAACTCTTCCGCCTCCATCGGTCGACCTGTGAGTTATAGTCGAACTGTGAGTCCGGCTCAGGAAAAGTTTTGTGAGTCTGTAACCAAGTGAGTTCAAAGGTCAAAATAAATTTGATAAGTGAGCCCAAGTGAGCTCCACACGCTTTGAAGGCCTATGGATTTCACCAACCCGCACTTTACTACATTCACTTAATGCAAGGTTAGGGCTTTTGTGACAAGTAAACGGTTAGTACATAGAAAATATTCTGACATTTTTTTTGAAAGAGTGCATCTCAAAGCTGTACACACAAAATTTCATCTTGCCCCTCAGGTGAACAGCTTAAAGCTGGTTGTTCGATTAGTCTTACAAGAGTAAACCCAGCAGGTAACATTCACCATGGCAGTTAACAAGAGAATAGTTGCCATACACGAAACACGTGTCGAAGCATTCAAGTGTTTCTAAAACAAAACAACAAGAAAAAAACCAGTGCCCGAGAGCGCTACGGCCATGATACCTTCTAGTTGTTCTAGTCGTTTGAGCTTCGGAATACATCTGTATTAACGCGATAGCGTGAAAAAGCTCGTTTTGCAGAAATGCTGACATCGGCGCAATTGGTTGCGAGCGAGAAATCGTCATAATCTTATGCATGACCGAAAAATCAAGAACGTTGCAAATAAAATGAACAAGTAATAAGGAATCCTGGAGCAGAGTGAGGACCAAACCAGGGTTGTTGGGTCGATCCGAGTCATAATCAAACCCGGGTTGTTTGCGTGGCAAGCGGATGTTCTACCACGTGGTCTCGCCTCTGCTCGTGAAAACAATGAAAATAATTTTGTCTGCTTGGAAATGCACTGAAACTTGCTTTCATGCTTCACAAACAAGTGCGTCTAAACAAGACTTCTGTCGAATGTTTACGTTCAAGTGCGTCCTGTATACATGCATCACAATGCAACATGAAATATTGCTTTAACAATGCGTGGTACAAGCGTTCATTGCCAACGGGCGTCAAAATACTTGATTATCATAAAGGCTCCATGGTTGAAAGCCGTTACCCCGCTAAAAAAAGGCACGCATGCAACTGCGCCTATTTCTTTTAGACCACATATAGTTGGTGCATGGCTCATTCTAAAAGGTTTCATGCACTAAGTGTTTGAAGTACGCCGTAGGAACAGGATGTCGCTATCACGTTCAACTCCTAATCGCGAAGCTTTAGAGCCCCCGGTAATTTTTAAAGAAGATAGTCTTTATTTGGTACCTTTGACGCAAAAACTTTGGTCTGTCGGTCCATTTGTCTGTTTGTCCACCCTTAACAATACCGGGTACCTTAAACGGCTCCAGCCGATACCCCAAACGGCCGACCCTATCCGCAGCGCCCACAAATGTTGCTCAAGGTCCAGCGTTCATACTTGTGCGATTGTCAATTAAAAAGCAATTACTGTACATATCTGAGACATCATAAAAACGCGTATATATTCTGTATGTGCGTATTTTACTGGAAAAGACATACATAAGTAATTCTAAGGACCATAGGGTTTATCACGCTGCGCTGACCATGCAACGCTTGCACGAAAGGCGAGAAATTTCAACGCTTCGCAAAAAACGAGACGATGGTGACACCTACCCGTCGCTTTGCGTTCTACACCTTATCACCCCCGAGACGGGCGCGCACATCCGTCTCGGAGCCACACGCTTCGTTTTCTAAGATAACTGCTAGATAACGCTCATGTCTCATGTTTGACGTGTCTTGATGCGCTCGGTCGCCTCCGCTGCGCGCTCGAGGCACTCTCACGTAGCGCCTCCAGAATACCCATTCACCAATTTTCTTGCGCAGAAGGTCAAACAAACGTTTTGTTCACTATCTCCAGACGCAGGACTATTGTCTCTCGACGACATTTGCAGATTAACATACGGATACGGGGTCATTTTTTTTATAACAGTGAACTCCTCACCGCGTTTTAATAACCCGTGTGTTTGACCTCCGGGGGCGTATTTAGACGCGCCTTCTGAGCTGGCTGGCTCCAGGCAGAGGGGATTCTGTCGCCTAGATCGCGCCGAGGTTAAACTAATCTTGCCTCGAGTGAGTCAAAAGTCACTGACTTATTCAAGGAGTGCTCAGCGCCGCCTCCGTACGCATTTGGCATTCAACGGCGTGTCGAGTTTACGCGGCCTGTTTATAAAAGTGTAAACGTCCACGTAGGCGCCTGACACACGCGTGTGATTTCGAAGAGGCTCTGTAAGCATATTGTGCTTTTGCTGGAACGGGACTGGAGAGAGCTTCAAACTTAGGCCTTAATGAAAGGCGTGAAGGTGGAGTAGAAATCAGCTTGTTAAGGTTTAGCAACAAAGGAGAAACAAAAGGCGTCGGGAAATAAATTCCCGTGGTAGAGTGTGGTTGACAGATGAGCATATGCATATACCGTGGGAGTTAAGAAAAAAAAGGTTACTATCGGTTTATATCTCTTTATTCTCAATATAAGCTTGGGGTTGCATGGCTAGACCTGACAAACATATCCAGTAGACATGAAAATCCCTTTATCCTTATTTGTAATGAAGAGAACGCCAAAAGTACTTATCAGACTAAGCTACTCAGATAGAAAGAGGTTCAGATGAAGTGTAAAAACAGCCAATTCCTTCAACAGTGCGTCCAGCCATTCGCATCGTCGAACTATTTTTAAACTACACTGTACAACCAATCTAATATGTGACAGAACCACTGGATTATCCATTTTTCTTTTCTATTTTGTTTTTATCCTACCTCAAAAGCAACAAAAATCATAGAACCTAAAGAATGCCTGATGGTTCTAAGGCAACTCCAGCAAGGTTTCGCAAAGAATATGAAAGTCGTTATGGGACGCGGTGATGCACTGACTTAGGAAATACGCTTTTTCTTCTGAACCCGGGTTTGTTTGACGTGAAAGTGTCCCAATACTTCCGAAGGATCGTATTTTATCGGGTGATCAAGTCGGCGGCTGCTGCAGCACTAGCGGTGCTCCTTTTGTGTGTGTTATGAATTGTACCCCCCCCCCTCTTCCTCCCTTGCCAAAGTTGCTCTTTCCCATCTCCTCCACCTGTCATTCGCTACAGACCCTCCGCGCACCTGCTACCATGTATACGCGAGCTACTCCAGAAGCAAACACTGATCTGGAATTCCATGCCTTTACCGTCTCTATAATGCGGACCGCCGTAAGAAGTGCCGACTTCAGGGCCTCCATTTTCAGGGGCATCACAACGATACTATCCGATAGTTTTTTTTTTTTTTTTTTTTTTTTGCAAACTATACCGTCTAGGAACGCCTGCTTACAGCGACGTACCACTTTATATTGGATGCGTGTGCTTGCACGTATGCAATATAGTGTGCACGTTTGTTAGGGGGACATACGTAAAACACTCACGTCGTCTGCTATATGCCTGGAAGAAGAAGCAAGAGCCGTCTGCGCATTCCAGCAGACGGTGGGCGACAGTTGAAATTTTCTTCCATCTTATCGCACATCGCCATCGACGAGGATAGGCCATTTGGAAATATCCACTCCGGGACAATGGCCTCACATACTAAGATTCGCTTTAGGAATTCGAACGGCGTTCTCACTTTTTGTATCGTCTTTCATGCGCCTGTGTAACAGGCACCCGTTGAAGCCATTTCTTTGGGTCAGGTTGCGCCTTTCGTGCTTTCCACGCTCTTGAATCGAGCTTGCGAGAAGCGACGCAAGGAAGAAAACAAGAAGCACATTAAAAGCATCCTGCATTACGCAAAGCATACGTTACCTGCTGCAGATGCCATATTCACGCAGAGATACATACTACGCCTCCACGTTCGTATAACGGCGCGCTGAGCAATTCAGACTCACTCGCAACTCGCGAAGAATACGCCCGTAATGCTACTCATTAGGCGCCTGTATCTCGCCAAAGGTGCTAAGGGCGTCGTGGGGTTTCGATCGGGGGCGAAGGCAAGCTTCTTTAATAATGCACAAGCACATGTTGACGATCTCCTGTTTCCTTCAATATGTAGGTATACGCACAATATGAGTCGCAACACGCTGGCTTGGGTTAAAGTGAGCCACAGCCTGAACAATGACACCGACAAGTGTTAAAGTTTTCTTGAGAGTATCGCTAATTTAGACAGTTAAACTCGCCAATTATTTTATTATGTAGGTGCCACGTTGCAGTGTTGGTGTCATTTTGAGTCCAGACGGCGTGTTTATTGCAACTCATATTGGGCGCCACTACACATACCGACTCAGGTTTTAGTATAGGTATCATTGTATGAAACTCTATGGTTTTTACCAAATAATGCCTTTCGCCACCTGTATATACATCTGTTGCCAGCTGCCCGGAAACCAGCTTCGGCTTGTGAACACTGTGGAAATAACTTCCTCTGGTTGAAAATGCTGTGAAAGTAACTTTCATGCTTCACAAACACACGCATCCTGTGTACATGCGTCACCATGAAACATCAAATACTGCCGTAATAGTGCACGGTACAAACGTACATTGCCATCGGGCGTCGAAACATGTGATTATCGTGAGTTCATAGTTTAAAGTCAGTCACCCACTTAATGGTGCTACTGTACCCTTAAAGCCACGTATAGTGGGTGCATAGAAAGTTCGAAAAGGTTTTATACAATAAGTGCTTGAAATACGCCCTAGGGATAGAATATCGCTATCACGTTAAACACTTAAAGGCGAAGCGTATAGGTCCCCCAGTTTTCGTTCTTGTTTATGTTTTTTATTTCGTTGTTTTCTGGAAATAAAAAAATGCTCACCTACGAACTTCTTCCGTGACCGTGTATGAGTATGAAGCGAACTTGTAATCGAATTCAACATTTCTCAAGTACTTGGGGGCCGTATAACTGTAACCCTCACCTGAAGTGCAAGCCAGCAGTATACATATTGTGCCCACCGGGAGCGAATAACCTGTAACAAAGACCCGATTCACCGCAACTCATTTCGAAACCATGTCCCCGTAAATGGCGTTACAGGAAGAACACTCAAGCAGCGCTCCATTCTTGGCATGTTTTTCGGGCTCTCTAGCCCCTCGGCGCGTTAATAATGGACGCACCCAATACAAACAGCCGTCCGCGTGCACACGGCCGCTGCCTACACGTAGAAGACGGGGCCGTTTAATTGTGCATGCAGCCTTGGGAAGGGAGTCGCTTCGTGAGGGATGATCCCATTACGCCGATTAGCGCGGTCGCGGTACACAACGGCTACACGCCATCGATTGCAATGTCGCGTGCACTTCTGCGTAACAGCCACCACCGCAAATATACAGGGAGGAAAAAAAAAAAAAGAATCGGCGTCGGTACGTGTGACGTCAAAGACGGAACGCCCCATCTCTGCAGATCGCATGCCTTGTTTCGCTGCCATTACGCCCCAATCGCAACCTCACCGATAGCGTTTGAACAATGTGACGGTTGCATTCACAATCAGATATTGGTACGCCTACAACGTTCACATTTAGTTCGGATGAACTGAGTTGTAAGGTTGCTTGAATTCAATTTCATTTGCCAGAAAGGTACATGAATCGGTAAATACAGGAAGAAGACATCTGGATCATTAACATCAAGCTACATCAAGCTAGTTTGGATCCACAGAAAACAGTTTACAGTTAAATAAATCAGAGTTTTGATCAATCACTCTTTTTTTTTTCAGGTAGCTGAAAACGCAATTGAATAAGATGAAAAAAACATTAACACATGGTCTTTAAAAAAACATTTCAGGTTGAAAGAATGCGTTTGCTTTGTTTTATTTCGAAAAATAGACTGTTCCACAAGGTTCAATCCCCACTACGCAGCCGTATTTTGTCATGTAGATGTTTCACAAGTGACTGTCAGAAATTGATGGCTTCGAAGCCTCGTTTGGCAGAGTATACCTAATCATAAACATTTTTTTTCTAAACTAACTAACGATAAACTATGAAGTGAACTACTGTTAGTTATGCAATCATGAACCATAATTACAATTTTACAGTCAACGGGCAAGTTAAAAGGCTTATTTTCAGTTTGTTCAAGAGTTGCTTAGAATGAGCTGCATACCTTGAATTCTACAGAAGTCACATTGCTCACCTCCGCAACACTATGTATACCATGCAGATTCGCGTTTAAGAATTTGCTGATTCACATTCTACTCCGCTATTATAGGCAGCAGGTAGCTTTGCTGGTGAACGAACTGCCTTGTACTGTTCCTTTCTTTTCTTCCATGTTGCGTTAGGTTAGGTAATGGTGGTGTAGGATAAAACGATGCAGCTTGTGAAACGCATTGGTTGTACCTAGAGCGCCACTAAACCGACCGATTTTAACTTTAAACCTATTATCTTTGACCCACCCTTTGGTTTATTTATTTATTTATTTATTTAGTTATTTTTATACATTTATTTATTGCAGTCAGTGTTACCGCTACCCTATATGTACTGAAAGGGAAATCGACAACAACCCGTTTGTCACTGGAAGGCCCAAGGAAACCTGCACGAATTACTCACAAATTTTCTCAGTGGCCGAAAAGCCATCAAAACAAGGACAAACTGTACGACAAAAAAAAATCCTTTGTTATATTCGCCTAGATATCCGTGGCGTTTCGTACGACAAGTGGATGATTATTAATTTAGCTTTCTTGACTCTGCCGTAATTTTGCCGGATTTCACAGAAATGATTAACAACTTTATGTTCGGACCGGGACAGTGCCCTGGTGTAATAATGGAAGGTCATGATGTCGATTTGCACTGAGATAAGCGCGGGATGGGTCGCGTCTCGAGGGGAATTTCCAATAAGCTACGCAGCGACAGTAGTGACAAGCACTATTGATGGGCATAGGGAAAGATAGTGATTAAAGGGCATTTGGGGGCGACTATAGATTGATAGCGAGGGATGAACGGCCTATAGACGAAGGATCGATTAGTCTTTCTAATAGCTGCGATCGCTCAGCATGCTCGTTCAGCGAACCGGTTTGTCTCGCAATATCCAAGAGCGAGCCAATAACTCCTGAAGCTTTTTCACTCGCAGGAATTCCGTGCAGGTCTAAAAGAAACTTCACCAAAGCTTTTTCGCGATGCGTTGTTTCAAGAGCAGCAGCTGTAGGTTGTTTTGCATGGCGTCACGTAAAATTCGGTCATGTTTCTTCAATGTAAAGTTAAGCCCATGATTTCTGTGAACTTAAACTTTGAATTCGGGATGCGTTTGCTATATAATAATTGTTATGGTATATCATCCCTAAGCCACCACATCGTTATGAGAGACGCTGTAGTGGAGGGCTTTGGAAACTTTTACTACCTGGAGTTCTTTGACGTGCTCCTAAATCTAGGCACACCGGCTCCAAGCGTTTTTGCCTCCACCAAAAATGCGGCCGCCGCGGTCAGAATCCGACCCCGCAACCTGCGGGCCAGCAGCCGAGTGCCTTAGCCACTAGACCACCGTGGCGGGGCAGGGTCGCGCTTGCTATAGCTAGCAGGTAATCGCTTAAGTTTTGTTAATTAGGAAACGCAACACTGCGACTACAGAGTAATGCGCTCCTTTTCAAGACCTATAACAAACGTGACCCTATATGACCATTGTGTATTCCAGAAGACATCAAATAAGCATAGTTAAATCGAAAAGTGTGGCGCTAGAAGGGCTCTCACAAAGGCACTACCATGTTGCCCTGCCAAGTTTCGCTGATACTCGGCCAGGTTGCATGACTCTGCATACTATGAGTCTTCCCTCATACGTGATCCATGACAGGATATTCGGCACCCGTCCTACGTATTTTGATTTTGTGAGCGTCCGTTCAGCTCTCTAAAAAAATGGCAGCGTATCCACGGGGTGAATGATGGAGAGGGGGGCAAAGCATCCGTCCATCCATTCGTTCTTGCTTCGGCCCGTCCATGCGTCCGTCTGTGTGACCATCCGTGGGTCTGTTCGTGCGTCTGTTCGTGCGTTCGCACGTCCATCCGTGCGTCCGTCCATGCGTTCGTCCATGCATCCGCCCCTGCGTCCGTCCATGCGTCCATCCGTCCGTGCAGCCATCCATGCGTCCGTCCTTGCACCTGTCTGTGTGTCCGCCCGTCAATCTAGTCAACACTCCAAGTACCACCATCTCGCATCTTTTAATCGTATATGCGTCCGTCTGTGTGACCATCCATGTGTCCATCCGCCCGTCCGTGCGGGTGTCTGTTCGTGTGTCCGCACGTCCATCCGTGCATCCGTCCATGCATCTGTCTATGTGTCCGTTCGTCCATCTAGTACCAAAAAGACTTGTTTTTTGGGCTAGTTGGTGCATACTTGGTGCAGAAGACTGAGGCGCAAAAAACATAACGCGAAGCAGGAAGAGCAGGAGTCTTCTCCTTGCTCTTCTCCCTGCTCTTCCTGCTTCACGTTATGTTTTTTGCGCCTCAGTCTTCTACTCCAAGTACCGCCATTTCTCATCTTTTCATCATATATTCCCCATATAGAAGCATCGCCATACAGCGGACATTCCAAGGACTAAACGAGAGGTGGCACACGCACACTTCCTTACAGCTTGCGCTTCGTGTCTACTTCCCACCTTTAGCCACCTCGAGTTCATGGTATATACTAGTTCGCTGTATTCATGACACTGCGGCTGCTCGCTACCCTTTCCAAAACCAAGGAAGTTACGCCCAGCGAGTATAACGTAGCAACCCTTTCTTGTCAGATAGTGCTCAACGTACATGCCAATGGCTGCTAATTGGGAATGAGAGACAGGAGAATTCGGCTTTTAGTTAACGCGCACGCTGCGTTTTTTTTTTATTGTTCAACAACGGACAGGAGAAATCTCCGACCGGCACCACTTTGCAGGTCGAAGCGTAAGACTGGTTACGCACTACGACGAGGGACGAACGGGTGCCGCCTTAAGGAGCTTCGCTCCTAAAAAGCGCAAGCTGGCGATATAGACCAGAATTTGTATCATTTCCTGCTAAGCAACAATATTTTGCTGCTGCTGCGCGACCTGGAGCAAAAAAGCCACAAGAATGCTATGAGGTTCAATTTTTTTTCTTATCACATGCTTCCCGCTATTCATCGCTCGCAATGTCATTGCCATTTTCCGCGTCATTGATTTGGCTTGCCTAGCGGATGTTACGCCTCCAGCTGGAGCAACGGGCGTAGAGAGAGAGAGAGAGAGAGAAATAATTAAAAGGAAGAGACAGGGAGGTTAACCTAGACTAACTGGTTTGCTACCATGTACGGGGGTGGGGAAAGGGTCGGAAAGAGGATAGCTATAGAGAGATATAAAATAAATTAGAAAAAAAAACACATGCGCACACACTCAGGGAGTTCCGATCACAGTCGTTTGGACAGGCCGGTTGAACGCAAGAAGCGCAGGAGCGCCTTCAAAGCCTTCTTCTGCGACATAAAGTCCTGTCGGCAGCGCAGGAGTCTTTCTTCCGAAAGAGGCTGGTTGTCCAGTTCATCTAGTGCATTGCAGAGTGACTGTCTCTGCGAGCAGTATTGTGGGCATTCACACAGAATGTGCCAAGTTGTTTCATCACTGCCACAATGGTCACATGCAGCAGTGTCAGCCATTCCTATGCGGAACGCGTACGCATTGGTAAATGCGACGCCCAACCATTATCTGCACAGCGTAGTAGCATCTTGTTGGCGTAATTCCGGAGGAATTTGAAGACTGAGGGTTGGGTCTAAAGTACCTAATCGTGCATCGATGAAATGCACTCATTTCATTGTGACCTGGTGCGCTTGCGAGCAAGCATGCGGAGTTTCCGTGCAGCGTCAGTTCTGGAAAGCGGAATTGATATTTAATCGTTTTCAGTATGGGCAGAACGGGCAGCTCGATCGGCCCGTTCATTGCCAGTTATTCCACAATGACTTGGAAGCCATTGAAAGGCTATTTCATGTCCTTCCTCAATGAATTGGTGAGTCTTTTCTGCAATCTCGAATACGGGCGTAGAGAGCAACGTATTCCGGCCTATAAGGTGGAAAAAGACAGTTACATTGATGTTCTTTCTTTGTCAATGTATAAATTTTGCCGAACTAATTGTATCAAGCTTCTATTGACACATTAAGCTACACTCGACCACCTCGCCTCAGTCTCTACTACCCGTTTCTTTTTGGTGCCATGCCGACCGACTTGACCAAGTGACACGTTTTTTCTTCCAAATATAATATGTGAGTTTTTACGTGCCAAAACCACGATATAATTATGACAGATGCCGTTGTAGAGGGTTGCGGTACTTTTGACCATCCGGCGTTATCTGAAATCGCACAGTGCACGGGGCGTTTCACCTCTGTCGAAATGCGGGATCGTAACTACGAGCTTCAGGTTCGTAGCTGAGCACCGTAACTACTGCAGCACTACACTGGATCATTCTTCAAATTATATTCTACCCAGCACTTCCCGTTTTTGCAGCACTTGAAAAACGTTTTTTTAAAATATAGACATATGCGGTTCTGTTTTAGGTTAACAGTTTTCTCGTATATATAAGAAATAGCACAACTTCGCTTGGGAGCTAAGTGACTGTTAAAGTAATTAACCAAACTTAATAGACAGAGTCCACTGAAATATTGTGAGTAGCTGGGATCTTTGCGGCACCAGACGAAGCAGATCCCAAGACACGCGCTTTTGTTTAGGTGGCCTACGAGATTGGCAAATTACAGGATTGACCCAACTATTACAAAAGGTGCTCGAATGGCACAGTGCCAGTGCAACCAGAAGACGGCTAATTCAATGATTAGGTCCTCCTGCAAAATGTTCCATTATTTTTCACTGCACCTGCGGAACAATCTACTAATTGGCGAATGTTCCCGGAGTCGTTTTGACGTGCGCTGCTTTGCGTCGCGTACTGCGGCATCATCATCATCATCATCATCATCATCATCATCATCATCAGCCTGACTACGTCCACTGCAGGACAAAGGCCTCTCCCTTGTTGCGCCAGTTAACCCGGTCCAGTGCTTTCTGCTGCCAATTTATACCCGCAAACTTCTTAATCTCACCTGCCCACCTAACCTTCTGTCTCCCCCTAACTCACTTGCCTTCTCTGAGAATCTAGTTAGTTACCCTTAATGACCTGCGGTTATCCTGTCTACGCGCTACATGCCCGGCCCATGTTCATTTTCTCTTCTTGATTTCAACTATGATATCCTTAACCCCCGTTTGTTCCCTAATCCACTCTGCTCTCTTCTTGTCTCTTAAGGTTACACCTACCATTTTTCTTTCCATTGCTCGCTGCGTCGTCCTCAATTTAAGCTGAACCCTCTTTGTTAGTCTCCAGGCTTTTGCTCCGTAGCTAAGTACCGGCAAGATGCAGCTGTTATACACCTTCCTCTCGAGAGACAGTGGTCATCTACCTGTCATGATTTGAGAGTGCTTGCCAAATGTGCTCCACCCAATTCTTATTCTTCTAGTTATTTCTGTCTCGTGGTTTGGCTCCGCGGTTATTACCTGCCCTAAGCAGACATACTCTTTTACAACTTCAAGTGCGCTATTACATATCTCGAAGCGCTGTTCTCTTCTGAGGTTGTTGTACATTACTTTCGTTTTCTGCAAATTATTTTAAGATATACTTTTCTGCTCTCCTTGTCTAACTGCGTAATCATGAGTTGCAATTCATTTCCTGAGTTAATCAGCAATGCAATGTCATCGGCGAAGCGCAGGTTACTAGCGCACTCTCCATTAACTTTTATTCCTAACTGTTCTCATTCTAATTCTCTGAAACCTGCTGTAAGCACGCGGTGAATAGCATTAGGGAGATTGTATCCCGATGCCTTACATCCTTCTTGATTGGTATTATGTTGCTTTCTTTATGAAGCACTATGGTAGCAGTTGATCCCCTGTAGATTTCTTCCAGGATGTTTATATAGGGTTAATCGACGCTTTGATTCTGCAGTGTCTGCAGGACTTCTGATATTTTACTGAGTAAAACACCTTCTTGTAATCTATGAAGGCTATGTCTAGTGGTTGGCAATATTCTGATCATTTCTCTGTTACCTGATTGATGGTCTGAATGTGGTAGATTATTGAGTAGCCTGTTCGAAATCCTGCTTGTTCCTTTGGTTGATTGAATTCTAGTGTTCTAATTCTGTTAGCAATCATGCCTTTGTAAATCTTGTATACTACTGAGAGCAAGGTGATCGGCCTGTAGTTCTTCAGTCCTTGTCATCTCCTTGGATAGAATAGAAGAATAGAATAGAATAGAAGCGAATAGACACGTCTACTCATGATAACCAGGATATGCGTATCATGTGAAACATGATTACATGCTACGCTCGTAGTGTGCTCGCGGCCGTTTTGTTAGATCCACATATACCAAATTTGGTACCGGGTGACTTGAATAGATGATGAAGGTAAATGACACGTCCAAACTTGATAATTATGATACGCGTGTCATGTAAAACATGCCTACATGCTACGTTCATCGCGCTCGCGGCCGTTTCGCTAGCTCCACATTATACCAAATTTAGTATCAAAACGACGTGAATGGGTGACGAAGGTAAATGACACGTCCAAACATTATTGTAATCATGACATGCGTGTGATGTAAAGCATGATTACACGCTACGCTCATAGCGTGCTCGTGGCTGTTTCGCTAGCTTCACGTATCACATCACGTGATACTAAAGTTGGTATCACGTGACGCGAATAGAAGACGAAGGTAAATGACACATTCAAACATGACAATTATGACATGGAAGTCATGTAAAGCATAATTTACGTGCGCCTCGTAACGTTGTGCTCATTTTAAAGTAACATATCAACCTTCCTCATTCGTGCGTCCAATATCATCGATTCCCAAAGTACATGGGATCTGCCAATTTTTCATCACTCACTAGAGCGCTCTCTAACTGTTTCGTGAACAGTGTATTCAGTGAAACATCCTTTACACAACGACGTTCTAAATAGTCAATTTAGGCAGAGTATCAAGGTGTGAGTTGAGAAAATTTCGAACTTGTAGCGATTCTCCATAATTCATTAGTTGTGATTAAGTAAGCAGATTCATGCTGCATTATAAGGAAAGCGTAACCTAGAGCTTAAGGTAGGGATTTGTCATGCGGGAACGCCGAGCCCTAATGGACCAGTATATGGCGACTACAACTCACGCGTGCTCTTATGGCAGCTTTGCGTCAGCTCACGTGTTGTACAGTTTCCTCCATATTCCGCCTCTCCTCAGGATACACTTCATCTTTTTTTTTTTTCACTAGCGCGCTGGCACTATCCTTGTCGTGTGGTTTATTCCTGTTTTGTATCAACAGCTTCGAGCCCTTATGCAGTGTAATGAGCCGCGGAATGAAAGAAAAAGAAACATAGGCTTCTGCTTCTCATGCACTAGATATACGACATTCATAACGAGTAGTGGGGAAAAAAACACGACGAACACGAAAGGGAATGAACAAAAGTGTTCGAGAGGATGTGGTAAAAATGTGCACATTATCAGAAGCTTTAAGTGAGAGGCCTGCGGCAGCGTTAAATTATTCTTGAGTTTTAAAGCCGCATAGGTGTTGGCTGCACTCAGATAGATAGATAGATAGATAGATAGATAGATAGATAGATAGATAGATAGATAGATAGATAGATAGATAGATGGATAGATAGATAGATAGATAGATAGATAGATAGATAGATAGATAGATAGATAGATAGATAGATAGATAGATAGATAGATAGATAGATAGATAGATAGATAGATAGATAGATAGATAGATAGATAGATAGATAGATAGATAGATAGATAGATAGATAGATAGATAGATAGATAGATAGATAGATAGATAGATAGATAGATGGGTGGGTGGGTGGGTGGGTCGACGAATAGATAGATAGATAGATAGATAGATAGATAGATAGATAGATAGATAGATAGATAGATGGGTGGGTGGGTGGGTGGGTGGGTCGACGAATAGATAGATAGATAGATAGATAGATAGATAAGTGGGTGGGTGGGTGGGTGGGTGGGTCGACGAATAGATAGATAGAAAGATAGATGGGTGGGTGGGTCGACGGATAGATAGATAGATAGATAGATAGATAGATAGATAGATAGATAGATAGATAGATAGATAGATAGATAGATAGATAGATAGATAGATAGATAGATAGATAGATAGATAGATAGATAGATAGATAGATAGATGGGTGGGTGGGTCGACGGATAGATAGATAGATGGGTGGGTGGGTCGACGGATAGATCGAGAGGCGAATGGACGGACGGATATATGGGTGGGTGGGTCGACGGATAGATCGAGAGGCGAATGGACGGACGGATATATGGATGGGTGGGTCGACGGATAGATCGAGAGGCGAATGGACGGACGGATATATGGATAGATGAATAGACGGACAGGTGGATAGACGAATACATGAATAGATGGATAGGCGGACGGATAGGTGGATAGATAGCCGGACGGATAGGTGGATAGATAGACGGACGGATAGGTGGATAGATAGACGGACGGATAGGTGGATAGATAGCCGGACGGATAGGTGGATCGATAGCCGGACGGATAGGTGGATAGATAGCCGGACGGATAGGTGGATCGATAGACGGACGGATAGGTGGATAGATAGACGGACGGATAGGTGGATAGATAGACGGATGGATAGGTGGATAGATAGACGGACGGATAGGTGGATAGATGGATGTGATTTATCTACACGTCGGCCTCCGCTTATTATTTTTCTTCGCAATTAAGACACGCCTGTAGCTGCGTCCTGTTTATATGTGGCGATTTCACTTTAGCCGAGTGCCGTTTAACTGTAGTTTACTGTATCTCATTTAGCACTTCTTCTCCTGCCCCCTGCGGTGAAGAGCCCTCGGTGTTCGTTCGCAATTTCGAGATGGAGCCTCGCCGCGGAGCAGGCGCACGTTGCCTTCTTTCTGCTTGGTGCCAGGGCAATCTTCGCCGTGGTCTCTGCAAAGCGTATAGAGCGATATTTTCTTCTTGCTTTCTTGCGGATACTTTCGTGCTTTATTCGTTGCTTTTATAACTTCGTTTCTTGTGCCGGAGTATCCCGTCGTCAGGAACGTTGTGTCCGACCGGTACCGCTTATCTGTTCCAATGCCAGTGCGTCCCCCTCGTTCCTTTCGCACTTTCAGCCTTGTCTTGTACTCTAAACTAGTTTCAGTCATAGGTAGCCCTGGTAAGGGAATACCATGTAAGGAAGAAGGAAAGGAAGGAAAGGAGGGAGAGAGAGGGAGAAAGAAAGCGTGTGAAGATAACACAAGGTTTGAAGCGGAAGACAAGGCTGAATGATGATAAATAATTTCCTTTACACTGTCTTGGGCACTGGGGTTTCTACGACGGGTTGCTTCAGATATAGCCATAGAAAGCTAATGCATGAGAAATAAAGACAGCAAATAAAGAAAAAAAAGAAATGAAGCAAGAAGAAAGGCAGGTGAATATAACACAAGGTGGGAATCTGGACATAAGGCCGAATGATGAAATGGTCGCAAGAAAGAAAGCTATTCGCCCGGCTGTGTTGTGCGAGGGCATGCAGCCTAAAGCAGCCGCCTTCGCTGCGTAGGCCTATGCATACTTAATGCATGCAGCGGAGCAACCATCGATCGAAGACTCGCCATCACCCCTTTTGTTCCTGCAGAGAAAAGACCAACAGCATACGTCTCGAACAGGGCATTGTATTCGCCGATGTCTCACTATATATGTATGATTGTTAATGCACACAGCATTTTGGACTGGGGTTTCTCGTGACATGAAAAGCAAAAGAAGTTTGTCTTATACAGCACCCTGTTCTTTATGTTGGGCGATAGTTTGGTGATAACCCGCCCGGTTCGGCTGTCGTATAAAAGAAACACAAAGCCGACTCCAAACGAAATATTCCCGGCAAAGCCAGAAGTTGGCTGAGTAATCAAAGCAAGGACAAACTTTGAGTTGACAACGCAGTATATAGTTACGAGAAAGTCTAGATAGTATACGTACAATTATTGTTCACCGTCCAGAATATGATTGATTAACCCGATCATTTCGTCACTAGTTTTATAATGACCCGCCGTGGTGGTCCGGTGTTTGTGGTGCTAAACTGCTGACTTTGAGGTCGCTGGATCAAATCCCGATCGTGACGGTCGCATTTCAATGAAGGCACAATGCTTATGCAAAAGAACAGTCCGCTTACATTTAGGCGCACGTTAAATAACTCAATCGGATTGTCGAAGACTCCGTATCCCTCCACCACGGCGTCTCTCGTAATCATATTGTGGTTTTTGGACGTAAAAGACCAACAGTTGTCTTTCATTATGATTGTTCTGTAGTTTCAGTGACAAAGTCAACCTTGTGTTCACTATGACCTTTGTCTAAACCACTATATAAATACCTGACCAAGTTTTAGGTAGCGTTGCGACACGTGATCGTGGTCCGTTGACGTAAGCATAGTATCTTTTTTTTTCCTATTTGTTACTGCATCTTTGACAAGGCACTCGTGCTGCTTTTGAAATTGTCATTACGTATACTGTTCGGTCATGAAGTCTTCGTATTGCTACGCGCGTTTCTTATTTGAAGTATTCTCTATTCGATTTACGCCCACAAACACTGTCCGCCGCGCTTCGGTGTTCTAGAAGTTTCACGTTTCTAGTATAGATCGTTTTGTTATGATTGCGACGAAGGCGCGAACACTCGAGCTTAATGTAGTAGCTCGCGTGACAACCAGTTTATAAGGATGGAAAACTCCATTTGTGATGTATATGAGACGGCGCGTTCCAACGATGACTAGTTCATCGACGACCGATGCTCTTTGTGACGATATCGGCGTACAGCGTCCATTGTTTGCTGTAATATGACGCCATCTTCAACCAAACTTCAACCGCTGTTTCGGAGCGCTCTAGAGCACTCTAGTGAGTGGCATTGTGTTCGGCTGGTTGAAAGGGAGCGTGCGCTACACGTATGGCCATTTTTTTTTTTCGATCGTTCTTCTATCTTGTCGAGTGCTCTGGGCTGCTCCGAACACGTTCGCCGGATCAGTGCAAGCGCTTTCAGGTGATCACAAGTAGCGTGGTGGTCATGGCAGCGTCATATCAAGTGATCGCATCGTCTGGTGTATGCGCAGTTTTGTCAGTGCGTCAAATAGAGGCCGTTTAAGCGCTGAGTCGATGCCATCTCCTTTGTCAACCTACTCGGATACCAGCGGCGAAATATACGACGGGGAGGACGACGTCAGCCGTGCACGCGACCAGCTGAGCGTTTCCATGTTGATCGCTTGTTTCCTCCGCGCGTCGGCCATTTTGCTTGAGAGTGCGGAACGCTTCGGCTTGGCTTCGACACGGCTTCTACTAGAATACGAATTTCCGCTGTAGGCACGTGGTACCTCCTGTTCCGGTTTTCCGACGACAACGAGTTTGAAGTTCTCCTCGAGCGTTTACGCTTCACATCAGAGTGCGAACAATGCCGGATCCGTTCGAATCTGAGTCGGAGGGCCGAGGCGACCAGTCGAAGATACCATAAGTTTCCGTTTCACGGCCACAAGTTCGGCCGAATAGGGCCTCATCTTGCATACTTCGACTGCTGCATTCGTCTCGACCCCGCGACAGTATTTTATTTGAAACTGTCCTTATGATGATGAATATGATAATGATTATGATTTCGAACGATAGCCCGCACCCACTTTCTGGATGATGAGCTCAGGAACGGATAGCAGCGAAGTTGCCCGATCCGCTTATAATAAGCGGATTTGGGCTTCTTATATCGCCGAACCACTTGTAGAATTTTCGAGTCGCTTGTTGCGTTGTTTGAAAAATTATGTGCATTTTTCCAGCGTATGTATTTTATTTTAGGGATCCTCACACTCACAAATAGTGCGTTTGTCGATGACTCTTAGTGCTTAAGTGTTCCAGTCAAACAAACATGCAGGCAACCGAAGGGAGCTCTACACTACATTGGAGTGAATGCTGTAAAGTTAATGCGCGCTTTCGTTCCTATTTTCGCATATTTTCGCTGTGTAAACATTTAACATTATTTTTTCAACTTCTTTTCGTATTTCAGCGTCATTTTTATTTTATTAATTGAAGATATATCCAAGAATGAAAACTTCTGCTTCCGAATAAATTTCTGCTTCATTAAATTGACTGAGCTTAATAAATTTTGGGCTTTTATTGTGATAATTTTTTCCTTGTTAGAACGGTAGCATTTGGAAACTCTGGGTGGTAGGGATCACTGTAGGATGATAAAAAATCACAAAAACATAACTATGCCAAGAAGCAAAAACATAACGTGTCTGAGCAATCAGAGTAAGTGGAACATTAGCTCGTCTTTCCGTTGTGCGCGAAATTGATATTGTCATCGTTTTCCTTTCGGCTCTGTCAGTGGTCGACATTAGACATTCTAGCCCGCTCTCGGTGGCCTTCAATCACATGACCCAAGTCGCGACAAGTCTTAGGTAGACTGTCCACCTTTTTTTCCCCCTTCATGTTTCTTGCAGCGCGACATGTGCCGTGATTTATTGCGAAGTGTTCCCAAAACCCGCCTGCGGCGTGGTCGAATTAATAATTCACACGCGCCTGTATAGTAATGGGGCTCTTGTGATGCTGTAATGTTATCACCTATAGCTTGTTCTAGTCGAGGATTGCAGTCCCTGTCTTTGTTGAACATAAGCCTGGAGTATGTGACCAGCATATCGACGACACGGTGATGAATTCATACATTCACCATTGAAGAGAAAGGTGAGATAATAGTGCATAAAAACCGCAGTGTTAGTGGTAGTAGCATATCACTCGTAGTCTTTCGTAATATGTTTCGCAAACTCCTTCACTCGGACTTCGCGATAAGTAGTCAATGACATCTGGGGCCCTTTTTCATGCATCTACGTTAGGACCTAAATTTATCGCCAATATATTCAGAATATTTTGGTACAAGTTACTCTGTGTACTAATATGTACTCAGTAATATCGAAATGAACATAGGCGCCGCAATGTTCTGGTGAATAGGTTTCTCTCTGAAAGCCTTTGTGACCTTAGAACAACAGGCGTTTGCCTGTGGTTTTAGGGTCGCAAGGGCTATATAGCCCAAACAGCATTGCAAGCCCGTTCGTTCTGTCGTACGTGGATTTACTCTCCCTGAAGTAAATGACAGATGCAGCAAAAGCGGAAGCGCACGCACTATACCGACGGCTAACGAAACGGCATTCACTGGCCGAAAGCCAGCTAAATCCAAAGCCAGCCAGCGCGAACCCTTCGAACGCTCCGACAGGACGAGCAGACACACGCATATACACATGGACGCAAACCACATGCGGTGGCTATAACAGTGAGGCTCTCGACGTGAGTCGAAACGACTCACTCGAAGCTTGCGGTCAGTGTCCTCAAAGGCCGTCAAATGAATCGGAGTGGCACCGTTGCATGCATGCGTGCTGCAAACGAAAACACGTCAGTCACGTTCGGAGAGGCTGGAATAATGAACGTGCACATAGCGGTGGCAAGCTCTCCGGGTATCTCGCCAATACGTACAGGCACTTTGTGTCGCAATATCGGTCCTATATTAGGTATACGTGTCTCTCGGCATATGGTGGCGTGTTTCTGTTTAATCGAGCGTTTGTGCCCACTTTTTTTTTTTCGTGCTACGTGTGACGCTTATGCTTAATTACGCTCTTATTCCTTGACGGTTCAAACCGACAGATTAATCGAGCGCCTGATCACGTGGTTATGGATTGCCGCGCTTGTCAAGGGAGCCTGAAAAGTAAGTAAAGGCAAAGAGCTAAATTGGGGCAACACCTAAACGTTTGGTGCTTGAGATCTAGACATTCTCTGACTGCTGACCACAAGGTTGCGTGATGGAATCCCGGCCCTCGCAGCTGTTGATGGAGGTGAAATTCCAAACGCCCGTGCACTTGAGTTAAGGGGCACATTAAGGTGCAGCTGCAGTTGGTGCACGACTTAGGTGCACCTGCAGGCGGTCGGAACTTTCAAAGCCCTTCACTGTACGGTCTCCCTTGTAATGACGCGCGTAAAGCCCTAGCAATTGCTTGAGGTTGCCTGCTGTTTACATGGGGATGAAGAAAAAACAAAAAAGATGAAGAGAAATAGGGGAAAGTTTTTTTTCCACGTGACTTAGTTTTTCCTTGAGTCAGAAAACTGAATTAGCGCTTTCAAAGCAGTTCGAGCTGACTACGAATTAGACTTGGACAGTACCACCG
Source organism: Rhipicephalus microplus (assembly GCF_043290135.1). NCBI lineage: Eukaryota > Metazoa > Arthropoda > Arachnida > Ixodida > Ixodidae > Rhipicephalus > Rhipicephalus microplus. Next base: position 17,050,574 of record NC_134702.1, on the reverse strand, counting down.
ATGTTTTTAATTGCAATAATATGTAATTGCGCAGATAAAATTCACTTGAAGTGTATATTTTTCGTCTCTTGTCCACAGAATCTCTGGTGACACCTGTTACAACGATCACAATGTTAGCTTTCCTAGTGTTCAGACGTGACGTTATAGAAAACCACGGAGAGCATTCGCCACATCCCGCTGTCGCTGCTTAACCTTCCACAAGATTATGTGTCACCCAATAATCGTACTTTTTAGAGCTCCACGGCCTGTCACGAGGCATTTTTCTGACAGAAATCGTCTCCAGAACAGACGTCGCAGTTGTTATTCTTCGAAATATTCCCCGTGGTTCTCTGTTGTGACCATATCTCGAGTAAGTTAGTGAGTGAGAAAGCGAGGAAGTGGCTGACTGAGTTAGTGAGTGAGGGAGAGAGGAAGTTAGTGAGTGAGAACCATTTTTTTATCCGAAAGTGGCAAAGATTGGATGGGAGCGCAGGTCACGCTAGCTTAGCCAGGTGGCTCAACCAAAGGGGCGCTCAGTGACCTTCCAGTCAAAGGTAAAGCCCCCCCCCCCCTCTGATCAATCAATACGCCTATGATCGCCTGTGATGATAAATTACCAATAAATGATCACTAAATGGCACATCAATGCTAGTCCGGGAAGTTTGTGTGAGTGAGCGTGGATACAAACGTGGATTTAGATAAGGCTGATAGTAATGATAGGTGGACAGATGAGATTAAGAAGTTTGCGGGTATAAATTGGCAGCAGCAAGCACAGGACCGGGTTAACTGGTGGAACATGGGAGAGGCCTTTGTCCTGCAGTGGACGTAGTCAGGCTGATGATGATGATGATGATGATGATGATGATGATGATAGTAATCCTTAACTGGAGTAGAGAGGACCAAAGACTCGCTCGGGCTTGGAATCACAAACATGTACTCGTTTACGATGGGCATGAACCCTGCCAACTTCGTTCTAGAGCCCCGTACGTAGGCATGCACGCTCACCGCGCTGGCACTTCGCAGATTCGCCGACTCCCGTTAAGTGCGCACTCCGCGTCCAACGAAGCGACCTTGGGCTGCTCGCGAATTAATACGTCCTCGGTTTAGCGAGGGCGGCTCTCGTAGAGCGACGGGTATACGGAGAGCTCGCTTTTGGTAAATGATGACGTTAACCGTTTGTGCCTCCGCGTTACGCAAAGACGTCGCACCGCGCTATAGCGACTTTTCCAGCAAAGCTCGTTGCGGGGTTTTGGTGGCGGCTGGGGCAGGCTGCGGCGGCGTCGTGCGCGAGATACCCGGCGCTGGCGAGGGCGCAGAAACCTAAAAGCCAGTGACATATCTATTTTCTTTCCACATTGACTTTTATAAAGTGTGAGCTAAAGGTCACGGACAGCTGTCAATAATGCGTAGATGTATTTGCTTAGTAACAAACTCTTTCAGTGTTTGTGTGCACAATGTGACTGAAACAAACCAGCGTGGCCATCCTTTTTGTTTGGGTTCTGTAGAGTGTGATCGGATAAAACATGCAGTGTTACTCGGCTTGAATGCGCAGTAGATCCGCGATTGAAGCGCGATGAGAGGTCAGTGGGACGGCTCAGTGCTCTCCCATAGTTGAGTACGAAGTACTCGAAATCGTTCAACATTTTTTCTAAACACACAAACACACTAAAAGAGAGTGTATCCGTGGTACATATGTTACCGCACAGGTCGGGACGGCTTTATGCTCTCCCATAGTAGAGTACCAAGTACTCTAAATCGTTACCCACTTTTTCTACCCCCCCCCCCTCCGGCTTCATGCTCTCCCATAGTAGAGTACCGAGTACTCTAAATCGTTAACCACTTGTTCTAAACACTAGTCTAGTGCAAAGTAATCGTTAATCACTTTGTCCAAACAACAGCTAAAAGCCTCAAGTTCTGTTGACGGCGACGCCGCCCAAGATAGCCGCACGTAGTAGTGAAATCTTGATCAGTCGCTACATTACTGACGAAGAAGAACGGAGATGGAGGCCCAGCAAGTGGAAGAAATGGCGGAACAACCACGTACCGAAAGTCGTTAGAGAACTCGATTGGCTTCGGCTGTGGGGGGCGTTGCCCACTCGACATAGACTGTCAAAGTGGGGCATCGCGTTTGTCTTGTGGCGCCGGCGCTGTATAGCCGAAGCACGCCGACGTCCCAAACGAGCTGCTTACCCAGCGTTACAGAAGATTAAAATTGTCATCGTTCGGTACCTCAACGATCAGATAGAAACGCAGGCTGAAGAAGCCTTCCTCAAATGGTGCCATACACGTTTTTTTTCTTTTTATTTTTTTGGAGTGCGGAATAGGAATATTGAATTTCCTTTGCTGCCGTTTTAAAACTCACTGGCAAAGACCAAAAAAATATTGCTTCTCATCGCACATAATATGTGATTCTGTTCGAACTTAGTTCTTTTTGTGTTTCCTTTTCCCTTCGTTTCCTTCAGTGATCTCAGAGCGTATTGCAGTGCTGTAAGTTGCACTGCGTCTATATTCTCATATTTGTACGTGCCACTGTGGTGATTTTGTTACACCGTACAGTTGTACTCACCTGAAGTGCTGTTGCTAGTATACAATAAACTTTCCCGTCTCGGTTGGTTTCAACATAGTAATAGCGGCAGCACCCAAGAAGCTTCCGGAAACTTCATTTATTACTCTCTAACACCGAAGCAGAAATTTTGTGTTTCAAGTTGTGCTAGAGTGAGGAAAGGCTCTTTTTTTTTCGCTTTCGGGTAAAAGAGAGGCGCTCAAAGTAAAAAAATAACTCTTACAATGCTATATCTAGTTTAGGACGAAGTGTATTTGAAATATTTGACCAGGCACAGGGATAAAACTCTGAAAAATCAGCTGGCTACTCAATAATAACGTTTCTGTTCCTCATCAATACTGCTGGGCTACGCCGGTACAAAGAACCGGAAGCCATCCAGCATATGTGTGTGTGTGTAGAGTGCTATAAGTACTCTAAATCGTTAACTACTTCTTCTAGAGAGAGAGATAAGTTTATTTACAGAAAGGCAGAGAGGTCGGCCTGAGCCATAGCTTGTTTTAGCCTGCTACTCAACACTGGGGAGGGGAAAAGAAAAAAATAATAGATGGCGATGGTGAGATAGAGAGGTGAGCATGTAGTATTCTTTCTATAGCTGAGACAAACTTTATAGCCGTTCATATAGTCCAGTTGCTTCCAAAAGGGTTATAACCACTCTTATGACCACAATTGCACTGTTGGTGTCTGGCCAAGGGCCCAGCACGGTCTCATCAGTTGATGACCTACTGCGACATCGTTCAGTAGAAGAAATCAGTGTTTGTCGTTCACGTGCGTATGCTGGGCAAGACACAAAATATGTGCTCAAGTGTTTCTGGCACATCACAGTGTTCACAATCAGGACCGGTGTCACTGCGACCGATGATATGTTCGTAACGTCTGGTGTACGCCACACCAAGACGAATGCGGTGGATCGTACTTGCGAGTTGCCGTTTCAATTTACGGGGCATGCGGAACCTCATTTTCGGGTCCCATTTGTGAAGTCGCCGGCGTCGCCGTTCCGGTTTGGTCCAGTGCTGAAGTGTGTAGCTGCGCATCGCGCAGCGAAGCAGGGCGTTCGTGTCAGCTCGTGAAAACGCAATGCGTACTTCAGGGGCACTGCTTAAGGCATTTTTAGTTTCAGCGTCTGCCTCTTCGTTTCCCATCACGCCGCAATGCACGGGAATCCACTGGAAAGTGATAAGATGGCCATTTGTTGAAGCAACCTGAATAAGTTCTGCGATTTCTATTGCCAAGACGTAATACGGACCTTGCTTCTTGATATAACACAAACAGCAATATGATTTATAGTGTCAAGTAAAGAAAGGCGAAGGTTAAGCCTAATGCACTTCCATAGTAGAGTATACACCGCACTCTGAATCGTCGAGCATTTTTTTCTCAACCCACAATACGTGCTTTACTCCAAACCGGAAGCCAATTGGTTCAAAATGCAACTCGGCACCTGCCTTAGCTGCAGTAGCTCGCCAAATACTTTTGTCACTAGAGAGTTTTAGTACTGCGGAATGGTGCTACGTACGCATCACGCAAGCGCCTTGCGTTACGTGGCGTCGTTTGCAACTAATCGGCTTTTAGTACGCCGTAGTACCCGCGTACGTAACGAGCGTGAAGCGTGTTGCACCATCTGGTAGATCAAAATCAAAGCACGTGTCGTTGACAGCCAATGTGAGCAAATCCAAGTGTTATAGCCAGATTATGGCCGTATTTTAAGCCACAGAGCCGGTCGGTGCTTGACTTCGATGCCGCCATTTTGTAAAACGAAGTCTCGCGCTGTCGCGAACTTGTTCGAGAGCGGCGCGATCACCTCATACGTACGTACGCACGCATCTCATGCGTGCGTACGTAGCAGCTGCGTACGTAATGCGATACGTGCGCGTTGCGGTCTGCGCATGCGCACTACGCAGAACGAGGCGTCCTTACGTACGCAACGCCGCCACGTACGCAGCGTACGCTGTACTAAAACTCTCTAGTGAGCGTCGATGCGGCACACGAAGGTTCGCGAGTCGCAAGCCCATTTTACGCACCGTTTCGCACTTATTGATGCTCTCACAGTGGTGAGCCTACCGGCGATCGTTATGATGTGGCAGTTTGATTTTAGAGATGAAACACCTTAAGACCGCTTTATGTCCCTCCGTCCATAAATCGCTGGCCATATTTTACACCAGATGTAAGAACCGAAATATTTGAACTACCAAAAAGTAATTGGAAGGCTCTTAGCAAGAACAAACAAAATAAAAGGCCACAACACCGGAAAAACAGCAAAATTTAAGCACCCATCAATCACAACATAAGACAGAACAAACGTTTCACAAGAAAGAAATAAAAAGCTGTTAAACAGAAAAAAAATAGGAAACCACAATTCATGATCCAATGAACATTGATTCGTTCCGTAATCAGCTTTGAATTGGTGAATAGGAGTGGATTTTTTTTTTACCGAGGTCATTTCTTACTTTACGCTGCCACATCGCATCGTCGCCTGGTTGTAAACGCATGACCACCGCTGTTGCATGGACAACTGAAGTGTCACGCTGCTAAGCACGGGGAGCCGTGGACGAAGGTTCAGTTCTCGGCGTGGAGGAAGGAAATAGTTTGGCAGGGGTGGGGGGTGGGGGGGCACTGCGCAATGAGAAAGAAATAACCGAAATAAGTGCACCGTACTGGTGCACATCGGCTGCAGCTCTGTGCCAGCGAGAAGAAAGACGACGACGTTCGCGTGTTGCGCGCTCGGCCCGTTTTCTGTGCTGAAGCTGTCTTCTTGACCCTCTCGCCAGGTGCCGCGTCGAAACTGTTCAGAAGAACACGCCTGTTGCATTCGTATTTCTTATTCCTGTCTTTCTCACTCTTTTAAGGGGCGAAGCTCCTTATGGCGTGGCTTGTGCGTCCATCGTAGTACGTAACCACCAGTGGCACATACCCGAAATAGCGGTCCTTACGATTTTGACCTCCAAGGTGATTCCAGTGAGAGATTTCTTCTGTGCGTTGTTGAACAATAAAATATAGTGCTCAATGCACATGTTAATGGCTGCTAAGGGGGAATGAGAGACAGGAGCATTCGGCCTTTAGGTAACGCGCACGCTGCGATCCCCATTAGCATGTACATTGAGCACGATCTGACAAGAAAGGGTTGCTATGTTATACTCGCTGGGTGTAACCTCCTTGGTTTTAGAAAGGTTTAGCGAGCGTTGGGCCACATAGCCATGAATACAGTGAACTAGTATATACCATGAACTCGAGGTGGTTAAAGGTGGGAAGTAAACCCGAAGCGCAAGCCGTAAGAAAGTGTGCATGTGCCACCTCCCGTTTAGTCCTTGAAATGTCCGCTGTATGGCGGTGCTTCTATATGGAGAATATATGATGAAAAGATGCGAGATGGTGGTACTTGGAGTGTTGAATAGATGGACGAACGGACACACAGACAGATGCATGGATGGACGCATGAACGAACGCAGGTGCGGATGCATGGACGAACGCAGGGACGGACGCACGAACAGACGCACGCACGGACGGGCGGATGGACGCACGGGTGGCGACACAGACGCACGCATGGACGGACGGAAGCAAGAACGAATGGACGGACGAATGCTTCGCCCCACTACCCATCATTCACTCCGTGGATATGCTGCCATTTTTTTTTATTTCTCAATTGTATTCTCTTTCTTTTCCCCTCCATTTCTGTACGTGCACCTTGCCTACATTACGCCAAGTGACGACGGCAGCAGAAGACGCCCCGGTCTTCAAAAGTGCTTCACCTGAAAACAATCTGCACTCACCGAAACCGCCTATGGGGGAGCGCTCCGGAAATTTCGCAGCACCCGGTGTTCTTTAACGCGCACCTAAATCTAACCGTACGGGCCTTTAGCGTTTTGATTTCATCAAAATGCGGCCCCCGCGGCCGGGAGGCATTCGTTTTGCAAGTATTCTGAAAGCAGCCAGTCACGAAGTTTCTGATGATTCCTGCGAAGTTTCAGAACTCTCTCACAGAATGAAAACCTTGCCAACAAAGGGTTTAAAAAGTGAACGATCCCACTCAAGTCAGTTCTAAAGAAAAAAAATTTACTCAAGGCCGGCGGTCGGTCGGCTGTCTTGACCACACTCCCTCGGACATCAAAGGTGTGCAGTCGCGAATCATTACTGCCTGCACGACTGTCCACCAGCTATGGCTTTAGTTTTAGCGAAATGCACAAAACAGTCGCTCGTCCTACGTCATACTCACATACACGAAGCACAGCAATTTTCACCCAATCCTCCTTGAGCACAGCACGTTCCCTCGGGCCGCACAAAATGACCGCGCGCTGTCTCGGAAAGGGATTAGCCTGCCCTTTATAAAGCGCACCGCGGAGATTCAGGGTCACCTGCAAACCTCGACTGGCCGACGCAATAAATCTTTGAAGTAAGCCGCCGCGCTCGCCTCCGTGGGTGGATTTGTCAAGGATTGCGCGAGGAGCGCGGATTCGGAACACAAACCGCAGCGTAGTCCGATTTTCGGCGAATTCGGGCTTTTTTCCGTCGTCTATCGAAGCTTCCGAACGAAAATGGCTCGCTGAACGTCCATTCCGCAGCGATCGGGAAAACACATTTCTCACGTGCTTCCTGTAGTGACATTTTGCTTGGAACCATGAGCGCAAGCTTTGAAGTTTTGTAACGGTATAAAAGCCATGCCGTTGCCGCCGAGCAAAATCCATTTTTCGCTGCCCCATCATGTATAGTAACTTGTTGCTTTTTTACTTCGTATACAATATTGTCGTTCTTTTATTTCATCTCTGTTTACTTGACGCACTCACACGAAAAATGGCGGCCCCAACGAGGCCGATCGAGCAAGCGGCCCTTTAAGCTCCCCATACATTTAATGTTAAAAGGTATTTAAGTGAAACAACAAATTCGTTCAGACAGAAAAATCGCAATGGCGTGAGACGGATGACTTCGGGCGGGAAATTTAAAGTGTTCTAACGCAATGGGGACCACTGAAACATGTTTTTACTTCAATATAAGCTCTTCATTACCACAAAAGTAGCACGACGAGGTTTCTGGGCCACTATTTTAGCAATCAACATAAACTTTGTTTGCCTTTAGTGTCCCTTTAGGCGAATGCTTGTAGGCGTGCACGTGCACACAAGCGTACATGTACTCTTCTCTCTTTCTTTTTTACCTTGAATCCCTTCACTCTTCTCTCCAGCCCATGCGGTGTAGCAAACCAGACGCACGTCCGGTTAACCTCCCTGTCTTTCATTCCTTCGCTTCCTCCTTCTCCAGATACATGGGATGTTATGTCGGTGGCCCTATCAGAGTATTATGTACTTCACTTTTAGGGATTGAAATTACGTAGTCCCTAGCAGACGGCATCAAAATCTATGACGCCATGGCGGCTGGCGGGAAAACTAGGAGGTGCCGACTCCACCCGTATTTCCTTTTTGCACGTTGTCGTGCTTACCAAGCAAGACATCGTGATAACAAGCAAGGCACCATGAATCGGTAGCTTGATACTATAAAAATTGTTTTGGGGGCGAGCCTCCCTATGCCGTGAATCGTGCGTCCACGATGTATGTAGTCGCCGTAGTAATAGATAGTCACCTCCATGGTCGGACTATAGGAGCGACACGCGTACACTCTTTTCAATAGTGGAGAAAACCCGCGCATGTTAATCATAAATAAAAAGATAGTTGTTTCTGATGAAAAAACTTACAGAGACGAGTATTTGCCTTTAACTTGATGCTTACTAAAAAAAAATGGCAGCATATCTATCCACGGAGTGAATGATGGAGAGTGGGGCGAAGCATCCGTCCGCCCATTCGTTCTTGCTTCCGTCCGTCCATGCATCCGTCTGTGTGATTGTCCGTGCGTGCGTCTGTTCGTGCGTCCGCACGTCCATCTGTGCGTCCGTCCATGCATCTGTCTGTGTCTTCGGTCGTCCATCTATTCAACACTCCAAGTACCACCATCTCGGATCTTTTTATCATATATTCCCCATAAAGAAGCACCGCCATCCAGCGGAAATTCCACGGACTAAACGAGATGTGGCACACGCACACTTTCTTACGGCTTGCGCTTCGTGTCTATTTCCCGCCTTTAACCACCTCGAGTTCATGGTATATACTAGTTCACTGCATTCATGGCACTGCGGCCTAACGCTCGCTAAACCTTTCTAAAACCAAGGAGGTTACGCCCAGCGAGTATAACGTAGCAACCCTTTCTTGTCAGTTAGTGCTCCATGTACATGCCGATGGCTGCTAATGGGGAATGAGAGACAGAAAAATTCGGCCTTTACTTTCTTACGGCTTGCGCTTCGTATCTACTTCCCACCTTTAACCACCTCGAGTGCATGGTATATACTAGTTCACTGTATTTATGGCACTGCGACTCAACGCTCGCTAAACCTTTCTAAAACCAAGGAAGTTACGCCCAGCGAATATAACGTAGCAACCCTTTCTTGTCAGATAGTGCTCAATGGACAATGAGAGACAGGAGAGTTCGGCTTTTGGTCAACGTGCACGCTGCGATTTTTTTATTTTCAACAACGCACAGGAGAAATCTCCCACCAGCACCATCTTGCAGGTCAAAACGTAACACTGGTTACACACTACGACTACAACTACGACTACTACGAGGGACGAATGGGTGCCGCTTTAAGGAGCTTCGCCCCTAAAAACTAGTATCAGAAGGAGGCACTTTGAGCACTATCTGGCCAGAAAGGGTTGCAACGTTAAACTTTCTGGGCGTGATCTCATTGGTTTTGGCAAGGTTTAGCGATAATTGGGCCGCAGTGCCATGAATACAGCTGTCTAGTATATAGCCATGAACTAGAGGCGGTGAAAGGTGGGAAGTAGACACGAAGCCCGGGCCGGAAGAAAGTGCGCGAGTGCCACCTCTCGTTTAGTCCTTGGAATGTCCGCTGGATGGCGGTACTTCTATATGCTGAATATATATGATGAAAAGATGCGAGATGGTGGTACTTGTACTGTTCACTAGATGGCCAGATGGACAGACAGACAGATGCACGGACGGATGGACGCACGCACGTATGGATGGACGCACGAACGGACGCACGCATGGACGCACGGAAGGACGCTTCTCCCCACTCCTCATCATGCACTCCGTGGATATGCTGTGATTATTTTCTCCTCTGTCTCCTTTGATTACGCAACACGTTTAGGGGGCGGGAGGGGGCATTAGAAGAAGTGTCTGAAAAGATATTTTTTATTAAATAGTTTTTTAAGACAGGCTGGTGCATGTGGCTCTGGCTACTTCTCTTACACCATAATTTGCGTCATGGAGCGTTTAACGACAAAGTAACGTAAAATTTATGAATGAAAAGAACAACAAAACTTTATTTTAAGAAAAGGCTTAGAAAGAGCCCAGGGCCCCACTGGCTTCTGCCGTTCGCCTAACGTGACTGAGAAGCACTCATTTCACTTCTGGATCTGAGCTGGCGAGTTGTGCCTCCCACGGCAGTAAAATAATTAGTCTTTTTTTTTTCCTAATACTTATTTTCTCTAATTTTTGACCAAACTCTCCTGTGATGTGGTATAAAGTCGGCAAACTAAGCGTCATTTTACAACGTATATTTTTGCTTAGCCGCCATTAAATTGAAAATACGCCCGTTAGGACCTTACGGAGGTCCGTATTATCTTCCCTTTGAAGAGATTTATGGGGAACGCTCTATTTCTGTCGCGCGTTCCACTGCTGAGCGGCAATGTCTTTTGGGGCCATTAAAGTGGAGTTCGATTTCGGGCGGCTGACGCTACGCTCGGTTTGCCCGACCTCCAGCTAAAGCGTCCGTTCTCTCATTCGCAGCGTATGCTGGGTGACAAATTAGCCGGTGCCTCTTTGTTATGCTCTATACGATGAGTTTAATTGTTTTTGTGGGAAAGCGGTCATTCATATGAAGTCTTCACGCTTCCTGGTAGTCTGAGAATGTGTGTGATCGCTGTTTTTGCTCTCTCATTGCCAGTGCTATGGCAAAAAACTACTCTGCCTTGAAAATGCCCACACGTCACAAACAATGATCACGCGTGATCGGTGTTCACACGCGTTCACATGTCAACAACAATGTTCATTCACAAGAAGCGTCCACGCTCTGCAGAGGAGTTTATCAAGGTGATCACACAACAGACAGACAGACAAAGAACTTTATTCAGGTCCTGAGGAACTGCGTTGTAACGGCCCCGTTTAGGGGAATCCGTAGCAGTCGCGGGCCGCTCCCACGTAGGGACCGGAAGACCGTGGCCCTCCGCCCTCTCGCAGGCCCTCTGGACAGCCCAAAGTTGAACCAAGAGGTCGCCGCTGTTAAGGGCTTCCTCCCAGTCCTCTTCTTTGTTGAACTCTGCGTCACGTAACGCAGGTCATTGCCAGAGCATATGAGGTAATGAGCAATACGCCTCTCCGCAGTCCGGACAATGCGGCTCGATGTTGGGCGAAAAATGACTGAACCTGCCTCGCGAAGGGAAAGACGCCGTTTGGAGCATCCTGTAGGCCGATGATTGCGGTCGCGTAAGTTTAGGATGAGGAAGTGGAAAAGCCCTCCGAGATAGATGATAATGAGTCATGATCTCGTGGAAAGTGAGTAGCGAGTCCCTGTATCTTCCGGCGTCCCTGCCTGCGAATCCACCGGGATCGCCGTGGTGAGCGATACCTCGCGCACGGTCATGGGCAAACTCATTGGCGTTGGGGACATCAGGATGTACGTTGGCCCCCATGTGGGCCGGGAACCATGTTATGGTGTGAAACCCGGCAGCCCCCTCACAGCCGAGGATGGCCGCTGCCTCACGCGAGATCGAGCCCGAGGCGAAAGCCCTAGCTGCGGAACGCGAATCTGTAAAGACATTAGGACGCGTTGGGTCCTTCATTGCTATGGCGATGGCGATTTGCTCAGCCACCATTGCCGAAACCTTTCTAACCGAGGCAGAGCATAGGAGTGTGCCACTATGATCGACCGACAGACACTCGGAACTTGCCCGCGCTTTGAACACAGCCACTGACAAGTTTGACCCATTTATTGACACCCCTATTGACAGATATTGACGCAACTATAGCTATTTACAGGGCAACAGACTGGGGTTGCACATATTTTAGTTGATATCAAGTGAAACAAATGGACTTGGTCTGGCCACGTAATGCCTCGAAAAGACACCTGGCGGACAGCAAGAGCATCTGGATGGTTACCGCGATGGACGAAAAACGCAGTCGGGGGAGGTAATTAGAGTGACAAAAATGAGGGGGATAAAATGGAATCGTATTGAACAGAATAGGTTAAAGCGGAGATTATGCACAGAGGCCTTCGTCCAGCAGTGGACTAAAAGAGGCCGAGGATGATTGATGATTGACAAGGTTTCGAGGACAGGCGATTGGCATCAGCGTAGCAGAAAAATAATTGGCATTACTTCAATTGCTTATCTGCTATGCTGACACATTTTCTTTATCCTCGGTGAGATGGTGTTGGCTATGCAAACTCTAAACGACCACTTCTACCCGCCGAGGTAGTTTATAGCAGGTAATGTGTCATGCTGCTAAGATCCTGGGCGGGTGTTCGGTACCGACGATGGAGTCTGCGTTTCCATGAGCTCGAAATGCAAAAAAAAAAAAAAAAACAACATTCAGATAGAGTATTCCCGGATTGAAATCGGACAATTTAAGGCAAATTAACGCACCGACATTCATGTCAACCATCCTCAGTGTGGGTCCTATGGACGTGGTTTTAATCGAAAGCTCACATCAGAGCCAACATTATAATAGAAACCAGATTCGTCGCAAAGTTGACGTGGTTATCTCGAGCAGCTGCGCATACCAGACGTTACACTGTACAAAATATAATATACAGCATTCGAATCCGCGAGTACTGCACATAGATTCATTTGCACGTTAAAGCTCAGATGGTCGGAATCAGTTTGGAGTCATCACCAACAATCGTGCTTCATTCTAATCGCGGTCGTGGCCCGTAAAACCTTACACTTTACCCGCCGCAGTGGTCTATAGTGGTCATTGTGCTCGACCTCAGACCCGAAGGTCGTCGGATCAAATCCCGGTCGCGGCGGCCAAAAGTCGATGGACGTGAAATGCTGGAGGCCCATGTACTCAGACTTAGGTGCGCGTTAAATAGGTACAGGACGTCGAAATTCCCAGAGCACTCCACGACGGCGTCTCTCATAATCATATTGTGGTTTAGGCACCCAACAAGTACTATTACAAACCGATAGATTTATTATTATCATTATTATTATTATTATTATTATTATTATTATTATTATTATTATTATTATTATTATTATTATTATTATTATTATTATTATTATTATTATTATTATGGCGCGGCAGTTCTTGGGTATGCTTCCCATGTGTATACGCATGTACGCGGAACACTATAGCCTTGTTAGGTGGTCCAAGGCAACGGAACTATAATAGGTCACCCTTAGGTGGCTTTCCAAAAAGAATTTAGCAAACAGATATCAATCTGTACGAACGCTTGTTCAAATAGCGAGGAACGCTCAGTGACGAGGAGATAATATGCGTGATAAACGCAGCGTGCCAAGGCGCCACTCGACACGTGACATTCCCCATCGATTGTCACCAACTCTATAGCGTGAAGTGCGCGCCCAACCAAGGTCTTGCCTTGCGTGGAGGAAGCGTCGATTTATATCGTAACCGGCCCGGCGTTGCCGCCCAGTAGCCGTGTAGCAAACTCTGATAAGGCTTGTTAATAAAAGCGCTGGCACCACTTCGCACGACTCGGCCCACAAAGCAGCAACGAAGTGGAGATGCCGACATTTGAATATCGCTGCCACTGCTGCATCCCCACAGAGGCGATGGCTGTTAGGCCGAGAGAGCGATGCGTTAGAGCGACGCGCGTCGCTCATTACGGGTGTTCCTACCACCAGTCCGGTGCTCAGTATGGTTCGCTACCGTCGAGTGCTCGGTCATGAAACAAGTACTTTTACGTAAAGTGGATTTGGCCCACCGCGGAAACGGCGAATATGGAACACTTTCTGTTTTTTTTTTTCTGGTGACTGCTGGAGTCGCGGGGCACGACACCTTAAAAAAGCTGGCAACTGGACCTTGCCGGCCGCAAGTTATCATTTCCCCCTCTCTTCTGTCGTGATATTTACAATAATAAATTCTAATAACATCACCCATACTTTCCCTAACATCATTTCCTGTTTTGTTCTAATTAATATTGCGTCTAATACAAGAAACAATCCCGTAAATTTACACCTTTTCCTTCATTTATGGCAAGGGTCTCGGTCAGACAGATTTCGTGCCTTCAGGTAGTATGCGAGAGTTTATTGGTCAGCTGCCAGCTCGTAATAGGATAGCGTGCCACGTCACGCCAACCGGCAAAAAAAAAAGCGCTCCACACTCATCCTAATGACTACAGGCGGCGCTGACTTACGCTCCCACGTTTAAATGAACATATATACCCTATAAAATGGACACAGGGATAATCACCCCCATAGCTCAGTGCAGTTCTTCAATGTAAACCTAGTCATTGTTTCTATTTGGTGTCCCTTTAACAAAGAGTGTTCAATGAAGAGCAGTGATAGAATACATCTGAGAGTCTTGCAAAAGATAGAAATGCGTTAGCCTGACGAAGGTTACGCCACCAGCTTTCCTGTTTTGATCGGTGTTCGCGAAGCGGAGCTGTATGACTTCTTAAAAGCGAAGCTCCTGTTAGTCTAACATTGTCCTGCGTCAGGCGTAACCGGATATTAGAAAGACAGACAAACACATAGAGAAACAGGCAGACAGGTGGACGAACGCAGGGACGGACGGGCTGACGGAAGGACGGATCGACTGATGCATGGACGGGCTGATGCATTGACGTACGGATGGACGCACAGAGACAGACAGACAGACGGACGGACAGACGGACGGACAGACAGACAGACGGACGGACAGACAGACGGACGGACGGACGGACGGACGGACGGACGGACGGACGGACGGACGGATAGATAGATAGATAGATAGATAGATAGATAGATAGATAGATAGATAGATAGATAGATAGATAGATAGATAGATAGATAGATAGATAGATAGATAGATAGATAGATAGATAGATAGATAGATAGATAGATAGATAGATAGATAGATAGATAGATAGATAGATAGATAGATAGATAGATAGATAGATAGATAGATAGATAGATAGATAGATAGATAGATAGATAGATGCTTCGCCCCACTCATCATCACTCACTCCATAGACATGCTGTGATTTTTTTTTTTCCATACTACTCTCGGCAACGCGTGAAGGATCAGCGGATGCGTTCGTTTCGACTGCTTGACGCGGCTATTTAGGGACTTTCCTGGAGCGACAATTTAGACGGTCGAGACAGTCCTTCACGTCTTTCCGGGAACACAAGGATAAAAAAAAATAAAACAAAGAAAAATGAACGAAAGGGAAGAGACACCTTGTTGAAACTAATTGCTGCCTGTCCGCGGTCTTAAGTTTGGCAGAGATTGCAGTTATGCCAAGGCCAGCCAACTTGCCTTCTTCGGTGCATTGGCTAACGCCTTTAGAGCGAAAAAATGCGTGAAACCGCCCCGAGCACTGGAGACTTGCTACGTACGTCAGATGGAGGAACTCTTAAATTAAAACTGGAGAGGGTATAAGAGGGATCTTTACTGACCAAATAAATAGGGCCTTTTGGCGCCTCCACTCCTGGGTCTGGCTTTGGTAGTTAGCTGCAGTTAGCAGTAGTTACATAGGACGGGAGTACTTACATATGAATACTTACATAGAATTCCAAGAGACGGCAAACCCGTGAGAAGGTGACAAAAATTAGGTTGGCAGATGAGATTTTGTCGGTATAACATGGCAGCAGAAAGCACATGACCAGGTTGAATCGCGGAACATGGGAGAGGCCTTTGCCCTGCTGTGAGCGTAGTGAGGCTGATGATGATGATGACAGAATGCTTGGGCCGGTTTCTGGTGTTAACAATTTTCTACCTACGACACACGGCTAGCTTTTCCGTAAAAAAAGAGAAATTCTAAGGGCACGTTCAGCAGTGCAGTAAACGGCGATAAAGACATCATAGGTGAACTATACCAAAGTTTTACAGGAGTGAATGTTTGTCATTTTACCATTGTTAGAATTAACAATCGGTGGCAGAATATTGAGATATCTGCATCCCTGCCATTATTCTCACTAATGAGATACCTTGTGTTGTGTTTAGAAGAAATTGTGAACACTTTCGAGCACTATATACTTCCAAACAACTTTTCTCGGCAATGAACAGGATCAGAGTTTCTGCGCATACGCGAAGTAGTCCGGTATGTCATGCGTTTCGTACCATTGTGGAAAGTGATGGCTATGCACAGTCAGCGTTTCGTCGAAGATGCCACTTGGCATTCGAGGTAGGCGCAAAAGGCGCGGCTTTTTCACGCATTGAAAAACGTGAAGTGACAACGAATAAATTAAAACAAGTACGAATATTTTACTGGTGTGAGCTGCGCCCTGTGTCAAAGAGTTACATGCAACAAAAAAAAATGATGGCTGCATTTTTCGCACCTCACGTAGAAAATCAGGACGCAATGGTGGGACTTACGTTCGTTGGCGGTGAAATATGCGTAATTTGGCCCTGTAGTCTTCACACAGCCTTTACTGCATTGCCCAGAAAAGTTGTCCGCGAGTACACACGCACGAAGAACTGTGAATAGGCGCTCATTAGTGTCTGCTTACGGACGGGTTCACTTATTCGCTCCCATCCCTCGTCCCCTCTCGTTTCTTATGCTACGTATCTTATAGTTTTAGGGGGCGAAGCTTGTTATAATGGCACTCGTTCGTCCCTCGTAGTCGTAGTAGTAGTGCGTAACCAGTCTTACATTTTGACCTCCAAGCGGCACTCGGCCGGTGGGAAATTTCTTCTGTGCGTTGTTCAACAATAAAAAATTCGCAGCGTGCGCGTTACTAAAAGCCGAATTCTCCTGTCTCTCATTCCCCAATAGCAGCCATTGACATGTACAATGAGCACTATCTGACAAGAAAGGGTTGCTACGTTATACTCGCTGGACGTAACCTCTTTGGTTTTAGAAAGGTTGAGCGAGCGTCGAGCCGCAGTGCCATGAATACAGTGAACTAGTATATACCATGAACTTGAGGTGGTTAAAGGTGGGAAGTAGACACGAAGCGCAAGCCGAAAGAAAGTGTGCGTGTGCCTCCTCTCGTTCAGTCCTTGAAATGTCCGCTGGATGGCGGTGCTTCTATATGAGGAATATATGATGAAAAGATGCGAGATGGTGGTACTTGGAGTGTTGAATAGGTGGGCGAACGGACACACAGACCGATGCATGCACGGACGCAGAGATGGCTGCACAGACAGATGGACGCATGGATGGACGCAGGAGCGGATGTATGGACGACCGCAGGGACGGACGCACAGATGGACGCGCGGACGCACGAACAGACGCACGCACGGACAGGCGGATGGACGCACGGGCAGCCACACAGACGCACGCATGGACGGGCGGAAACAAAAACGAATGGACGGACGGATGCTTCGCCCCACTCTCCATCATTCACTCCGTTGATTTGCTGCCATTTTGTTTTTTCGCTTGCCACTCTGCTTTTATGTCCCATGGTATCACTTTTGCAGGGCTCCGGAAACGTAAAGATAAACTCCATGTTTTTTTGTTTTCTGTCGGCGTTTTCTTGCTCTATATATTTGCATCTGTCTGTCATGGTAAATGCAGCGAACAGAATGGGAAACCGTGCAACTTCTACACGTAGAGACATACCTTAGGACAGTTACGAAACGTGCTGGCAATACACGCATTGCAAAGCAACAGGTAATGCACAGTCGCACTCAGTATTAGACGCAACATGTCCGTACTGACCATCGTGTTGTCCGTACTGACCATCTTGTTGTCCGTAATTGTTCCAGGCTTTTTAACTGTTTATTTTCATGACTTAATACTGTGCTGTTAACATATCAGCAAAACGCTCCGCTTGTTCCGAATTTCAGAGGGAATCTTGCCTACGGACCTGCACCCACATGATGTGCGATGGATCTAAATCAGTTTAACGTTTGCCGGAGTCAGAATTCTGGCTTGGGTCACCTTCATAGGCGTATCAGCTGGAGGGGGGGGGGGGGGGTGCAAGGGGGGTTCGGGCTCCCTACATTGAGAAAAGTTGGGGGGGCTGAACGGTGCGGAAACCAAAAAGTAAGGCGAAGTTTTCCGTCACAACAGTAATAAATGAATTAAGTTCTTACGGGAGAATGAAATTGTTACCAGCCAATGTTACAACAAAGTGAAGTTTTGCAAAATTTCTGCTGTGATGATTTTTTTGTAGGTTATTTGCGGTGCGGGCCGCCTATGCGATGTTTTCGCGTCTTGTGCTGCAGTATTGCAAAGCAGGCAAGCACTGGACAGGGGTTCTATCATATTACATTAGCTATTTATGCTTTTATTCTGCTGTGACTTGTTCATGCAGTTACGAATCGGAACGGAGCATACTTCTTATGGACCAGTCAAAATCGTTTGCTTCTTTCGGAAAAATATATTTTCTACCAGAAGGGTATATGATCGTCGCTGCTCTGTCGAAGCTGTTGCGAGCCGATTACGGCGACAAATCGTTTTTAATTATTAAGTTTTTCCGCACTGAAACGCCAAAAATTGTTTCCGCTTTAGTCTCTGATAAACCTGATCAGTCTTGCCTATGCTAACTTGGAAGTGGAAGCTATAGCGGCAGTAAAACGCGAAAATAAAACGTGCCTTTACAGAGGCACGTTTTACTGTACGCTGAATATTTACTGTACACTGAATATTTACTGTACACTGATAAATGAGGGTTCGTCGAATGTATGTTTTTGGTGTTTGGCTGCTATAGCCACGTTTAACGTGCATGTATCATCGTCGACGCTTGGTACATCTCCATTCCGACGACTAACATCCGTGATAAATTATATTAGACGCAAAAATTGGGCTAAGGGCGTCATTCCTCGGCCTCGGCCTTTTAAAGTGTGACTGGACTTCGCGGTTTCTAAGAAAGTGTGTCGCCTCACCTCTGTGTATGCAGATTTATATCAAAGAGCGAGCGCTTCACTGTTCTCTCTCTCTCTCTCTCTCTCTCTCTCTCGTTATGTATATATATATATATATATATATATATATATATATATATATATATATATATATATATATATATATATATATATATATATATATATATATATATATATATAAAGTGGGTGAAAACATAACTTGCCGTGGGCAGGATGCTGCCTACGGCAAGTGATCTTTTCACCCACTTTTCATTTTTCTCATTTACATTACTATTGGCCTAATAACTTCCTCTATACCTTCCTTGGCGTTATTGTCTGTTAGATCTCATTATTATTGTGTAAAACACGAAGAACGAGCCCTTAAGTATACACTCGTTTCCCTTATATATATATATATATACCGGCTCATGAAGTTGGTACGCCACTGGTCACCTTCAACAACGACCACGATGTTGCAACTCTGTGCGTGTCTGTGCATTTAAAACTAATCAAAGTTTGTTCGTTTATGAGGTTCGGCGTCCCAAAGAGAATCGGGCAACGAGAAACACCGTACGTGGAAGGATCCGGATAATTTCGGCCATTTGGGGTTTTTAACGTTAACTGGCATCACACCCTACACGGGCGCCTAGTATTTCACCTTCGGCCCCGCCGCGGTGGTCTAGTGGCTAAGGTACTCGGCTACTGACCCGCAGGTTGTGGGATCGAATCCCGGCTGTGGCGGCTGCATTTCCGATGGAGGCGGAAATGTTGTAGGCCCGTGTACTCAGATTTGGGCGCACGTTAAAGAACCCCGGGTGGTGGAAATTTCCGGAGCCCTCCACTACGGCGTCTCTCATAATCATGTGGTGGCTTTGGGACGTTACACCCCACATATCAATCAGTATTTCGCCTTCATCGAAATACGATGGCGGTGGTCGGAATCAAACCATCGTCTTTCACGCAGCAGCTCAGTGCCGTAACGACGGGGCCACTGAGATGGCCATAAAAGTGAAGTGGCGCTGCAACTACGGCACCGACCTTTGTGTCGGTGGCGTAGTTGCAGCGAGGTTTAAAGCGACGCGTCACTTCCTGTCACTGAATTTTTCCGTACGAATGTTTCTTCTCTACGCGTCACTTCCTGTCACTGAAATTGTCCGTACGAATGTTTCTTCTCTACGCGTCACTTCCTGTCACTGAATTTGTCTGTACGAATGTTTCTTCTCTACGCGTCACTTCCTGTCACTGAATTTGTCTGTACGAAGTTTTCTTGTATACGAGTCACTTCCTGTCACTGAATTTGTCCGTACGAATGTTTCTTCTCTACGCGTCACTTCCTGTCACTGAAATGGTCCGTACGAATGTTTCTTCTCTACGCGTCACTTCTTGTCACTGAATTTGTCCGTACGAATGTTTCTTCTCTACGCGTCACTTCCTGTCACTGAATTTGTCTGTACGAAGTTTTCTTGTATACGAGTCACTTCCTGTCACTGAATTTGTCTGTACGAAGTTTTCTTGTATACGAGTCACTTCCTGTCACTGAATTTGTCCGTACGAATGTTTCTTCTCTACGCGTCACTTCCTGTCACTGAAATTGTCCGTACGAATGTTTCTTCTCTACGCGTCACTTCCTGTCACTGAAATTGTCCGTACGAATGTTTCTTCTCTACGCGTCACTTCTTGTCACTGAATTTGTCCGTACGAATGTTTCTTCTCTACGCGTCACTTCCTGTCACTGAATTTGTCTGTACGAATGTTTCTTCTCTACGCGTCACTTCCTGTCACTGAATTTGTCTGTACGAAGTTTTCTTGTATACGAGTCACTTCCTGTCACTGAATTTGTCCGTACGAATGTTTCTTCTCTACGCGTCACTTCCTGTCACTGAAATGGTCCGTACGAATGTTTCTTCTCTACGCGTCACTTCTTGTCACTGAATTTGTCCGTACGAATGTTTCTTCTCTACGCGTCACTTCCTGTCACTGAATTTGTCTGTACGAAGTTTTCTTGTATACGAGTCACTTCCTGTCACTGAATTTGTCTGTACGAAGTTTTCTTGTATACGAGTCACTTCCTGTCACTGAATTTGTCCGTACGAATGTTTCTTCTCTACGCGTCACTTCCTGTCACTGAAATTGTCCGTACGAATGTTTCTTCTCTACGCGTCACTTCCTGTCACTGAAATTGTCCGTACGAATGTTTCTTCTCTACGCGTCACTTCTTGTCACTGAATTTGTCCGTACGAATGTTTCTTCTCTACGCGTCACTTCCTGTCACTGAATTTGTCTGTACGAATGTTTCTTCTCTACGCGTCACTTCCTGTCACTGAATTTGTCTGTACGAAGTTTTCTTGTATACGAGTCACTTCCTGTCACTGAATTTGTCCGTACGAATGTTTCTTCTCTACGCGTCACTTCCTGTCACTGAAATGGTCCGTACGAATGTTTCTTCTCTACGCGTCACTTCTTGTCACTGAATTTGTCCGTACGAATGTTTCTTCTCTACGCGTCACTTCCTGTCACTGAATTTGTCTGTACGAAGTTTTCTTGTATACGAGTCACTTCCTGTCACTGAATTTGTCTGTACGAAGTTTTCTTGTATACGAGTCACTTCCTGTCACTGAATTTGTCCGTACGAATGTTTCTTCTCTACGCGTCACTTCCTGTCACTGAAATTGTCCGTACGAATGTTTCTTCTCTACGCGTCACTTCCTGTCACTGAAATTGTCCGTACGAATGTTTCTTCTCTACGCGTCACTTCTTGTCACTGAATTTGTCCGTACGAATGTTTCTTCTCTACGCGTCACTTCCTGTCACTGAATTTGTCTGTACGAAGTTTTCTTGTATACGAGTCACTTCCTGTCACTGAATTTGTCTGTACGAAGTTTTCTTGTATACGAGTCACTTCCTGTCACTGAATTTGTCCGTACGAATGTTTCTTCTCTACGCGTCACTTCCTGTCACTGAAATTGTCCGTACGAATGTTTCTTCTCTACGCGTCACTTCCTGTCACTGAAATTGTCCGTACGAATGTTTCTTCTCTACGCGTCACTTCTTGTCACTGAATTTGTCCGTACGAATGTTTCTTCTCTACGCGTCACTTCCTGTCACTGAATTTGTCTGTACGAAGTTTTCTTGTATACGAGTCACTTCCTGTCACTGAATTTGTCTGTACGAAGTTTTCTTGTATACGAGTCACTTCCTGTCACTGAATTTGTCCGTACGAATGTTTCTTCTCTACGCGTCACTTCCTGTCACTGAAATTGTCCGTACGAATGTTTCTTCTCTACGCGTCACTTCCTGTCACTGAAATTGTCCGTACGAATGTTTCTTCTCTACGCGTCACTTCTTGTCACTGAATTTGTCCGTACGAATGTTTCTTCTCTACGCGTCACTTCCTGTCACTGAATTTGTCTGTACGAATGTTTCTTCTCTACGCGTCACTTCCTGTCACTGAATTTGTCTGTACGAAGTTTTCTTGTATACGAGTCACTTCCTGTCACTGAATTTGTCCGTACGAATGTTTCTTCTCTACGCGTCACTTCCTGTCACTGAATTTGTCCGTACGAATGTTTCTTCTCTACGCGTCACTTCTTGTCACTGAATTTGTCCGTACGAATGTTTCTTCTCTACGCGTCACTTCCTGTCACTGAAATTGTCCGTACGAATGTTTCTTCTCTACGCGTCACTTCTTGTCACTGAATTTGTCCGTACGAATGTTTCTTCTCTACGCGTCACTTCCTGTCACTGAATTTGTCTGTACGAAGTTTTCTTGTATACGAGTCACTTCCTGTCACTGAATTTGTCCGTACGAATGTTTCTTCTCTACGCGTCACTTCCTGTCACTGAATTTATCCGCACGAATGTTTCTTCTCTTGACAAAAGAAAAACAGTAAACACTGGAGTACGGAAGTGTTGTGAACCAAAAAAAAAATGAGAGAGGGGAAGAGCGCTACAGCTAGTCGTCCACATTTATTAGTGGTAGAGCGTGTCCTTTCAGATGAAAAAGCGTTTGCGCAAACTGGCATGTTACTTCGAGATTAATGCTTGTGCTCTACGCTCCGAAAACAAAAAAACATGAACAAGAAACGGTGAAGATCGGTGTCGAGTGGCAGTTATTTTCCTTATGACCAAATAATTTTGTTATCTTCACAGAGCATCAAGACTTTTGTTTCTATGTTACGTAATTCGGTTTTATTTACACGGCGGAAAACTAGAAAAATAACAAAAACCAGCGCGGTACACAAACACACAGTTTCGGAGGCGGTCACACGCTGTGATGAAAAAACAATGACGCCTATTGATTTACTGCTCGCCTGTTAAGTTCTGTATATATTGTATGTTCGGGAAGTATTTTGGTACTGGGTGCCAAGGTTAGCCGCGCTGACGTTCGCTCGGCCACAAAAGTTTACGGTACGTGACACCTGAGAAAACACTCGATTCCCATGTGTCTTGAGCACGTGCCCTCTAATCAAAGCATAGAGCTGCACCCATATATATATAAAGCTTTAAGCATACGGTTGTTATGTCAACTCACACAATCATTTTTCAAATTAGAGAAGTATTGCATTGACAGAGTAGATATTCACGTTTGCCGTCCAGCTTGAGTTCAGTAATGTGTTGTCGCCTGGTGAAGAATGCCAATAATAATAATATAAATGATAATAATAATAATAATAATAATAATAATAATAATAATAATAATAATAATAATAATAATAATAATAATAATAATAATAATAATAATAATAATCTTTTCATCGTTGTGACATCGTGACATGTAAATTCACTTTTAGTAAATGTTTGCCACGTGTCATATTGCACTAGAATATTTTCTGATTGCATGCTGTAATTATTATATGATGTTTTATTTTCCAGATTGTTTAAAGCGTCACTATCACAGAAACTTTGGTAACCGCATTGAACTTTGCGTGTGAATCCCCCTGCAGTATCGCCACTATGGCGTTGAAGCGGAACATTGTAAATAACAATAATAATAATAATAATAATAATAATAATAATAATAATAATAATAATAATAATAATAATAATAATAATAATAATAATCACGTCAATCTGATTAGGCAAAGCTCTCAATGATTTCCGCGAAGAAAGCTGTTATGTTTTGGCAACTATTTAGAAGCACAAAGCAAAAGACAAAGCTTTGTGCGCCTCTAGTGACATTTTCCTCACTTGACGTAAATTTGAAGCCATGGAACAATGCAGATCCTTTCGATAAAAATGAAACACCTGCCTCTCAAGTGCACTCAAAACTGAAGCCAACTCTACCTTCAACTTCAGTTTTATTACAGACATAACTTCCTGTGCAAATGCAAAGGAAGTTATGCCAAAATATTTCCCACAGTTGGCCACAGCATAAACATCTGTTATTAGTTATATAATCCTATTATGTAAGCAAAGGCTTAATAAGAACTGAATAAAATTGGTATGTTAATTATACAATGTTTAAGCACAACGCATCGACGCAGTGAATGAATACACGCACACATGCGCACATACACGCACATATATTAAACAGTGCAATAATGCAACGTTTGCGTATTCGGAGAAGTCAAAAATCTCGATTTCCACGGAAATTCATTGATCATTGCACTGCGATAAGTCTGTGTTGTGAAATTTCGGTAAAATGTATTTTATTTTTGCATGTTTTCTTTTTGCCAAGTAATAAAAGGTTTTTCTTCTCTCATGGCTTAAGCGGCTTGATGGCATTAGAAAACAGATCCTGAGCGAACTAAATTCATAGTATCGAAGTTGGGAAGTCGTCCTAGGAATCATTTCGATATCTAAGAAAATATCATGACCCCTCCCCCCCCCCCCCAAACAAAATAATTCTTACTATGGCAACCTGCGAATGACTGTGGCAAATTTGCTGTAAGCACCCCATAATTGAAAAAAATGCGAATAAAATGCCTACATACTATACAGACGTTATTAGTAAGCCGACGTTAGACAAGTAAAAAAGAAAATTGAAAAGAAAATTCTTGCGGTTATCCTTGCTACAAGACTTTTACTAATAGGAAGAAATCTGAAGAGGGTGGGGGCAGATTACATAGATTTTCCGGAGAGAAGACGTATTAATAAATCACTAACATTGTATCAACCAATCTGCACCTTGTTTGTGGGTAGAAACATGTTCCATCTCGTAACACTTTTGTCACCACACAACAGGTCACACCCCATCGTTGCACTAACAAACACACCAAACAAATATAAACACTCGTAACACAACAGCTCTGACATGAGCCGTAACGTTGTTTACACCCGCTTGCGCAAACACGAAAGCAGGTCGGCCATATCTACGCTATCATATCCGGCGAGGCACGATATAAAAACACAGTTTGCGTGCATACTCTCTTGTGTACATACCTGCTTGCGGACGACGCTGTAGATGCGGATGTAGAAGAAAGCGATGAGCAGCGCCGGGTACACGATGGTGGCAAAGTAGAGAAACACGAGGAAGCTGTACTTCATCACGGGCAGGAACAGGCAGTCACCGGTCGAGGCGGCCTCGGAGTCGTGCCATCCCAGCAGGGGCAGGAATCCCAGCACGAACCCGCTGAGCCAGCAGGCTATGACGACGCTCAGAACGACACTCTCGGACGCGAGCCTCTGATAGGCCAGCGGATACAGTATGGCCCAGTAACGGTCCACGGACACGGCCACGAGATGTAGGATGGAGACGGTACAGAGCACCACGATGAAGGACAGCATCGCGACGCAGGCGAGCGGAGAATCGTGCGGTATGCCTGCCCGGGTGAGCACCGCGAACGGTATGGCCAGTACGCCCACTAGGAGGTCGGCGACTGCCAGGCTTAGGATGTAGTAGTTGGTCAGCCGGCGTCGCAGACGACGCTCGCGCGCGAAGCAGACGAGAACGGCAAGGTTCCCGATGGTGGCCAGGAAGGCGACGGAAGCCTCGACACTGGTGTAAACAACGGGTGGCGCTTGCCAGAAAGTCATGGTTGGCGGTTAGTGGAGGGCGTAGGATGTGGGCACGCCACTTTGGCGACGAGGTCTGCGAGACTTACTTTTGATCCGCGGCTCCAAGCGCGCGCGCGCGCCGACTCACGTCACCCCATTGACGCGTCTCAGCTGCTACGACGTCGCGAGGGGAAGAGCCAGCGGGCGCATCGCGAGCAGACGACAGTCGGCGGCTGCTGAACGGCGGCCGCGCAGATGCGCCTCGGCAGGCCCGCTAGCGATGCGAGCGCCCTCCGCGAAATCAGAGCGGCGCGCTCGGCTTTCGCTTCTTCCCACATTTCGCAACTTCGTGGAGGTAGCTTTCGTTCGCCCCGGGTCGGATCTGACAAACGCGGCCGAAAGCTTTCTACCAGTCCAATCTCTGCAGTCGAATACGGCATACATATTACACGAACGCTGTATAAAGGGAAGACGGCGATCCTTACGGCATAGGCCTTCAACGTGACATTCGTTTCGTCCATTTCGCAACAGGAGGGAAACGTGCGGATGGTAACACAATGCTGGCAGCGCATAACGCCCGAGCGCGCTGGACGTGCGCTCCTGTGTGAATTTCCAACAACGCCGCTGTTGCACATTCCGCTTCGTAATTCATTTTCTCATCAGCGAGAATATATTGAACACGTGCTGGCTGGTTGTTTGTCCTGTCACATCGTTATACAAACATAAAATACAAGAATCAATATTTTGCAGCTCCTCTCACACGTAATCAGTTAATGAAAAACCGACATTTGCGAGATGTGTCGAGGTTAAACTGAGTTTGTAGTGTAGCCTTCTTTATTTCTTTCGTTGTCCGCATTGGGTGCTAAGGAAAGGTTATGTACGCGCACTAGAAAAAAGCATGCGAATGCACTGTTTCGTGTTTTTACCATGTCATCGACCGTAGCACGCGCGACTTACCTCAGTGTACACAATATTCCAGGGTGTGCGCTTCTCCTATCCTATTAGAGGTAACATCATGCCGTAGACTGCTTGCGCGAGGAGTCAATATACTTTGCAAACACCGGCAAAAGTGGATTTTCCTGCATACGGGCATGCATTTTCTTTCAGCCATACAAGCACCGTTCTGTGACACTTTATATTGTTTGCTTTTACTGGATGTTGTCGGAGATTGCATCGGACCGAATTTCCTGAGTAACCTTGAGGGGTAGAACGAGTGTCGGACTTGTTCTAAGGCCTAGAAGAATATTTGACAGTCTATTGCGAGTTGCGTGCAGTGCTGTGAGAAGGCTGCTTTTCTCCAGATATGCCTGTCGAAATTATCAAATTCAAAATTTTAATTTCGGCCGATCGGCTTGAGAGGTGGGCTGTGCTAGGTGAGTCACTTTAATTTTTAATTTTTTTTATTCATTTTCTTTTCTTTCGTGTTTATTGGCTAGTTTAGTTATTATTGCTTATTAGAATCGGAAAGCAATAAAACGAGTTATAAAAATAAAAGACAAAGCAAAATTACCCAATCATGTGCAACACTGGCGTGCGATGTTTCCACTGCCCAAAAAAGAAGCCGAAAGAAAAATGAGTCGACATCGTTTCAATGACTACGCCAGAGAAAAATTGGCTTGTTTTGTTCGCTTGCTTTCTTCGTCTTCTTCTCCTTCCTTATATCTGTCTTACGTCACCGGGGTGGCATGATCATAATGAAATTTTTGGCACGTCTTGCACAGGCAAATGCGTCGACTGCCAGAACATCGTTCAACAGCTGTCACCAATGCAAGAGTGCGTAGTGTGATGTCTTTCCCACGTAATAACTCACTTTTTGTTATTTTTATCGTGACGAAATATGGAAGGAGGAAGGACAGCGAGGTTAGCGGTAAACCCTGAACCGTGCTAGCATACGTTATACGAGGTCGGGAGAACGTTCATCTCATGGCAGTACGCAAGGACAGGCTAAGTGAATGCAGGTTTCACAGCCCACGTTCTTATGTTTAAAGAAGCAGTCATGATTCCGTGTAACAGAAAAGACGAGTTCAATAGGAAGCTCTTTCGCTCCATGCAACGAAACGGCTTTTTCCAATTTCTCTTCTATTTCATCTCTCTGGAAACTAGAGAGCTACGTGCTTTTACGGCTACAAGGGCCGTAGGTTGTTTTCTCCTCTATCCAAGAGTTCTTATATTCTCGCGCGTAGCAGTTATACATGCCTCGAGCTTCTGCAGCGCGTGGTATAATACGCACTTTGAGTCCTCGATTGTACTTGCAAATGCTTTGGTGCACTCCATGCTGATTGGGGAAAGGGGGTGTGCGGAAAATACCCGTTCGCGAGGAGAATTTACTTTAAGGTGGCGTTGGGGGACGAGAAGGGCGGTGAGACATTGTGGGGGGAGGGAGGGAGGGAAAGGGGCTGTAGTCGTCGGCTCGTGACTCGAGTGGGGCGACGCACTCGACTTCTTACGTTTGTCCCGACCTCGCAATAAATCTGCCCAAGTACACGCACGTGGTCACACCGGCTGCACGACGAGCGTTGTCATTTAGTCCGAAAAATTGCCACTCCGACAAGCGAAAAAAAAAATTGTCACGTGTCTCTTTACAGTTACCTAAGAAGTCTCCAACAATCTGTCTTCGAACAGATGATTGTCCAATTTTCTATATCATGTATCATCTTTTTTTTTCTTTTTCAATAAATGAACAATTTGAGCGTGTATGTTTCGATTGTCAAAGTGAAGTCTGACAGGAGAACGCCCAGTGCGCGATGCGCACGTGACTGTTACGTAAGCACGCACGTGCACACTCGCATGCGATCGTGCGAGTGCGCATGCGAGTCATGCAACGTGAGCCCTCGCACATGGTCGTGGCTGGGTGTGACCGGTAGTTATCAGAGATTAAAGCATGCGGTGACAATGCGAAGAGAGAAATAGAAGTACGTGATGAACGTTTACTATTAGATATAAATAATAATAATTGTAAGCGTTTCACGTCCTAAAACAGCAGCACAATTATGAAGGACACTGTAGTGGAGAGCTGCGGAAACTTAGAACGCTTAGGGTCGTTTACCATGCACCTAAATTTGAGTACATGGGCCCCTAGCACGTTGCAAACAACGCAATGCTGCTGTCACTGCCGGGTGCGCGACCTCTGGATTAGTAGTTGCGCATCTTAACCA
The DNA here is from genome assembly GCF_043290135.1 of Rhipicephalus microplus. Taxonomy (NCBI): domain Eukaryota; kingdom Metazoa; phylum Arthropoda; class Arachnida; order Ixodida; family Ixodidae; genus Rhipicephalus; species Rhipicephalus microplus. Next base: position 17,021,975 of record NC_134702.1, on the reverse strand, counting down.
CCATAGTGGGAGTCGTATGACAGAAACATGCCCCCGATTTCGCCTCTTTTTTTAAGGAGTGTATATGTCACTCCTTAAAAAATCACTGGCAGTACCCCGCAGGTCCTTTGCCAATAACCCAGTCTAGGTTAGGTTAGGTTAGGATGTTGTAGCTAACCGGCGAATCTAGCCTTTAGTAATTTGCAGCCCATTGCCCCGCCCCATTCTCTCTTTGCTAATTGTATCTAATGTACTTTGTTTGTTTGTTTTTTAACTAAGCACGAGCAGGCTGTTAAAAAAAAATCGTGCGTAGCGCGACGTAAGCCTTCATAAGCCTGCAGGCTAGCTGCACAGTGCCCATGCGCACACCTTGCGCTATCTGCTTCCTCTAGTTCTAAAGCCAGTCTTCGCTCCACTTCTAGCTAAGACGTTTAACGCATGAAACCACTGTTTTTTGGGGGGCATCAAATGAACCAACACATATGGCGTACGCCTAGGAGAGAAATATTTTAATGAAAAGCTGGGGACGAACTAACTGGATTTCCTCGGCTTGTTATATAAGTAATAATAAATATATGAGAGGTATTACCTAAAAAACAAAAAAAAACGGATCCACAATTTTCGTCCAGCTGACGTTCTTTAACGTGCACTTGAACCGCACAGTACACGCCCCTTCAGCATTTCTCCTTCATCGAGAGAGAGAGAGAACACAAGGAGAAAGGCAGGGAGGTTAACCAGCGCTGAGCCCCGGTAGGGTACCGTGGACTGGGCAGGGGAGAGGGGGATGGAAAGTTATAGAGTAGGAGGATGACCGCTGAAGCGAGGACCGAACCAGTGACCTTGGAGAGAGCAGCCGAGCACCTTTACGCACTATCCCACCAATGCCAACAGTTCCGTGGTTGTATACGTGTAAATATTTATGAAAGGGAACACGCAAGCGCGCGGCCTGCACTCTGTTGCAGCTGCCTTTGGCACCATCAACCGACAGATAAAAAAGGTGCGTGAAAAAAAGTGGATGAACGTGTATTACTGCTAAATTTTAGTAATAATATTAATCGTTGGTGTTTTACGTCCTGAAACCACGAAATGATTATGAAAGACGCCGTAGTTAAAGGCTCCAGAGATATCAACCAGCTTCGGTTCCTTGAAGGTCGCCTAAATGGCATTACGCCCCCATCTAAATGCGATCGCCACGACCGGCATTCGATCCCAGGACTTTCGGCTCGCCACTCGGACACCATGTCCACTAGATCACTGCTCAATCAGCCTGCTACTTTTAATATTATCTGCCGCCACGTTTCCACAACATGGCGGACCACACCACTTTACTTCCTGAAGATGTACGAATGACGCGGTGGAACAAGACTTTACCCACTCATTACCACATTCAGTCTAGCTCATTCAGATGGTGATAATCAACATTGTAGGCATGATGCTGCAAAACTTCGTTGCAGAAGAACAGCATTTCATTTCCTAAATAACCACGACATAGACCACACCACTCTCAAACTTATACGCATATTGTCGGTTACTTTTATTTTTAGCGGTTGGTCAGTTTTTACCCGGTTTTGAAGATGCGAAGCCGCTCTTTGACTGATGGGTGTAACGCCGTAAGTGCGTGCGTGCGTGCGTACGAACACGTCGAAACGCGTTCTCTTTGCCGCAGTTGTTGGAGCGGTCTCATGTAGGTCACGCCGCAGCAGCGCGTTGACGGGAATCTTCAGTCGCACGCTTCTCTCGCAGGTGTGCACTGACGTCACTATCTCCCCGACCCGCAGCACGCTCGCCGCAGCGCCCGCAGCTGCCCGCTCCTCACCTGCTCGCAACACACTTCTCTCTTGTCTTAACCCTCTCCACCATCACAACGCTCGACCGCAAGTCGAATGTCAACACTTTTCTGGCTGGTTTATCTGCGTTAAAACTTATTCGAAACCCAAACTGCCTCCCATGTCTCAGCGTTTCAAAGAAACGTTTACTCAAGTAAACGCTACACCGAGTTTCACTTTAAGCCGCTTTTACAGCAACCAGGTCTATGTCTGTTTCAACCGGGTCAACGCCGTGTGCACCGCTGCTGCCTCGCATCCCATCAGCGTTCTCTTCGGGACGGTGGTCCGTAATTTTATTGCGAGAGCAATTGTATGGACACTCGGCAGATTTTTGCCGTCGCCGTTGTGTCCTGGATATGAATAGATAGATAGATAGATAGATAGATAGATAGATAAATAGATAGATAGATAGATAGATAGATAGATAGATAGATAGATAGATAGATAAATAGATAGATAGATAGATAGATAGATAGATAGATAGATAGATAGATAGATAGATAGATAGATAGATAGATAGATAGATAGATAGATAGATAGATAGATAGATAGATAGATAGATAGATAGATAGATAGATAGATAGATAGATAGATAGATAGATAGATAGATAGATAGATAGATAGATAGATAACAAAAAAAATCTCGGGACACCTTGCTGGGGACTCAAACCAGCGCGCTGCGTTTTTCAAGTAAGCGAGTACATGCACCATTAACCACTGCCTTACTGGCAATGGACGTAAAAATATTCTTTTTATTCAAGAATGTTTTTTTAGGTTCATTGACAGTAATTTAAAAAATTATATGAACCGCTGGCTTCGTGGCAAACTTCCTCGTGTCGGTGCATGAGAGCCATCAAGCAAGCAAGCAAGCTTCTCCCACCGTCCAGCTGCTTCCGGCATCGACGCCCACACTCCATTGTCTGGGACAATCTCACGTCAACGCTTTGATGAAAAGAATTGGAACTATACTTTTTGCTACCGTCACCGGTATACTCGACGTCTACTGACACCAAAAAGGAAACGCCGGACAAACGCCGGTGAAAACGTTGTATGTAGTTCGGCCTTTGTGATGCCACCGCATGTTGCGCGGAACACCTGCGGAACTGGTGTGACGGAATGCTAACTCTGCAAGAAGTTCGGTCAGCAAGGTGTGTGACTACGCGCGTGTCGTGTTTGGGCTTTCATCGTTGTAAACGCTCGTGCGAGACAAGCACGAACGTGCTCGCACAACGTCACGAAAGGCGACAAATAGAACATCAAGAGATGAGAACAAAGTGACGCTAAGTGAGCCAGAACAACTTATAGACGGCCTTATAACAGGTCTTCTTTACCTCCGACTACCAAAGCATGTTTACTTATTATTAAGACCAAAGGTAAAACAAAAGCATGCCTCGGAAAAATGATCGTACTATTTCTTAGTGTGAACGCATTCATTGCAAGAAGTCTCGTTAGCCTCCACAGCATTGCACCTGATGTATGAAATGGAGTATAGTCGCGCTGTCGCAAGGCGGGCTTGCACACATGCCTAGACACAGGAAATGCGTGCCGGTGAGCGTGGGAGAAACGCTGCTGCTCAATGCACATCCAACCTTGTTCACTACATTTCGTATAGTTCTTAAATATCCCAGCCTAACCTATTATAGCAGTCCGACATGTTGCTATCACATTCATTGCTTAGGGTTTCTTCCAAAACTGTAACGTTTTTCCATTATACGTTTTTTTTGTTTTTTTCTTCTTCCCCTCAGCAAAGTTTAGCTAATGTGCTGGCTTCCTCTTATGCACAAATGTTATGCAACGAAGCAATAACTACAAAAACATTTTTCGCGGAGTGTTTCAAGACCTAGGTGGCAGTGTAGACGACGCATACAAAAATATAAGAAGTTCGAAAAGAAGATCACGTTATAATAGAAGAAAATTCTTGAAGCGCTTACTTGCTTTTGCGCCAAGTGCACTATTCGTCCGCTTGATCTCCTCTGGAATGATCAACAATATGCATTCGCAGCGCCGTTCACACAGTCGCAGTTGACGCAAGGGAACCCGCATACATTTCAGAGCGTGCACGTAGTTTGCTGCCCGTGGCTCGGTGGTCAGGGCAGGCCGCTTCTGATAGAGTGTGTCAGGAGGTACACGAGTTCGAATCCGCAGCAGGCAAAGTTATGTGACAAGTGCCCAGTTTGACATACTTACTCTGACACGACAACGCTAAATCGGCTTCCCGCATGCGCCATCAGACGTCGCTATCGAAACACACTCTCTCACACTCTCTCACACTCTCTCACACGCTTTCTCACACTCACACACACTCTCACACTCACTCACACACTCTCTCACACACACTCACTCACCCTCTCTCACACTCTTTCACACACTCTCTCACACGCTCTCTCACACTCACACACGTTCTCTCACACTCACACACACTCTCTCACACACCTCTCTCACACTCACTCACACACTCTATCACGCACACTCACTCACCCTCTCACACACTCACTCACTCACCCTCTCGCACACTCACTCACACACTCTTTCGCACACACTCACTCACCCTCTCTCACACTCTCTCACACACTCACACACTCACACACACACTCTCTCACACTCACTCACTCACATACACACTCTCTCACACTCACTCACGCAAACACACTCTCTCACACTTATTCACCCACACACACTCACACACACACGCACACCAACAAACACACCAACACACAGCAACGCACAAACATTAAGTATTGATCAAACTAAACACAAAACCAATGTTACCTCTCATATTGTTCAAGGCGGCACATGTGTTTCAAACACGTATACGAAAGCATATATTTGAGACATGCACAACTTGATGCACTACTCATAATTGTAATAAACAGAACAAGGGTAATTTTTCAAGGAGCTCGTTTTATGTGGACGTAACCACGTGCGATTAGGAGATAATTAGGACCGGGAAAGCCTGGTGGACAATATTCCCTGTCTCTAACGGTAGTGTAGGAGTTTAAACCTTAGTTTGAATTATTCGTTGTGAACGAAAAAAAAAGTTGTTTTCGTGGCATATTTATTTGATTTGGTTGTGTCGTAATCGCAATAATAGCTTATTCATCGCAGTGTCAGTGTCCTGTTTCGTCATTTTCTCTGGGACACTCTATGCAAGGGAAAAGAGCAGGCGCTACGGAATAACCACGTAGTGCTAATGCGATGCTCGATTTACGCGTGATGGGGGGCGCTCTTCGAGAGTATATATATAGCTCACCAATTCTACCCGGTATGGAGGACAGTGCGGACAGACGTACCGAAGGACATTTGCGCGGCGCCAGAACTGCGGCCTCAATCCGCAGCCGAAGCCACTGCGCATAAGACTGTGAAGCGGTCGCGAGATCCGTAAAGGCGAGACATGTTCTCCAAGTAGCGATGTTCCGAGTAGTTACCCAAAACGAGCCACGTCTTTTACAGCGACATAACTTTTTGCACGAGTGAATCGCAAGACCCGTTTCACTGCAGCCACCGACATGAGTCGCTTGTCAACACTGCGGTCATTTTTTGCACTTTTGTGACCGTAGATTAGGCGTGAAAATGGAGTGGTTGCGGAACGCGTAGCTATTGCTTGTCATGCCATCTCTTTGTGTCATTCTAAACGATCTTCTGCATATTCCTTTAACATTTGGTGTTTTCCTCATCTTCTGGTACGGCTTTGTTTAGGTTTGTGCTATATAGCATGTGGTGCGATTGCCGGTTTCACCTATTTACTGAAAAGTGGGGCAATAGTAAGTTCCCGATGTCCAGAGACGATTTCCTCCTTTGATTTTTCTTCTTCCACACACTCTTTTTTTATTATGTTCGCTGGAGTACTTGCTTTCGTTGGACTCTTCAACTGCTCGGATATCATAAGCACAGCCTAAAAGTAACTTGCAACTTTTGAGCATATGATTGTAATTTCACATCAGCGCCATTAAAAGCAGACATTTAAATGGTGCAAAGTGTCAAAGCTTCCCGCTTCAAGGATGTTACTCATATTCTTTCCTACTCTATGTACCCCACTCCTGCAATAGCCCTGCATTGGGCTGCAGTATTTGAAAATAAATGAATAAAAAATAAATAAATCACCCGCAGCTTTTTAAGGGCTTGGTGTTTCACTGTCTGAAGCCAGCGCGATCAGATATTTGTCCGCACATCATCGAAAAATCAGACGAAACCTCTCGAAATAAAGTTTTTTATTTGAGAGTTTAAAGATGGCATACTGACACACTTCCTTTGTTCAAGATTAATTAAGTATGTTTTCATAATTTTGCATTAAAGCTATTTACGTGCTCGTTAAAAAAAACATGGTATTATGAATAAGCGGATTGCATTTACACCCTTGGCAATGAAAAAAAAAGGCTATAACCCGGTAGGTTCCTCACCTTTTAAATTGTGTCTACAGGTACGCTAATTTAAAACACGTTCCCACATGGTCTGTATGCATTATCCACAACTTAACGAGATTTCGCACACAACTTGACCAGCGCAGTTGCTGCGCACATGAAAACTCGCACGTATCAACGAATACTAAAGAACGGGGACCATTTGCACGGAGCAGTGGCGGTAGTGGTTCTTGAAGGAAAGAAAGAAGGCACCTTGTTTCTGCATTCTGCAGCCCTTTAGGGAGCATGGCGCAGTGCCTCCCTGAGCAGCGAAGTGTGCATCACGTACAATGCGATGTTAACAGGAATAAAGGGTGCTGGATGCGTTACGCCTATGGGAGAAATTAAATCACAAGTCGCGAAAGACGGGGCCGGAGATGGGGTGTCGGTGCGTGAAGGTCAAAAACAGCGGAGCCCCACAGAAAGGAGCAAAGTTACACTCTCTGGGCTCGTTAGTTTGTTTAGCGCGTGAGACTTCCGGTATTCGTCGTCAGGACATGAGGATAAAAGGATTCCCTAGTTCGATCCATCACCAGGAAAGATGGACAGAAGAGCAAAGCACCGAGCGAAGGTAATTGGCACGCAGAACTGGACGCTGTCGACGGATACGGTTCACATGGCGATGCGATGCGCCTCCTGTGTGTGGCACAGGGTATAATCAATAGGAAGAAATGAGAGCTTCGCTCGTCTCGCCTTAAGATAAAGCATATACATCTATAACCTTCGTCGATTTATCTATGGCGCTAGAGAAAAGGGGTACATCCAAGTAGGCGAGGTTCTCAAGTAGAACTGCACGAGTTTAGGTTGGCTAGTGAACTGATCAATCGCATTCCATGAAATTACAAAACGCAAACTACCAAGAAAAGACACACGGAAGGAAAGCGTGTTTTTTTTTCTTATTCTTTGCTGATCATTTGCTTCATTGGTTGATACGTCAATAGACAATAGGAAATTCCTGCTGCATCGGCTGGTGTTCGGAAGCGACAGCCCCGCGCTTTTCGCGTTCGCTCAAATGAAGTGACATGTTCTCAACGAGAAAGGAAGAAGACGTCAGAAACTTCACTCAAGATATTGGATCTTTACAATTTCCGTTTCCGGTAGCCAAAACGTGAAAAAAGCAATAATAAAGGGTGTGGGCGCTTCTTCAATGTCCCGTGGAACCGTTCACCCACTCAATGCATCGCACATCGTCCGGCTGTCTCTCTTTGAACAGATCGCCAATTTCCGGCGCCTACGCATAAAGAAGTCGTAGAGACCTAGTTTTTCTTGGGTCATTAGCCCGGAAGAAGTCATTGTCGCATAAGACAGCTCAACTTCGCTCGTTTTACTCAGTCACGTACGCCAACGATTCACTCAGTTTTAGCCGACATGCTGATGTACTGATACTTTACTCAATCTAGGGAACGAGTGTGCTGTGTTTTCCTGGCTCTGCTTTCCATTGCGCATGCGTGAATACGCTTCAGTTTAAGTACGCGTGTGAAAGACGATGCACTTGACGATGTCATTGACAAGAGGTTTTTGTAAAGTCTAATATTAATGAGAATTAACCAAAAATAATAACTAGTAAAGCATAAGGAAATATAACTGTATTGATTGCGATATAAATGTGAAGAAAGCAAAGTGAACGAAGTGGACAATAACTTGGCGCTGGCAGCTACCGAACCAGTAACCTCGGTCGGGTCCGGTCGTATCCGAAGCGACCATGCAGAACACGCCAGAGCCATTTATTAAGGCGGGAATCCTTAGATCACTCACCCAATATGAAAAGTGATTGCCAGCGTCGGCATCATCACGAGTAATGCAACAAACTGCGGTGAAGTCACGATACAACGTCCTCACATCTTACGTCATGACTGGACGTCGTCGTGCGTCATAGCGACACCACTGGGACACGATGCAGTCAGCACATGACCTCGCTGCTTGCTCTTATGTGGGCCCATACCAGAGACACATGAAGCGCAAAAGGTTTGCAAAGCCTCCAATCCCGGAGGTGATGCAGAACTACGCAACGTGTGGCAGCTTTTGTGAGCGGAAGGATCAATGCAGTTAATTAATAGTAAGAAAACAAACATTGGTTTCACCTATGGGCCATATTAGTCGTGAACGCATAAGAGACCCAGCGAGAATCTCCTTTTGCCATTTTCTAAGCTACGAGCACAGACCAAACATAAACAGAAGAAAGACCATGAGAGAGGGTAATAATGGGTGAAGCCCAGTTTTCAAACTCCAAAAATACACGCGTGCACACAAAGCACACAAAGAGCACACAAAGAGAACTTGTCGAACACTGTTGAGAAACATTCGCTAACATCAGAGGTGCATGCATGCACGAAACTCATCATTGAGTACTTACGTGCGTTGTGCATAATTTGTAAAAAAAAAAATTTGAGGTGATAAAGAGGCGTGCAAAAGACGCAACTTCACAGAATGCATTAATGTCGGTCTGGTGTTACTCGACTTTTAGATGAACTGACAGTTCTAGAGTAGTCATGACTGTCAGACTTGCGGTACAGTCCAATAGCCTTTTGGTCAGGGGATCTTTCTTGTGTGTAAGCTACAGTTTGATAAGTCTATTCATGTCGTAGCTATGTTACCCAGGAGGCACTACTGTACTCACCGTAGATGTACAAATGACGCGATAGAACGGCAACTCTGTCAGTCATTACCACAATCAGTCTAGCTCATTCAGATGGTGCTAAGCGCATTGTTAAACTTACCATGCTCTCAGATATGATTGGCTTCCAGGCTGGCTACGCCATCTCGGAGTGCCTATGATAGGCAAATAATGCAGAACTGCAGCCTGCAATGAAACTGAAACGACCCAGCATAACACGACGATAGTTATAGCGCCAGAACAAAACGACGACACAGAGACAAGAAGGACATGAAAGACTCCTTCTTGTCTCTGTGTCGTCGTTTTGTGCTCGTGCTATAACTATCGTCATGCCATACCAACTAGCCCAAGCTGCCACACTTCCAGCATAACACGTTTGTTTTGCTATGTACTGTTGGCAAGCTATTGGTTTTGAATCGGGGAACACAATTGGTGGTGTGAACAGACGTGGGGCAAGTTAGTAAACAAGGTGACCGACCTGCTTGTCGCAGCAATGCAAGTTGAGATGTGTCGGGATTAAACAAAAAAAGCACTAAGAAAAAACAAAACAAAAAAACAACAAAGGGCAGATAGGTTACCCTGGTTAGAGCTGTTCGGTTGGCTATACGCACTCTAGCAGCCCAAAAAACTTTGTTTTCAAGTGTTTGCTTTCAGACCCAATGTTTTCTATCAACAAAACTGTATATCTATATATTATCTTGTCTCATTGTTGGTTTAACCCAGCTCGCTGTCGATAAACACAATGACAGCAGCAGCTCTTCCTGCTTGCCCCACCGCGGTGGTCTAGGGGCTAAGGTACTCGGCTGCTGACCCGCAGGTCGCGGGATCGAATCCCGGCTGTGGCGGCTGCGTTTCCGATGGAGGCGGAAATGTTGTAGGCCCGTGTGCTCAGATTTGGGTGCACGTTAAAGAACCCCAGGTGGTCGAAATTTCCGGAGCCCTCCACTACGGCGTCTCTCATAATCATATGGTGGTTTTGGGACGTCAAATCCCACATATCAATCAATCAATCAAGCTCTTCCTGCTTCCAGAAATATATTTTCAAGCTTTTTGCTGTCTCTATGGACAGTCCAGGGTTGAATAGATGTAAACTTCATAGTCTAGAGTATAAATTAAAACCCAAGCTTGCTATTTTTTCCCGTTTTCTTCGCTTTTCTTTTGCTTTTTCTTACATTGAAACATGGAGGTTTTGTCTGAAACATGATTTTCTTGAGTGAGCAAGAAAATAAAAAAAACTTGCAATTTTAAAAGGAGTGTTTTTTTTTTCACTTCTGGAATGAAACTTGAAACCGTACAGTGAAAACGAGAAATAATAATCTGACGTTATAAGCTGTTTTTTTTTCTCGATATACAGTTATTTTTAAAGCACTGAATGGAGCCCGCCAGTCTGGAGTTACAGGAATACTTTCATTGGAACGGGAAACACCGATATGGTGTTATCAGTGTTTAAATGGGGTCTCGCCGTCCTTCCACAAATCACTCACAAAAAAAAAAAGAAAATTGAAACGTGTTAAAGTGAGACACGCTCGATTCCGTTCAACGTTACCCTCAATCGGGGTCACCTTCGGTAAACGATAACTCTGTGTCGCGCAAGTTGAAAGACCTCATAAAAGCAATCAAACCTAGAGAACACCACGCCAGAAATTTTGACGGCTGGTTTTGCGTTCCAACCGATCTTCATTTTTTAGTATCTTCCCTTCAGTATTAATAAAGGCTCCTCTGGAGGTTTCGTCTGAAACATAACTTTTTTGAGTGAGCAAGAACATCAAGAAAACACTTGCAATTTTAAAAGGAAGGTTCTTTTTTTTATTTCTGGAACTAAACTTGGAACCGTACAGTAAAAACGAGAAATAATAACCTGACCTGGTTCCAAGGCGAGACCATCATATATACATTTCGTACCGTTCGACATGTCATTTAATTTATTTCATTTATTCAACCTTAAGGGCCCGAAGGCATTACATAAGGGGCAATAGAAAGGTTTAGTTGTACCCAGATAATTTTTTCATTGACTTAAAATCTGCCCAATTTGAGACACTTTCCCTAAGAGTTCCGCACCTTGGGAAAAGCTTCGCTGCATATCGTGCTATTCCATCACTATAATCATTTTTTATTACTAAACGGCACCGTAGTTTTCATCTCATAACTTGTACTTCCCGCTTGTCTGTTCTTGTATTGAAAGCCAGCCTTATATACTTTACAGCAGTCACGTAGTCAGCATTTTTTTTCGGGGAGAGAGGTGGGGGGAATGAGGTTAGGCCTAATTGTTCGAAAGAAAGCCTTTACATGGCAAATAGAGAAAAAGTTGCGCAGTAATATAGACGGTCCTTAATTATTAGAGTAAAATGATAACAAAACGGAATACAGCACAAGAGGACACTTTATTCAGTGATATAAAGCACATTTTGACACTGCAGTAGGTATAGTGCGTACGCACCAGAAAGAATGCGACGTCTAAATCTTTGCTTGTTCTTTCTGAAGTCAACGTTCGCGACATTGCTATTACTGTTAATAATAAATAAAGAATGGTCGAGCGAAGTGCCCTTGCAAGGTGGTCGAAATGAACCAACACATGCTCCGGCTACGATGACTTGATCAACATGATCATGAGTGTCAACATGATCGAGTGCATGCCACGAGCACCGACATGGTAGATTGAAAGCTTGAGAACAAGAAGCGACGCATTTGCGCACACTGTTGGAGCGGCTCATCTGTACCAACTCGCGGTGGTGATTCATTACTTTCGTCGCTCTTTCTCGTAACGTATTGTGGTAAATCAGTAAAACTATGTTGCGGGCGAGTTTTTTGTAGGTGTTGAGCACTTTACCACCGAGCAGTTATTAGACCTTTCTTGAAGTTTCAGCCACAACGCATTCGAGAAACGTTGCAATCTTCAAACAGTAGCGCCCCGCCACGGTGGTCTAGTGGCTAAGGTACCCGGCTGCTGATCCGCAGGTCGCGGGATCGAATCCCGGCTGCGGCGGCTGCATTTCCGATGGAGGCGGAAATGTTGTAGAACCGTGTGCTCAGATTTGGGGGCACGTCAAAGAACCCCAGGTGGTCGAAATTTCTTTAGCCCTCCACTACGGCGTCTCTCATAATCATATGGTGGTTTTCAGACGTTAAACCCCACATATCAATCAATCAATCTAACGGTAATGGAAACGCAAAAAAAAAGTGGTACCACGCGTACAGTGACGTAAATAACAATTGTGGTCGTCTGCTATACGAACGCCTCCTATATTAAGATGCCTGCCGAATGGCTCGTGTTGCCAGTGGAGTCGTCCTGCCTTCAGTTTTGAGCAAGGGCTGCACAGTGGCGCTCGCGATTGTCACTATTATCACGGCGTTTTTTTTTTACTTGTGGCCCCTAGGCGCACGTTAGTCGAGAGTCATTCAAGGTCTGCAACTATACACGACTATTTCGGAGGCTATGCAAAATGTAGAGTTGTTGCACCGTCCACCACAGGTGACACTAAAGACCGACAGTAATCAAAAATGAAGGGAGGGAAAGGGTGTGGCAGCTGTTTTTGTTCTCACGCGACAGCCGTCTAAATATAGGAGGCGTTGGCTATACATTCCCGAGAGTGATGAGCGAATTTGCCAACTATGGCACTTCCGTCGGCACGCAATCGATAAATAACTGGAGAGCGCACAAACAATGATTCAACAGGTGGGTGTTGCAACCATAACAAATTGTTTACACTGTTTACACTGTTTATTTGGCAAGCACTTTCATATTATTACGGGTAGGTTGCCACTATATCCCTCAAAAGGAAGGTTTATAACAGCTGTATCTTGCCGGTACTTAGTTACGGAGCAGAGGCCTAGAGACTAACAAAGAGGGTTCAGCTTAAATTGAGGACGACGCAGCGAGCAATGGAAAGAAAAATGGTAGGTGTAACTTCAAGAGACAAGAAGAGAGCAGAGTGGATTACGGAACAAACGGGGGTTAAGGATATCATAGCTGAAATCAAGAAGAAGAAATGGACATGGGCCGGGCATGTAGCGCGTAGACAGGATAACCGCTGGTCGTTAAGGGTAACTAACTGGATTCCCAGAGAAGGCAAGCGGGTTAGGGGGAGACACAAGGTTAGGTGGGCAGATGAGATTAAGAAGTTTGCGGGTATAAATTGGCAGCAGCAAGCACGGGACCAGGTTAACTGGCGGAACATGGGAGAGGCCTTTGTCCTACAGTGGACGTAGTCAGAGAGATGATGATGATGATTTCTTTTGCCACGGGGGCGCTTGCCTGAACACAGGGACAGAGGACAAAGCGTCGTGGGGTTCGCTAGGCGCGAGTGGGGTCGAAAGCTTTCATGGGTCGTCGAAGCCGTCGCATTCCGTACTTGACTTCCCTTTTCCAAGCTCTCCGTGTACGTGCCTTCAGATGTCATCCTTAGTGGACGTTCTTTGGGCATGTGGCCGTAGTCTTGTGAGTCACTCGGACGTCTTCTTTCCTGTACAAGCAATGGTTTCACTGATGCCTCAGACATATTGGTTAGTGTTGTTTCTGTTGTGGTGTTCATTCACGCGCCAGACGCTGAATGTCTCGGCGGGCGTTGCCGTCCTTTCAGAATAAATGTCTTTTGGTAGCTGTTCTTGGTGAACTCCTTGAATAGCGATTGCTTTTCATTTGTTTACCAATGCGCAAAGCCCTATAGTGCTTGTGACTCCATAATCTGGCGTTACTTGTCGACTGGGTGAATTTAGGGGAGGCGGGCCCTCATTGGACTCCCCCTTGTCTACGTGGCTGCTTCACTGGTGGCATAGGATATAATTCTAGCGTATGTACTGCATCGGGTTTCATGTGATTCATTGTGTGCTCAACTTCCCAAACACCGCCAGATGTCTTTTCTGTTTCGACTTCCAGAAGACTCGAGCGTCTTCTCCAACTTCAAATTTTAAAATTTCTCTTCATATTCCTTGACCTCGGCAATTTATTATCGAATTATAAAGGGACTCATGACTTACATGTGAACCACGTTCTCACTTTTCCCTTCCACAATCATGTACTTTTCATTGTTCATCTGCCCTCCAAGGGGCTGAATCCCCTTCCCATATACAGTTTTTTTTTACATCAACAATCAGTGCCGAGACGGAGAAGGGGACAAGAAAGAGAACAGATACAAGCGCTGTCTCTGTTTCGTTTCTTTTCCCTCGTCCGTTTCTGCGCTGAATGTTGAAGATGCATTACCAATGAGCCCATCTCAAACTTTGCTTCCTGTACAGAGTGACATGCAGTCGCCTTTATGTTCACCGGCAGAATTTTTTGTTCTTCAACAAAAAAAAAAAACTCTCTCGCTCTCTCAGTGTGTTATTTAAATGAAGTGGGTGTGGTCTGTAGCGCGTTGAAATATCCTCCACCAAAATCTTTCAATTTGCGATTTCTTTATTTTCGGGACGTGTGTCCACAATGTAGTTGTTGGTAGCCACATTTCGGTTAGTTCTTAGAATGTGCGCTAGATGGTATACTTGTACATGATGAATATAACAAACCAAACCAAACATTGTTTACTTGCAGGGAAAAGAATACAGAATTTCCCTGCGGGAGGCAAAGATTAAAGGCTAAGAGTCTGACGAGGTCTCACCCTCTATTCACCAAAAAACAGTCTGCATCAGTGAGATATGCATTTACACATCAGCAACACACAACTATATACATCGGTTGCATATTTCCCCCGTTTTTACATATTTCATTGGTAAAAGACACTGACATGCCATAATATATTTGTTTTATGTATTTAAAGTAATCAAACATACAGAACATACATTTTTGGCATACACCAACAAAATCACACATTTTAAACACGCTTCGTTCCACATAGTATACATTCAGAATACACTCAGTAATGAGGAAAAAAAAACGCTGTTGGAACCAATACCATTTTAGAATCACAGTGAACAACCATAAAAATAAAAAAAACAAAGCGGACAATTACAGTAAATGACTATGGGTCTACAATGGCGTCAGTCGAGAAAAGAAGTGATTTAAGATGAGATTTAAATGGTTTAGATTTCAGTGTAAAATCTATATTCAATTCGTGAAGGTTTAGCAACTGAATAACTTTGTAACCAATGTCCTGCTTTCTGTAATTCGTGCGTATTTTCTTAGTTTTGCAGGAAAAATTTCTGAATCTATATTTAGTTGATATAGTTTGTGGGTAGGAATCCTGTAGTTTATGTTTATGAATATGTTGCATCAGCTTAAATTTATAAACTTGTCCAACAGGCAGAATTTCGTGTTTGAGGAAAAGCGGTTCAGTGTCCAGGTCCATGGGATGAACTTTATATTTTTGTATAATACGAAACAACTATTCATCTATCAAATAATAATCAACTATTAAAACCATTAATCTATCATAATTGCTCTTAGTTGTTGTTCTCCATACCAACATTCCGTATAAAAGTTTAGAGTAGAACAAGCTATACTACAGCAATTTGAATAACTATGAGGGGAGGAGGAAAGTGATTTTACTCAAGCACCCTTCCGAACAAGCTAGATCTGTTAAGAGACAATTAACGTGAGGCGTCCATGACGGGTCCTCGTAAAACCAGACAACGAGGAGTTTTCGTGCACTGACTTGTTCTTGTCGCTGATCGCTGAATGAAAACAGATTCGAGATGGCGGTACAAAATTTGGAGTGTTCACTAGACGGACGGACAGACGAATGGACAGACAGACGGATGGACAGACAGACAGATGAACGGACGGACAGACGGACAGACAGACGGATGGACGGGCGGACAGACGGAGAGACGGACGGACGGAGAGACGGAGAGACGGACGGAGAGACAGACAGACAGACAGACAGACGGACAGACGGACGGGCGGACAGACGGAGAGACGGACGGACGGAGAGACAGAGAGACAGACGGATGGAGAGACGGAGGGAGAGACCGAGAGACGGAGAGGCGGACGGACGGAGAGACGGACGGAGAGACGGACGGAGAGACGGACGGAGAGACGGACGGAGAGACGGACGGACGGATGCGGCCAGTTGACGATTCGCGGTTTACCGATAAAACCCTCGAAAGTTTCGCTCGCTCATTATAATTCACTCCATAGATTTGCTGTGATTTTTTTCTCTTCCGTTCTCTTTTTCTTTCTATTTTTATTTCCTTCTTTCTTTTTCTTCTTTCTTTCTTTCATCCTTTCTTTCTTTTCTCTTTCTTTCTTCTTTTCCTTCTTTTCTTTTTTCTTGCCTTCTTTCTTTTCTTTTTCGTTCCTTCTTTCTTTTATTCACTCACTCAATCAATGTGCACAGACCTTGGTGTCGCACTCAGCAAAGCTCTCTCCGCGGCAAAGTTCTGCTTACTCTTTCAGCAGGAGAGGAGGAGGAGAACCGACCGGGTTGTTTACGCTGCTCAGAATCATTCATCGAGGTCGCGTTAGTTAGAAGAGCTCCCACATGGTCATTCGTCTGCGAGGTTACGATTTGTTATTCTAGTTGAGTGCAGCGTTATGAAAAGCTGCGAGATGATCCCGGGCGTTATTCTGTCAGATAGGCATAAGCCAGCCAACGACTGACACACACCGCTCAGTATCGATTCAGAAGTCTTCCACTTTGAGAAGTCGCGCAGTCGGATGCTAAACTCCTTGTACTTGCTGGCACCTGTCATGGTAGTCTAATGGTTATTGTGCTCGACTGCTCAGCAGAAGGTCGCGGGATCGAATCCTCGCCACGGCAGCCACGTTTTTGATGGAAGCGAAAAGACCCGAGAACCATCTACTTATATTTAGGGGCACGTTAAAGTACTCGAAGGGGTCGAAATTCCGGAAGCCTTCCACTTCAGTGTCTCTGGAAATCATATGCTGGTTTGGTACTTGTAGAACTCCATCAATTATTTTATATATGCGGGCCTGTTATGAATAAATAAGCTATGGCGTCCCCAAATGATGTCCTGACCGGTTGCAATCAGTAATAACACGTGCCATCTGCTTTTTTGCACAGCATCCAGAATACTTTATGAAAGTAAGCCCCACTAGGCCTAAATGTGTGTCACGGTCGTCTGCTAGCTTCGCTTGCCGACAACATATGCTTTTTTTTTCAGCTCGTGCACACATTCTCAGAGGACTGCACTGTAAAGTTTGTCCTGCACGGAACACAAACAACTAGAATACGGCAGTGCGTCTTAGAAGTGCTCGCTGCGTGACCACTGTTCGATTGAGACAAGAGGAAACCGGTGAGAAGATGTCCTGGCGGGTTCAGTCGATCCTCACGCGTTGGGCCGAACTGTCGCTGCGTCGCTTCATTATTTATTTATTATTTATTTACAGAGTACCTACATCGTCATATAGACATTAGGTAGGGGGGCACAAAAAAAACAATCCGTACAAATGAATTTGTAGCAAAATGCGTAAACGCACATAAAAACACTGTCAAATTTATCAAAACATAATAATGGATCACAAATACATTTTCATACACACAGAACACACATAATGCAAGAAGAACTTCACGGCTTAGAAAAAAATAAATCACTATTTGTTATACTAACCAATTCGTCACTTAAGCTGTTCCACTCTCCTATTGATTTTGGAAAGAATGAGTAGAAAATTATTGGATCTGCGTTTGAAGGTAGATATCTTTTTGCCATTGTCACAGCGAATGGATATGTAGTGGGGTTGAACAAGGTAGCTATGGTGATTGATTCCTGTGTTAAAGTAATATATCTGGGGCAACAGATATATTTTATTCTTCTACAGATATAATTATTTTTCTGCTTCTCTCTGAAGCGCCGACCTCACTTTTGCATTAGATTGAAGACCAGGCCTCTTGCGGACCATCTACGGGTTTTAGAGATGCGAGCAAGTAAGCCTGATGCCTTCCTTCTTTTCGGTATTCGGACGGTCTGCGAATAGTAATGTCAGGCAACAGAAGACAGTGCATACCCTTGACTAACATGGGATAAGCAGGTTATGTACCATCAGATTTGGAGAGGTCGCACTTTTATTTGACTTGTATTACGCCACGTGTTTCCATGCGGCAGAGAATATGGCACGTATTTCAACGCTAAGGTGGACGATAGCGGATGTTTTGTGCTGGCCGCATTTGGAGAGCTTTTTTTTTTTGTTTCTTCACGAAACCATCGACTGATCAATTAAGAGGAGTAGGAGCAAATAAAAAACAAAAATATTGGAAAGAGCTTCATCTAGACAACATGGCAGACTGATACGAAAAAACCAGGATATTTAACAGGCAGTTAGGCTTGCAGGTTGTCGAAGTCGATGTTATAGTTATTAGCTCGCACATGTTTCACGTATCTGCAACAATTATCTGAAGCGGCTATTTGGGGGCACCCCAGAAAATGGCCTGATTCTAGAGTACGTGTTAATGAACCAATAGAGGGGATCGGCTACTTGTAGCATGCATTGGAAACCATAAAGGCTACTGCAAACTGCGACGTAACGTTGGCGATTCGTCATTGTGAAGGAAAAATCTAGGAAAACATCACTCGCCTCACTGCGAGCTTTCCTGGAAACTTCCACCGTTCCTCCCATGCAGGGATTTATCCGAACTCGTTTATTATTAGGTGCCTCTATTTCGCCATAACTCCGTTCCTTTTCGCCCGCCATCGCACGCAATGCCTCTCGGGATAGGCGTGGTCGCCAACGCCCTGCTTTTCCCTGACGCCGAGTGTGCTTACCCGGATTACAGCACCTCTAACGTTCAACTGTTGTTGTAAATCCCGTGAAACTTACAGGCGTCCTTGAAGACAGCCAGTGCGTTGTGAAACATTTAAATTTATATACTACTACCATATATAGTAAAGTAGCTTTCCTTTTTTTTTGTTTTACTCGACGAGAAGTCGTAAGTTACTGTAGTCGACGCACTCTACCTTCGAAAAGAGAGAGTGAGAATTTATTAGAAGGCAGAGAGGTCGGCCTGAGCTAGTTCGCTCTAGCCTGCTACTCTATACAGGGGATAAGAGAAAGGGGAAGAAAAGAGGGATGAAGGGTGATGATGGGGACAAGATGAGGTGGTGCGTATGTACAGTAGCAACTTAGCATAGTACCCTACAGTCTAGTTTCTAGTCCAGTGCTTTTTATAAAGTCTAGAACAGCCTTTGTAGCAGTTTTTGACACTGTTTCGTCGTTCATTGCTGACAATATGTGGCTTTCACTTAATGGTGTTCGTCCAATGCTTGCCAACGTTGCAGTTAGCATTTTCCTTTGCGCCACGTATAATGCACAGTCACAAAATATGTGAGCTATCGTTTCGCGCACTTGGCAGCGTTCACAATTCGGGCTGTCCGCACGGCCGATTAGGTGGGTGTAGTGGCGAGTGAAGTCTATGCGCAGGCCAATTCGGTGCAGTATATTAGCATGTCTTCGGCTGATTTTATCTGGAAGACGAAAAGTCATACCGGGGTCTGTTTCCCGCAGGCGCTTGTTCCGGCCATCTGGTAGCGACCAGTAAGTGGCAGCGCATTCGCGCATGAGTGATCTCAACAATGTGTTGACGTCACTTCGCGAGTACGGTACTTTGACGTACATAGGAGCATTGTATATTGCCGCTCTTGCTTCGCTCTCGGCTGTTTCGTTGCCAACCAGGCCTCAGTGTTCAGGAATCCATTGGAGTGTAATCAAGTGACCGCTCCTGTGTGTTAGGTCAAATGCTTGGACGATTCCTAACGCTAACTCGTAAAATTGGCCTCTTCTTGAGCAAGAATGGATAGCTTGAAGTGCTGATTTTGAATCAGACAGAATCGCCCATTTACGCGGTGCTTGGTCATTCACAAATTTTATGGCTTCTTTTATAGCAACAAGTTCTGCAGCTGTCGAAGATGACCTATGGTCTAATTTGTACTGTCGGGAAATACTGAGTTGAGGGATCACGAAGGCTGCAGCTGAGGCGGATGAAGTTACAGATCTATCGGTGTAAATGTGCACAGAGTCGCTGTATTGGTCATCTAAATGTGCCAAGGTGAGTTGCTTGAGGGCAATATAAGAAACACGCGACTTATACGAAATTCCACGTATGTGAAGGCACACCAGTGGTTTAGTCAATGTCCATGGAGGCACTGCAGGGATTACGGCAGGTGTAAAGCCTGAAGGGATCATGTGCCTACGCGTATCGAGGCATCGCGAATAGGTACATCCCTGTCGGTCCACTTGTAGCGAAGACAACGGGAGCTGTGCATGTCGGGTCAGCAGACGAAGGTGCACTCGAAGAGGCTCACAGGACATGTAAACCTGTATAGGGTAGGTGCGGGACTCCTCTATAGTGCCAGAGGTGGACGTGCACCATGGCACGCCAAGGCATATTCTCAGTGCTCGTGCCTGAAGGCTCTCAAAAGTACGAAGGCACGTTGCCCGCATGCTGAAAAGCACAGGTGAGCTGTACCTTATATAGCCCACAAACAATGCCTTGTATAACTGCAGAAGACTTTTCTCCGAAGGGCCCCATCACAGTCCTGCTATAACACGAAGAACATACACAAAACTGATTAGTTTATTTCGCAGCACAGTCACATGCTTTGACCAGGACAGGCTGCGATCAACGACGACCCCTAAATAGCGGTGGTGCTTGACCACGGGAATCACTGCTCCGTGAGCGAAGATTGGGTACCGCGACATTGATTTCTTCGTAAATGCCAACGCAGCACATTTTGCTATTGAAAGCTCCAGGCCCCGACGACGTAAGTACTTAGATGTTATTGATGTGCCTTGTTTTAGCCTTGCTCGCAGTTGCGGTCGCGTTGCTCCAGATGCCCATATGCATATGTCGTCCGCATAAGCACTGATTCTGACAACGTCGGGAAGCTCAGCTTCAAGGCCAATGAGTGCTATGTTAAAAAGCATGGGGCTCAGGACGGCGCCTTGAGGAACTCCACGGCTTACGAGGTGCCGCTGGCCGTGTCACTGTCAGATGTCGACATAAAAATGGTACGTCCTCTGAGATAGCTCCTTATCCATGCGTGTAGTCGGCCACCTACGCCGATGTCTTCAAGTGCGTCAAGAATGGCCTCATGGTAGACGCTATCGTACGCGCCCTTTATATCTAATAAAATGGCCCCTACCAATCTCTGACGTTGTCTTTCCTTTTCATCAGAAGAAACTAGATCTACAACACCGTCTATAGATGATCGACCTCTACGGAAGCCATTTATAAAATCTGGTAAGCTGACATTATTCTCCAGCAGCCATTCCAATCTTGCCAGCACCATGCGTTTCATCACCTTACCGATGCAACTGGCTAGGGCAATGGGTCTATAAGAAAACAACTCGTGTGAACACTTGCCTGGTTTCAGCAAGGCCACAATGTGGCTGCACTTCCAACTCTCTGGGACTGTCGCTGTTTCCCACGCAGAGTTGTAGAACAACAAGAGAGCCTGCCTTGCTTTCTGGCTGAGGTGATATAGAGCCGAATAAGTAATTCCGTCAGGCCCTGGTGCGGACGACCGTCGGGACGCAGAAATCGCAGCGTCGAGTTCGTGCATTGTGAATGGTAAGTCAAGGCGATCGTCGCTGGATGGTGGTGAGACTAAATACGAAGGTGATATTGATGAGGAGGATATACCTACGAGAAAGTGGCAGTAATCTTCTGCAACCTCTACTTCAGGTCGACCTTGCTTTAGAGCCAAAGATCGGAAAGGGAACAACTGCTGAGTGGGCATCTGAAGGCTTCGGACAGTTTGCCATATTCGAGACAGGGGTTTTCTGGGATCAAGAGAGCTACAAAATACCCTCCACCGTTGCCTATCGAGCTTATCGAGGTGTCGCAATACATGTCGTTGTGCTTGGCGTGCTGTAGATAGGTCAGATGGTGATTTCGTCCTCCTGTATTTTCTCTCTGCCCGGCGACGGATTGCACGAAGGTATTCATATTGTGCGTCAAGTTGTGATCTTGGTAGCGACACATTCACAAGTTTCGTATGCTTTGTTAAGGCTGATGCAATTAGGCTTTCTATTTCAGATATAGATTGAATGTTCCCGCACTGAGCATATACAGAAGCTTGGAATCCTGGTCAGTCTACGCTTTTCACAGGCAGGGGAGTCGAACCACGGAATCCTTTTATCTGTGTATATGTAGGTAGATGGTCATTTCCATGTGTTTCAACGTCTACGAACCAACAGGTGGTAGGCAAGAGACTTCTGCTCACAAAACATACGTCTAGACAGCTGCTGTACGATGCGCCATGGAGGTAAGTAGGTGAGCCATCGTTAATGGACACCAGGCCCTGATTGAGCACAAAATCGGCAATGTCCCTACCGCGGGTGTTCATTGAGGCAGAACCCCACATGGGATGATGTGCATTAAAAATCCCCAACTAATACATGTGGTCCAGGGGCAAGCTTGGAGGACAGACAAGAGATGGGAACAGTCCACGTGGCTTCTAGGAGGAATGTATCCACCAATGATTGATATTGACCGTCGCTTGTGCTTTATAGATAGGCAAATATAGTCGTTAGAAGCATGAGGAGCCACGGCATGTCTCACGTATGTTAAATCTTGACGTACGCATATAATTACTTTTCTCGCATTTCGATCATCACGTGACCACAAAGTGACGTATCCGGAAATACGAAACGACGACAACATATTCGGCTCACATATTACAACCAACGGAAATTTGTATTTAAACATCCGTTGCCGGAAGTCAGACAATCAGCTTCGCAAACCTCGGGCGTTCCACTGCATTATAGCAGAGGTGCGCACATGTTCATCGAAGAAATTCGCCATATTGTTTATGGAAGGGTCAGCAGTAGCGCTTCCGGCACGTTGAGGATCTGCACTGCTGTTTTCGCTCATGGTGTGTGTAGCTCGTTGAGAATCGCATGAATAGATTTCAGTAGATGCTTCAGCATAGTTTGGCTCTTCTCAGTGTCTTGCCTATCAATTTCCGCCCTCTTTGAAGTTGCAGCCCATGATGTGGTCTTTTTGATTGCTCCGGTCGGTAGCGAAGGTCACTCAGTATCTGAAGCATCGGCGTGCAACGTGGGCGTTGGTCCACTTTCTGCATCCCTGGGGCGTGGTGCGCACAACATGGGTGTAGCGGTGTGATAATGCGCACGTGTATGTTCATCCGTTGCTGATGGTGATGCATCACTCCTATGTCCACTATGCTTTCGCTGGTGCCTACGTTTTGGACGATGTCTGTGTCGGCGGATGGACGTGACAGCCTCTCTGTGTGTCGAGTTGTCTCTGACAATCTTCCGCAAGACGCGAATTTCTTCTTTGATCTTCGGGCACTCCTTCGACGTTGCTTCATGTGCACCAGAGCAGTTTGGGCATTTCAATGGAACAGCAGTATCGCAGTTTTCCACCTTATGAGACCCGCCGCACCGCTGGCAAGTTGTCTCACTTTTGCAGACTGCGCTGACGTGTCCCAACTTGCAGCACTTGTGACACTGCAAAGGCCGTGGCACGTAAGGGCGCACGGGATGTCTCACGTATCCAACCTTCACGCCAGGGGGCAGAGTCTCAAAATCAAATACTAGTTTGATGCAGCGAGACTGCCCGAAGCGGCGTATGGTCACGATTCAGACTGTCGACGTCACAAGATTCTGCAGGTTCGCGTCTGTGATGTCAGCGTCGACGTCGTTTATCACGCCAGTCGTTGTTCCTTTTCCGTGAGCGAGAAACGCGCGAACTGAAATACTTCCGAGCTGTGTGACGGCCTTCAGTCTGTCAAGAATGGTTTTGTTTGTCACATCAACTGAATATATGTTTTTCCTGATATTTATGCGAATTTCCTTCACTTGAGCAGGTGCTACTCGCTCAAAATAATTAGTCAATGGCTGCCTCTTTAGTGAGTTCAGATTGTCTGATGTAGACATGGGTACATACGAGATGGTGAAACATCGCTTGCCTTTGTCTAGCGCCGGTTGTGGCTCCGCCGTTGATGACGTCCTGCGAAGCTTCCTTTTCAACCGGCGGGTATGGAATGTCCTGAAGTCAGCTTCCGATTCCATCTCTTTCACTGATGAGTTCTCGGTAGAATCATCATAAGGAGCAGATGCGCCAACGCGGTCACCCACATTCGGTCCATCCTTATGCAAACAGCTAGGGCCCGCTGTCGCGTTGGACGGATGGTCCCCCATCCCGGGGGGTGACGTCCTCCGTTCCGCTTATTCAGAGAAAGTCAGGAATTCTGAAAGTTTAAGAAAAAACGATAGTTGTTCAAGGCAGAATTATGCCCGAACGCTGCAATAATGCATGATGCTTCGTTGCATTAAACATAAGTTTAGCAAGGCAACAAGGTGTTTAGATAAGTATTTATTATTTATGCGGCTAGGAACTGAACCCTGGACCATGTTCTGAGCAGTAGAACGTGACGAGTCGTCACTATGCGTCTCTACCTAGGGAAGCTTCGAGAATAGGAACGCTCATCATTTGAGCGTCGCAGGATGTCGATGCAATCATGACTCGTATTTTCTTTTTCTCTTCGGATTTTCAAGGGCCTAGCGCTACACGTGGTCAGAAAATCATAACAAGATAATTGCGCCTACTATCATCATGATTACGATGATTCTTCATGAGCGCTGGCATGCTCCACCTATCTGTCATGCCACTGACTGGGTTAAATCTCGAATAATGTCAGTGATGACAGTAAAACATCTAAGATGTTTTAATAGATCTAACAGAGCACCACTACCGCGCTGCCAAATATAGTGCAAAAAATAGTAATGAGACAACCACGCTGATTCTTCTTTGTACTGCCCATGTGGCAATCTGTGTTTTGGAGGACCCAAGAAAAGTTTATCCAACAATACTAAAGCAATTCAATCCAAGCCCATATCCAAAAGATTGATCAATCCCCCCCCCCCTTCTTCTTGAAAACTCGGCTGTCTTGAGGACAGAGCTGGAAGAGCGTTTCACATAAGGACGTACTGTAGAAAAAAATGTAGAATTGAGTGTCTTTAAAACTTGTAGAAATGCAGCCGCACTTGATAGCATGATTTCACACAACTTGTTTTAACGGCATAACTATAAAGTGGTTTAGTTGTTGTCTCCTATAAGTATCTATTCTCGCTGACAATGAGACGCATCAAATTGTGTTTGTTTTTTCGGCATTAGCATTAGAACTGTGCGCCGCCGCCACCGCCGCCCGTTTTTGCGCACGAAGTTTGCGCCGCCGCCGAAGTTTTGAGAAAGACCACGCCGCTGCCGCCGCCGCACAATAATTTGCGGCGCGCCGCCGTTTGTCTTATTTTTACCCGAGCGGGGATTCTGGGTATAAAATACATCGTTTTACATTCTTTTCGGGAGCTTTAAAAATTCTGCGGCATTCACGGTGTCTTGGCTGCTCACTAATTTTCGTGTAAGCATGGCCTGTCTATATAAGGACCCTAAAACAGCTTGTGAAGATGCACAGTCAGGCGTCTTGTTCTCTCTTGGCGTTACTAGGTATTTTAATGCCATTCGGGACGAACGAACAGTGATTGACGTGTCATGATTAAGGCAAATACTCTGAAGCAGTCCATATAGACTTGATTTCCAGTACCTTGATTTCCAGTATCGTATGGGAAGTGCAATTTTGCAAATGTTTCCAGTTTTTGATATGTAGGCGTTGTGATATCAAATGACCTAAACTGGCTCAGCAACGTTGAAAATGTGTGTTCTTCCTCGTACAAAAAGTTGTGTTTTCTTCAAGTAAAACTACGAAACGCAACCAAAGACGTCAAACTGATGGCATATAAAACTTTTATTCGGCCTGTTTTGGAGTATGCTGCCGTAGTTTGGAGTCCCCACCAAAAAGGCCTAATAAATGAGCTGGAAAGAATCCAAAGACTTGCAGCCAGGACATATGTACAAGATACAAAAAAACAGACTCAGTTACCGAGATGCTAAACTCATGTAAATTGGAACTGCTTGAAATTAGGCGACAGAGGAACAGAATGAAATTACTATTTCAGATTCTCCAGGGCCGAATAAATATTGATAAAAGTATGTACATACGGGAACCTGGTAGAATTAGCAGAAGAATAAACCATAGCGCAGCCATTAGGACATACGTCACCCGCACAAACGTCTTTCGGTATTCGTTTTTCCCCAATGTTATCGAAAACCGGAATGCGCTACCTGCACATACTGCTGAGTGCACGGTGCAAGGGCTTTTGAATATTTGCTTGACAACTATATGTTACCTAAAAATTCGTTGGATGATGTGTTGATGTTTTGCTTTTCTTTTGTCTTGCCAATGTTGATGATTTTTTTTATTGTTGACAGTTGACATTACTTGAGTGTTTTTATATACCAATTATTACTTTTATGTACTCCCTCCCTGCAATGACCCACAAATGTGGGTTAACAGTATGCTCAAATAAATAAATAAATAAATATATATATATATATATATATACATATATATATATATATATATATATATATATATATATATATATATATATATATATATATATATATATATATATATATATATATATGAGAAATATCTGTTGTAAATTGTTTTCTACCCTCCTTTGCCATGCATTCGCCGCCACCCCCGTTCTCTCTCGGTTCTCCCATGGTTATCATGTGCTATGAACTTGTGATTTCGCTGCATTTTGTGTTTTCGATTGTGCAAGCGGAAATAAGAAGACTAGCCGAGAAGTTTGAAATCGTGATAAGCTCAACGCTTATCGTTCACATTGAAAACATCCTTTATGAAGGCATAAATGTCGAAGAGCCTGTAAGAATTGCTGTAGAGTGTAGTGCAGTGTAATTGAGAAGGAAACCAAGGGAAAGACTCCGAATTATTCATCCTTCTAACGGACAAATTTTTCACTTCGAAAATAATGCAGTTCTCTGCAGTTCTCCATAACAAAGGCCAGCCTGCTTCGACGGTTCTTGTATATTTTTCGATTGTTTGAATAATTATATGGACACACTCTGCAGGTTTTAGTCGTCCCTGTCATGTTGCGTTTATGAAGTTAAAAAAAAATACTTTTGTACGCTCACTGTATGCTGTTCCCGCGGAGAAAATCTCACCAGTGTTAGAGAGAGGAACACTGCTTAAGCATAGATGAAACAAGCTGCCGATCTCCATCGCACAGAGGGCGCATGCGATAACACCACTCCACGGGCGATGCATGCTGTAGATATCTCCTCAACCGGAAAGGAAACGCTGTCTGTCTTTTGCTGGACAAAGGAGTATGAAGGGATACTCAAGTAGGAGGCTTTGTGACTCGATCCGCAACTGTGAACTTTGAATATAAGGGCATGGTCATGAGTGCAAAGACATGGTATAGCGTGTTTGTTATTTCAGGAGGCATTATCGAACGGCACACGCTATGATATCACTGTACGAACCCTGATTTTTTTTCCAGTGCAGTCGTATTCCCATACACTTGCGTTTCACAGTTTCGCCAAATCAATTGAAACAAAGATAGCAGCATGCAGCCTAAGTTCGTTATGGGGCGGCGAGCTCCTACCACAAGGTGTAAAATGTGAAGTCGTCTGCTGTAGGCCCGTGTGGTCAGATTTGGGTGCACGTTCGAGAACCCCAGGTGGTCAAAATTTCCGGAGCCCTCCACTACGGCGTCTCTCATAATCATATGGTGGTTTTCGGACGTTAAACCCTACATTGAATAATAATAAAATGTGAAGTCGTTGAATTCTTCTCTGACCATGATAATGTTGAAGTCACCTCGAAGTTGGCGTACTCTCTTCAAAGACCTCAGATCAAAATTTTTTTGAACTTTCTTAAAGGGGATGACACTTTCGTAATGGACACATTAACCTCATGTTTTAGGCATTGGAATGTTATAGCAAATTTTCCGAATTATATGCTCTCCTTCTTAAGTTTTGTGGTAATACCCATCAAAGTGTGTGCGACAAAAATATATTACATAGTATTTTATGGTAGCATAAATTTTATCTTACCATAAAAATATAATCCCTTTCGCTCATCACCTAAAGTGCTTACGTAAGCATCGTCATTCTAAGTGTAATGATAATGCTTCTTGAGTTCATGCGTTCAAAAGTAAATAGAAGCTAAGATCAAGAGGCTAAGAACCATGGTTGCCACTGACTTTTCAGTGAAAGTCGCCAAACGACCAGCTGAAAGCCACCAAAAGTCGCCAATGTTTTCTTCAAATTTCCTCAAGAAAGTCGCTATTCAGTACATGTGGCGGACCTACAGTAACAAAAGTTGGTAATTATGTATGGCCCCCAATAGTACAGTAACATCCATAACTGCTAAATGATACGGACGTTTTTTCAATCCGAGTCGAATTGCCAAATTACCCATGGAAGAGCTCACTGGTTTGAATTCAGCCTTGGAGTGCCATCACCCGTTTCACCAGAGGAGCACTGCGAAAGGGCATGGATCATAGAGTTTTCTCAAATTAACTAGAGGGGACTCTGTCACTGCGATCGTTCAGTTACCATGGGAATTGTGGGTGTAGCATAAATTTGCCCTAGTGTTTGGGCTTACAGGCGGCGAATCGCACTTGTGGCTTCGTTTATTGCTGTGTTTTGTATTGTTTCGAATGAAAGAATGAACTGTTTGGAGCTTCGTGAGATGATTTGAAATGTTCATTCTAAACGATGAACGTGAAAGACTAACTGCCGAGCATTTCCCGATTGTTGTTTTGTGACAAAGCAGCTTCATGTCACGGGAAGCCAGAATTAAGGAACATGAAAAACGAAGAGTAGGCGAATATAGGTACTGCTCATGGCTCCCATGCTCGCTGAAGCGCCATGCGTTGCAGCTTCCATAGACACTAGCACCAGAGGTCCCTCTAGTGTATATTTAGGAAACTCTATGGTATTGATGCACCAGCAGTGTCTGTGAAGGTCAGCGCCCAGCAAAACTTTGTGATGGGTTCAGTTGTATTGAATACAGGGCGAAACAGTCCCAACAAGAGAGGGACGGCGTGCGTATAGCTTTCCTGCAGTTTTAGACTACCTCATTGCAAATAAATGGTCTGTCCGAAGATTGAACAACTTAATTGCAAAACAACAGAAATAAATTCGAAAGGACTGCGTATCCACAGCAGTTCCCGCATACCGCTTTCTGTGCAATCATGCTGACGCTACACATTTACCTATGCAGTTTCTGAAGGCTGCCCAAAAAAATCGACTTCTTGGCCGGCCTGAATAGTATGTTAACAAATACACACTCAACATACCAAATCAGAGAGTACTACCATAGTGAGAAAGTCGACAAGCTATTGAGGACAGTTAGAGCTGTGGTTGGAGCACGTGGCCAAGCCATCAGCAGCATTTAGAGAATAGAAGCTTTAAATAAGCTTTAAACTCTTAAAAAAACCTAAAAAAACTTGCACCACCACTTTTCGGCACGTGAAGCACTCCGCTGACGTAAATTTTGCTGGGAAGTTACTGGCGGCCTCACCATGTCGGTGCCTCAAGTATATAGGTGATTTGACAAACAAGATACACGTACTTAATTGAGCGTTAAATGCGCCTTCTACTGATGCTCTAAAGCTATGAAAAAATTTAAAAGGAGTTGTTGCCCATTTATTTCGAAGACACCGAGCATAGAATGCAAAACTCAGTCGAGTCCTAAGCTGAAAATTGCCAAAAATTTGCGATGTCGCTATTCATAATTTTAGGCCGCCACGAGCCTCTCAGATTCGCCGATTTGGCGAAAAATAGCCACCAGTGGCAACCCTGCTAATAACTACTACTTTAGCAATGCCTTTGCTACACTTATGAAAAAAAAACTCCATCAAGGTTATCGAGGTCGATTAGTTCTGGATCATGTATGCTCTTAACGTTTATTCTAGATTGCGAATCCTCCTCAGATCCTGAAGGTATAGCGAATGCCTTTAATAATTACTTCAAAACTTTTTCCTGCCGAGAATGGCATCACTCCTTCATGTTACGCGTGCAGCAAACTACCTGCTGTTCCTAATCTTAAATTGAGCTCATCTGAAGCGCATAACATATTAGTATGTTCGAAGTTACGAAACATTCTGACCCAGATGGTATGCCAAATATATTTCTAAAGTAGTACTCAGTATGGTGTCCTAATTGTCTTACCGTAATATTTAAAAGAGTATATCTTCGCAACAGTTCCGCAACTGTTGCCATTATTATAGGTGAATATCGACGCTTTCTGCATGAGCTCCACACTTTCGAAGCATTATAATTAACAAATACTATGTAAAATACCTAAACGCACAAAACATATTTTTTATTCACAGCACGGCTTTTGTGTTGGCTGCATAGTTGCTTGAATTTACGCACGACATTGCTGTTTTCATTAGCGATCGAAAACAGATTTCATATTTATTGACTATGCTAAGGATTTTGACATGGTTTGCCATGCCGAACTTCTAGCTTTTTCCCCCATTTTTTACAACAAAAAGCTTGTTGGTTGGATAGCTGATTACTTACGATCGCGCTTAAAATGTTGTACGTTTAACCATGCGAAGTAATCATATGTACAGATCACATCAGGGGTACTTCGAGGCTCAGTGCAAGGTCCGCTTTTGTTCATTATGTAGCCAAGATTAGTAGTCACACACAAATTAAACTTGAAATGTATGTAGACGATTGCGTGATCTGTAAACACTCAAGATCAAGATGCGCTGATTACTCTTTTGATTGATTTGTGGTGTTTAACGTCCCAAACTCTTTTCTTCTTCGTTTTGTAAAAGGAGTGAAACATGGCGATCATCTAGTAAATGCAGAAATACCATAGTCACGAACTTTTCAATTATTAAATGGCTTCTTCATTATAGTTATACTAATGACGGTGCTGAAAATCTGGATTTACATCTCCTATTCTCAAAAACTGAAACAGTGTTTGTAAATAAATAACATTATTACATGCTGCTGTCATTTCAACTGTTCCGCCCTTTCGGAGAAACATTTTTTTTTAATTCATGGAACAAGTTTCTATTTCCACCAAATCCTGACTCATGAGCCTACCCTCCCCCTCACCCCCTACCCTTCCCCGCGCCGCACCGCCGCCTATCCGAAAGACCCCGCACCTTTGACACGCCGTGGAAACACCGGCGCGCCGCCGGCGGCAGTTTTGGTACCGGCGCACAAGTCTATAATCGGCATTAAGATCAGACAAGCGTGCGCGTTTGTGCTATGTAGTGCAAGCCGTAAACTCAAAACGGGAGGGTTGCCCGCTACGTTACGTAACAGCAACATCATTCTGTAATGCCCTTGCGTTTTTGTATTAAACGATTCTGTTTTATTACACCCGCCATAAAATCCCGTGGATGCAAGGTCCATTGAAATATCCGAGTTTTTCTTTTACTACGACGGTCGAATAACCACCAATGAAACAACGAATATCGGGCGGCTGTCTGATCCTATCGAAGCTATCAAATGCCATCCTTCGCTGAATGGATTTGGATAATTTATTTTTAGCTTTCAAGGGAGCTTGCAATGGTGTCTTTCATGTCCATTCCCCACAATAGATGGTGACGGGGCTGAGCCGAGAGCATTAGGCTTCCCTTGTTCAAGCACTCGAAGCTGAAGGCTCGTTCGTCGCAGGATCCATTTTAGAGTTTGCAGTGATATCTTTTACTCGCCCGCCGTAATGGCATTGAGACACTGAAGTGACGGTCCATGAAGGACGCTACTCTGTACGCTGCCTGATGTGGCCCAGTCGCGTTTCTTTGTCGGTGTCTCATTGTCTTGTTTCTTTACCTTTATTTTTTGGTTTGCTAGCGTGCATGAGAACAAATAATGGAACGGGAATAAGGAGGGTTTGGGGGGGGGGGCGCCTTTTAAGGCACTTTTTCTGAAGGCTTTCTTTTTTTGTGAGCGTTCATAGTCTGCAAGAATACTATGGTTTTCCTTCTGTTTTACCAATTTTTCAGCATAGCCTTACATTGTGAGCTCCGAGTTTGAGATAATGGGGTGACATTAGTCTCTCCGGCAGCTTCTCATTTTCATTTCATTGAAGAAACAAAGCTAAGATGTTCAAAATAAGACAGAAGCTCAAAAGAAGAAGGAAAATTAAAATGATTTAAAATTCCTGAACGTCAGGAAGTCGCTTGTGGTGACGTTTCTATAAGTCATCATTTCTTCCTCAAGGCAGTAATTGCTTTGAAGAAGACAAGGCTGCTTGCCTAAACGTTAGCTCCATCGACGCACCATACTTCAAGAATTTTTCCTACACAAGATAAGGCGAATGAGAAGTGCGGGTTCCAGCAAAAGCGTGTAGGATGGCTCTCGAAAAAGGCATCTTATGTGCGTTCGATTTTAGCGCAAAGCTTCGAGGGAAACATAACGCCCACTTTTTAGTGAAAGGAAGCTTTGGAACAAAACTTCTGTCTCTTGTACCAAGCCGTTAACCAACACGTTTCAGCTGAGCAGAAAGATTGTGCTATTGTCATCCACAGGCCGCTTACGAATGAATCCAGAAGGGGGATGTAAAGGGTTTGCCTCTCCGCATTTCCACAGATAAGACGGTTCAGCTCGTAGAGCTAGTAGCGTGGTCTGACTTTGCTATGGTAATGACCTCGTTTTGTTCGTTTTGTCGCCTGCTGTATTCACAGACTCTTCTTCTGCTCTTTCTTTTCACGACCACCTTCCCATGTAAAAGGTAGCAAATCGGGGGCTTTGTCTGGTTGGTCTCCCTATCTTTCTTCAATATTTTTTGAGGACGACGACGAAGTGCCGGTGTGGCAGAATGCCGAGTTTCATGATTCTTTGTTAATAATTTTCATTTCGCCTGTCAAGTGCGGTCTCCTGCAGGTGTGCGATGGAGGTAGAGCCCAAAGGAAGACTACCGGACACAGTAATGACCTCAGGCGTTGCTTCCAGGAAGCGCTACAGCTCCGAGAGCGGCACTGGCAGTAATGGTACCGGACCATACTACGTCAAAAGTGATCAATCAGGGGACGACACTTTCGAGCTTGTGAGAAACCACAAGGGAAAGAGACGATTTTTGAGCATGTCACCCAATCTGAGTGAGCCCACCTTGCGATCTTCGCGTAATTCCGAGGTATTAACCATCTTTTTTTCATGACAGTTCTCGCTAGTGACGACATGAGATGCCTTAACCGTCAAGCCGTGTCTGTACTGGTACCGAATGAAGTAAGGAGTGAGTAGCCGCAAGGACATCCTAGCGATTGACGTCAATCATATGACTGCGCTTGACCGATTTTCTGAAGAAACGGAACCTAATGGTATGAAAGTTCACTCTTATTTTAATCAATATTTCCAGAGTGTGTTCAACGCTTCTGATTTCAACTGTATATCTAATTCTACAGCCTTTCCTTATGCTGAAGCACTGTTTATTTCTTATCCAGGCGTGGTGTCTATGTTGCTAAATTTAAAAACTAAAGTATCCTGTGGTCCTGATAACACACTGAACGTATTTCTACGATGGTATGCTTTATCTTTAGCAAAGTTTTTGGTTATTATTTTTCGCTGCTATTTGTTGTTCTTACCAGCTGCCCGGTGACTGGAGGACAGCCCGCGTTGTAGCCATCTTTAAAAAGGGGGAGCGCTCAGCACTAGGAAATTACCGTTCAATCTCACTAACTTCACAATGTTGTAAAATTATTGAACACATCATAGCTACTAGTGTGAACAAGTGTGTTGAAGAACGCTCTATATTAACCATGTATCAACATGGTTTGCGGAAAGGATTATCTACCGTAACTCAACTCGTCACACTGTTTCACTCTCTTTCATTAAACATAGATAGACACGGTAGGACAAATATGCTCTTCTTAAATGTCTGCAAAGCCTTCGATAAAGTTCCCCATAGTAGACTCATTTCCAAACTTAGAACAGTAGGTATACCCAAAATATTTGTTTGTTGGATTTCTGCGCATTTAAATAATTGCAAACAGTACGTTTATGTAAGGGGCCAATATTCGGACTGTCTTCCGGTCACATCGGGCGTACCACAGGGCAGTGTGTTAGGCCCTTTTGCTTTTTCTATTGTATATCAATGATATTGTTGATGTTATTCATCCTAGTGTGGAAATAAGATTGTTTGCAGATGATTGTGTTTTGCTAAAAAAAATACGTTCCACTAACGATTTAAACGATCTGAGCACTAGTCTTTGTAATATATATGGATGGTGCAACAAATGGGTAATGTGTCTCAACGCGAACAAATGTATGTGCCTTCCAGTGACTCGCCAAAAGAATCCACAATCGTATACATACATATTAGGGTCTTCACCTCTGCAACAAGTACAAGTAAACTCATACAAATACCTTGGTGTGACACTCACTTCTAACTTATCTTGGAATCTCCTTATTGATAATGTTTGTTCATCTGCCTTTCGCAAACTGCCTTCTTAAACATAAACTTCAAAGTGCTCCCACGAAAGTTAAACTACTTTGTTACACAGCCCTTGTGCGGCCAAAACTAGAGTACGCGAGCATAGTGTGGGACCCCGATACAAAACGTAATATATGCACTCTTGAGCGTATTCAAAAAAAAAAAAACTGTTAGATTTATATTCAGCAAGTAATCCAAGTTAGTCACCCTTGCATTTAATGTTAGCCCACAACATTTCCTTACTGCAGATGCGAAGACAACAAGCTAGATTAGAAATCCTTGATCATATTTTGAACAAAAGATAGCTCTAGACCCATCCCCGTATTTGACACCCCTTAGTAGCCGGCCCACCCGACACCACCACCCAAAGGCCTTGATCCCATATTTTGTTCGCACAGACCTACTGAAGTATTCGTACTTTCCAAGAACCATAAGTGAATGGAATTGTCTTACTAATACATGTGATGAATGAACTAACCTACCAAACAACCTTCTTCGCCCTTTGTTGTTTCGTTTCGCAATTATTTTATTTTTATTTGTATACGTATTACCACCATGCTTGGACCTCGGGTCTGCAGTATTGAATAAATAAATAAATAAATAAATAAATAAATAAATAAATAAATAAATATACCGCTGGGCAAAAACGTGAGCACTGGGGTGATATATGATGTTGCTGAAGCCATTGCCAACTCGGACCTACCAGTCTTGATTAGGCCGGCTTCGGAAAATGTCATTATTACAAGTATATGTCGTATCGGGACATCACAATGCGTAAGAAATACATTTAAGGGCGAACCACTTCCATCACACGTAAAAGTGGGCCACTTCCGACACGCAGTCTGCCCCTTTTATACCGAAACGACTTTAGTGCTGGAAGTGCATGAAGTTAGGTCACGTAAGTGGTGTGTGCACCAACTCTACTGTCTATTCCCGATGCACTGGGCACCACAACAAAGACACGTGCCAGGCCACGGCTCTGAAGTGCTCAAATTGAAATGGGCCACATGATGCCTCTTCGAAGGACTGCGCTTTTGTTCGAAAGGAGCTAACAATACTGAAGAAAAGGGCTAGAGATGACATCTCACGCCTAGAAGCAGCTGCATCCATTACGCGACGACAGTCGCGTCGCCAGCGCTGCACCAAAGCCACCAAAACCTCGTCGCCTCGCGAAGCACGTCCAAAACCACCTCCATCTCTCCCACTCTGGCCAAGCGCTATCGGTTCTAAGAACAAATGCGCTTCTGCTAGCAGTGGATATGACGCTTCATCCTTATTCCCCAGTCAGAACGCAGCCGTTTTAAAAGGAAAATGATGCCTCTACCAGCAATGCACGTGACGCTTGGCCAGAACTCCCAAAGGTACATGCGCCTGATGAGAGGCATCAGATTTCGACAGTGAGGGACACTTCGTCGGTACCTCATAACGTGACGAACGAAGGACAACTTATCGGCATGGTTAGCACCCTAGTCAGTGCTATGCGCGTGCTGCGGAGCAAGATGCAGACACCGACAGCTCAAAGCGCGTTGCAACTGCTTGATACCATCACTCCATGCAGTTCTCGCAAGCCTTCAGAAGTCTGCTGCTTGAAGACGCAAGCGGCACCATCATGGCTTCACCATCGGCAAGCTTTTGGGTGCATGGAACCGTGCATACAATTTAATGCAACGAATGCGTTCAGTTGATTAAGACACAGATGTGACTCACCGTCTGTGATGTTAAGACATACCTGCCGTTTTGTCGACGGCATAAGTTGCATTTCTCTCCTCTCTCTCTAACTTTTATTCCCCTTATCCCCTCCCCAATGCAAGGTAGCCTACCAGTCTCAGCCATGGCTAACCTCCCTGCTTTTTTTTTACCCTTATTCTCCTCTCTCTCTCTCTCTCTCTCTCTCTCTCTCTCTCTCTCTTCTATATTTTTTTAGTCGCCAGCTTTCAGATGTAAAACGGAAACTACGGTCGCGACTCGACCACTTGAGCTTGCGGCAGTGCGCGCCACGGTGGTCCTTTGGTTCCCATGCTCTACTGCTGACCGGAAGGTCACGGGATTGTATCGCGGCCGTAGAACTCACATTTTCGATGGCAGTTAAAATGCTTGAGGTCCATTTACAGAGATTTAGGTACACGTTAAGGAACCTCGGATGGTCTCAATTTCCAGGACCCCCATACGGTGTGCCTCAAATTCTGTAAGGGCTTTGAAACATTAAACACCAGTTAATTAATAGTTTTGTTGTTGTTGTTGTTGTTGTTGTTGTTGTCGTTGTTGTTGTTGTTGTCGTTGTTGTCGTTGTTGTTGTTGTTGTTGTTGTTGGCTCTCAACAGTGTACATGCGCGTGCCGTTTAGTTGCTCAGTGAACGCCAGCGCGTGGGTTGACTTCTTGTATTACAACCATTACATCTCATCATGGAGGCGGAAATGTTGTAGGCCCGTGTGCTCAGATTTGGGTGCACGTTAACAAACCACAGGTGGTCGAAATTTACGGAGCCCTCCACTACGGCGTCTCTCATGATCATACGGTGGTTTTGGGACGTTAAACCACACATACCAACCAACCATTACATTTTATCAGAAAAATACTATAGAGGTTTAGAATGAACATGAATAGCTGCCTTATAGACCCTGGCATGGCCGACGTTTCGACAGGCCAGCTTGTCTATTTGTTCCCACGTCCGCTTATCTTTTCCAAAAACAGGCCTACCTATCAAAACATCAGCGAGCCTGTCTGAGACAGCGACTACTGCTTACTGAATCTCTGTAATATACTGTGTATTCATCCGTCACCTTCCACTTTTAATTTGTATTAAATGCGAAGCACTTTCTTGCGTACTACAACCCCTTTCGGCGTCTATCTGCGTATTTATCTATCTATGCTTACGTCTGGCTGCTCTCGTGAGTATCCCGTTAATACGGCGTCAACCAAAGCTAGTATATATGGCAAGGTAAGATGGTATGATGAATTCAACGCGCTGGTAAACACATTAGTAATGTCACCCTCCCGTCGAGTACTTTGTAAAACATTTCCTACCAGACAATGGCACATACCTCCCGCTGGCGGGTGTGTGCCACAGGCGATTCATATACTTAGCATCTACCCAGGAACTACAAAAACACACTTGGGCATTTTTAACGCGTGAGCGTGAAGAAATACCTGACATCGGCAGCGTTGACCCGAGGAATGCAAAAAAAAAAATTACCCTCAGGGTCCCAGCAGGAATCTAACCCAGGCATTCTGCGTGGCAATCAAGTATTCTACCACAGAGCCATGCCAGGTCCCGGTACTGCTTTTAAAATAGATCCTAATGTTGGTGAAATGTCACCTGTGGTTGCAGTGCTGGCTATCTTATTTTATAAAGGATACATATGTACAGTTTTGATACAGCCGTAATGTCTGGTTAACGTCAATTGTAGTGGTGCGCCGTGCGCAGGAGTTGTATATAGCAGTTCCCAGGGCTACCATATCCTCGCGAGCACCAGCGCTTTATATCAGTACATCGCTTGTAGCATTGCTAATACTCATGTTCTTGGTGGCATCGTCACACAAGTGCAAACAACTGGTTATATAAACACCTGAAATTCTTCAACGTATATCTGTGCGTGCCACATTTATACATGTATTTAGCGTCGTTTTATGACCTGTCGCTCAATAAATACATTACAACATGGTCACCTTCCATCCGCTTGCTTCGCATAACGTCAATTCCCAAGATACATGGGATCTGCCAAATTTTTTATCAAGAAGAACGTTCGTTAGGTCTAGACTATATCAGAAAACCAAGCTTGCATGACACTTTGACCGCATGCGAAACGCCAAGAAACGTAAAAGGTCAAAACGTAGCTCTCCATTATACTTTATTTTTTTAAGGTCCACTTTGTTTGGCCACCACATAGAGCTGAAAAGTCTAGTGATGTAAAAGTTTTTCTTACGTCAAAGCACGCCCTCTGTTTGCATTAATATGTATCTATCTAAAACTGGTTCGTATTTCCGTCAAAACACCAAGCGCTGCAGGGATAGTCGGGCAAATGCATTCCCAAAATACTTTGTATACATTTTTACCCCAGCTCTACTTCACACTGATCTGCAACACGGCTACGCGCATGCTTCATTTATTGATTTTTCGCTTCTTTTTGGTTCACCGGAACTAGGGACGTCGTCTCGCTACGTTTTCATATGCGGGCTACGGGACGTAGCGCCTTCGCAGTTTGGTGAACGGCGAGAACTTTCGGGAACGTTGGCGCATCAATATGGCCCGTGGCAAAATGTGCTATAATTGATATAAGCAGTACTTCGCCATGCGTCGTTTGATTTTTCATGGCGTCCTTGGCGCACGAAGAAGCATCTATTGACGTCGCATCTCCTCCTGTAAGGGTGCTCTGATCTAAGTTTTTTTTTCTCAGTTTTGCAATAATCCAGCAGAGTGCATGCCCATTGAAAGCGTCAGGAACAGAGCATGAATGGAAAGTCGTTTTATAAAGCTGAAAGCGTTAGATATCTCTGCACACACGAAAATTGATCGTCGTCGGTATCCCGCGACGATGGTGTCAACACGAGTCGTGGGAGGAATCATCGCGTGATGGCGGCACGATGTCGGCATGACATCGTTGATGCCCGAATCGCAGTATTTCTTTTTATCATCTTTCATTCCCCTCACCCCTTTCCCCAGCACAGGGTATCCAGCTGGTCTAAGAACTGGCCAACTTCCCTGTCCTTCCGCTTAAAGTTTCCTCCTCCTCCTCCTTCAGAATTCGTGACGTCGTCGTGACTTCACTAGGACGTCATCGCGACGCAACAAAACATGACGTGATCGCATTTAGTCACCGTTCGGTCAAAGGATGAGCCGATCGCGGAGGCCACGCAAAACGAGGTGAGGTGCAGACGGCTTTCGAAGGGCGTTGTATGAGGATCAATACATCTAGAGGAGCGATGCGTGGGACGAAGCGTCCATTCGTCCATCCGTGCGTCGGCATGGACAGAAGCATGGACGAATGCACGCACAGAATGACAGACGGAAGCACGGACGGGCGCACGGATGGATGCACGGATGAATAGACACACGGACAGACAGATGGACGCTTCGCCCTGCTCATCATCATTCACTCCTTGGAAGAGCATCTAGTTATACTATTCCCAAGGACATATACTCACAACGTCCTCTATTGAGATACTCCAACTAAAGGTGGTTACATACTACTACTACTACTACTACTACCACAACAGCAGCAACAACAACAACAACTACTACTACTACTACTACTACTACTACTACTAATAATAATAATAATAATAATAATAATAATAATAATAATAATAATAATAATAATAATAATAATAATAATAATAATAATAATAATATGGACGAGGGAACGACCCATGGTCTGAGAAGATTCACCCCTGAAAACCGACAGGCACACAAAGACAAAAAGGAAACACGCAAACCACACTCCTAGCCCTTCCTGATACCGTGTGTTGTGCTCTCTTCTTATTGAACGCTGATGTTGTGTCACGAGTCGTGTTCAACCAAAGCCCAACGTCAAACGCAGCTACAATCTAGGACCCAGGCAAAAATCTGTGGGGCAGTATGGGCGCATTCTCGTGAGGACCTAAGAAATGATAGGAAGACCATTGAGAAAACAGGGTTGTCGATCGGTTCTGCCGACAACATCTAAAACGGTAATATTACGAACAACAGTAGCGTACTTACCGAGATTTTAAAATAAATGCACAAGAACACAAGCACCGCAGTAGGACATTTTCAAAATGATCCCGATGACATCAGACGGACCACCTACAATTAATCAGTAGTAATCGATCTAACTGCACTGAATAAAGAACATTCCGTACATAAGAGACGCGATACAATGCTGCTTGTTCGTTTCTGTTTGATTCATGGAAAAAAGAACCACCGGACGTTACTATGGGGAATGGCGCGAGTGGTTCAAAACATCAATTTTCGCGTGGTCGCTCGGGACAGGTGGTGCTATCTAGCGGGTCGCAGTTTATTTATTTATTTACCCCTGGGGCCAAATGGCATTACAGAGGGGGTTGTGTTATTTACAATAATTGATTTAAATGAACAAAAAGCAATGAATACGGTTATATTGTGCAAATAAATCTCTTAAGAGTACAATGTCTGCTAATATACTATAAACAAAAAAGCGAAACAAAAGCGTCTGCAATCTTGAAGCCAATAGCAGGAAATTGATGAATGGCCATTGTTGCTGCTGCGGCTCCCGCTGCTTTCGGTCTGCTGCTACTACCGCAGTAAAGCCGGGCAAACTTGTGCACGGCAACAGTGACGTGAGACGGTCCGGTCAGTCCACTTCTTCAGGCGGGTAATTTGAAGTGCACTACCCGATGCGGACCACTAAAACGTGATTTTATTTCAAAATAGGCCCTTCCTTGGCACAAAAGTACGAGGTTTTCGGACCGCCATTTCATAAATCAGCGTCGAATTAATAGTTGACTTTAGTGTCCCTTTAAGGAAGACGGAGCAAAAGGCCTCTCCACACGCTGTGCTCTCTATCTACAACACATATATAAGCATTCGCTTGTGCGTCAGCACTACGGAATGCAGGTCAAAAGACGCCGAAAATGTATTGATGCCGTCAAAAAGGAGATCCTTTCTGGAGATCCTTCTGTCCAAATGAATTTAAAGGGTGGAACGCAAAGGGGAACAGCGTTCGTTAAAAAAGATATGAAGGAAGAATGTATGAACGAGATATACATGTGAGGTGGAATATATATAAAACGGTTCAGTCCCTAGAAAAGTTGGACGTAGTGGAGTACGATATAACACTAACTGCTGATGC
The DNA here is from genome assembly GCF_043290135.1 of Rhipicephalus microplus. NCBI lineage: Eukaryota > Metazoa > Arthropoda > Arachnida > Ixodida > Ixodidae > Rhipicephalus > Rhipicephalus microplus. The sequence goes on along the minus strand of NC_134702.1, from coordinate 16,981,164 downwards.
ATTACGCTCCCGATGTAAGCCAGGAACGCCCACCCACTACGGATGAGCATTTAAACTCGTATTAAGGAGAATCAGCACAACAAGAGTACTATATAAAAATGAATTAATAGTAGGATATATTTATACAGAAACAAAATGCAAGAAATTTTTACAAGGGCAACGTTGCTGTATGAATAAAATTAATATGTTTTGGCAGATGGCAGTTAATATCGATTAGGTGCAAAACATGATATGAGAAAAATTTGGAAATAGGCAAGTTTTATTGAGGTCAAAATTACAGCGTTCACTTATTGCTCAGTTTGGCAGGAATGCACGGCTAGTTGACTCTCTGACGAATGCCCTCGCTATGTCGCTTACGCTATGCGAGGCCACATGGTTTATCCTAAAGAGGGTCAGGCGTACTGCTTTATTTACACATGATTCATCGTCCCGCCATTCACTCGCAATGGAGACACATGGGTGCCACAAGCGCGCATGCATAAACGCCTGCACCTCGTTCGCTGGTGTTTATATTACTGTCTTTTTTCTTTTGTGGCAAAGCGGGTGCTACGACTAGAATACCCAGCACACATTTATATATAGCTATGATAGACACATGTTCTTTAAATGGAGAGAGATAACGACAGAGGGAACACTCCACGCCTGAATATACCGTGGATAAGGAGGACTACGGAACTCTGTTAAATGAGTGTTTAGAGGAGTGCTTGCTCGAAGATTCAAAAAGGAAATAAGATGTGACAGATTTGTGCGGACACACCCACGTAACCGGCAAGAGAGAGAGAGAGAGAGAGAAACGAGAAAAAAGGATGGCAGGGAGGTTAACCAGATGCTAGTATCCGGTATGCTACCCTACACTGGGGTATGCGAATAGGGGGTTGAAAGAGAAAGGGAGAGTTAAAAAATAAATAAAAGAAAAACACCGACACACACGCACACACGTAACCGGCAAAATATCAACGCCAAGTATTGCCTCGAACATACTTGAGATCAATATTCAAGTGCGTTCCGCAAAACTGCACGTGAAATGGAGCACCTGGCGACATCGACCTCAACCTGGCTTGAGAGTAAACAATCAGCTACGTCATGGGTTTGTGTTTGTTGCCACGTTCATTGCTTGTTCTTTCTTTATCCGTTGTCAAAGCGGTGCCCACTGGCGTGCGTTGTCGTGAGCACGTGAACGTGCGTCGCTGTTTTTTTTTTATTGCGTGTGTGTGTGTGCTTACGTGACCAGCTGTGTTACCACCAAACCACGAAGGGTCATTAGCTACGTTCTGCAAAAGAAAAATACAAGATGTAAAGTTTTGTTTCGGTGCAAACTTCAGGTACGTCCCACTGGATCAGTTAACTACAGTGCTCAGCTTCTGACGCGCAGGTCGTGGGATCGAATCCCGGTCGCGGCGGCTGCTTATCTACAAAATTCTCGAGGTCCATATACTGTGCCATGTCAGTACACGTTAAAGGACACCAGGTGGCCAAAATTTACGGAGCCCTCCACTACGACGTCTCTTATAATCATATCGTGGTTTCAGTACGTAAACGCTTCGATATTGTATGACACAAGTATACATTTAGGTACATGTAAACATTTTCTGTAATAACCTGCTCATAGTAAAAAAAATAAAAGAGATCCAGCATGCAGCGATCTCGAAGCGTTACTTTGTGATCTAGACATTTGCTGGTGACATGTTCTAGTTTAGTGAAAGAGAGAAAAAAAAAGTAGTGAAACGAACGCAGTTGCACCTCGTTTTCTCCCACTGAAACAATAAAATGTGGGTGGGGAAGGGGAGGGCAGAGAAGGGTAGCAAATAAGCTTCTACTGCTGTTGTAAATATTGCGCTGAAACGTAGCTCAGGAAATTAAAAAATCAAGAAGGTTCTAGTCCACAAAACGTTTTTTTTTTTTTGCATTTAGAGATCGATGAAGGAAGATTAGCGCACGTTATGTCATTTTCCTTGCCCGCCTGCAACACTAAGGTGAGAATCGAACTCTAGAAAAAATAATGTTGCGACTATTTTCCCCCATTCATGTTTTCGCAAGGTTATCGAGGAGATCATTATGACACTACGAAACTTGAACGAGTCATCCACTCGTCTGGACATGATGTTCACGATGTCGATAATCATTTCTCGTCGAATTCGTCTCGAGGCCTTTTTTGTGTAGCTACAACAGGAAGTGAACTAAAAACCGGAAGGGAATCAAAATACCGGAAGTTCACACTAGGAAGTCGCTTGTGCTAGAAAGAAGCAGCTGGTGGCAACATGGTTGCCATAACCCGAGGAGCTTCGTAAAAAAAAAATATTCGCTGCAATAGTGAACACGCAGACGCAAGCATTCAGCGCACCAACATGTTCTTCATTGTCAAATTATCACGTCCTGCCTTTCGCTATAAAACCTTATCTCCGTAGGGTTGTCTGTTCATATCGAAAGGGTGGTGTGCTGCTTAATCACGAAACAAGGAAGCAGAAAAGACAGAAAGAAGCCCTGTTCGCGGTTTTCGATTTCTGTAAAAGCAGAAACAACGAAATTTCAGCAGGGCACCGAACGAAAAGTAGAATAGCGTAAACACGTCATTCTATTTTTTTTTCTGCGCCTTTATATTCACAACGCATAGCGTTATCGCAATCACTTCAGTTCTTGTTGACAAGGCAACCCAAACACGTTCACGCTATGCAGTACTATAGGAATAAACCCATAGTGTTTCATAATATATTATCACGAAATTCCAGGACCAACCTTATGTTAGGGAATAAATCATAAGCTCAGTCTCTTTCGTCTTCTTTTTCTGGCGAGTCTTTTCTGTTTTTTTCTAAGAGTCACCCAACAACGTTTTTTTTTTGTTGTTGTTGTTGTTCTGACAGGACACTTTGAATTCTATATTACACTCGCATGTCCTCGAAATTTCATTCTCAAATGGTCGCTGAGTGAAGTCCGAAACTCGATATTCACATACTGCGTGCGTTGTCGGACATGATCGGGATACGAAGAAGTACGAAGGGAGTAAACAGTATCGGCACTTACCTCCGAAAGGAGCCGGTGTCGGCGATGTGTTATGTCAACACCGCCTTACAATTTTGTACATTTCGATCCATCTTTTAAAAAAAAAATGGACACGAGTGTTAAAAGGCGCGTGTCAACCTTTAGAGATAGCTCGTGTTCTCGACGCCACTGCCCCTCTGGAAGTAAAAAAAAAAGAACAACTAAAGATTGGAAGAGGGGGGAGGGGGTGGAATCGAAACAGACATGCTGTCATAGAACAAGAACTGTCTCGGGGAAACAGAATTATGCCCGACAAGACGGCGTCATCCTGGCAGGCTGAAACGGTTCGTATTTCGTAGCGATGATTGCTTTTTAAGCTCAACGTATGAATCCCCATCGCATTGCTCTTTCGGATATATTTCGTTATACCATAGCACAATTTATTGTAACTTGTTTTATTTATTTATTTATTTATTTATTTATTTATTTATTTATTTATTGATTTATTTATTTATTTATTTATTTATTTATTTATTACCAATACTGCTAACCCCAATGATAGGGGCTCTAGCAGGGTGGTACAAAACACATAACAAGGTTTCTTAACAAATACAACAAATTCAGACAATACAAAATTCAACTGACACTGCAGACAAGCCTTTCGTAATACAAAATACATCAGGGTTACAATTGAAGGAGAGCCTGAAATGTATCACAGTCAACTACCGTTACTACGTCTTTATCGAGTTCATTCCATTCTGTTACAGTTCGGGAAAAAAGAATATTTAAAAACATTGTTCTTGCATTTAAATGGCACTAATGAGTATGGATGTCGTAGCCTTGTAGAATAACCACTGGAAAAATAAATGTAGTCACACGTTTGGCTCTGTAACTTACCCTTGACAATTTTAAACATGAACTTAAGGCGAGCGATTTTATTTCTAACTGTAATGCTTTTTAAGTCTGCTTGGCGAAGTAACTGTTGTTGGTTTCCTTATTTGTGTCCTGCAAGTTTCTTTTTTGTTTCCATCTCCACACACTAAGCTTGCCAAGTAGCTCCCGACTCAACTCAACAGTTACAGTACAATGCTTTACACGACGTGGTGACGTAAGCAATGACGTCGTACCATCACCGTGTGACGTCACAAAGCAGACGCAATACGCTGACTCTTCACCGGGAATCGGCACCTCCGTTTCCTTCGCGGCATGCTCTACAAACTGTGCCCGCGGTTGTAAACAAGCTGTGTGGTGTCAGTAGCCGAGTACAGATCGTCATTTCATTGGACACGTGCCACAGTCGACGCTCTGCGTGGCGCCATAAGTCATTAGCAGTCCGCGGACGCGGAGCACCTACACTTTATCGACGTCCCGCCGACGTGCGCTGCTGATGGAACAGTGGACGCCATCTTTCGCTGGGCAACACGACCACTGAGCGTCGCCGTTTCATTTTCCTAGCGAGTGAGTGAATTGCTTCGTCTAAACACGCAGAGATCGCTGCAAATATATCGGGCGCACATAATTCAGTTGGGTCCTACCAGTTTTCGGTAACATTGCGTGCTCCAGGTCACCAAATAAAGAAACTTGATTATCAAAACAAAATCAGTTTCGTTTCGTGCACTCGTGCTTCGTACATGGTATAGAATGTTTGTAAAACATTCTTACAGACAAAAAGTAAAGTATTCCCAGTAGTCAGTTCGGGCGTAAGGGCATAGGCTGCATTTTTTCCTAGGTGAACTGTTTAAAAAACTTGCAAGTCTAATGAATGAATGAATGAATGAATGAATGAATGAATGAATGAATGAATGAATGAATGAATCACTGAGTTAGTTAGTTGGTTAATTACTTATTTAATTAATTTGTTAGTTAGTTAGTTAGTTAGGTAGTCAGTCAGTTAGTTAGTTAGTTAGTTAGTTAGTTAGTTAGTTAGTTAGTTAGTTAGTTAGTTAGTTAGTTAGTTAGTTAGTTAAAACTACATTATTAAAGAAAGTGCAAGACTGGCTCTTGGATATGTACAGTATATAAGCTACGTATTAAGATTCTTCACCGTTGTTATGCGCGCACTTAGGTTGTTTATCAAGATGGAACCTGACGCTCACGGTTGTGACTCGCGAAGGGTTGTGAGGTGGTCATGAGTCTTACAGCAAGTAACCAACGATAAATAAGCGTTGAGGGAAGTTCAGTGGCCTCTAATGAAGTAGATGACTAAAACAACAAAGAACAATGAGGATAGAGAGAAGTGACGTAAGAAAAGCTGGCCAAATAACCTATACACGAGTGCTTGGATTGTTACCCTGTAATATGTAAGCAGAAGAGATAGGAAAGTTTCAATGATATGCTGGAGATATTTGGAAGAAGGGTGAGAAAAGAAACAAAGCGAGAAAGAGTATAGCGAATATGGATAACAGGATTGTGACAACCGGCCCCTCTAGGATAGCACAGCAAACAAACAAAAAAAGCTCGAGTACATGTCTTATACCCTTGTTGCATGGGCACGCTAACCTCAGTTACGATGAACGCCAGTTAACGTTTATATTTTTAATCGTGAAACTGAGTGTTACGGCACTTGCTTCACTACCCCGACAAAGGAAAACCTTTCGTGAGAAACAGATCCTGCGACACTCAGTTTCACGATTAAAAATATAAACGTTTTTACTGGCGTTTGTCGTAACTGAGGTTAGCGTGGCCGTGTAACAAGGATAATATATGAAATTTAGTTGGGATTTAATTTTAACCAGAAACACTGTGCAAAATGGCTTCATGGCGACGCTTCACAGCTACTCAGACGAGCTAGCTTTGCAACACCACGCAAGTTTTTTTTTATAATTTTCCGTGAATCGTGATTGAGGGTGCGAGTTATATACAAGAAGATGTGGTATATGTAACAGGTTGTTACAGGTTAACAGGTTGTTACAGGCAGAGGCCGAACGTAAAGATAATGTCCTAGCCATGCCACTGCAAGCTTGAATATTTTTTTTTTGTTTCGGTTTTGGTGGTTTGTTGACTTAACAACCGAAGCTAGTTTCGGGTTTAATGGGAAAGGCGAACTTTGGATTTCACGTTTAAATAACATGGGTCGGTCTTAAACGTGTTAATACAGTAATGACATGTTCAACAAATCACACCGGTGCAACTTGACGAGAGAGAGAGAAAGAATATAAGAAAGGGACGGAGGCTAACTAGAGGAAGTCCAGTTTGCTACCCTACACGTGAGGAGAGGGAAATAAAGGAGTAAGAGAGAGAGGAGGAGATGGGCATTGCCCACAACATATACACCGCACACACAGTGCAGGGTTTCACAGGCAGCTGCTCAGTGATGTTGCTCTCAAGAATGATAGAAGCAATTGCGGCTGCCACAGTTGGGGGCGTCAGCCCTACCCAATGCGATAAATGAATGAATTGGTAAAGGATACGCCGACCCACAAATGACACAGCTCGATGAAAATTCCATAAAGGTGGTAGGATAAATGCGGCTTTCTTTCCAGAGCATTGTGGGGCTAAAACAATTTCTGAAGTGATTATTTTTTTAAAACATTTATATGCATAATGTTTTTCAATATTACTTCCATAAACATATCTAGTTAACAAACCTAATTATCGTTTTCAGTGAAAAGGTGGATTGTTGTAATTCCACCATTCACTTCAAATTAGTCACCAATATTTTAGGAAAGACAGGCAAGGCTCTCCACCACGGAGACCACATTTTAACGCACTCAATAAAAGAACACTCATCTATCGACACTTAAAATCATGTGACAGGATTCTGAGGGCACTGAACTTAGCTTGGAGCCCTTTTATAATATGACACTGTTTATTGCTTCTAGCTCTTGGTATCTTCTAAAAACGCACTCGCCATTCTTCCCTTTTTTTTCGGCTGCCATTTGTGTTCCCATGACGCTGAGACAGGTGGCATCCAGGTTGAGCGTATTAAGATTTAAGTCACTTTAATGCTAGAAAAAATTCTTCTATGCTCTTGATCGTACACAAAGGTGGCAGTGGGACGAGTTCATCTGCGGCACATGTGTGGCCATGCCGCGTCATGTTTGGTTAGTGGCTGATGGAAGCTTCAATGGCACCGATTGGCACAATGTGATTGAACCTGCATTTTTTTTTACTATACGGGAATGAGGCCCACGTCTTGGTTCTTCGCAAAGTATTTCAGAACAGAAGCACGACATGTCGCACTTAAGCGGGCAAGTTTTTTAAAATAAAAAGCTCCCACCACATGCTCCTGACTATTGATTGAGTGCCGTTGCTTTTCCAATGTGATCGGCTTTAGAGGGGGAGTGGGCAGACCAGTCTTGAAACTATGTTGGATATATGAAACTTGGGGTGTATGGTATTTAATTTATATATATTTGAGTTCTCGACACTGTACTAAAAGAAAGGGAAATATTCAAAAGGGAAAAAGAGGGAAACGTGAAAAGAAGGCACCAAAAAAAGATCCTTATAGCACAAGCTGCTCAAACCTGAGACTTGCAAATTTCGCAGGCATCGCATCCATCATCCTCCTGAATTCTGTAGTCGTAGCTCATTTCATCGGAGACGTGCTGTTCACGCGTGTCTGCGGTTTTTTTTTTGTTTATTCGTATTTATTTCTGATTTTTACCCTGAATTTACCGTCACCTTTGTTGCCTGAACATTTGACGAAGCTGCATGAGCCGTACGAAGTTAAAATGGTGGCCTTGGTTCACTGACGCGCTTTGACATGCACTCCGTACAAAAGGTATACTTCGTGTACTGCATGAATTGTGATAAGAAAAAAAAACAAGTAAGAAGTGCTAGAAACAAAAGTTGACCTGTGCACGATATTGACGTGTTGTCGTTCTGAGACTCAGAGTGGACACATATCTCGGACTGAGCCATTGTCCAGGAACGATTGAATAAATCACGTTTCCCTCTTCTAACGCAGTGGTCCTGCATGCCACTTTCTGAATACTGCATAAACCAACCTTGGGTCTGGTGCGCGCACGGGTGGACAAACACGATTACGCCGCCTGTATACATGTCGAAAAGTGTCGCCCTTCTTCCGCTACAGTAAAAAAAAAAAAAGAAAACTCGATGAATAACGTATGTTTCGAGAACCGGGCTGCTGTTTATTGTAACTGCGTTCATGTCGTTTCATCAGCCTCCTCTTGATCGGATGTCATTTCCTGTTGCTCCCGTAATGCAGCGCTTTTTGCGGTTTGTATGTACAGCACACAAAAGTTCGCACTACAAGCCTTCGTCTGAACGTGTGACTTCGCCTTGAAATAATTTCATCGGGCAGGCTTTCAGTAGTATGGCTCAAAAGATAATGATAGTAACATGCAGCGCATGTTATTTTAATAGCGCTTGTCGGTTGTTGGTCGGTGTCTCACACGTGTTCGTCTTTTTAGCGCTAAAATCAATAAAAAATGTTAGGCAGCGCATGAAAGCGAGACACTTGTACAATGGCTGATATACTCTGCAACAATGACACAATGCCCAGTCTCGCTATATATGGACCACTTTCGAAGACTCATCCGCACACCAATTAACAAAAAACAAGCCCCGATGATCCAGTACGCCTATGACACGGCCTGGAGAGTTGACCTACCAGCCCCGTCATGAGAGTAGCCAAGCGGGCGTCTCGCGAGGACTGTACTAGGCAATAAACAACAATGCCAACAAGTTGTCGTTCCTAGCAGCAGTATATACCAATGTTATCGTGTATAAGATTCGAAAATATCAAACATCGTTTAGGAAAATCGCGTTGAACACAAAATGCACGAAAAGCCGTAAAATTTCGGAGCGCAATGAATTCGATTAAAAAGCAAGTATACTTTTTTTTACAAACAGACAGACAGACAGACAGTAGATAGATAGATAGATGGATAGATAGATAGATAGATAGATAGATAGATAGATAGATAGATAGATAGATAGATAGATAGATAGATAGATAGATAGATAGATAGATAGATAGATAGATAGATAGATAGATAGATAGATAGATAGATAGATAGATAGATAGATAGATAGATAGATAGATAGATAGATAGATAGATAGATAGATAGATAGATAGATAGATGGACGGACGGACGGACGGACGGACGGACGGACGGACGGACGGACGGACGGACGGACGGACGGACGGACGGACGGAAGGAAGGAAGGAAGGAAGGAAGGAAGGAAGGAAGGAAGGAAGGAAGGAAGGAAGGAAGGAAGGAAGGAAGGAAGGAAGGAAGGAAGGAAGGAAGGAAGGAAGGAAGAGAATAGTGCTAGCAGAAACCCGAACAATCATCGACCACCGCGAAGCCACTGCCCCCGTGTACTTGTTTCCATTCCGCAAGGCGACGCTTTGTCTCCGAAGCGCCATCTCAACGTTCACATGGTGCGCAGGGCACAACTTGATAATCCTTCTGCAGTCATACACTCATATACATTCGTGATGAAATTCCCCAGTGGCAGAACCATTCCAGGTTGTTCGTAAACAAAGTAAGTCATCTTTTCTCATTTGTGATAAGCCCTCCCTCTTTTTCTTCTCTTCCCTCGGCCGTTTCTGCCGCTTGAATCTTTCTTTTTTGTTTGTTTCCTTGTTCTTTTTTCACAAGCAAATGAGCCTTCCCTTTGTGTAGAGCCCCGTATATTTGTTTTTCCGCCCAAGCTGGCTTAAACTTTATTGTGTTGCTGCCTGTCCTTGCCATTGCTGGAGCCTTCGTTCGAGGGTCAGCGCGAGAAGTTCAAGGAATCTTGCAGCCGTGCTTCTAAAGCACTGTTCGTCAATGCGAAGCTTAGCTTCTAGTTGCAACTTTGCGAACTAATTCATGAGGCGCTCGTGCATGGCGCCGCTGGCGAAATTGGTTTCGCAAATGCTTAGAGGAAACGTAAGTGTGTCCCGCCGTGATGTTGTAAGAAAAATACGAGAAACTAATGACAAGTCAGTTTACGAACACTTATATGTATATATTCATGTTTTTTTTTATTTTTATGCTGTATTTTGCCAGTGTAATCTGGGTGCGAGTAAATTGGCGAAGCTTGTATTAAGCTATTGAGGCGTTGAAACAGCGAAAAATGACGACTCTTGAAAACTTATAGGGTTGCTTTAGGGTTGTTTCTAGATCGTTGCTATAAGATTTATTTAGGTGAGGTTGTTTCTACGTTGATTACCAGCGCAGCGAGGTTCGAGTTAAAGCGTATAGGCAATCACAGACAGAGCACGGATATCCATACTCCAGAGACAAACTCGCGCTGAAACCAAGCGTCTATGCTGCCTTTTGTAGACCTATACGGGCACGTCATCGTTTAGGGTAGGCCTGCTATCTCTTCGGGTTTTTCACGCAGCCACCGTTGCATTAATATTCTTAATTTGTATTAAGCATACATATTACTGCCACCTAATAAGCTTGGCTTGTTAATATATATATATATATATATATGTATATATATATATATATATATATATATATATATATATATATATATATATATATATATATATATATATATATATATATATATATATATATATATATATATATATATATATATATATATATATATATATATATATATATATATATATATAAGTCAGACAGATGCGCTTGCGAAGCAGAGGGCAGCGTCGGCACAGTCCACTCTAACGAAAACTTGTGGTACTGCCAGTATCATTCACATTATGGTCCTCGCAGTTTGCTGTGCCCCGCCGCGGTGGTCTTGTAGCTAAGGTACTTGGCTGCTGAGCCGCAGGTCACGGAATCGAATCCCAACTGCGGCGGCTGCATTTCCGATGGAGGCGGAAATGTTGTAGGCCCATGTGCTCAGATTTGGCTGCACGTTAAAGAACCCCAGGTGGTCGAAATTTCCGGAGCGCTTCATTACGGTGTCTTTCATAATCATATGGTGGTTTTGGGACGTTAAACCCCACACACCAATCAATCAATCAATAAATCAAATCGCAGTGCGGCGCGACAACGCAATCACACCTGCATACTGTCTCATAGAGACGTAAATGCAAACTTTGTTTCCTTCGCTCCCAGAAAGGTCACGTTGACGTTTGCGTGCGCATCAGCTGCGACGCATTTCCCATGATTTGCTGCACGAGCCTCATTTGCACGTTCTCGCACAATGTAATGACGAGCCGTGTCGTCCGCTCTTTGTTCTCGCGACTTCTAAAGAACAGCTGCAGCTCCCAAGGTTTATTTGCTCGTGGCGCTGCGTATTTGTGCTGTCGTGCGCAGCGGATGCATACGTAATCATGTTCGCCCCATAATACGACTTGCCTTCGCCGGCCTTGCATCGTACACCAGTTGCAGCGTTAGCTTGATGTAGAAGCTTCCAGTTACCCTCAGACTCTGACGCCTGAAAATGCCAGGTTTCTCCTTCGGTTCCCGTGCTATTAGTCTTTCGCCTTTGAAGAGTGCTGTTAGGGGGTCCATGCCCTTTGCATGATTTATTATATTACATGCCTTCTGCCGATGCCATAGAGCTTCCACCAATATTTACTAGAGTGAAATGCGGAGATGCGATTGTTCCGTCACCATGGTAATGATGGATAATGCATGCATTTGTCTCTTATTCATGCTTTCGGCTTCGAACGCTCTGACAGCGTTGTTTATTGCCGTGGTTAGGCTTTTGTTTTGGATAAAAGAATCACGCATTGTAAACCTCGTGAGCTGATTTGAATTGGTCAGCCAAATAGAATCAAGGTATTCAAGTGAGATTTCATGAACTCGTCTTGCAACAAACCGTGGCTTCAAGCCACTCACAACAAATCGAACGAAACCTATACGAATACGTGTAATACACATCATTCCTATGCTGGCGTTAGTGCCGTGCGTTGTAGCTACAAGATAAATTAGCGCCGCATTTTTGTTCTGCTGTACGAGAATGTAATTATGGGGCTGGTGAAGCGCTCAAGTGCACTTCCCCGCCTGTGCACTAGGAGGTCAATGAGACCATATCTGTGTAGCATGACGTGCGTGCCCATGTGGTTACGTTTGTGGGTGCATGTGCGTGATTGCTCTCGTGTGTTCACGCGTGGTGTGAAGACGACGTAGACCAAGGTCATACACAGCTGTTGGCTTGCTGTAACGTGGCCACTTTACAGCTGGTGCACGGATGTCCTCTTAGGCCACTCGTATAAATGGATGTCGACAGCCCTACATGCCAGAAGGGATCTACAACACACGTCGTTGTGCATAGCTGCTGCGGTCAACGTCCTGTGACGCCGTTAAACGTGGCCACGCGTGGTTGCGAAGTGGCTCCATTTGGCAAACGTGGTAATGGAAGCAGCATTTATATAACCCCTCCTCCCCACCCCCCAAAACGTTTCGCTAATGCGCTGGTTATGTTGTGCTTCGGGTAAATTGGAAGATGTCACCCCTGTTTACCACTGTGTTTACTCTAGTGTTTGCGCCAGTCCCGAGTCATCTATTTCACAAATACTTCCTCTTTACTGAGGTTTGGAAGTTTACGCGCGCCTTGCCAAGAAGCGTTGACAACGCTCAAGAAGACTCGAACACGTTATGCGCATCTGTCCTCCATGCTGTGGAGCGAGTGGAAAAAATCCGCAACTTCGCTGGCTCTTAGGGGTCACGGAACGTTGTCAGAACAAGTCGTTTCAGAAAACGGACTTCGCAGCCCGTGCTCCAGGGAGAATCAAGATTCGATGCACCTGCAACGAAATAATAAAATTTTAAGGGCTCATTTATTTTGCTAGACCCAGCATTAATTAATTAGAAATAAGCAACCTCAAGGCCAAGAAAAGTAGAAGAGACATTATTCGTAATATTTATGGTGTAAATGGGAAGTAACAAGTGGACACGAAAGATAACTACCCTCCGGCAGACAAAAGACCTTATAACTCTACCACTGACCAACGCTCTACCACTGACCAACGGGGATGGTCATCAGGGTTGCCAACAGAAAGGTAGTAACCCTACGTGTTGGGTATTTTCAAACTTTCTCGAACAGTATGTGGTAGTTCGGCAGTAATAAAATTTTCTCATGAGATGTAGGGTATTTTCCACTAGTCACTCGTCATCGATGAGTGAAAGATGTAGTCGATTTACAATCTCTCAAGGTCACATTACTAAATAGATAAAAAAACTAAATCATTCCTTGAGCGAAATTTGAGCTGCTGTGATTCGTAAAAAACAATGATCGGGCATAGACCAAAGGTAATACGTCACACATCTTTGCACTAGCATTTTCCCCTCTCACCCTGAGACTACTGCGAAGCGTAAAATGTGACGTATATCAATGACGTCATCCCATAAAGTCATCACTTGGCCATGGATGAGCTGATTTCGGAGGTGCGTGAAGTGCATAGAGCTGCATTGGCTTCGTTTCTAGAACTAAAAAAAAAATGGGAGGCCAAGCTATGAGACCCGGGCCTGAAGAATCAGCACAGCATGGTCCAACGGGTGCGGCAGATGGCGAACGCCCACGGCTCCTGGAATAAGGAGGCCACCCACCTTGGGCGCACAAAGCGTTTGCTCAAACAAAAGTTATCTCTATCTCTTTCTCTCTCTTTTTTAGATGCGGAGCATCTTATACTCGCGCCTTGTAGTGCGCCGTCCGCACCGCTTCTCGAACATTCGACAGCTGACGCGCGCGCATGCGCCGTCGCGCCGTCGCCCACTCTTCCACCATCTGTGCATCCCTTCCTCCTCTAAACACCGCACGCGCTTCACTCCTCCACCATCTGTGCACCCTTCCTCCTCTACACACCGCGTTCGACATCTACAATTCTCCTGATTCTCCAGTGGACGCGCATGTGGCGTCGCGCTTCGAGAACATTCAACAGCTGACAGTGCATGCGCCGTCGTGCTGTATATATACTCAAGGTCGGCGCTCGCTCGCTCAGTTGCCGCTCGTCGGTTGGTTTGTACGGCGCGTCGACGTCCAAGGTCGCGGTGAAATGAATTCCAACGAATCCACAAACACAATGATCGACGTCCCTTCGACCAGCGCCGCCCTTTCGCATACGTGTGTACGTGTTCACTCATTTAACACCCCCTTCTACAACCACGTTAACCAATTTAGCCATCGACCCAAGTAAGTCGCACTTTAACACCCCGTTAACCAATTATATGGTCCGCATCCTCCTCAGTGTTCCCCCGAGGGAAGCTGCGGGCAATTTTTTTCTCTCTCTCTCTCTTTTTATATCTCTCTTTCTTTCTTTCTCTCTTTCTCTCTCTCTTTCTCTTTCTCTCTCTTTCTTTCTTTACATGACTGACAGCTAGGAAATGGCTGTAGATCAGGGTGCACGTCAAAGAACCTCAGCTGGTCGAAAATTTCGGAGCAATCCACTACGCCATCTCTTAATCATATGGTGATTTTGGGACGTTACACAACACATATCAACCATCAATCAGGAAATGGTTGTTACTGCAGGAATAAACAAATCGTGGTCAAACAATTCAGGATGCAATGGCTTCGAGTGTTGCGACACTTCGATTGAAATATAAGCTAGGCCCAGCGGCGAGGTCAGAAGAGGAGTCATATTTTCAGATGGTGATGATAAAGTATTTTGCTTCCTTAATATTATTCGTAAAAGTAGTGCAGAAACACTGATTTACGTAATGTCTAAGAAGATTTTAGAAGCTCGACTTGACTTGGCTCAGTACAGCACATTGAAGCCGTGCGGCGAATATTATTACAGTGAGTCACATGTTCGTCGCACAACATGCAAATGTTGTCGACGGGGGGACTAAATTATGTGTCGCGACGTAGCACTAATTAGAAAAATTAATTATGAAACCTCAGATGCATCATTAATGCACATACGAAAATAGAGAGTCGGAGAAATTGGCAAGTCAGCCAACAAAGTCGCCATAGAACGGCGCCGCACGGCGAGCAGTTTTCTCCACTGACGTAATCGCCGTCACACTCCGAGGTGCTACTTTCGTGTTGCACCAGTGGACGATATTGCGACACTTTCCAGATGTCATTATGAAGCTTCCCTTATACCAAGTCAAGTAAAAAAAATATTTACGGGGGCTCTCTGTTCAGTTTTGAGCGAGTTTGATAACACTAAGAAGTTTTTGCGCTGTTTTTGAGTCTCTTTCGCGGAAATCGGGTTTGTGTTTATTCCGCATTCGGCGTCAGTTATCCAGCGAGCTGACCTTGGAGAAGCAAAGCACTCGCGAAATTGACGTTCTCGCGACGGCTGCAGCCGACGTGACGGGCACTGCGCACCTCTGTAGTAAACAACGTCACGAGCACAGTTCTCGCTCCCTCGCTTAGCAAAGCCGTCACTGGCAGCATTCGTGCCTCTTTCAGAATAATACCGTGCAGCACAGCATTCGTGCCTCTTTCAGAATAATACCGTGCAGCACAGCATTCGTGCCTCTTTCAGAATAATACCGTGCAGCAAGAACTGGGCTTAGAATGACGAAATGTTGAGCTGGCTCTCAGAGGTTACCCTGTCAAAAAAAGCAAGGAAAAAAAAGCAAGGCATGCAAACACGGCCCCGCAAGAGATATTGTCTACTTAATATCTATATCCAAAATTTAAGTTTAAGTCTTGGTACAATGAACGCCTGTTCATATCGACGTAAGTGCATTTTTTCTTTTCTTTTGTGTCCCGATTGTTTGCACCCACCCACTTGTTCCTCTTTTTTTTTTTCAGGAAACCTTTTTCTTTTTTCAGAAATCTCCTTTGGTCGATGGCGATTGTAGAGGTGCCGAAGCTCGCTTCGTGCGTCTGTTCAAATTTTTTGTCTTCCCTCTCTTTCTTTCGTTCTTTTATTCTCTTTTATTTTCTGCGAAAATCAGTCCTCTCTTACCGTTTTTAACAAAAACCGCTTATCGCGTTATCCCCCCCCCCTTATAGAGCATGACAAAGAGATAGAGAAACCAAGCGCAAAAAGGGAGAGAAAGATACGCAGAAGGAGGCGAAGTTAGCTAATCTCGTGGTCAGTTCGGTCATCTACCTTGCACTATATGGGAAGAGGAGCATGTAGAAATCGATTACGAGAAATAAATAGGCAAGGGTTTTGTGTGTGGCTGCAGTAGTCCTTAAATTACCGTTTTTTTTAGGGGCGAAGCTCCTTAAGGCGTGGGCTGTGCGTCCCCTGTATGTAGCCACCTCTCGTTTAGTTCTTGCAGTGTCCACTAGATGGCGGTACCGTCTCCCGTATGTCGTCTCCTCTCGTTTAGTTCTTGCAGTGTTCACTAGATGGCGGCACCGTCTCCTGCATGTAGCCACCTCTCGTTTAATTCTTTCAGTGCTCACTAGATGGCGGGACCTGTAGCTGATGATGAAAAGATGCAAGATGTTATAAACTAGACGGTGGTACTTGTAGTTGATGATGAAAGATGCGAGATGTTATAAAATAGGAATGATGTCACATATGGCACGTGTCATTGGTGGAAGGCAATCGTTCGATTTAGTGCGGCGACGTACGCTAGGGGGAGCATTGTAATAAAATCGAGTAGGCAAAATGTACGGAAGATTCATGATTTACCAGGTTTTCCTCCGGAGCTTCGCCCACTCATCATCATTCACTTCGTGGATATGGCGGCATTTTTTTTTTCTTCTTCTTGTTGCTTTTTTTTGTTCGCACCCCATTTTCATCGTAATGTGGCCAGAACTACAGGGTTAGAATCTGCGAGAGTATGCTGAGCAGCGCTGTTCGCTGTATCCGGCTGAGCAAAGCCGCGCACAGCCTCTGCGGTCCTGTTTTTTTCATCGGAGCGCGATTATATCTTGCACAACGACTAATCACTTCTGTCCCGTTTGCATCAGGCAACAGACGAGTATTGACTGTTGCCTATACATAATAACCTCCTTCTTTGATAGGTCAGTTGCTGTGTTCTCGCAATTAATAATTGAGAAAGGAGGCACGTGCTTAAAATGACAGAGAACACAGTTTGTTGGTACGTATTTATTTCAAAAGACGGGACATGCAAACACGGACACAACAAAAACGTCGAGGCTCCGTAACCCCTATCATCGGCTCTTGCCTGGGTATGCGCGGATAAGCTTTTGTGCTTACCTTCTTTTCCAATGCTGTGCGCTTTTCCAGTTGTTCGTACAGCGCTTCTGGCGTGTTGAGTGCTATCTTGTTTTCTTGTTTACACACCCCTCCTTTTAAAATGAAGACGCGTCTGTCGGGGCATTTAGGAACTGTTTATATTCCGCGCACGCTTCCTCCCAGCTTTATGGTTCGAGTCTTACGTAGAGGACATTAATTTTAGTTTTCGAGGTGTGAAGTGACGCAGACTTCACACCTTCTTCAGTGTGGAATCAGTTATGAGAAACAAATTCACATATTAGCTGATGTTTTTGACTCGCAAGGAGCACGTGACGCGCAATGCGGGACTTGAAGATGTTAGCGCGTCATTCGAAAAGAAATTGGCCTGCACTTCAAATTATAAAATTGTCATTCCTCGTGAAGCAACATTCAAGTAGCGAATACATAAGTCGTGCCCTTGAAGTAACTCTGGCAGCTTCTTGGAGGGTTATATATTAATCTTTCCGCAAAAGCGAAGCGCGTAAATAAACTTCGAAAGAAGCCGCAAATCCGATTCAAACTGCTCACGTTGAATCGTTATGAACAAATTCAGTTAACCGCAAAAATATTTAGCCCCAGAATAAAGCTGCATTCGGCCTGCTGCCGTGTAATAAATTAGGTGCAGTTCCTGAAATGCACTCTCCAAGCAAGATGTTATTTCCGATGCGAATTCGCAATGAGTTCTTCCTGCTGTTAACGCTAGGAGATACTCGTGTTCTTACTTTGGCCTCGCAGCAAGAGTAGTTTTAAGCCCTCTCTCATGACTTCATGTTTCTAAAGCATATGAACATTACCATAGCAAAGTTAGGAAGCAGTCTTACGAACGCTTCATACTGACACATGAGGCTATTCAATATACGTACTGAGAATGCCTAGCTAACTGCATCCTTCTCATCAAATAAAAGAGGGAGCTGTTCTCTCGCCGTTATCATATGTAGTAACTCTCTTTGGTGTAGAGAAGCGTAAAATGTTCTAAAGTGCCTAGATAATTTATTTTTACGTAGGTATCATAAGTCGAACGGTGAGGTGTGAGCAGTAATAATAAAATAATAATAATAATAATAATAATAATAATAATAATAATAATAATAATAATAATAATAATAATAATAATAATAATAATAATAATAATAATAATAATAATAATAATAATAATAATAATTATCATAAGTGGGCTCCAGTTTTTTTTTTTTTGCTCTAAGGATGTACGTTGACTAAATGTCGTTTCTATGGGCTTATCAGTACTACTTCATAGGGCTTCAGCTCTCCAGTGTCGGAAAAAGAAACTCTCATTTATGCGTAAGCCATGAATGGTTAGTAGCGTGAACTTTACCTCGCGTTTGTTTGTATATATTCTCTGCGCGCAACGCTTCAGATCTTGATAAGGATAAATCAAGATGCATCTAATGGTTGCTTGAACCAAAACGCAGGCCCTTTTGGTTATGGTAATGTTTATGATCACCATAAAGATGGTATCTTTTAACAAAGAATTGTCTACACCTGTATTTGCAGCCACCATCATAATATTCACATCATTTATATTTATTTATTTATTTGTTTACTTTACAGAATACGTGGAGATATACACGCGCGTATACGAATATCACTGTAATGTCATCAAAAGCAACGTAAGTATGGCACAACAAACACATTTTCAAGGCACGTAGTACATTCATCTATTTCTGCGAGAACAATTTCAAAACAACGATCTGTTGCATATACCAAGTCGTCTGTATTGTTTCACAAAATAACGAGTACAAATAGTGTTGGACCTGCATTTAAAGGTAGGAATATGTTTGCTCTCATCGCGGCGCGTGGATGTGTGGTATATGGTTATGGTTCAACAATGTAGCTATGACGATCGATACCTGATACAAGTGATATATATATATATATATATATATATATATATATATATATATATATATATATATATATATATATATATATATATATATATATATATATATATATATATATATATATATATATATATTCAGCAGGAAGTTCAAGGGGTCTGGTACGTATAAAGAACACAAGCGAGTACACGTACGAAAGAGCAATACTTTTATGCCAACGTTACAGCCGTGGCACGGCCTTCGTCAGGGAAAGACGAAGGCCGTGCCACGGCTGTAACGGCTATATATATAACGGCTGTAACGGCTATATATATATATATATATATATATATATATATATATATATATATATATATATATATATATATATATATATATATATATGCTGTAACGGCTATATATATATATATATATATAGCCGTTACGGCTCCACGGCTCCACGGCTGTAACGGCTATATATATATATATATATATATATATATATATATATATATATATATATATATATATATATATATATATATATATGCATCGTAGTTTCCGGTCCGTCTACGCACACAGAGCAGATCCCGTTCCAAAGTGGCCTTGAAATTCTGGAGTATGTCCAAATTAAAAGGAAAAAAAAGTTTTACCAGTGAACTAAGATCAGCAACTTTAGTGGAGATAAGCGTCATAGATCACACTAAAGCGATCGTAAGGTCAGAGTTTCGCGCATGGCAACCATCACGTACGCAGTTTTCGAATAAACAAGAGTACCCGAGCAATCCCACGTGACCTAGAGCACGTCTAAGTGTGCATCGCGTGTAAGGTAGAAAAAGTCATACCAGGCATAAGGTGTGTTCCTAGAAGACTGACAGTACACAGTGTGCCGAGTAGCGTAAGGTATAAGTTTACCCGAAAGTATATTTCATGTCCAAAAAGAACAAAGAAAAGGAGAAGCGGATCTGCATACTCATCGGGCTCGTCTCTCTCAAGAAACGCGATTTGGCCGAAGCTAGCGAGCTATCGTAGTCGTTTCTTCTATGTTTGTACTTGCACTATATTCAGCGTTAGTTCGCGATCCTTGTGTACGGCCGAGAACATCGTACTTGCAAATGCGCCTCGCCACTTTCGCCTATAGCGTACGGTAGGAAACTACTCCTGGTGGCGTTGATGGGCTGCTTGCACACACGATGCCAAGGCACGCACTTGCTTTGGCTCAACTAGCTGCCAACAGACCTGAGCCTTGCTTACTCTTTACTTGGAAGATTTCATCTTCAAGATGGAACTCATTCACTTCTTATTCAGCACACTTGCATAGCGTTGTATCGATAGACTGGTTCATAAAAAAAAACATTAACAAGAAGACCACCAGGGTTCAATAGATCTTTTAAACATGTTGGTGTTGAGGCGGATTGGTTTAGCATGGCACACATCACCAGCAACTCTAACGACTGATCATAGATATAAGTTTTATTATTGTGACGCTAGGTGTTGGAAATTCTGTGTCACGTGCGAAGGCGATCAGCTGTCTTTGCACTAATCCCCTTAGTCCTAATACCCTTTAGGACACCACTCCTGTGCAGGTTGGAGACCATCACTTTTGTTTCTCTGTAAAACTGCGGGCTTAGCCAAATAAAATGTGCAATGTTGACTTTGTCACCATGGTAGGCACAGAGCGGGGAAACACATCACCCAGTCTTGAATAAGTGAGCTATTTTCGATTTATAGGACGTTCCAAACATCACGCTGCATGATTTGAAGAATAGGAATGTCGTTACGAGAAGCATACTTAGTCCATATTGTTCTCAGTATACTGCTATAGCCGGTACAAATTTTTATGTCAATTATGTTTGCCTATTTAGTCCTAAATCTGTTTCTAACCTCACAAGTACTCACCTAATCATTAAAATGTCAGGGAGGCATACGTAGGCATGTTCAAATGACATATAACTGCGCTATTTTCAACAACTGGCACGCAGCGCTTCGCAGACTGCGTGCCATTCCTGAGCGTGTTTTTTAATACGGTGTCCTTCCGTATCAGGCTTCGAAGAAGCTTCGTTCTATCAGCGAGATTTTGCACGTATTTTCTAAAATAGTTTATTACTCCAAGCATACCTTCTACGACAAGTTCACCAGTTGGTACGGGCATTTTGCACAGTCGACAAGGGCTGCATTTGGACGAATTCCTGCTGTGCTGATAACATCGCCCAAGAAAACTATCACCTGCACTCCAAACTGGCACTTCGCCCTGTTGAATGTTAGCCCTGCGCGTTGGGCTGCGCATAGAGTGGCTTGAAGGCGTCTGCCATGCTCTTGCTTGCTCGATCTCCACACGAGAATGTCATCAATGTACACTCTAACTCTGGGTAAAGGGTCAAAAGTCTCGCTCAGTGTTTTCTGGAAAACTTCGGGGGTGGATTCGGTGCCAAATGAAAGGTTAAAAAATCAGTAGCGCCCAAACGGCGTAGCGAACGTGCATATCATTGAGGTAGGTTCATCAAGAGAAATTTGGCGAAACCCTGCGTTAGCGTCCGGTCGACTGAAGAAATTCACACCAGACAGCTCCGCCTCAATATCTTCGCATTGTGGCATCTGGTAGTGTTCGCGTTTCAAGCGTGCATTTACGTTTCTTGGATCCATGCATACCCGGAGGCTACCACCCTTTTTTTTTTCCTTGCAATAACAAGTGGGCTTACCATATAAGTTCGTTCATTCATTTTGCAGATGATGTTCGTTTGTTCCATGTGCACCACCTCTTTCTATTGGGGTTCCCGTAAGGCCAAAGAAACGCGTCACGCTGCATGGATTACTGGAACCGCATCGTGATGTAATACCATACGATATTGCCGCTTCACGCACCCTATGCCTTCGAAGATGTGGCTGCATTTATGCGGCGTTGGGACCGTTGCGTCATTGGAGTCATACCTTCAGTGGTTACGGAATAAACAGCCCTGGATACAAGTGCTAGAGATTCATCCAGTTTGAGACCCAAGATACTCTGGCCCCGCTTCCCTACGAATAAATCTGCAAGGCACCGACGATCGTTGATCGTAATCACTTGAGTTGTCACTCCGTAGTGCAGGATAGCTTTTCTGCTATAGGACCGTAAATTGGTATACTTGTTCTGAGGGGTGGATTCGTGCGGAATCTTTTGTACACTGACAGTGGTAACAAATTGGCTTGGGAACCAGCGTCTACTTTGAATGCAACTTCTTGCTGTCCAACTTGGGCTTTCAACGACCCAATCTGTTTTCTGGATTCCGCACACGGTCACGTTCAAGATTGCAAAGTCTTCATTTTCCTCTTGTACTTCGTCGACCTCATACTTTCTACAACCAATCGCAAAATGAGTTCTGCCTGCAACGGCGCGGCATATTTTGCCAAGGACTGGACACTTCCTAGGTTCATGTCTTTGATTGCACTTGCAGCACTGGACAGGAGCTTTCGGCCTTGGGTGCGATGTAGGTAACGTTTTTCGGTAGCGTCCACTCTTGCTTCGTTTCACTTGTTCGCGAGCTCTGCGGCTTTGCAGATTCGTTCGGCCTTCTGGAGCGTCAAATCCTTCTCTCGTAGCATTTTTATGGGCAAAGCTTCTTAAAGCGGCACCCGTTCGTCCGTCGTAGTCGTAGTCGTAGTGTGTAACAAGTGTTACATCTTGACCTGCAAGGTAGTGCCGGTGGAATATTTCTCCTGTGCTTTGTTGAACAATTAAAAGTTCGCGGCGTGCGCGTTAACTAAAAGTCAAATGCTCCTGTCTCTCATTCCCCTTTAGCAGCCATTGGCATGTTCCAGTAGGAAACGTTAGTAGAAGTAGAAGTGTTAAAAGCCGACTTCTGCTGTCTCTCATTCCCAGTAGCACTCATTGTTTACCTCCAATGTAGTGCCTGGTGTGATTTCTCCTGTCCGTGAATAAACCATAAAAACATTTTGTTCAAAACGCCATTGATTGATGAAATGAACCAACGAAAGACGCCAGATGTTTTCTAAAAGCAAAACGAAAAGTCGCCAGATGTTTCTAAAGCAAAACAAAAAGAAGACGCCAGCTGCTTGACGAAAGACGCCAGGTGTTTTCTAAAGCAATGGTTTTATAATCAAAACCATATCGATACAGGTTTGTAGTTGCCGATACTCGGTGCCGTTGGTGTGTGCTCGTACGCTACATTGAGCACTATCTGACAGGAAAAGGTTGCTACGCTATACTCGCTGGGCGTAACCTCCTTGGTTTTAGAAAGATTTAGCGAGCGTTGGGCCGCAGTTCCATGAATACAGTGAACTCGAGATGGTTAAAGGTGCGAAGTAGACCCGAAGCGCAAGCCGTAAGAAATTGTGCGTGTGCCACCTCTCGTTTAGTCCTTGGAATGTCCGCTGGATGGCGGTGCTTCTATATAAAAATAAATCTAGTTTTTGGTTTATTGAGTATTACGGTTTGGTAGCGCTAGCCGCCGCCCGATCTAGAGGGTACAGCTATATCCATCCATTCATCCATCGAATATATTGCTACATGCATGTATATTGATATTCTAGGGGGCGACGCGTGTGTGTGCCTGACGAGGAAGACGAAGAGTTGTCTCCGCTCGATCGCCTCTCTTTCAGTGTCCATTGCAGACATGATTGAAAAAGCGATGGAGAAAGCTATAGATCGCCTGGCCACCACCCTTTGTGACTCCTTATCTCATATTGTAGCCACTCAGTTGACGCAAATATATGGGACACCAAGAGATATGAAGGATACTTCCCAAGACAACGTAACTCTCCCACCAAGTGAAGCAGACGCAGAGTCATCTCCTTCAGGGGTACAGGCTGCAGGGCCCTCTTGTACAGACAACCAGAGGATAGGTGAAGACATACTAGAGGATGATCAGGATTATGATGATATGGACATGGACATCAAATCCCTAAAACGCACTCGATCCCCTGTCTCCAAAAATACTGGCTCTTCAAAACATTCAAAAAACAAAAAATACCAGAAGGAGAACCTATCGAAGAGCGATTTTCTTAAAGACAGCATTTTAGATAAGGTAGTTGCCGAAACAATTCTGTCAAAATGATAGGTTCTATCAAAATTCTTCATTGGAACTGCCGATCTATTCATTCAGCTAGTACAGATTTATTGTATTTATCTTGTAAATTCATTCCAGACATTATTGCACTGCAAGAAACGTGGCTGTCAGCACATAATTCGTTTTACCTACCTAATTTCCGGTCTTTTCGCCTGGATCGCCCATCCAAAGGTGGAGGTTTAGCGTTCTTTGTCAATAATAAAATTAGTTCAAAGATCAAAACTTCGTACAAAAGTATATCCCCCGAATGTGAAATTTTCGCTTTAGACATCACCTTGCCTGGATGCTCTCCCTTCTCTCTGGTAAATCTTTACTTTCCTCTGGGTGTACAAGACACGCGATGTTTAGACATGGCTGTTAGTTCGTGGTGCACAGAAAAAATTATGGTTGGAGATTTTAATTCTCACCACACTAGTTGGGGTTTTAGGACTGATCAATGTGGACAACGCTTGTGGGACTGGTCTATAGACCATAATTTATCATGCCTCAACGCTAGAACTCCCACATTTATCCGAGACCGATCCCGCTCTGCCTTAGATTTGAGTTTTATAAGCTCGGGTATTTCTAGCGTATCTTGGACTACTCTAGACTGCGCCACCAACAGTGACCACTTACCAGTACTGTTTGAAATTTCTTGCCCCATTATTCCATCTTACTCCCAAGCTCGAACCTTTATCAATTATTCCAAATTTAAAAATGACCTAGAAGTTGCTTTGACTACCCCCACTGAAGACAACGATGAAAATAAAGCCATGAAATTAAGTGCGGTAATTAAAAGAACGTTCAAAAAAGCAGAATTTTCTATTGAGTCTGATACGAGAAAGCCTTGTAGCCAGTGGTGGAATTCTGAGTGCTCTCGTGATCATAGACGACGACAAGCGGCTTGGAAGCAGCTAATTCATAATCAGTCCCCCAAAAATTGGGCAGATTACAAGTTTATTGCTGCTACATTTAAGCGCACCGTGGCTAAAGCTAAAGAAGACTATGACAAAAAACATTTCGACTTTCTTTCCAAACCTAGAAATAAGAAAGCGTTATTCCGATATATGAGATCGCGCAAAATTCTGCCGTCTCTAGCTAACTCTGATTATGACAGGTTATCGACGGAAGAAATGACTAATTCGTTAGAGGCAATCGGAAGAGGTTTAGCTAACAGATTTTCGTCGACTTTGACAATCAACTGGCAAAAGTCCTCTATAAAGACTGACTACGAAAAAGTGACATTGTCCGAAATGTCAAGCGTAATTAGAAACTTACCCTCTTCGGCTCCTGGTCCTGACGGTATAACAGTTCCTATGATTAAAATTTTATTCCAGATATCACCCGGCGACGTCCTCAACCTTATAAACTATTCCTTAAGCAATGCCTGGATACCACATGACTGGAAAATAGCTAGAGTGATTCCCATATTAAAAAAACAAGGGTCAGGTTTTAACATTGACAACATCAGACCAATCTCTCTAACATCTCACCTGATCAAAATTATAGAGAGAGTTCTCAATAATAGAATAAAAGTTTGGATGGCTGACAAGCTAATATTGAAACCATTTCAAATAGGTTTTCGTAGCGAATGCTCAATTTGGTGTGCTCATGCCGACTTAGAGAGCCGAATACAGCTTGCCCGAAAAAGACGACAATACGCGGTACTAGTAACACTAGACATAGCTAAAGCTTATGATAGCGTTGAGCACTCAATTTTATTGAATTCTTTACACGAATGTGACTTTCCGCGATATATTGTTGATTGGGTAGCAGAGTTTCTAAAATCGAGAGAATTTTATTGTGCAAAGGATGGATGTCACTCATCTAAATTCAAACAGCTACGTGGAGTACCTCAAGGGGCGGTCCTATCTCCGCTGTTATTCAATGTGTTGATGAGCTCAATTCCCATTGAACGAGATATCACTGTCTACATTTATGCAGACGACATTGCATTTTTCGTTGCAGACAGTGACATTTATTCTTTGCATCAAAAATTGCAAAAGTACATGTATTCTCTTGAAATTTGGCTGCATTCAATTTCATTGTCTCTAAACATCAGTAAAAGTGCGCTCCTGGTGTTCCCTATAGCAGATTCTATTCAAATTTCAGTACTTTATAATCAGGAACCGATTCCACAAGTAGAGTCTATCAAATATTTGGGCATTATTTATAACGAGAAACTTAACTGGAGCCCTCACATAGACTATAACGTGGCAAAGGCACAACGAGCTTCAGGCTTATTGCGAAGGTTGAGCAACAGAAAATATGGGTTACGTAGACACACCTTATTAATGATATATAAAATGTACATGCGCCCAATACTCGAATTTGGGTGTATATTATTTTCGGGTGGCCCTACGTACAAAATTAAACCGTTAGTTCTATTAGAGCGAGAAGCGTTACGGTTGTGTTTGCGACTCCCCAGGTATGTCGCTATTAATGTACTATATCAGGAAGCTCGCATACCAACTATTCTTTGCCGATTCCGTATCTTAACAGTACAAACATACTTGAAATTTTACGGCTTATCAGCGAGACGGTCTGCATATGCCTTTATTAGTGACCCCGACGCCTTCTTCCTCGCTCACTGGCCACGCTTTCGTACTCCCCAGATTATTTTTGTACAAAAGAAACTTGAAAGCATAAAGGTGGATATCAGATCGATAATTGGAACCAAAGCATTAAATCACAATATTACGATAGAATGTGATGAAATTTTTCCCCCACTATCTAAGTTTCAATCTTCGAGTTACTTAAATGACAGGTTAGAAGACTACATAGCTCATGCGGAAATAAAGAACATAATAGCCACAGACGCTTCTGTGAATAAAGAAAAGGCAGCAGTAGGAATCGTCTCAGATTACCTCGGTTGGTCATTCTCGGTAAGACTACCAGACTTCACTCCGGTTTTCGAAGCTGAGCTCCTGGCTATTATTTTAGCGCTACGAAAACTTCCTTCAAACGAAGAGAGTGCAATGATAATTACTGATTCTCTTTCGCTGTGTACTACTCTCACAGCTTCAGAACAATCAAGAGCTCTAGCGACATTACAAACATTAGTTCCACCTCATGTGAAGTTCCTGAAGTTAGTCTGGGTCCCGGGACACTGTGGCATACGGTTGAATGAAATAGCCGATTCACTATCTCGAGCCACACTTGATGGCCCTGTGATCTCGGTACTACCAGAATCGGAACACATAGTGTCGATCAGATATAGAAAATGGGCTATTTATACGGATATTATGGAAAATATTACTAAATATACGGACTATCAGCACCTAACATACCCCTGGAAACCTCAGTGGAGTCAATCTAAAAAGTTAGAAGTTATTTTAACCAAATTTCGATGTCGTGTCCCTCCATTAAACTTTTACTTGCACAGAGCTGGTCTGGCGATATCCCCCCTGTGTCCATTCTGTGAAGAAACGGAAACAATAGAGCATTACTTTATAACATGTAAAAACTATTCATTAATTAGGAAAAGACTTTTAATTGTTCCGTTTCAAGCAGTAGGTTTAAATTTAACTGCAGATAATGTTCTAAGTTTCGGTGCCTTTAGCTTGGGACATTGCCACAGGAGCGTATTCGATGCTGTATGCAATTTCATTCGAGAATCAAATCGCATGTCATAATAATGCCTGCTTAAATATATTTCTGAAGACACTTGTCTAATTTTGAATGAAATTTGCATATTCATTTGATTGTGACCGGGTGAGATAAGCTCGATTGTCTGGTCTACTCAAAATTTCTGTCTTCCACTGTAGTATTACCTCACCTTTTCTCTTCTTGATTCAATCTTCAATTATTTGTTTAGTTTAATATTCCTTTTTAGTTAATTATTATTTTCTATTACATCATTAGTTTTTTCATTAAGGATAAACCTTTTAATATATCTCATATAGGATACTTCTAGATTTCATGGCCAATCCCCCATAGTGGGTATGTGCCAGTGCGAAGGGGCAACAACAACAACAACAGCTCGATCGCCGGTGAACCGGGCACGCCATTACCGCTGGTTTTGAATATATCTAATCCCCAGCCTCGTCGCGTTGCGGCGTCTCTTCTTTTCCGTAACAATACGATGAAAAGATACGAGATGGTGGTACTTGGAGTGTTGAATAGATGGACGAACGGACACACAGACAGATGCATGGATGGACGCACGAACGGACGCAGGGGCGGATGCATGGACGAACGCAGTTACGGACGCGTGAACAGACGCACGCACGGACGGGCGGATGGACACATGGACAGTCAAACAGACGGACGCATGGACGGACGGAAGCAAGAACGAATGAACAGACGAATGCTTCGCCCCACTCTCCATCATTCACTCCGTGGATATGCTGCCATTTTTTTTCCTTCAGTTTAGTGTTCCAGGTGCTAAGTACGATTTGGTCGCGAATCATCGAGTCAGCAAGCGGACCGAAGTTACAATACATTGCTTGATTGCGCAGGTCTCTTATGAAATGTTCCACTGGTTCAGCTTCATCTTGCGTCCTTGTCCTGAAGACATACATATCTTTCGTAGACTTCGTTTTGCTGCTCGGCACAATACTCTTCAAACTTCTTTACCACAGTCTGGTAGTCTAGTTTGTTCTCGCTTTCTGCATACGTAAAGCTATTGAAAACTTCTAAAGCGTCGTCCCCACCAGCAGGCAGGAGCCTGGCTGTTTTAGCAGCTTCTGTCAGTGGTATTGCTGGCTCTGTTGCTTGTAGAAAAAAAAATTGAATTTTTGCTTTAAAAGCACCTAGTTCTTCTGAACATTTCCTGTCAGGCATAGTAGGTCTAGTGGCTTCAGTAGTTCCATGATTGTCGGTGCTGGCGAAGCAATGTGGTAGAATCCGCCGTCGATCCCACTTCTGACACCATGCATCAGCCTCAGGTAGGCTGATCAAACACTGGAACAATCACCGATAAAACAGGAAGTAGCAATGCCTTGCCGGGTTCATTGTGCCGCTTATATTAGGCATAATCAGTCGTTGCGCATCACGAGTCATGGTCAGCATGGCCCATCATGATACAATATAAAGTGCGTTCTCGCTTTTTTTTGGTTGTTAAAGAAAGCCCGCGAAAGCTGAAAGAAAAAAATTGGCCCCGTATCTGCATGTTACACCGCAAACGTCGTCGAAAGACGATAGTCTTGCGTCTGGAGAGAGTGGAAAAAATGTTGATTTAATGTTCTGCGGAAGAAAACCGATTAATTGTATTCTGGAGGCACTGCGTCAGAGTGCCTCAAGCGTGCAGCTGAGGCGAACGAGCGCATCAAGTCACGTCACACGTGAGACATGAGCGCTATCTGGCAGTTATCGTGGAAAACAAAGTGCGTGGCTGATACGGGCATGCGTGCCCGTCTCAGTGGTGATAAAGTGTAGAACGAAAGGCGACAGGTAGGTGCCACCACCGTGTCGTCTTAGGAAAGCGTTGGAAACGCTTGCCTTTTGGTGCAAGCGTTCCATTGTCAGTGCAGCGTCATAAACGCTACGGTCCTTAGAATTCTGTATGGATGCCTTTTCCAGTAAAAGCCGCACATACAGATTATATACGGGCTGTTTTGTTACCTAAGATATGCGCAATATTTGTTGTTAATTGACAATCGCACAGGTATGAACGCTGAATCTTGAGCAATATTGGTGGGCGCTGCGAATGGGGTTGGCCATTTGAGGTATCATCTGATGCCATTTGGAATACCCAGTACCGTTAAGGGTGGACAAACATACAAATGTACAGACAGACAGGTGATCGACAGACAGACAGACATACCAAAACTATTGCGTCCAAGGTCCCCAAGAAAGACTATCGCCACACGATAGAAATGCCACACGCATCTCCCAACGGGGGGAACCCGAGTACATGCGTAGCAGAGCGGTGCGGGTATCTCGTGAATGTTGCGTAATTGGGTATGGTTAAGCATTCCTAACTGTTATTTTGTATTTAGTATTTTTATTTGTTGAATAAAAAGAACCATTGGCTTCAACGAGTGGTGGGACACTGATGTGCAATCCAGTGTTTACATATACGGGGGGGGGGGGGGGGTCAGTGAGCGGATGTGGAGTTCGAGCAGGCGGTTTTTTACTAGCAGATGCTGCCTGCGTCAGCCTTGCGAGGTAATAGAGGGGGGGGGGGGGGGACCAGTTTACATGAGGCGCAAGCATGCACCCTGATACGCGAGGCGCGAGCATGCGCAGGGGGGATATGGACAACGCCGACGCATGACGCGTGCCATCGTGCGACTAAGAAATGCTCCGCATTCAAAAGTACACGCGACGAGACTGCAGTGCGATTAAGGAAGTAGCGCCTCCAAGGAGGATCACTGTGTGGTAGCAAGTCAGAACTACGCTCCCACCTTTTTGCGACTGTGAGCATGGTCGTGTACTATTTTAAATGTGTATGCATTTTAGTTGGGCTATGTCAGGCATCCGGTGTTGTCCGCGGTGGTCTCCGGGTGCCGGCAGGTGTTCTCTCTAAAGCCCGTTAACTAGTTCGCTCCGCTCTTCCTTCTTTTCTCATAGCAACAGCTGAAGGCGCACGCACTTATTCTTGTCCTTGCCCCTAGCAACCGGATCATGTGGTGTGAGAGAGCGTAGGGAGAGGGTAGGTACAGTGCTTCGCCACTCCTTCTTCCGCCTTTCGCTCTTTCTCCATGTGCTCCGCTCTCCCTTCCACTGGCGCCTCACTCTCGACCGGTCACTGGCTGGGCACTCTCAAAAACATCCGGAAATGTATGCTCGAAATGCCGTTGTGAAACGCCAACACCGAGCCGAGAACGCTAGAGCCCCACTCTCCCGTCCCCCTTGCTCCTCACTCTAAACCGTTCGCTGGCTGGGCGCCTCTCAAGGCGATGGCAGAAATCGGTGAAGGCTACTGTCTTACAGAGAGGGTACCCTCTCTCGGCGCGATTATCTTCGAGGAGGTGGGGGCATTTTTTTTCCTACAATGCGTGCTTTCTATATCATAGGAAAACAATGAGCACGTAGTTAGTACGTTGCTGAGAATAGTACAGTTCAATACCATTGTGCCTACCTACGCCTAATTGATATTTTATGATCATGTGAATAGTGATCGAGTTAGAAACATATTTGACTAATCAACTACACATAAATAAAAGATCATCAGTAACATTATTATGAAAAACATACTGAGGAAAATGAAGCGCGTCAGCGTTGATTCACCACTGGCTGCACAGCGCATACGGACAAAGGAAGAAATGAACACCAAAAGCGCTAGCTCACAACTGGTTTGTAAAGAAGAAATGCAATCTACTTTAGCTTTAATAACACAAATGAACCTTGACGGTAAACTTGAGCGACTACGAAAACAAATGATAAAAACTTATTCAACGATCTTACATAATGTAAACATAAACACTCTGAAAACTGGTGAATAACTTGAGGTGGACGTTACACATGTCTATGCGTGATTCCCAATAAAGAGGAGTTTTAAGCCAACATTTTTGGTTGCATTGCCATCGTTCCGCAGTGAGGCCCAAGTGATGGCTTTCAGCTCTCTCATAGTAGAGCAAAGAGTATTCTAAATCGTTAACCTTTTTCTAAACACAAAAGTGTATACAAATTATCGGGACGGCTCGCTATTCTTCCATGGTCAAGTACGAAGTACTCAAAATCGTTACACTTTTTCCAAACACACAACTATACTTACTCAGTGCGTTCCTCCTTAACGTACGTCTACGAAGGAAATGCTTTCTTGAATTGTTGTTCGTGCTGAACGTCTGCGATAATAATTTCTTCTTACCACCCATTTTAGGGGCGAAGCTCCTTATAGCGGCACCCGTTCGTCCCCCGTAGTATGTAACAAGTATAACATTTTGACCTCCAAGGTGATGCCGGTGAGAGACTTCTTCTGTGCGTTGTAGAACAATAAATAATAGTGCTCAATGTACATGTCAATGGCTGCTAATGGGGAATGAGAGACAGGAGCATTCGACTTTTAGTTAACGCGCAGGCTGCGATCACCATTAGCAGCCATTGACATGTACATTGAGCACTATCTGACAAAAAAGGGTTGCTACGTTATACTCGCTGGGTGTAACCTCCTTAGCTTTAGAAAGGTTTAGCGAGCGTTGAGCCGCAGTGCCATGAATACAATGAACTTGTTTATACCATGAATGAACTCGAGGTGGTTAAAAATGGGAAGTAGATACGAAGCGCAAGCCGTAAGAAAGTAAAAGCCGAATTCTCCGCCTGTAATTTCCCATTAGCAGCCATTCGCATGTACATTGAGCACTATCTGACTGAAAAAGTTTGCTACGTCATACTCGCTGGGCGTAACCTCCTTGGTTTTCGAAAGGTTTAGCGAGCGTTCGGCCGCAGTGCCATGAATACAGTGAACTAGTATATACCATGAACTCGAGGTGGTTAAAGGTGGTAAGTGGACCCGGAGCGCAAGCCGTAAGAAAGTGTGCGTGTGCCACCTCTCGTTTAGTCCTTGGAATGTCCGCTGGATGGTGGTGCTTCGATATGGGGAATATATGATGAAAAGATGCGAGATGGTCCTACTTGGAGTGTTGAATTGATGGATGAACGGACACATAGACAGATGCATGGATGGACGCATGAACGGACGCAAGGGCGGCTGCATGGACGAATGCAGGAACGGACGCACGAACAGATGCACGCACGGACGGGCTGATGGACGCATGGATGGTCACACTGACGGACGCATGGACGGACGGAAGCAAGAATGAATGGACGGATGAATTTTTCGCCCCACTCTCCATCATTCCCTCCGTGGATATGCTGCCATTTTTTTTCTGATACCACATTTTGCTACCGTTTGACCATCAAGTGCCATGTTGCTTAACAGGCGTAATTTTTGTCGATGTGGCCTCATCAAGTGTGAGGCCTACGGGACGGCTTTCAGCTGTGCAGTACCAAGTACCCTACATCGTTAACCACTTTTTCTAAACACATTTGTAGGCACATCGGTGGACAGACACCATGCACCATGCCCAGTCACGTAATTTTTGTCAACATTGCGCTTCAAGTGTGAGGCCAACGGGGCAGCTTTATGTTTTCCCATAGTAGAGTACCATGTAATCTAAATCGTTAACCACTTCTTCTAAACACATGCATACACTATGTTGTCACTCCCATCGCCATTGTATCAGGACGGCTCACTGCTCTTTCATTGTTGAGTACGAAGTATTCCGAATCATTAAACACTTTTTCTAAACACACATACACTGAACTTACTTGTTTTCTATGTTTAGTTTGTGTATGTACAAGTGTACAATAAAACATTCCCTTTAATTGTAGATTTTTGTAGTATGAGGTCATGGACGGTTTTCAGCCCTCTTATAGTAGAGTACCAGTACTATTAATTGTTAACCACTTTTTCTACACACAAACGAGGGCACCGCCGAGGGTAAACTGCGTTATTTGTATAAGCAGTTCATTTTGTTGTTTCTAATAAATAAGTTTCGAGATTGCGCTTGTGGTGTCCTTTTCTTTCTTGGTCTATCTAGATGTGTTGTGCAGCCAGCCATAAATATTATGGCGCTCGGCCCTAGTTTTTATTAGGTAGGTGTGCTCTAAAGTGGCGCCATAATTATTCCTAATTAACGACGCTATAAATTATGGTGGGTTATGTTAGGACCAATGATGACACATCAGTCACAATTTTTGCTTTCAACGGTCTTTAGGGACCCTGCAGGGTTTGCTACAATTATAATATATCGTCACATACTTCTTGGTCTGAAAGTTGGCTACTTAACTTTGTTGTGATTTCGGAAAAGTGCTTTCAGTTTCTGGTTGATGTTGAAGAGAAAGACGTTTAAAATAACTTGTTGCCGGCACGTGGACGTTTAGGTATGCAATTTCAAGATAAAGTGTAAGGCCACTTTTGGAAGGCCATCCTGACAAGTCGAAAACCACCGAAATGCTGAAACTTTATTGAGTCAGTGCATGAGTTGAGCTGTTACTTGGCAGTTTTGAACAGCCCTTGCATTGTTCAGGTGTTTCTCACAGCAATCGTTTGGTGCCGCGGATGTTTATTTTCATTTTTATGTAACCGGAAGTACAATAATATAAATCCACTTAAAAGCGCAAATATGTCGGTTGCATTTGTTTAAACAGTTGAGTAAATTGATTATATGTAGTTTGGAACACATATCTAGTTTTCTTTTTATTGCGATAGCAATTATATAGACACTCTCGGCTGGAGAGGAGGTGGAGGACGCTCGATCGCGTACCATTATCTCGCGGTGGCGAGGATTGTAAGTCTTGGCTGGCCTTTGGCTTTCACCGGAACGATTCTGTTGTAGTTACCGGGCGCACAAAGGTCACTGCAATCGTTGCACTGTCTCCGTTTGCGAAAAGAACGCGCTTTTAAAACACAGCGATGTAACAACTGAGACGCTTATTCGCGTTCATCTGAACCTGTGAATACGTTTCATGCGTTATTTGTGCGTAAGAAACGCGGGGCACGGTTCGATCTGGTTGCCATTCTGCGCGTGACCTTCCAATTCATTGGAAGGTCAAGCGTTCATTGCTTCGCCTTTGCGCCAAAGCTGTGACTTTTCGAACGTCTTAGGGGCGAAGCTCCTTACGGCGTGGCTTGTGCGTCCCCGTAGTGCGTAACCTGTTCCAAACACCCGCATACCAGTGGCACATATCCGCATGTCCCCATGTTACGAAAAACGTAGCATGGTGTCGTGATCATGCTCTCGGTGTTAACAAAGCGCTGACAGCAGAAATGTAGTACATACTCTTGTTTAGCCCTTGAATTTTCCGCTGTATGGAGGTGCTTGCATGTAATGTATACGTGATAAAAAGAAGCGAGATGGCGGTACTCGAAGTGTTCGCTTGATAAATGGACGAACGCACGCATGAACGGTGCACGAACGGACACACAAGCAGACAGACAGACAGACAGACAGACAGACAGACAGACAGACAGACAGACAGACAGACAGACAGACAGACAGGCAGGCAGACAGACAGACAGACAGACAGACAGACAGACAGACAGACAGACAGACAGACGCACACACGATTGGATGCATGAACGGACGCATGATGGGACGCACGTACGAATGGACTGACGCATGGACGGACGCATGGACGTATAGATGGACGGACGCATGGACGGAAGTACGAACGAATTGATGAACACTTCGCCCCACTCACATAATTTCGTGGATATGCTGTAAATTTTCATTGAATTATTCAAATTGGGCTTGCGGTGGCAAAAACATATCCGAGCTTTGCATGTACTTAGTTATAGCCCGTAGTTATGCCCGAGTTTAGTAAAACATTTTTATTTTTCCTATATGCAACTGAAAAGATGTGAATAAGTTGGTTTTAAAAAATTCTAACAGCGAAGTAAGCGGGAAACATAATCTGATGCGGTGCCCCAGCACCTTCATTCAACATTAAATTAATGCAAGCAAGTTTGAAAGCTTGAAGCGCATACAATCCCCCTTGAACGCTGTCTTCGCCTCAAGTGCGCATATCTTACAGTGAAGCAACATTTAGAAACTTGTGACTCGGGAAGTTTTGTTACGGTGCACACAGCACCAAGAACGAGAAACACAAGAGGGGTGGAGGCATCATGGAATTTATCTCCTCGGACGTCTCCCTGAGCCAAGGCCGGATAATGACGTCTATGTTCACTGCGGGCTCGCAAATGTAAGCCTCATGCGCTTATCACACTGCGTGCCTTAAAGGAGATACGTGAAAGTTGCAAACAGTATCTCGATCTGGTCGTACGTGCGTGGCTCTCATTTAACTCCACTGTTTCACTTCTCAACCTCAATCCTCGTGAGATTTCGCGTGAGCGTTTCGAAACTGTCCAAGATATGCGAGTGCCTGACGGTGATGGCTGCGACGGCTGCGAATTTTAAATTATAATGCGCCTGAAACCGGAGAATTTGCAGGAAGCGTACAACCAGCCTCTATGCGCGGTTCGGAGACGCATATGTTTTGTCACGCAAGCGAGGATAAATGTCAGTTGTCATAGCAACTTCTCCGCCACTCCTGTCTCGTAATATCTGCGGGAAACCGCGAAAACTCCAGAGACGTGAAATTTGATATGAATGTAAATTGGGCCGTGTCTTCACAGCGCAACTTAAAAGTGAAAGGTATGGGGAAAATGCTCTTCAAGGAAATAGATGCTCAATCTTTAAACTGGGTAGTAGAAAAAGAATGAGCCACGAAATTGATTTTTTTTTTTCAGAGCACAGGTTTTAGGCCCTCGCTACTGCCTTGGGTGGCATCACTGCCGTCGACATTACCAATCGAGTCAATGAGAAGAAAAGAGAACAAGAAAGAGACTGCCTCCAGAATTTTTTAATCGTGAGAGATAGTCCAGATCAGGGCCCTGAAGATAGTACTGATCCACTAGTGGCGGGAACCTTCCACTGGAGTGTAGCGTGGTTCTGCCGAAGGAACCGAAGATGAAGGACGTAGGTCCGGTAAGTTCATGGCTCACACATGCAAGTACACAGCAAGAAGACAACATGAGCGCTGGGCTCTTCTGTTTCTGCTTCTTCCTCGTGTTTTTTGTTCCTTTTTTTCGTTTTTGCGCTACTCTACCGACTAGCTCGGCTTTCTTTATATTCCGGATAGTTCATATTCACGCCCGCACTTTCAGCGCGTTTTCGTGGGCAGAACAAAAAGAAAACATTTAGTTCGAGCATCTTAAAACTCCTGCTGCAACAATCACGGAAAAAATTTAATTACAGCAATAATGTCGGCCCTTGTTAACAATGATGTCTCACCAAAATCTGAAACAACTTCGGCTTCCCTTTAGTTGGCTTCAGGACACTACACGTCTGCTTAATCAATTATATCTGCTCACGTGTGCGTTGATGAAGCGTAGCTTCAGATATGAAATACCAACCGCACATTGTTTCTTTTATACGTCCGCGAGCAGCTGTCTTCAAGTTTTGATGCGAATGACACTGTTAAATAAAATGAAATTAATGAAAATTCTCGTGCCTTTAAGAACACGGAAGAGAGCAGAACTTGATCGCCTTGCATAATGATCAAAGCTACTGCTGTCTCGAATGTAATCTGCTCAAACCGTACGCAACACTCAGACATGAGCCTAAGTGAAAGTTCCGAAATAAAGTGCTCAAGAACGCATTGGTGCATTGATGAATTGTTTTGGGTAATCAAAGTCGAGGCATATGCTATAAAGAATCACAACAGGTCATTCCGGTGTAGTCGACTCGATATTGTCGCAATCACAGTTCCGTCGTTATTCATACACGTCTCGTGATGCCGGATGGAACTGAGTGTGCGCATTCCATTCGTCACAGCGAATAAACTTCAATTAGTCAGCGTCTCAAGCAAACTTCTGTCGGCTGGTTTTGTTTGACTAATGGAAGCACATACAGCTATCCTCCAGCCACAGTGAAAAATTATTTTTTCGTCCTTGAAACCACGATGTGAAAGATGGCGCTAGTATCTTCTGCTCTACAAGCTACACTGAGAGTAAAATACCAGCATATGCAAGAAAAAAAAAACGAAGAAACGAATCAGCTTCCGCATTTTCAGCCGCCATCAATCAAAATTGTGTTTTATTGTGCTCTCGTTGCAGACAACGGTCGCAGACAGTGTAAAGCTTAGCGAAGATATAGTTCTGTTAGCCTTACTTCACTTAAAAAGGGGGCACTGCTACACACACACTAGCACAAACAAAAAAGTTGCATCCGCAAAGTTTAGAAGCTTTGCACTTGGAAGCAAGCACCATTGCTTTCTTGTCACGTCCAGTGGAACGTCCTGCAATCCTTGGATCCAGTCCTTGCCAGTTTTTTTTTTTTTAACATCTCGAATTCCATCTCCAATACCGCACAGAAACTGATTTACAATATTTATTGGTTATGACTGCTGCTTGTGTGCTGTGCACGCTGATATGTGTGCGTGTGTATGAATCGTTATCTCTATCTTCTTTTCCCTTTGCCCCTCCCCCCGCGTAAAGTGGCAAACCCGGTGCAACTTGGTTACCCTCCCAGTCTGTCATTTGCCTTTCTCTCTCTGTTTCTTGTTGTCAACGCCCCTGTTCAAAAAGACGTTGACTACAAGTCAAAGTCACGTAAAGTAATCGAAAACGAATTACTCTTTGTTTCTTTTAACGTGAAGGGGAAAGAAGGAAAACGCGTAACAATTGAACACAGAATGACTTACAACTGAACCTTCGTTCAGATGAGATTATGTGTGTATATAGTCGCACATAATGACAATATTACGTCACACCAAGCAAAAACAAAACTAAGGTGAAGCTTGCGCTAAGACGCGCAAGGCTAGAAGCAGCCCACCTGGACGATTCTGAAGACTATAATTTGGTTGCTTCTAGGTTCTTTATAGGCCTTGGGTGATGCAGGCTGCTTGTAGGTTGTCTGTCTAGGTCATTGCTGAGCTTTAGCTATGTGACGCTAGGTTATCTGTAACATTATTCTCTGCGCAGGGAGGTCCGAATTAAACAACAAACAGTCAGAGACACAACATGAATGTCCAAACTCCAGTGACAGAAGCCTGCGCTGGAACGACGTGTTTGCACCCATCTTTTGTCTACGGTCTCGTCGTCATTGGCGTAGAGCTATCGATCGCTTCGGGGTCTTGACGGAGCCTCCGTTGCCTTTCACTCTCGCTAGCACTCTCTCGTTGTACGTACCCGGGGTGTTCGGCTTGCAATCGTCGCTTCGCAGTCATACGTTTTGGGCTAACTGCTGCCTTTTTTTTTTTTACAAGACCAGTGGTAGTAGGCTGGATTTATCTGATTTCTGTGCCACATACCCGTTTGCGATGGTAATTTTCACGTAGGTTGCATGGCACATAGCCGCAGGCCACACAAATTACGGCAAGCCTAAACAACAGCAGTGTTAAAACAAAAAACGTAAGGGGTTTTTTTTTTTGTATCAGTGATAGTGAAGGAGTGGATTCCGCTCAGCTTGAAAAAAAAGATGCCTGCGTGATCTTGCGTTCAAGATGATCCCGCACACTTTTGCAAACAGTGACAATGCACTGCTTTTTTGCATAACGCCTCGTGTATTTTTTTAAAATTTTTTTCAAAGCTCGACATTTGGTGATGAATGACCGCTACTTACTAGGTTGTGGTGTTTAACACCCCAAAAACAGGTATGCACACTGTGGCTAATTCCCACTACTCGTCACTGGTCCACCAAATATGAGCAATGCAACAGCGGGCCCAACGAATAGCTGACGGTGCAAGTGGGACGAAAACATTCTTCTCTACATGTCGTAGGAAACTGAAACAAGGCAAGCAGCAAAGAAGAAGAAGAACCTCATGGTAAGCATTTATTTGATATACTACCCAGAATTCTTTTTTTTCATTATTTATTTGTTCTTTATCATCCAACATTTTTCAAATCATCTATTGAGCTTAAAACAACGAAATCGTGGTCAACCTTCCAGGTTTG
The DNA here is from genome assembly GCF_043290135.1 of Rhipicephalus microplus. NCBI lineage: Eukaryota > Metazoa > Arthropoda > Arachnida > Ixodida > Ixodidae > Rhipicephalus > Rhipicephalus microplus. The sequence continues at coordinate 16,941,919 of NC_134702.1, read as the reverse complement.
GTATGTGCCAAATTCTGTAAAGCTCGAACAAACAGAAAATGAGCTGCATTGCAACGCAGTTTTTCGACGACGTTAGTGGAGCGTAAACAACCTTCCCTACATATTTCTCCTCTTCCTCCTCACCCTACGTCTGCCTTTCTACCTCTTTTTCTCTCTCTCTCTTATTTCTCGAAATTTTTATATTGCTGCTTGCACGACTATAAATACTCTTTTCATTTGATCTCTGGGCTGATACGATCATTTAAACAGTGCTCCGTTAATTTCCGGTCCAAACTTCTAACGTTTCAAAACAAAGGCTCAATCTGTTGGCGCTCGTTAAATAGAGACCCCGGTCTCCACCTCAGTGAGCAACTTGTCTGAGGTCGTCGTCTCTTTAAAACAATAAGCGCGAGGACAGAAACGCGTCACGTAAACCGCCGAAAAACGTGACATACAAATAAGGTGGGTATTAGTTATTTACAGGCACTGACTTTATTTTTCGGAAATTAGAGAAGTGTAAAGCAATTTCCGTTCCCGAGATAATATTCTACTAAAGACAAGATCCCACTGAAGATATCAGTAGACCCCCACACTGCAGTGACGATAGGGCACTATACTTTGTATTTTATTTACAGCGTTGACATTCTCTTGCTTCTTTTTTTGCCGATATACTCTATAGAGGGGGCCTTCTTTAGTGAAGTGCCTTATTTTTGTTTCATCCTATATTCAACGTCTATTTTCCTTTTATAGTGTGTGTGTGTGTGTGTGTTAGTGTGTGTGTGTGTGTGTGTGTGTGTGTGTTAGTGTGTGTGTGTGTGTGTGTGTGTGTGTGTGTGTGTGTGTGTGTGTGTGTGTGTGTGTGTGTGTGTGTGTGTGTGTGTGTGTGTGTGTGTGTGTGTGTGTGTGTGTGTGCACGCGGGGGGGGGGGGGACGGAGGGTTATTTGAAAGCTATGGTAGAAATATTCAATTTATTTTTTTGGGGGTGTTTGAGTGAACTTTTATATTCAATACAGTACCACAATACAATACACTGGGCGTATAATACAGAAGAAGGACCCAAAGTAAAAACTGTCAGCGGCACCACCTGTTAGAACAAATACAAATAACGTAAACAAAAACTGACAACTAAGAAACCGTAAGAAACAATTTCATTATAACAAACAAGAACTTATTTAAATATTTATCAAGTGATGTGCATACATAGTGAGCATATACACATACCTCAATACAAATATATATAAACTAATACACATATAAATGCACAAATGCGATGAGGTGATGCGTGTGGTTAGTAAACATTGTTTGAGTTGACGCCGAAAATAATGTAATGCAGGGCCTAATTTAATAGTTGATGGAAGTGAATTTCAAGATGAAACTGCAGTAATCAATGCTGTCATTTTACCGTAGTTAGTGTTCACTTTTGAAAACAGGAGGTTACTATTTTCAGAAAACCATGTGTTATTATTATTGTGTCATTGTTTCTGTTTGCTTATGAAGCTTTACTGACTGCTTTAGGTTCAGTTACTTCATCCATGCTGTTGAAGAATGGAATATGTTGCCTGAATCCACAATTAGGTGTTCTTTGCTAACGTCATTTGAAGAAAGTCTGAAAATGTTTTTCTATGCATAAGTTGGTGGCTACATATAGGCTTTATTCTGCATTATATCTTTAATCTGTCTCGCGATCTTGTCTACGCTATTTTCTTAGCTTTCTAACACGATGCACTTGATTTTGCTCTTTATTTGTACTCTTTAATGTACCTTTGTCATTTCTTCTGTATATTTTTGCTACTGTTTGTAATTAACGCAGCAAGCTGCTCCTAGATTTATGTACAAAATTTGGCCTGTAACATACTTGTACCTTTTACCCTGTAATGGCTCTTTTGAGGGCTAACAGTATTAATGAATTATTGGAATAAAAATCATCAGTTTTCCGGTGAACTGAATAACTAAGGACGAGGCTACATTAAGTGGACGTTCGTGATTATTTAGCGCCTTCATGGCACCTTTGCAATCAGCGACCTTTCCAGAACAACACAGGACGATAGCCTGCCGTGTGCTGAAACTGTCCAGCACGGAAACGTACCGCCACTGGCGAACAAACACAATCTGATTGGTGTTCTGGTCTCTCACCAGACGCTAAGCCTGCTCGCTTTGAACATTTAAAAACAACAATATATGTGGTGAAAATATTGTGGTAAATATATTTGTTAAAAATATGACTCTTAATTAAGATGAGCGCGCCTCTATCGAGAAGGGTGCACTTTTTTTCAATACAAAAATAAATAGATTCTTTTGTCAGAGTTTCCAAGTAGATAAAAAGTACAAGAGCAAGAATGCTGAGAACACAATTTCTACCCTTCTTTTTCCTTTTGTGTTTTAGAGGTGAAACACGCGCTCGTGTTGTACAACAATGTAGCCTGCGTTCCGGGCCTCTATTCTTGCACCGAGTGAAGAAGAAAACTTTCATGTTTATCTCTTATATCTAAACTGATAGCGTTCATGATGCGCAGATGATACGTTTGCAAATGCCGTCGATACAAGCTTCCAACGCCAACGACTACATCATGAAGCAAGGTATGATTAATTATTTGTATAATTATCTAACTATCTAAATAATACCCAAGTAATTACCTAAATATCAAAAACTAGTTATTTTCAATTAGTAAAACGATAGATACCCCTCCTTCTATAAGAAAAAAGGGGCAAGAGAAGCTTGAGATGTGTGTGCGACCTCCTGATTTTCTTTCTTTCTTTCTTTCTTTCTTTCTTTCTTTCTTCCTTTCTTTACATCGCATTGTTCAGTGGCCCCTCGTAACTTTTTTCTTTCTCCATTGCCCGGAATTGTACTTTCAGTTACATGCTTAGAAGCGCAACAATTCTGTTGCTGCAGGCGACAACGATGGACGTGCGTTATATCCCGAGAAAGACGAAAGGTACCGGTGGGAAATAGTAAAGGTAAGATGGCCATAATATAAACGGCGGATCGCCGACAAGCCCACCATCGAGAGAGCATGAGTTGCTGTAGAACGGCGCATACAAATACGCGCATCTGACCGGCGCACCTCGGAAGGGGGCCTCGCTGCACACTCTCCGGCTGTGCGATTTTCGCATACGGTGCCTTTACCGCCGCTATCAAAATATTTAACTCGTACCAAGCTTCGCTTTGAAATTGCAAGCGGTGTGCCATATGGCATGCTATCGTTGTCACATTTCTCTGACGTGCGTCTCGTACTCTAACACCATATCATCACAAGCGTGGGTATGAAAGATCGTATGAAAACATTAGCGTGAATTCAACCTGTTGTGAGAACATGGACTTGTTATCGTGACAGCGAACATTCTTGCTTTTTATGCCTGGGCTCGTTCCGAACCACCGCTTTGTTAGTTCCGTGCCGCAGTGTGGAACTTGGAGTTTAGAGCGTGCGAATCAGAGTTTAGAGCCTGTTTAAAGCCTTAGATTTTAGGGCCTGTTTAGAGCGTGTGAATTTGCCCGTGGCCTCTCTTCACGAGACGTAATTTGACGATTCGCGCACCGCGGAAGCCAGTACGTACTGCAGTTAATCAAGAACGCTGAAAGTAGTCGTGAACGAGAGTATGTTGAAGGGGGTTCCTAACGCAGCCGTTTGAAAGATCCCATATCTCAAATCTCATTCGTGGATCATATCGCAAGGGGATTGGGTATCCAAATTCCAGAAACATGTCGGCAGCGATCTCAACAATGACTCGAGCATGAATGCTGTTTCTGAAATACAACAGAGTTTTGTTCCATGGTTAAGTTTCACCACAAGTTGATATCATAGGGTGCCTCGCAAAACAAAGTTAGCGCTGTTGCAAACATTTTATTTTTTTGTGAAGCTACAGGCCACCAGCGTCACATCAGCGGGCCGTGGGTTGCGTTTTTGAGAGCCCTGTCCTTGACGAGTACAAACATGCCAAGACAATTCACCACTAATATCTCTCGTGTGTGGACGAATCAAAAACTTTTATTCTCATCACGTCACGTGAGAAGGCTGCTGGTGTCACTTTTGTCAAACAGATGGGGAACGTCAAGAGAAAACGCACTACCTATCTGTATTTTCGGGGGTCACTTAGGGGCCCTTTTAAGCCTTTGGTGAGGTTGTACATGAAACTTTGGTATTCGTTGTGTACTGCACGGTACTTAAGAGAAATGTCAGCAACCATGAGCTTGCTCCATCCACATACAAGTTCTTTGTGTATGTAAGGTGTGTTTGCTTTCTTTAACGCCATTCTCTTTTCTTCTCCCCGTTCCACACGAGGCGCAGGCTGTCATCTCGCTTCGATTTGCCTCGGCCTGTTCTTTGAGCTCGTTGAAACGTAGACAATCAATGACACTTCTTTATTTATAACTGCACGCGCTTCGCTTCCGATGAGGGTGTCAAACTCTCCAATGCACTATATCGATAAGAAAAGCAATCGACCCGATATAATCATTTCATAGACTCGGTTATTGACAGAAAGTAACACATTGATCTCTCAGTCACTTCTCCCCATCTGCATTACATATAGGACTTGACGAAGTGCATGCCGCTGCAAGAAATGGGACACATGATGGTACGAGAACCCTTTGGTGCCAATGGTCAAGTTGCATGAAGCTTACTCAGTGGGGCACCGGACGGCAAAATGGTGCTAAGCGTTACTCAAATGCAAAAAAAAAAAAAAACTGGCTCCTCCATAATTACTTGAACTTCTCATATTTCTCTGATTTCGTCATAACTCATTTACAAAAAGGAAAATACTAAAAAGTACATTATGCAGGATTGCCTCATTTATAAAAAAGAAACTCTGAGAGAGTACATTATGCAGGTTTGTCTCATTTATAAAAAGGAAACTTCGAGGGAGTACATCATGCAGGATTGCCTAGCGGTACGAGAAAAATCTAACGAACGTTCTGAATTCTCCACTGATGGTTCGAATATGGAAACCATAAAAAGGGCAGTTATATACATTGATTTCCTTTGCGCATTACAAACCCTCTATACAAAGTCTTGAAGCAAACCACTCCTCGGAAACATCTTACACATACTGGAAACTGCTGAGAAAAGTAGCAAAACATTCCGTCCAGTATGGGTGCCGAGTAACGCCGGCATCCAAGGAAACGAAAAGGCACACAGGGAATCAGCAACGGCAAGTCATCATAGAATAGAGGTAGCGTTTAGGGATTGTTTTAACAGGTGCAGGACATCTTTTAGGGCGCCATGGCAAGGATAGTGGCTGTAGAAAGTACATAACAAACTTCACACTATCAAGCCTATTTTGCAAGAATGAATGTCATGCTACATATACGCTTGTTCGAAGCAATAACGCAAGAATGAATACCATGCTGTATATTAGCGCTTCTTCGAAGCAATAATCTGTCACCTGCGGATGAGTCACACACTCCTAACTCACAACTATTTACTGCGATCCGCCAGAATGCGAACATTGCAAGGGACTACTGACAGTAAATCGTGTTTTGATTACGTGCCCAGCATTTGTTTTTAAAAGGAGTTATTTTAATTAATTTTACAAAACGCTAACAGCTCTACACTCAATGTTAATGCTTTTCGAAAGTGTAATGATCCCCATACAGGACTTTTTTTGTTTTCTAGAGTCCTCAGGTCTTTTAAACAAATTATAAATGAGAGTTAGCGTATACGTAATCTTGACTTCACCTTGTCATTAAAAATCACCATGTGTTTGGTGCATTAAAGCCATTGCTGATTTTGTGCCATGAAACCCAACATAGCTAGCGAAACGGCGAAGGGGGAAAAAGGGGGGGGGGAACTTGCGGGCAAGGAGAAAACTTCGGCTAATTGACAATAAGTTACAAAGCCTATAATTTACAAGGCTGAGTAGGAAAATCATGTTCATCTTCAGCACATATGCCTGAAACTTGCGATCAGACATAAATTACATGACTAAGTGCCAATTTAGGGTAAAAAGTGTCATTGTGGCTTTCTAGATAGAAACAATATTACCGAGAAGTAACAGGCAATGGTGCCAAGGAAAACTATAGGGAAATGTGTTGCATCAGAAGGGACGATTGGGCGAGATGGTGCACTTCCATCTTAAACGAATATTAGCGCGACGTAAACAGGGACGGAAAAGAAAAGACAAACTACAGCGCTGTAGTTCGTCTTTTCTTTCCCGTCCCTGTTTACGTCGCGCTTATGTTCGTTTAAGATGGAACTATAGGCTTTGACATTAAAATTAATTGTAATGTAAAAATGTAAAGAAAGAAAAGTGGACGCAAAAAAACAACTTGCCGCCGGCAGGGGCATTCCCTTCATTCTGAATAGGGAGGGATAGGGGTAGGGCACTTGATGTCGAGCCGAGAGCCACATAACACCGCCCCTCAGACCGCAGGTTGCCGAAGTCTGCAACAGATAGCGCCCCGTTACTAAAATCATAATGAGATGTCTCATCAAATGCAAAATTGACTCTTGTCGTCGCCGTCGTCAACACGAGAGATGAAAAAAATTATGGATGGAATGAAGTCACTATGACGTCACATAGGATGACCTGCATGATGACGTCACCCTATAATATGACATCGTCGCTTGGTCAAAGGTGGGTTCATTTAGGAGGCAGTGCATAAACAGGTGAAGTTCAAAAGGCTTTCAATGTCTCCGATCTGGAGGCTGTCCAAAAACAAGTTAGGTGCAGTAATCTTTTGAAGAGGGCGGGAGAGAGGGTCAGTAGATCGAAATAAAAGAAGATGAAGACGAAAGACATCGTCTTCGAGTCGTCATGTTTCGTACTATCACTGCTGCTGTACGGGTAACCAGAGCCTATAGTCAAGGTGCACAAGCGCAGCTTTTTCTCTAAATCCCTATTTTCACATGAACGTTGCACTGTAATGGGTTTTGGGCAATGCTAAAATGAAATTCTAATTTGGGTTTGGATTTGAAATGCACTAGAAACCTTGTGAGATATTTTCAGGGACGAAGCTCCTTAAAGCGGCACCCGTTCGTCCTTCGTAGTAATGCATAACATGTCCTACGTTTTGGCCTGAAGGGTGGGGCCGGTGGGAGATTTCTCCTGTGCGTTGTTGAACAACAAAAAATTCGCAGCGTGTGCGTCAACTAAAAGCTGAATTTGAATTCTCCTGTTTCTCATTCCCCATTAGCAGCCATCGGCATGTACACTGAGTACTATCTGACAAGAAAGGGTTCCTACGTTATACTCGCTGGGCGTAACCTCCTTGTTTTAGAAAGGTTTAGCGAGCGTTGAGCCGCAGTGCCATGAATACAATGAACTAGTATATACCATGAACTCGAGGTGGTTAAAGGTGGGAAGTAGCCACGAAGCGCAAGCGGTAAGAAAGCGTGCGTGTGCCACCTCTCGTTTACTCCTTGGAATGTCCACTGGATGGCGGTGCTTCTACATGCGGAATATATGATGAAAAGATGCGAGGTGGTGGTACTTGGCATGTTGACTAGCTGGACGAACGGACACACAGACAGGTGCATCGACGGCCACGTGGATGGCTGCACGGGCGGATGGACGGAAGGACGGACGCAGGGGCGGATGCATGGGCGAACGCAGGGACGGACGCATGGATGGACGTGCGGACGCACGAACGGACGAACGCACGGACGGGCGCATGGACGCACGGAAGTTCCCACAGACGGTCGCAGGGACGGACGGAAACAAGAACGAATGGACGGACGGATGCTTCGCCCCACTCTTCATCATTCACTCCGTGGATATGCTGCCATTTGTTTGCTCTGTCGCACTTTTCGGGAAATAAGAATATTTGAATCCTTGTAGGCACAAAGATTGACTAGCGCAATGGATAAATAAAAGCAGCTCTAGTTGCGATACGTTTACAATTTGTTTGAGCTTTCTAGTTCTTTTTTTTTTTCGATAAAAACGTTAGGCCAGCGAGACAAGAGATATTCAATAAAACAAAACTGCTACAAATACTTCATTTGTGGTAAAGTAATTTTATTTCCGTACTTCTTATTACCCGGGAAACGTTACGGGGTCAACGCAGGCTACACAGAGGCGATCTCTAGTATATAGAGCGTAAAAGATGACAAGGTCACAATAAGGGAGCAGCTCAACTTAGTTGATTCTCCTGTTGATACCTGCAACTGACGTTCTCGGGACGGCTTTGTGCTCTCCCATAGTATTGTACCTAGTACACTAAATTGTTACCCACTTTTTCCAAACACAGCTCTCATCTGTGTAATTGGGATGCCTTAGAGTCCTAGTACAAAGCACTATCAGTCGTTGAACACACTTTCTATACATCAGAACACAGTGAGCTCAGCACGTACGGCCTTACTGAAAAACGCGTTGCGCCATTTGTTGCAAGCCCGGCCAAGCAACTTCCTGCAATGCCACGCGAGCAGAGGCTCCACTAATCAAATGAGAAACTTTACAACCCGAGTCCCGCTGTAAGCATGTTTCGCGCTCGTCCTCTCGTGGAATGTTGTGCTGATTTCGTATGAAACGTTGAGAAGGTCTTCCTCGGCAGTCCTCAATGCATACAGTACTCAGATCGCTGCTGTAAAACGGTACAGCTTTACGCAATAACGCAACAAGTATACCTAATAATACACGCTTACTGGGGCTCATAGTTTGTTTCCTGCTGATTCCGATTATTCACTTGTGGTGGAGCTCGGCGTTTTTCGTTGTGCATGTAAATCTATATGCACGCGTGAAACACCGCACTAGCATGATTCCCGCGTCGTATTGGGATCTTAGCAGGCAGTGCTGAGTCATATTGCAGCGTAAGCTGTTATGGCATCACAACTCGGGTCACGCGCAGTTAAATGTTCGCCATCTGTGACCCTAACCACACCGCATGGAACTAGAAAGAAAAAAAAACGCTAGCACCAACGACACAGTGGGGCTCGAACATGGGTCCGCTGGGTGCAAGCCCAGTATTCTACTACTGAGCTATGCCAGTGTTTTTTTTTCTTTTTGCATGAAATCATCACCAGTGAAGCAGTGAAGTACGCACAACATACTTCATCAAAAGTCAGGCAAACACACACAAGGGTCAAGAAGGGACAGTTACTCCGGAACGGGGTCAACAGTCTCAACAACACTGCGTACTTGAGCAGCTGCTCCTCGTAAGACGGATCTCGTCGACCGTAGTGACTCGGCATGTCTATCAATCATGTGACTTTTGCATAGTGAATAAAGTCCCGACGACATAAACGGGTCATATGGAGTATTATCAGTCAGACTCTGTTTGAATGGGAAGAACCTAATACAATGAGCTATGATTGAAAGTTCTTTTCTTTTTGTTCTTTTTAGCCTGTCCCAAAAATAAAAAAAGCATTTCAACAATGAATAAAACAATGCTCTATGTTCTCAGGTTGGTTGCAGAGTGTACTATTCACTGTCTAGAATACATATATTGATTTTTCTTTAGGTCACGTTTTTACTGGCAGCGTCGGAAGTGTGCAGATTAAAGGAAATGTTTTCGCTGAAGGAGATATCGACATTTTACGTGCACGAAATAATACATCGTGACCAGACAAAAGCGAATATGGCTTTCTATAAACGGGTTCGGGAAAAAAGGTATGCACAAGTGCAACGGTTGAATTTGTTCTGTCTATAGTATACAAATACTCTAAACTAAACCTGGCTTTCATAAAATTGGCAGTATCAACAATTTATTTTGGAAATCCCCACAACGTAAATTCCTTAGCAACACTTGTTGTGACATGAATAAAAGGAAGGTGGTAACATTGACGGTTACGAAGAACGGATAAAATAAAGGGGTGGCACACATCCTTGAGGTTAAAAAATCGCAATGCCAACTGTCGCACGAAGAAATGCACAAAGCCGATGGCACCCTTTTCAAGCGGAAGAAAAAGATTGTCTCTTCTCATGGGTTCCCAGGAAGAGCTCCAAATAAAACAGGCAAATATCCTATGAAAGGCTTGAATGTGCACACGAGAGCAGTGCAACACCTGCAGAACATAAATAAGCTTTGACGCAAGGAATGTATTGCGCGCTTTCGCTCTGGCAAAAATGAAAAGCTCCCGTTCGTTCCTTGTTGCCACCTTTCGGCGGATCGTAGTTATCGCAGTGGTCCATTGTGGGCCGCTGTTACGATATTTATCGAGAGGCACACCAAGGTATTTCATAGGAGTCACATTCCAATAGATATTTGCAAAGACTGAAAGAGTTTGGGCTTACTTTCCTAGCCAGAATCTACTACTCTTATCAAAATTTATGCTGGTACCAGCGACTTCACAGAAACGTAAAGTTGTGATGAATTCTTCTTGAACGCTGGGTTTATCAGCGCGAAAAAAAAAAGGAAATGTCATCTGCATAAGCCAGAACTTTAACTTCCTCAGCATCATATCGGTAGCCTCTTATGCTAGACTTTAGAAGCATACTAAAACATAGTGGCTCCATATAAATTACAAAAAGTAAATGCGAGAGTGGACATCCCTGACGTACACATGAGTTTAACTCTATTATATTGGAAAGTGTGAGATTTACAATTAGCTTGGTTGTGAACTTTTTTAACAGAGTGAAATACCATTGTCTAGAAAATCGCCCTACTGCAGGTGTCTTATAGGGGCCGGAACAAAAAAGCATATGCTGTACCTTATCAAATGCTTTAGCAAGGTCTATTTGAAGGAGGGCTACTTGGTCCATGCTACCATCAATACACTCAAGAAGTGACCGTGCAACATGAATGTTTGTCTGTATAGAGCGACCGCGAATTCCACATGTTTGGTGGTCACATACACATTTAGTAATCACTGTCTGTAGCTGATTCGTCAACAATTTAGGAAATATTTTGCAGTGAACGTTACATCCGTTAACTCTTTATAATGCATTAGGATCAGTACTTTTGGGGATTAATGTTGTATGGCTCTGATAAAAAGAAGGAGGAAGTTCCCCACGTTCATAACCTCTTTAAAAAGTTGCTCGAAGAAAGGTATCAGAAGTTCCTGAAAAGCTATGTAAAATTCGTCACTAAGGCCATCTGGACCAGGAGTTTTGTTCTTCTGCAACGTTGTTGATGGATATCTAATTTTCTCTCTGGTTATGGGCCCAACTACAGTGAGTCTATCACCATCTTGTAACTGAGACACAAGGGCAATAAAGTGGTCAGCTTCTTCCTCAAAATTCTCCTGAAGCTCAGCCGCGGTGACCTTTGCCTAAAGCAAACTTGCCTTAGGCAGACTTGATGTCGGGATAGCAATCACGTTAGTACAACTTATAAAGCGCTTTAAAACAGCCAGTCGTCGCACAACCAGTCGTCGCACAATGAAAATAGCGCTACGAGTGGGCCGTCCATCACGCCAACCCATTACAAAAGCTTGTTCTTGTTCCCCTATTAACTGTGGCGCTTGTCCCACTTCAGCCTTAATTCCTCATCGCCGGCCGCCACTGCATGAGCGATTGCCACAAAATTCCTTGCAAGTGTTTAGCGGATAACATGCTTCTCAGAAGAATGACGAAAAATAGCATAGCAAATGCCGGCCTACTACCAAAAACAATTATCATTAATGTCCTAGTGGCTATCAAGCAAGTGCGCTTGCAGTAGTAACCAAATGGGTGTTTTGAAAATGCCTGAAAGGCCGCTCTTTAAGCTTTCGCTGTGACTGTGCCGCGCCTTCTGCACAGGCCTGGCGTTTTCTTCCTCTTGCGCTGGTTATTTTCGCATCGAAACATGGTGCAATGGTGCCCAGACGAGATCTTGTACGTGATAGCAGCGTGAATATATATATATATATATATATATATATATATATATATATATATATATATATATATATATATATATATATATATATATATATATATATATATATATATATATATATATATATATATATATATATATATATATATATATATATATATATATATATATATATATATATATATACGCTTTCTCGTATTGGATGGATGGATGCTATGAGCGTCCCCTTTATAACGGGGTGGTGACAAGTATGCCACCAGGCTCAACAAAAAAAAAAAAACTTTTTTCTTTTTTGATGTTGGCCTAATGCCTCTACTTCGATAAATTCTATCTTAATGGAAAAAAAGGAAAATTTTCAGCTTAAGTTCTCTGCCATTTACGGCACACTGTCCATATTTTATTTTTCCAATATTTATTTTTGTCCTTTCTCTCTAATTTTCTGCCACCAATACTCTAACCGTCTCTTACTTATTTCAATCGCGGGTGTGTTCAGCTTTCCATTGTTGTCCCTAAAACCCAAGGCTTCCTGTAGGCTCGTGCCCAAACGTACACCTTGGTGGATATCTCCACATTCAATCAGAACATGCTCCGCCGTTTCCTTATCTTTCCCGCAGCATGTGCATTGTTCTTCTTCTTTACTGAATCTTGCTTTATAACTACGCGTTCTAAGGCAACCCGATCTCGCTTCAAACAGTAAAGCGCTTCCCCTTGAATTATCGTAAAATGCCTCCCTCCTTATTTCATTTTTGCCCTTTCGGTAGTTACTCAAAGCCGGTTTTTTCTCCATAGCTGCCATCCAGTAAATCCTCTCCGCCTCCCTGACTTTTCCCTTAACGCTCTTTGTTGACATATGGCTTACAATACCAGCCGTATATTTACTAGTGAGTCTTCTAGTTCTTTTTCTCCACTGTGTGTCCACGCTCTTCCTATACAAATAACGGAACACCTTCTCTGCCCATCTACTCTCCTTCATATTTCTTAGCCTTTCTTCGAACCTTATTTTGCTCTGCGCTTCCCTCGCCTCAAAACCTGCCCACCCCATATCGCCCTTTACAGCCTCGTTTGTCGTCTTCCCGTGAGCACCCAACGCGAGGCGTCCCACAGTCCTTTGATTTACATCCATTCCCGATTGCACCTCTGCCCTCATGCACACCACTGAGTTCCCAAAAGTAAGCCCTGGAACCATTACACCCTTCCACAGCCCTCGAAGCACCTCATACCTATTGTAGCCCCACAACGCTCTGTGCTTCATTATTGCCGCATTCCTCTTTCCTTTTGCTGCCGAGGCTTTTTCCTGTACCTCCATGTATTTATCACTCTCATTTACCCATACACCAAGGTACTTGTATTCACTTACCCTCGGTATTTCTTGGCCTTGTATGGACACCGTCTGATCACAGGGATCATTGGATACCATCAATCCACACTTCGTTACACTGAATCCTAGTCCAAGAGCTTCACCTTCCCTTCCGCATATATTCGCCAGCTGCTGTATATCATCTCGACTGTCCGCAAATAAGACGATATCGTCCGCATAAAATAAACCTGGAAGCTTCTGCTCAATCATCATGCCGCCCTGTTTGTGTGACAGATTAAAACCAATGTTGCTACCTTCTAGCGCTTTTTCCATACTCACCATGTACAGCATGAATAACAGCGGGGACAAAGGACATCCCTGTCTCAGACCCTTGCTAACCTCAACGTTCTCTTTGCTACGCATTCCTTCCCACTCTATGCAAACTGTATTTTCTCGGTATATCTCCCTCAAAAGCTGTATACAGTCGTCGCCCATGCCCATTCCTTTCAATATATCCCACAAAATTTCCTGATTAACGTTGTCGTATGCCCCAGTGATGTCTAGAAAAGCCACGTACAAGGGCCTATTCTCTATTTTAGATATTTCTATACACTGAGTGAGAACAAACAGGTTATCGTCTAACCGCCTGTCGACTCGAAATCCGTTCTGAAGTTCTCCCAAAATATCGTTATGTTCGGCCCATGTTTCTATTTTCATTTTTACTGCTTGCATCGCCAACCTGTATAGTACCGATGTAATGGTTAGTGGTCTATACGAGCGAATCTTGTCCTTTTCTCCCTTGCCTTTATAGATTAAGTTCATTCTACTTTGTCGCCAACTGTCCGGTATTTGTCCGTCCTTTAAGCTTTTTTCTACTGCTTTTAACAAGGCTTCTTTAGTGTTATGTCCTAGTTCGTTAATGAGGCTAACGGGAATCCCATCTAAACCCGCGGCAGTGCGCTTTGGAATTTTTCCTTCGGCCTTTTTCCAGTTGAAATTATCAAGTACTAGCTCTTCCTCTGTTGCTTTCTCCGCCACACTTTTACTCACCGGGGAGATCCCCTGGACGCTCTTTTGAAACGAATCGGCTGTTACCTTTTGGATGTAACCTAGCGCTTCGTACCCTTCCAATTGATTTCCTCCTTCATCTAGAATATGTTGTTGCGTTGTGACAGACTTCCTACCTAGCGCCTTTATGTGGCTCCAAAAAATCCTAGGCGCGGCCTCCTTTTTTTCGTGTATCTCTGTCATCCAGCGTTCACTTTCACCTTTAATTTTTGCCTCTACCAATTTCTGTACAAGGAATTTTTTCTCTAAATATATTTCCCATATTTTTTTTACTTCGTCCTGCGGCCGCTTCTCCTTTTTTGCCTTTCTATGCTCCCGTGATGCTTCGCGTCGCTTCTCGATCGCCTCCCGGATTTCCTTGTTCCACCAACTTTTTGGCTTCCTTTTTCCTTTCCAGCAAACAGTTTTCTTCTCTTTCCCTATCTCCTTCGTCATTAGATGTAACAGCTCACTATACTCCCAGTCCTTGCCTGGTATTTCGCCTACTTCTTCCTCGACTCTTGCGGCTATATTTATTATTTGTTTGTCATTTAAATACGAGCTGCCAGACTTTGATTCCATGCTCATATTTTCAGTTTTGTATCCCATTTGTAATGTTATTCGTTTATGATCACTACCCAAGCTGTTAATGCCTTCCTCGTCTATCCTCATTTCTGTCAGTTTGTGGTAAATTCCTTCAGTCATGAGACAATAATCAATACTTGATTGCTTGTTTCCGACTTCCCATGTGATCTGGCCGTCACATTTAGGCCCCGTGTTAACTATCTCCAGACTATGTTGCTCGCAAAGATCTAGTAATCACTTCCCGTTGGTGTCTGAATATCCGTCAAGGTCATGTATGTGGGCATTCATGTCCCCTAGAAGGATGATTTCGGCCCCATTACCAAATTCCTTAATATCCGCACTCATGCAATCCACTATCTCCTGATTCTTTTCTCTGCAGTTATTCCCCGTCCACAAGTAGGCTACCCCTAGCCACGTTTCCTTTCCACCTACTGTGCCCAGAACCCAGAGGTGCTCTGCACACGTCTGTTTCACTCTAACCCATTTGGCTCCGCGATGAATTAGCATTCCTACACCCCCACCTTTCCTTTCCGATATGGTCCTGTTACACCCTTCCCAAACATAATTTTCAATATGTGGTGGCTCTTCCAAGTCTCTAAGGTGTGTTTCTGTAACCGCATACACGCCTATCTGTTCTTTGTTTAACTGCTCCTCAATCTCTAACCATTTTGCCTTCCTTCTGCCACCCTGCATGTTTATGTAACTAATTGCAACACGCGCCTTTTTCCTTTTTCTTTTACCTTTTTTCTGGTTTTTCGCAATTCTACCTGTCAAAGCGTCCTCCTGGTTGTTTTCCCTGTTACGAGCTACCCCGGACTCCGAAGGGCCCGTGAGCCCCCCAAAAAAGCTACTGCGCGTCCTGCCAGTCGCCAGCCCACCTCGTGTCCAAGCCTCTTATCGAAATGAATCTTGTCTCTTTGGAATCCACCCCACCTGTGCACTTCCCTGTTTAAGTCCACTACCTCGAAACCCTTCTCTCGACTAATTCGCCATATCTCTTTGTTTGCGTCGACAACCGCTCTTTGCAGGTTGACGTTGCGTACTGGTACTTCCGGTACTGTGCATACTACAATTTGCACCTGGGGGGACACGGCGCGCATGTCATCCACCCCTTTCGCCAAGGTCGTCGCTAGTCCTGACGATTCTTTTTTCAGGACGTCATTTAGCCCTCCCGCAATTACAACGAGGTTACGATTGTTAGCTTTAGCTGCGAGTTGTTCACCCGCTTGACTCATTACTGTCCCCAGCGTTTGTCCTGGGAACGTCCCTATCGCAACTCTCTTGTCGCCTTTCACCCTTTCTTTGATTGCCGCTGCGCATCGGACTAAATTTGAGTCACCGGCGATGATGACCTGTTCAGACATTCCTTCTGAAACCTGCACCTGGCTGCTGACTAGGTGACTAGCGTGAGTCACGGCTGCTAATTTGCTCCCTCCCTCCCTCCCTCAAAACTACTTCCCCGTAGCTGGGCCCTGTGGCCAATGTATCTGCCTTTGTCATGCCTGTTTCCTTCATCTCTCCCGCACGGGGGGGTCGTCGCCATAATGCTTCCGCCGTCACCTGCGTCTTCGTTCCCTTTCGCGACCTTCGATAGGCCCTTCTCGGCTGACCGGAGCCTTTCTTCCATGGCTGACGTTTTCTCTCGCTCCTTCGCCAATGCATTCTCCAGCTCTGCGATTTTCTCCATGAGCCCACTCTGGACCGCCATCATATTTTTCATTTTCTCCTCGAACTCGCACTGTCTACACTTGGCGTCATCTTCTGCTTTCTCCTCCGCACTAACTTCCACCTTCCAACCTACCCCGCACTCTGAACACTTTACGGTCTTTTTGACCATGGCTAGCTCAGTTTACCGATGCCCACGTGTTAGAAAACTGTACTAAAATACACTGGTCTAAGCCAAAAAGAACCACAATAATAAATAAATACGCTACACTTCACAGCACCTGCGCATGCACGTTGTCGGTCTACGTGCAGACCTCAGCCACGTGGTGGCTGGAGAAAAAAAAAGACACAGTACAAAATACCAAAAAAAAACGTACACCGTAATAGACCTAATCAAGCTTTACGCTAGCGCCTTACGTTCTCATAACGCTACAGACAGAGGCAAGCTGGAAACATGCAAAAACACTTATCTGTAGCTGTCATTCCGGAGCTCTCCAAAAACACGTCCGACCTCTACCACCACCACCAGTGGCGTCTTTGCGACTGTATTTTACAGTCGCAAAGACGCCACTCCCCGTGTTAACTTGGTGCCGCAGATACACACTCTGGCAGTCCAGGCGTCTGGGTGCGAGGCGGGTGCGAGGTGGGTGCGCTCTGATCTATACAAACAAAAGCGATTGCGTTCTGGAACGGCTTTCTTCTCTCCCATAGTAGAGTACCAAGTACTTTTACCGTCGTATTCTAGAACGTCCCTTCCCTCAATGCTTCACCTTGACTAGAAAAGGTCGATTGGAGCGCCATCTCTTGGCAGACCAAGTCACTGCATATCAGCAATAATCTACAGCGATTCTTCAGAAGTGCAGCGTCAATGTCAGTCGAGCAGTGGTGCAGTGCTCAACTCAGTCAAGTGAAGGACGAAATTCAATTCGGGGAGCGTTTGTGAATGCGGGGGTTAATCTTTAAACACTTTTTCTAAACATAGCTCTCCTATGGTAGAGTGCATTGTACTCTAAATCGTTGAACATTTGTTCTAAACACATTTTTTACATGGCTGGGACAGCTTAATGTTCTCCCGTAGTTGAGTATACCAAGCACTCATAATCGTTAGAAGCAAACTTTTACACAGTCTGCAATAAGCTTCCCTGTGTGTATTCCGCACATGTGTTGGGTCGAGCATCTGGAGCAGTTCTCTGTCTTCTCGTAGTAGTAGAGTGCTCTAAATCGCTAAATGCTTTTTTCTGAACGCGCGAACTAAGTTGTATGATCCAATTTCTGGGCAATAAGGACGCCTTATGGCTCTCCCATATAGGAGCACTCTGTATCATATAATAGTTTTCCTACGCGCTTTCTTGGAGTCTATCTACGTTATACCCGGACAGCTACGGTCAGCACTCATATAACTGACTGACTGATTGATTGATTGATTGATTGATTTATTGATTGATTGAGTGAGTGAGTGAGTGAGTGAGTGAGTGAGTGATTGATTGATTGATTGATTGATTGATTGATTGATTGATTGAGTGAGTGAGTGAGTGAGTGAGTGAGTGAGTGAGTGAGTGTGTATTCACTGTTTGTCTTTTTACTGCTCCCGGTATCTGGCTGGTGAGTTCCCAGAAACCGCTATGTCGCGAGTCGACGCATTAAAAATTAAAAAAAAGCAAATACTGCTGAAAGCTGCGCTAAAACTAAAACGATTGAAAATTGTCATAGTTTGTTATATTTTGTTGGATTTTTACGTCCCGAACTTGCGATATAATTATGAGAAGCACCGTAGTCAATGTCTCCGGAAAGTGCGGGGATTTTTTAACTTTTAACGTGCAGCCATTCCTAAGCCTCTCTAACGTTTCGCCGTCTTTCCGATGGAGGCGGAAATGTTGTAGGCCCGTGTGCTCAGATTTGGGTGCACGTTAAAGAACCCCAGGTGGTCGAAATTTCCGGAGCCCTCCACTACGGCGCCTCTCATAATCAAATGGTGGTTTTGGGACGTTAAACCCCACAAATCAATCAAATCAACGTTTCGCCGTCATCTAAATGCGGCCACCGCTGCCATGATTACAACTCCGTGACCTTCGTCAGCATTCGAGCATGATGACCACTACACTCCCGCAGCCGGTGCAAAAGAAATTATGCGATTATATTGCTTCAATGGATGCAGGTGAGCCCATCTCATGTCCCTTTCTAAAAATAGCTGTGTTTCGCACGGAGGCCTAGCCCGACGGTTGCAGCATTCGAGTTTCTTTTACATCGACACTGGAAACACCTCAGCCTCCTTGAATACCCACGTGTCGATTCGAACCCGTGTCACTTTAACGGTACAAGAAGGTGCAGGGCTTTATTTACAGTTAATAACTAACACTATTGTACAAGCATTGCGTTGCAATGTAGTACGTTTGCGTGGGTATGCGCAAAGACAAGACTAACCTGCAGAACTTCCACTAGAAGACATTCTTCCGCATGGGTGAATAATGGATTGCGGGAATATGCATATGGCTTTCCCTAATGACAGCTGACGTAAAACAAGTCTAGGCCGGCAGGCTTATGGCTTCCGAGAACGTCGGTTCGGCTCAGAATAGTAGTGAACGCGTCGTGACCCACAACAGATTGATCAGCTGCACTCGTTCTAATTGTTCTTGCCCGGTGGCGTAAACAACCTGGTTATAGCCTCACACCTTGCGCCAGCGAGATCGGTGACAGTGCACCACTGCATGAAATTAACCAGTATGACTCGCGTTGGTAACACCGAAGTGGCAATTCCTTCTTGGTCCCGCTGCCTTTTTACCAGGTAACCACTCGCAACTTGGCGTTTCCATACCACTTATTTTTCCTTCTTCCTCTTTTTCTCTTTTGTCGCTTGTTTCTCATGGAAATGAGCATGCGAGGAGGAAGCTAAGGGTGCTGCAGGGACCCTATCAGTCAGCAGTGACGTAGGAAAGGAACGTAAGGAGTGAGGTTCGTACGGGCGCACCAATGAATCAACTAGCAAATGAGTTAATGGATGAATGAATGTGCACCGAGAAATAAAGCGGATTAGTTTTGGGATCATTAGAGCACCAAACTAGACATTCACGAGAACGGCTGCATATTTCTTGTAATTCCGGTTCCTCGCCGAACATCTTTGCCCTATAATCAACTGTTACAAATAGTGTGCTGTACTCAGGAGACAATAGTGACTCACGATCGGCCATGACATCTGAGCAAACTTTTAGAGTGGCCATTTAAAAACTTTCGGGCCGAGTGGAAACTTTGACTTGCGTTGAAGAAATGGCATTGATCGCGCGGGAGTTCTTCCACTATGAGCATTCGTACAATTTCGTGTTCACTACTTTTAAACGGCACATATTGCGCAAGAGAGGCATCCCAAGCATTTGAGCTGTTCTTTCACTCCGCCTATGAAAGTGTTGCCGTGGCACCTCCGGAGCATTTCACCAATTCCCTTACGTCACCTGGACAAAATTTCACTTCCTGTATCACGTCGTTTCCACGCGCCTTTCGCTTCTTCGCTCACCTAGGCCCCTGTACACAAACATGCGCCTAACTGTCGATCTATGCTCGTCACTAACGGGTGACATGACTGCCTCCTTCTGTCCACTCACTTGGATCTCGCGAATGCGAGCCGCTCCGATGGACATCACCGCAGCCAACGCCCCGCTTATGTCACTCCACACGACACTGCGTGTCGACTTGAATTAGCCCATTTTCTACCTGCACACTGGGCTCCCCTTACCAACAACAAATACATTAACCTCTGTATAATGTGAGTGCGCCGCTATTGGTGTACGTTCATACTGTGCAGCGTGATGCCGAGGCTTAGAAAAATGTCCACATCTTAACAGTAAACGCTACATTGAAGCATCAGCACAACGATACGAGGTGGAGGTAAATGATGCCGTACAGGACTTCCGTGTCATGATTATCATGTTTGGATGTGTCGTTTACCTTCGTCATGTATTCACGTCACGCGATACCGAATTTAGCATATGTGGAGCTAGCGAAACGACCGCGAGCACGCTATGAGCGTGGTATGTTGTCATGTTCTTACATGACACGCGTGTCAGGATTATCCTGCTTGCACCAGTCATATATTTTCGTCATCCATTGACGTCAATTAACACCAAATTTGGTATATGTGGAGGTAGCAAAACGGCCGCGAGCGCATCATGAAGGGCCCAATATACTCCAATGTAGCGTTGACGCGCGCGCATGCTGGGCACAGTGACGCTACGTTAGCAAAACACGAGCACTCTATAGTCTGAAGCCAGGCGCGACCAGCTTCCGTCGGCGCGGCCCAACGGCAACCGGCGCAAAAGCGACAAGCTGCATTTCGCGCCGATGCGTCACTCAGACAACACTGCGTCTCCCTTCTTTTTCGTGATGGAGGGACGCTGGACGCGCTGAAACGCGCATGCGTCAAAGCAACGCAGCGCGACGCGCGCCTGCGAGTATATGCACAGAGTAACATAGTTTACGCGTGCACAGAGTAACATAGCTTACTATGTTACTCTGTGTATATGGCAGGACCAACGCCTGGCGTGGCAACGCCGGCGTGACGCGACAAAATAGACGCCGGCGAGCACGCGCACCGTGTCACGTCGAAATGTATTGGCGTCTTGATATGTGGGGTTTAACGTCCCAAAACCACCATATGATTATGAGAGACGCCGTAGTGGAGGGCTACGGAAATTTTGACCACCTGGGGTTCTTTAACGTGCGCCCAAATCTGAGCACACGGGCCTACAACGTTTCCGCCTCCATCGGAAACGCAGCCGCCGCAGCCGGGATTTGATCCCGCGACCTGCGGGTCAGCAGCCGAGTACCTTAGCCACTAGACCACCGCGGCGGGGCTATTGGCGTCTTGACTGTAGCACGTAGTCATGTTCTCACATGACACGCATCCCATGATTATCACGTTTGCACCAGTCACATACCTTCGTCATCCACTGGCGACGCGTAATACCGAGTTTGGTGCATGTCAAGCTAGCGAAACGGGCCCGAGCGCATCATGAGTGTGGGATGTAGTCATGTTGTTACATGACACGCATCTCATATTTATCATGTTTGCACCAGTATCATAAGCTTCGTCATCCATTCACGTACCGTAATACCAAATTTGGCACTAGTGAAGCTAGCGAGATGGCCGCCAGCGCATCATAAGCGTGGCATGTAGTCATGTTATTACATGACACGCATCTCATGATTATCATGTTTGCTCCAGTCACATACCTTCGTCATCCATTCACGTACCATATTACCAAGCTTGGTACATGTGTCGCTAGCGAAACGACCGCGAGCGCATCATGAGCGTGAAACGTAGTCATGTTGTTACATGGCACGCATGTCAAGATTTTCATGTTAGGGTCTGTCGCTTGTGTTCGCCATGCAATAATGTCAGACCATACCAGTTATGCAACATGCCATGTAAACGAAACCACCGCAAGAGCTGCAGGACCATGAAATGGAAATCATGACATTCATGACAAAGATGTAACAATTTTCATGTTATGACTAGTGAAATATGTTCATCATACAGTCATGTTATGCCATTAGAATACGCCAGCACAGTATGGCATCCTTACACTGTTTAATATTGATAAAACTGAGCGGGTTCAAAGGAAAGCAGTTCGTTTTATATACAACAAATACTTACCATCTGATTCACCCTCTGCACTAAAGACTGCAAATGACATTCAGCCACTTGCTTCGCGCAGACTCAAACAACGGCTTGATTTCCTTTTCTTGTTACTTAACAATAAACTCGCCATTGATCCATCACCGTATCTATCTTTCCTATCAACTAGGCAGACCCGACATCACCATCCCAATTTGCTTACCCCATATTTCGAGAGAGCTGATGTCTTTACGTATTCTTTCTTTCCACGGACAGTGTCTGATTGGAACAAATTATGTGATCCCCATTCATTGTGAATTAAGTAGAGTGAATTGTATTATGTATGGTGCATGTTATTCCTGTTTTTTGTATGTGATGTGCCCTTCCTGCTTGAACCATTTATGGTTCGCAGTATGCACTAAATAAATAAACAAAATAAAATAAAATAAAATGCCATACCAAGTTTGGTATCGATACCATTATCGAAACGGCCAGGAGAGATAAAAGTCGTAGGCGGCTAGATAGATAGATAGATAGATAGATAGATAGATAGATAGATAGATAGATAGATAGATAGATAGATAGATAGATAGATAGATAGATAGATAGATAGATAGATAGATAGATAGATAGATAGACAGACAGACAGATAGATAGATAGATAGATAGATAGATAGATAGATAGATAGATAGATAGATAGATAGATAGATAGATAGATAGATAGATAGATAGATAGATAGATAGATAGATAGATAGATAGATAGATAGATAGATAGATAGATAGATAGATAGATAGATAGATAGATAGATAGATAGATAGATAGATAGATAGATAGATAGATAGATAGATAGATAGATAGATAGATACGATCAAAGTCGCCGAAGTTCGCTAAGAAATGCTTCGCATTTAATACTCAACACCAGTAAGTACTTGCGTCTTCTTTTTTACGAAGGAAAGAGAATGTGCATTTCTCTCTTTCTCCTTCATCATCATGCTTACAAGCTTCTCTAAAAATACATCGCTCTAACACAACAGCATTTTCCATCATACGTGCACTAAGACGAGATCTCACAAATTGCAATTGCTTTTATTATGCATACCAGTCATCCTTTCCGTACTCGCATCAAACGTAACAGGGCCACCTTTTTAGATAACTGTGGGTGCAGAATAGGCGCACTTCCGAAGCACATGCTTGCGTATGTGGCTTGCATTTTTGTCTAACTTGTCCGTCTTGCGGAGCCAAGTGTACAGCCATATGTTATCCGACTGCGTGCCGCTTCAGTGACAGCGGGGATTTCGGAAGCAGAGCTATCGCCTCCCTCTAGTACGGCAGAAGCATGTTATAACTCACGGCGGTGGTTCAAAGCTGGAGCAAACGGTCGAGGAGTGATGGAGTAGGCTACACAAACAGCGGTATGTAAGTCAAGCCTCACACATTCTACAGAGGACCCTGTTAAAGCACGTCCTCTGAGTGGTGTCGACGGATACTTTGTCGAAAGCGTCATAATCCGAGAAAACCGGGGGCTTTTTGTTGTTGTTGTTGTTTTTTTCATGGAACACTGCAATGAGCGATTCATTCTTCAAAGTTTGTGCTAAAGAGCACAGTGCCAGGCTCCCAGAAGTGAAAGATTACCGCGTGACAGACAAGTCAAATACATATCGTCAAGCAAATAAACGTGTTGAACCATCCAGTGAGCTATCGAGTGAGTGAGTGAGTGAGTGAGTGAGTGAGTGAGTGAGTGAGTGAGTGAGTGAACGAGTTAGAGAGTGAGTGAGTGAACGAGTTAGAGAGTCAGTGAGTGAGTGAGTGAGTGAACGAGTTAGAGAGTCAGTGAGTGAGTGAGTGAGTGAGTGACCAGCAGTGTCACAATACTGCGGCTTGGTTGCACCAAGTGTTGCAAACCGTCTTTTCTGCAGAAACCCAAATACATGAAAATAAACTGGCATGGCACGTGTTGCAAGAAATAACTCTAGAGGAGGATAAAAGCTTGGAATGACGAGAAGCATGAACGGGGTGACATTACTAGTCCTCATCGCTACGGCTTTACATGAATATACTGGTGCGCAGATCCATCCCACATCGACATGTCCAATTGAAGAGGTCTGTTGCACATAACTCAGTGAAGGGAGTCGAGTACGAGCGCCCCCATAGAACCACGCTGCAAGCTTCTTCCCGTGGCCGTAGCAGCTGCACTCCTGCGAAAGGTTCCCTATTGATGCGAACGCATATATGACGTAACATGGACCCCGATGTATGCATAGATGTATGCATGGAGAAGAATTAACGGGCTGGTATAGAAAGAGGCCTTGCTTGTAGCCGTCGTCGATTACGGTATCCTCTTCTTTAAAGAGAAAACACCGGACAGCGTGCAACAAGAACACACAGGAGACTGGTCGAGTGCTTCTCCGTTGTTGTGCATCTTCGTCGTTGTTGCCTTTCGCGCTGCTTTCACCCTTTTAGATGCGGAAGCATCTTATACTCGCGCCTTGTAGTGCGCCGTCCGCGCCATCCGCACCGCTTCTCGAACATTCGACAGCTGACGCGCGCGCATGCGGCGTCGCGCCGTCGCCCACTCTTCCACCATCTGTGCATCCCTTCCTCCTCTACACACCGCGCGCGCTTCACTCCTCCACCATCTGTGCACCCTTCCTCCTCTACACACCGCGTTCGACATCTACAATTCTCCTGATTCTCCAGTGGACGCGCATGTGGCGTCACGCTTCGAGAACATTCAACAGCTGACAGTGCATGCGCCGTCACGCTGTATATATACTCAAGGTCGGCGCTCGCTCGCTCAGTTGCCGCTCGTCGGTTGGTTTGTACGGCGCGTCGACGTCCAAGGTCGCGGTGAAATGAATTCCAACGAATCCACAAACACAATGATCGACGTCCCTTCGACCAGCGCCGCCCTTTCGCATACGTGTGTACGTGTTCACTCATTTAACACCCCCTCCTACAACCACGTTAACCAATTTAGCCATCGACCCAAGTAAGTCGCAATTTAACACCCCATTTCACAACCACGTTAACCAATTTAGCCATCGACCCAAGTAAGTCGCACTTTACCACCCCGTTAACCAATTATATGCTCCGCATCCTCCTCAGTGTTCCCCCGAGGGAAGCTGCGGGCAATTTTTTATCTGTCTCGCGAATTGATATATACCTCTGCAGGCCTTCACCACCCATAACGCTCCCCCAGCAGCGGCGGATCCAGAGGGGCAGGGGTTGTGGTAGGGGCGACGCATCGACCCGTAGCTTGTGTCAACTCCCCCCCCCCCTCTCTCCCATGAGTGCTTTTCTTCCACCTCCAATCACCGGTTAGGACAAATGAGTAGAACCACTAAGAGTACAAACAGTGTTTATGCTGTGACGGGGTTTTTGGCATCACAGCTATACCAAAGACCAGGACCTCGTCCCCTTACCAGGTTTTACTTCAAGTGAGCAATCTCTCCCCCCCCCCCCCCCCGCCCACTAACATCTGTAGCTATATCTATCCCTGTCTTTCAGGGTACTTGGCGTTGTACCCCTGGCACGTACACAATGGTCAGCACTTTGTGTCGTTCCCGAAACTCCTTTCGGACGACACCACTTTTGTGTTTTCTGGTCCACTGCGGTGGCATATTGGTCACGGTGCTCGGCTGCTTACCTGAAGGTCGTGGGTTCGATGCATGCAGCGGCGGTCACATTTCGATGAAGGCGAAATGCTAGAAGCCCATGTACTGTGTGAGGCCAGCATACGTTGTAAAATACGAAATGGCCGAACTTTCCGGAGCTATATATCCACTTCAGCGGGCGCCATAATCTTACATGGTGGTTTTGGAACTTAAGACACCTTATATTGCTATGCAGCTTTTATAGATGACGTCACACGCAAAGGCACGAAAGTAACGTAGTGTGGCATGTATACAAGCTGTCGGGTCCGGTAAATAAGAAAGAACAACGAGGAAAAAAGAGCGGGAAGATCAAAAACACAGCGTCGTCTGTTCTCACAGAATGATGAAAAAGAAGCTCCGCTATTTGTGATGCGCAGACACAGGCATACTGTAAGGCCTGCTACGTGAGCCCACACCGTGACACGGAGATTTCAAGAAAGGTAAAAATCTGTTGCTGTTCTGACATTAATGCCATCGATGACTGTGCGAGCATACGCATAGATCGTAGTAGCGTCACCTAATCTTTTAAACATAAGCGCGGTGTGGTGTTCCAAGCCCGTTTGCTGCAAGCAGATGTCTTCAGATTCTCATCAGAGCCATCGCTTTCACAGTGTGACGACGTACTCGATACTGTTGTGCTTCAAGAAGGTCAAAACACTGTATATATATCGTGCACGTGACGTCATGGGTGCAGCTTCTAAAGAAACCGGCAAGTTCAGAATGGCGGTTTAGATGACAAACATTGAGGAGATATCCGGTTACCAGTCTGTCTGTAAGAACAGTACAAAAGTTTATGAAGGAACAGTACGCACAGAGAGAGGAAAAGCGTTTCAGCTCTTCTAACGTGAAACCAGCGCAGGGGCGAAGCATGCAGAAGGAGCCGGTGTTTCGCACAACAAAATCGTAACGCTTGTTTAGAAAAAAAAATGTATAACGATTAGGAGCACTTCGTGCTCTACATGTGAGAGAGAATTAAGCCGTCTCAGATTTACAATACAATATGAAAGTATGAACATACTACGGGTGCACACAAGCTCTCATGTGTTTAGAAAAAGTAGGTGACGATTTGGAGTACTATATCGTACTCTTACTATAGGAGAACATAAAGCCTACTCGTGGGCCTCTGTTGACCGAAATTACGCCGTGAATCGGCGGGTGGACAGTGCAGACGGTTCACCAAATAAATACGAACAACTCACTGGGGGAAAAACTCCGAGCACATCCACACAATTGTGTTTAGAATAAGTGGTCGACGATTTAGAGTACTATGTACTCTACTATGGGAGAACATGAAGCCATCCCGGGGGCCTACAGCTTGTTAAAAAAATGTTTAACGATTTTGAGTACTTCGTACTCAACTATGGGAGAGCACTGGGCCGTCCCGCTAAATGTCTAGAACTGCTGAAGTTACCGCTGTGTTTAGAAAAAACTGGTGAACGATTTAGAGTACTTAGTACTCTACTATGGGAGAGCACTAGGCCGTTCCGTGTGCCTCTGAATCACAAAGGACGATTACTTTTAAAAACGTCACCGCAGCGAAGGGGGGGGGGGGGTAGAAAAACTGGGTAACGATTTAGAGTACTTGGTACTCTATTAAGGGAGAGCTAAAAGCCGTCCCATTGGCCGTCCCGATAGAGATTACAAAAACATATGAGCCTCCGTTCAAATCAGGGAGGGGGGGGGGGGTCAGAAAAAGGGGGTAACGATTTAGAGTACAGTGTACTCAAATCGGTAGCGTTTGGCGCGATTTCAATTGGCAGACATCTACCAGGAAGCGACATTTTAAATAGATTACTTTACCATAGAAACACACGTTTGCGTATCTGGTTTTGGATAATAAACTTGATTATAGTTTGCTAAATTTCGTCATGGATTCAGACACCGCTGCTATGCCAAACACAATACTTAAAGCAATAACGACGAACCTTTAACTCATAATATGCATATAATATGGAGCAGTGCCGAGTAGTGCCATTTACCCCCCCCCCCTTTTTTTTTTGTGGCATATATATCTGTTTTTGGTGGACCGTGACGACGACACGACATGCCGACAAGCCTACACCCTAAGGCGCTTCGTCGCTATCGAGCTGTGGCTAACCTGCATCAAAGGAGTATACGTGGCAGGAACGCCTCTTTGCGTGAACAACAACAAAAAAACTGCATAAGTTGTTTTGACAGTCCGACTCAAACTTCGCGTCCCCCCATACTGGTCCTCCGAAACGGTGGTTTCTGTGGTGTCTTTGCGAGCCATATATATCGAAGCGATTGTTTGGTCGTGTTTTGCTCCTTCAGGAATGGGCTGTTGCGCTGTTTCCACGTTCGTCGCTGCCTTTTCGCGTCCGACCGTTGTTGTCGCCGCAAACGTCTTCCGGCTAATTCGGTTATCCCGCGTTCCCGTTTAGTTCTAGGTAATAGCACCCCCCTCCCCTCTCCCGCCCCGTGGCTGAACGGGTTCAAACCAAGGAAATCTAGTTTGAGCCCATAATAAAACCTCGCTTAGGTCTCTCATCACGTGATGCACCGTTGCCGAGCTGCTGGTTTATCGAGTAATTCAATTGCACTGAAGAAACAGAGAGCAGATCCGGGAACCACAGTTACCTTCTTCCTGTCTCCTTGTTCGGCTTTCCGTTAGCAGCAGAGCCAATGTAAGGCGAATTATATACATCAGGACGCCAACGGTTAAAGTCATTATCGCTATGTACGTTGGTTGCCGTGAGCGCGGACTTCGTCGGATTTCTCTTCATAAAACTCACGCAGAAACCCTCCTATCATTATATCATCGCGTCCAGTCCTCTCTGTAAAACACCCCGTTTCAATTTATTTGCTTTTTTATTCTTGCGTACTGCTGATCTGGACTATTCGGCTATGCGTGTACGGCGTATATAGTACATGATTTGCGAACAAAACGTCGGGTAAACATTTGCAAATCTCAATTCTTAAAAGAAAATTGTGGACCATCTCCCCGAAGGGAACCCTGATGGGATGCAAGGCAGCAGCGATGCGCATGCCATTGACCTGGCTGAAACGGGTGTTGACAAGGGTGCTGAAAAACGGTTTGAAGTGGAACTCGGTGTTGCCTTCACTGGAGCAAACATTTCTTTGAAACGCAAAAACGAGGGAGGCGGGTTGGGTTTCGTGTACATTTCATCGCAGATAGACCAGTCGAAAGAGTGTTTCCACTCGACCTGCGGTCGAGCGTGACGGGTGGTGCGTTGTTAGCGGGCAGAGGAGCGGGCAGCTGCTGCGGTTGACGTATACAGAGGTGCGATAACGCGCAGCTGCGACTTGACCTACTCTGCATCGCTCCAACAACTGCGGCGGGGGGAACGCGTTGCGGCACATTTTGTGTGGACACATGGGACAGCGTTACACAGGCTAATCAAGGAGCTGCTTCGCAACTAAAATAACAGTGCTTGCGAAAAAAGAATAGATTTTTTTAGTTGTATGTTGTCTAAGATATGTTACCTGCTCTTTTTTGCAAAAATACAATATATGAACATCACAGCAATGAAAAAAATGTAGGTGCCTTGCACCAGTGGTGCAATACTCGATCAATACCAAAGTATGTGGTCGAGCAATATTATTAGCAATGTCTTAATTCACGTGGTATTAATTAGCAAGTTGTCGATTGGGAAGGGATTAATTGGAAAGCCTTCATTACCAAAGTTATTGCTCTCTGTTCCCGTCACCGTCTTTCTCTTTCTCGCTGTTTCTCTACTTTGCATCCACTAATTTGTTCTGCGCTCTCTCTTTTGTTTTCTTCAGTAGTCACGCAATGAAAAAGGCATTTTCTTTAGTATTCCTGAAATGTTTCTTGAATATTTTATTGAATATGTCACGGTATCTCTCTATACCTTCTTCTGCGGTACTGTAATGTAAGCTCTTGGCTAATTTTGTTACTTCCCATTGATTTGAGAAATCAACATCGATATTTTTGTTCGTTGGAGATATTACAATCGCCAGCTTTTTTATATATTTCTTTGCTGTACCAGAATTTCCCAGTAATTACTTTTCATCAGACCTTTTTTTTAGAAAAAAAAAGCTTTAGTTACAGTATGTACAGAGCGTAAATTATGCGTCTCAGATAAATGTTCGGGGACACATTTACATTTCCGCAATTGTTCGTGAAACATAGATCAAACAACAGAAGTCTGATCAACGTAACAACAAATACAAATAAGGGGCATTTCGTGTGTTTTGAAAAAGTGCTCAATGATTTAGTGTATTTCGTACTCTACTATGGAATAGCAGAAAGCTGTCC
This sequence comes from Rhipicephalus microplus, assembly GCF_043290135.1. Taxonomy (NCBI): domain Eukaryota; kingdom Metazoa; phylum Arthropoda; class Arachnida; order Ixodida; family Ixodidae; genus Rhipicephalus; species Rhipicephalus microplus. The sequence goes on along the minus strand of NC_134702.1, from coordinate 16,912,131 downwards.
CAAAAACAAAAATGGTTTCATAGATAGAAAAGGCAAGAATACCTTTTTGATATAGTAAGCATCATTAGTGTTTGATTTTGATTAGGTTTGGATGTAAAAAACACCTAATTTTAAATCCATCATGTGAACCTCAACGGATGTGGTGGTTGTCGGCGTTATTATCCTTTAAATTACTAGTTAGCACAACAAAATGTATCTTAAAGGGGCCCTGCAACACTTTTTGAGCATGGTCAGAAAACGCTGCTGATCGGTAGTAGATGCTTCCGATAACACGCGAGCCACATATTATAGCACAGCACGCGGCCTGGAATTCACAATAAATTTTCAAACTCAGCTAAAACATGCTTTCTCTTCTCTCGACAAACACGACATATGCCCAAAATCACACGTCAACGGCCCATCTATCAGCCATTCGCTGATTTAAACATGGCGCATTCGCTCGTTATGGAGATCGCCGTGGGAGGCCGCTACTTGTCCACGCGTGCGCACGCGATCACACTAAAAAAAGCCGAAAAAACTGCTCAAGGTCGCGAAGCGCGCGTGACGTTTTTTCGTGGCCCTGCCATCCCTCCCTGTTTAGCTTTCAGCGCTTTCGTCTGGACGAGAGGAGAGAGAATGCAATTGCAGCATGGGACAAACGTTTGTAACTCCACACACACAGGATGGATTCTTAAAATTTTTGCGGCGTTGAAATCGTGAGGTAATAAGCTCTTCCAGTCAATTCATTCCATGGTTACTTAAAAAAGTGTTTCAGGGCCCATTTACCTACCTTCATTTCTCGAGTGCAAGTCGTCTAAACAGTCTTTATTTATAATCAATCGAGAGAAAAAAAGTTACAGCATATCCACGGACTGAATGATCATGAGTTCGGCGAAGCGCCCGTCAGCACGTTCGTGCATCCATCCGTCCGTCCAACTGTGGGCTAATCCGTCCGTGCGTCAGTTCGTCTGTCTGTATGTATGTCCGTCCTTCGATCTAGTACCACCATCTCGCATCATTTCATCATATATTGATTATATACAAGTACCGCCATCTATATATAGAGGACATTCCAAGAACTAATCGAGAGGTGGCTACCTACTACATACATCGAGGACGCACGACCGATGGCTCAAGGAGCTTTGCACCTTAAAAATCTATCCCCTGTGGCACATACCCGAAATAACGGGGAACGATAACGGGTGACGCCATGAGGAGCTTCGCCCCTAAAAACGAAGATGACTCGAATGCGTACGGTGGAGGTAAATACGTTGCCCGCGCCAGGTGCAGCTCAGTTTTTTTGTCACATGGAACGGCAGAATTAAAACTGTTTAAAATTACATAAAAAGCATCCGTAAAATAACAGCTCGCGCAAGCCAGTCAAGTCATCAAATAACTACACATGCACGAATCTCATTCGCGTAGCGACACCGAAAAACAGCACCAATTAAGTACAGCCCGGTCACCAAACACAATATTTCATCTCACAAGATCGTTGCAGCACTGTGTAAACTATGAACCACACGACGGCGGTATCCCTGCGCGGTGCAAAATCATATATACGCTCATTGGGCGTGTATTTCTGTTGGCCTAATATTACGTGCTTTTGTACCAAGGCAGGCCGATCTTTTACACCAACAAAACATGGGTCAACGCTGGCCACACGTGTAATTAGTGTGGGTTGATGAAACCATAGATGCTGTCCATAAAGTGCATTGATCCGGACTGTCGACGGGCCTTCGAGACCCCAGTGGAAAAGACGGCCTGCTTTTTGTGACTCATTACGGGAACGAGAATGGCTTTGTGGAAGACGCACGTAAAATGTTTCATGCAAAGAACAGCTCAGGCGATGATCACAGTGAGATGAACGGTGACCAGAAAAAATGGTTCGCTAAGATATTGCTGCCACTTCTGCCACCTGGAAGTGTCATGGCCATGAAAAATGCACCATATCACTCCGCGAAGCAGGAAGATGTGCCGCAAATGAGCAGTCCCGAACTGAAAGGCGGGACTTGCTTGTCTGAGAGATAGTGCTATATCTTCAGCTTCAAAAGAGCCGAACATTACGGGACCGATTCGGTCCCTTCCTCGGGGGTGAATGCGTTTGTCATAGAAACATCCAAACGTTCTTTCCAGCCAGACAAATCTCTGTAGAAATGTTCACATTTAAGGCACTATATTGTGCATGAATTCCAGCCAGACGAACTGTGAATGTGTTGAGAATAGCACTTTGGCAATGTGGTAGACCAATTTTAGTTTGTGAGTGATGACTTTATGACCTCACGAATTGATTGTGGGTAACATTTGTCATTTTATTTCATTTTATTTACCCTCAAGGTCATATTGCATTATAGAGGGGAGTGGTTACAATTAGACAAGAAATAAAATGCAGCACAAAAATAAGTTATTCAATAAAACAAAACCAAATTATACGATGTTAGCTGCACAAGGACAACTGCCTTAATACGATATGAACATAATACAAGTGCGAATTTTCTAATTATACAATATTTGGTAATTTATGTCGGAAAATTTGGTTGTTAGTAATAGTTACCTTTGGTAGATGGTTCCAGTCTGCTGACGTATGAGGTATGAATGATCGATAAAAACACTCGAAGTTGCATAATGCGATGAAAACCTTATGACGGTGGTAGATACGACGGGACATGTACTGAGGATCGATGAGTTGGTCATTTAAGGTGGGATGATAAAGTATTTTTTTTAATTTGGCCAGACGAGATATTTGATGACGGGATGAAAGATAACAAAGACCTAGGCTGGATTTCATTGAAGTTATACTGACAATGCGATTATACTTAGAAAGTATGAAACGGACGCAGTTATTCTGTACGAGTTCTAGCGAAGTAATCAAGTAATCACGGTAAGGATCCAACACAGAAGACGAGCATTCAATTTTGAATTGTACTAATGTCTTGTATAAGAGCCGTTATAGTGCTGATGGTGCTTTTGAGAAGTTACGACGTATGTAGTCTAACATGCTGTTGGCATTATTAGTAAAGTATTCAATGTGAGATGCCCAATTGGGCGCCTCACATCACGATGAACCTATCTCAAGATGGGTTCATCGTGATAAAAACACCTAAGTATTTGTACGAGCTGAGTGCATCAAGTGCGAAGTCGTTTACGCAGTATGTTAAAGGGGTGTTTGGTGATCTTATTACGCGCAAAACCTTGCGCTACAAGGAATGGATTTAAACATTTGCCTATGTTTAAGTCCATTCGCCGTGTGCTGCACCAAGCTGCTAAGGTGTTAAGATCAGACTGAATTAAAAAATGAACTGTCATTATCACAAGTAATTTCATGAAAAATGACGAAGTCATCTGAAAAAGAATGTTCATCAAGAACGAGCTGATTTACAGCTAGGGTTTTGTCATCTCTCTCTTGTCTCATACCGACCAGCGCACCTGAATCTACACATGGAGGGCGCACGGGTTAAAGGGACACTAAAGGCAACTACTAAGTCAAAGTTATTGTAGAAATAGCGGTCCAGAAACCTCGTAGCGTTACTTTTATGCCAAATAAGCGCTTGTTCTGAAATAATATCACTTTTTAGTGGTTCTCGTCGGGTTTGCGCACTCAAAATTACCCACCTCAAAAAGAACGTCTCACGTGCACTGTCGCCGTGCACAACGTTGCCCTGCTTTACTGCGCGGCCCCCGAAACCAGTAGCAGAAGAAAGAAAATAGCGGGAGCCGCAGCAGCAACAACGGCCATTGAAAAAGTTCCTGCCATGGCCTCTGAGATGGCAGACGTGCTTGGTTCAACGGGGCCCCACTAGATGGTACGACCTGTCCAGTTTAACCACGCAAAAATTGAACTTTTGAACAACTCGCGCCATTCCCCACAGTAACGTCTGGTGGTTCTTTCTTCCATGAATCTAACACAAAGGGACTAGCGGTATTTTATTACGCCTCTTGATGCGTGGAAGGTTCTTTATTTAGTGCATCTGTTTCGAATATTACTGATTAATTTAGGTGGTCAGTCTGACGTCATCAGGATCATTTTGCGAATGTTCTAGTCGTTGCGCATGTATTGATAATAGTGTTGTTTTAGACGTTGTCGTATATTGAGCTCTCACTCTGACGTAAATTGTTATTTGAGTTTAGTGTCACTTTAAACAAATTACCTCAGCGCTCGTCATACCTTGAGAGCACGATATGAAAATCACTCGCTCTCTCGCGCTGTGATTCGTTCGCGATAGAATGGCTCACTGCATAGTGTTAACACCCTGTCAATTAAAACAACAGACATTTAAGCTAAGCACAGCGTGGGTACACAATTTGCTGTATTGAACCGCTGTACAATGATTATGAACTATGAATACTAGTAAATTGAAATGCAAGTAAAGTGGACGAACAAGCACCCTTTTGATTGGCTCCAACTGAAGCCACAACCTGTGGAAAAGGCTTCAAGTACGTGAACGCGTCTTTCGAAGCGTGTGGGTTCGGCTTCAACCGATGGAAAAGGTGCTTGTTCGTTAATTTCACTTTCTAAGTTTTCATAATGTATTTTCTTGTGTGTTTCTTCATTTGTTCCCGATTTGGTTCACATGTGTTTGCGGATGGGATACCTACATTCTCAGATGACCAATTCTTGCCCCATCTTGCTGAGCGGTTAAAAGCAATTGGGCGCGAGACCCACCACTGGAGGCGCGGGCGCTGCAATCGCGTTGGCGTGCTAGGTTGAATCACGTGATTTTACCTTTCTCTGGCGAAGGGAAGCAAATGGTTTAATGCGCTGTCTTTAACCGCAATTTCGAGGCGCCTTCCCTTTTGTAGCGTTAGCTACACTGGCCTCGCTGAGCCAGTTTCGCGTGGCACTGGTCTGCGCATGCGCAATGATACTCCGCCGCCGCCGCACGCGGCTCGCCGCCGGTGTGCGCGCAATTCGATGCGCTGCGCAGACGATCAGTGGTGTCACGCACCGGAGCCGGCACCTCCCTCGCACTCGGCCGCGGCCGCGCGCGACTCGCCGCCTCCGGTGTGCGCATTCCAGAGGAGTGCCGTCATAGCCTTGGTAGACATATGGACGCCGACGCGCGCGCCTTCCCTGTGCAGTCGCAATCTGACACTGTGCTGGAGCCGCTTGATAGCGCCTCTGACTGGCGTTTGCCATTGTAGTATAGCCATGGAGAAGGAGAGTGCAAATGCGGCTCAAAGGTGTAGTAGAGCGGAGAAGCTTAACCCATCGGATCCCGAAGTAGTTGCCCAGCAAAATAAATATGCGTGTGTCATTGCAGCAACAGTAAGCATGATAATCAAGCTGATCCTAGACACTCTGGAAAGCTAAGAATAATCAGCTGAACCTTTGCTGAAGCTACGTATATCCTGGCATAGCTGAGCTAAGCCACTGCCATTTTTTTAACAGAGTTCTTTTGCTCTCACTTCATGTCCCTGGCTACACAATCCGGGAAAGTGCAGTCAAATTTCTCGGTGGCATAATACAGGTTTCTTCCCCAGCCTCGCCTCACTTTTCATGCGAAAGAGCCAGACATGAAGAACAAAACTTCATCTTGAGGAAAGGGGCACTCAGTAGCCTGTTGGTTGGGGCCCCAAGTCCAGGTCCCCAATCACTTGCGTCGCTCGCCTAACGTGACGCAGATGCGCTAATTGCACTACAGGGGATCTATGCTTGGGGGAACTCTAGCCGCCTTACTCGTTGTGCGGTCGTCGCTCTGTGCGGGCTCTATGCGTGGCGCCTGTTCACAGCCAGGTGTGAAATTTCATTTTTCCCCTGCCCTGCTTTGCTAGAGCATGATGCAGCTGTCATTGGAACACCTGTATTTTTTTTTGCTGTTTTATTTAGAGCTCATGAGGTTACAACAAGCACCGATCGCGAATGTTCACACAAAAGCAGGACGTTTCAGCTCACGCACGGGACCCTTCTGCACAACAAAAAATTAATGCGCGAACATTTCAGTTATGCATGTTTGAAAATGTGGCGTAGACATGAGCGCGTACGTATGTGAAGATGCCCTCATTACGTTTAAGCGTGTATGCGCGCCATTGTTCGGATTGTGAAATATTAAAGATAAAGCTCCAGATATTTTTTTCGCTCTCTGTTTCCGTAATCTTGGCCCAATCCCAGTCTATTTCGTGGCTGATTGCTTTCACGTGTTCGGTCAGCGCGTTCGATTAAATTTTCTTTTTATATCACACATGTGCTGCTACAGTTTTCGGTGAAAGCCGCTAGACTATGTTTTGTTTGTACAAATGGTGACCGATTTAGTTTCTCATCGTTCGTTTCAGTTTGAGAATGTTTCCACTTATAATAATAACAGACTTCATGGGCGATCCCCGCGGTAGGTAGCAGCCGAGAATGAATGACCAAGCAAGCAAGGAATTTAGCACTTCCCCTGCCACCCGCTTCTTGGCCAATCCTCCTTTCTGGGTGAGCGCCATCACGAATAGGGCACTATCATCAGCGTCGTCGTTAATCCCTCTCGTGAGTATGAGCCATATTTCCTAGACTACAACAAATTCATCTCAAAGAGTGCAGCAACCAAAGAAGCTATAGCTTGGCCGGAATGGCGGATCGCCGGCTTCAAGATCTCGGGGACGAACAACCGACTCCGCAATGCCTGCAGAGGATCCAGCACGACCTGGCAGAGCTGAACGCCAACCCACCGCCGGGCGTGTTCGTCTCGACCGAAGAGAACGACATGACCCTGCTGCACGCCGTAATCGTGGGTTCCTGGGGTACGCCTATCGAAGGCGGCTTCTTCCGCCTGGTGCTCAAGTTCCCGCACGACTACCCTTCGCGACCGCCTCGCGTTCGCTTCCTGACCGGCGTGGGCAAGGCGTCCTTTAGCGGCCACATCTACGGCGAGCTCGTGTGCCTTAGCGTACTCGGCACAGCTCCCGGACCGGGTTGGAACCCCGCGATGAACATTGGCAGTCTGCTCGTCTCCATTCAGTCCTTCCTGGCCGACGGCGCTTCGGAACGCATGCGCTACAACACCGTCAGCATCGCCGTGTGTGACACGCTCGAAGATTGCCTGCAGAACACAGACTCGCCTTCGGTGTCCCCTGCTCTGTCTAAGCAGATGCTCAAGTACTTCGCCGACAACTACGCGAAGTACGAGGGCGCGGTCGAGGCTCAGATCTGTTCGCCGGGAGCATTTTCGTGGTTTAAGAATATCATGATCGGCGATTACGAACCGCTGCTCAAACGACTACGCGATATCAAGAAGAAAATCGACGACCAGAACACCACTGCACAGTGATCCTATAAAACGAGCGGTGCTTTTGACTGGTCGTTCGCCGCTGAACCAGAACGCTATGCAGAGAGACGGCGAAGCAAGCATGACGACTCCATACGCGCTCTCAGGCACAGTAAAAGCAGTTCAATACTTATATGTACCGTTATGGTTCATTGTAAAATATGCGTAGCGCATAGTGGTTCCAGCATAAAATTGCTGCCATTTCCAGCCTGAATTATGAAACGTTGCTTGTGTCACTGCTAGGTCTATGCGATTCCGCTTATTATTATTATTATTATTATTATTATTATTATTATTATTATTATTATTATTATTATTAGCATGCATAAAAAACTATTGCGCAGCCTACACAAGTGGTGCAATGCTAGAATCATCAGCGGAGCTCTAGTGCACACCTAGCTAACTTTTTCTGGTAATGTCAAGCTTTTGCTAGAGATGCTAATCTTTTGCTAGCAATACTCAGTGTGGATATATACTTTTCTATCCTTCTCCGGTTTCGGTCAATTCTCCATACGTGCGTCTCTCGTGATTATCGCGGCAACATGTCACGTGACCAGTTGGCGTGATGAAGCATAGAGTTTCTCACAATCAAACCTAGAGGAAAGTCTGGCGCTATAGTGAGTTGCTGGATGCAAGGGAATGACGGGATACGTGAGCTTCGAACTTGACTCGGATTTGTATACCTTGAAGACGCGTCTGGCTTCACGTTAAAATGATTGATTTCTTACTGAAAGAGCACGTAATAAGCTATTTATTTTTGTCATTGCACAGAAACTTGTTTTATTTAATACTAGAACCTTCTACGTTGATGTAGACAAAGCGAGCGTTATTTCCGCCCCGTTTATGTCGTCTGTTTCTTTCCTTCGCCGTTTGTTGTGCCGTCTAGGTAAGTGGACTTTTACTTTAGAATAGAATACGCGTGAATGAGATCTGCTTATAAACGTTTTGTTTTAGAAAAGCTTTATTTACGCAGTCGTATTTGCTTTTAAGCCGAAGCCTCGCTTAACACCAGCTAACACAAGCCTCGCACAATGGAGGAAGGAAATATTTTTCTTTCCTCCATGCCTCGCAGACACATATACCGTCATTCCTAGCGCTCCAACATCGCCCCTAAAGAAATTCGCACAGACGGTGGCGCCACACTTCTCTCTATGTATTTGGGAGAAACTCTAAGATGCCAAGTGAAGTTAGTCACGTGACTAGCTGTTACGTGATTTTGGCGGGAACGTGTCACGTGGCTAGTTGTTACGTGTGGTTACGAGATCTTATAATCGTGCATCCGTCGTTACGCGGTCATGGCGGGAGCATGTCGCCAGCTACTTGATGTAGCGATTTTAATCACGTAATTATAGTATGTTACGCAATGCTAAGTGATTTGTAGTCACGGGATGTTAGGAGAGTTTAAGTGAGCTTACTAGCTGCGTGATGTTGCGTGATATATCAGGCCCTTATTTGACTAGTTGTTACGGGATTTTTCGTCACGTGAAAGATACGCCCATCGCACCGATTATGTTCAATGCCGGACAAATCGGCGCATGCGTTGGGGGAGAGAAGCTGAAGTTGAAGAGGACGAAGCGAGCGCGTACCGGTTTATGATGATGATAATTACTGTTCGATTTACCCGGCGCAACGAATCCCTCGCGTGCTACCTGAAGGCATCAAGGCATCAAGCGTGCCTAGAACGAGACGCTCGGTATGAATGAAGGAAAGTGAAAATATGTATGTATGTATGTATGTATGTATGTATGTATGTATGTATGTATGTATGTATGTATGTATGTATGTATGTATGTATGTATGTATGTATGTATGTATGTATGTATGTATGTATGTATGTATGTATGTATGTATGTATGTATGTGTGTGTGTGTATGTATGTATGTATGTATGTATGTATGTATGTATGTATGTATGTATGTATGTATGTATGTATGTAAAGGGAAAGAAAGGAAAGTAGAGCCACGCAAGCGAAACAGAAGTCGAAGAGGAGTACAGTGAACTAGAAGAGGACGAAGCGAACGCGTACTGGTTCAGGATGGTGATAATTTATGTTCTTTAGCGCATTGGCAACTACCTCTAATTTCATTCGATTTTTCGTTCTGAAACTTACTCAGTGCATGCCGAGCTACCGACGCTGTTTGCACCAGTATATCTGCCACTTTCCACCTCAACTATGCATGGTTGCGAGCGGAGGTGGGTGCTCGCCCCTTTGCACCAAACTAGCCAACGCGAAGCCCAGGAGCCCAGGAGCCCAGGGGCTTCCTGGGCTCCTCCCAACTAGAACCTCCACCCTTCACCCTCATGTACGTCCGCACTTCATTTGTTTCAGACATGTAGAGTAATGCCGCGGTGCTCTCTCTAGTCGCTAAGGCGCTCGGTTGCTGACATTCAGGTCGCGGGATCGAATCCCAGCAGTGGCGGCCGCATTTTCGATGGAGGCGAAAATACTTGAGGCCTTTGTGCTTATATTTAGGTGTACGTTGAAGAACCCCAGGTGGTAGAAGTTTCCCGAGGCCTCCACAGTCAAAATCATATGATGGTTTTGGGACGTTAAACCCCAACAATTATTGTTAAAATAATGCGTGAATGAATTTTGCACATCAATGAGAGATTTATTTGGTGTACTAAATTTTCTTATGTGATTCTTAAAAAGAAAAGCAGAGAAAAGTGAGCCCCGTAACTGTCTGCATCAAAGTGCGACACCTCAACTGTAGCTCACGAGGGATTGGTGTAAGCAGGGAGTAAAAGAATAGGATTAAAAGGTAAAAATAGAGAAAGGAAGGAGAGAGCGAGGTGCAGGGATAGTGAGCAATAGAAATTGACGGAAGTAAGGAGGAGATAAGAAAGATGGACACGGTCGCAGGAGTCCGAGGACAGGGCACCACTCGGCTAGAGCTCTTGTCGGCGTCAGGAGACGGCGTATAGGGCGAGCCCAGTCGGAAAGAGCTGCGCTGTCGTCGGATATCGTGGGGGCACAACCGGTCGGCATGAAATCCAGAGAGCGAGTCCATGATCTAAATGCACAGTATTCTCATAGGGTTCGTGCCATAATGTGAAAATATCAAAGGGGTTAGAAAAAACTATTGAGTCGAAGCTATCCCTATTTCTAGGCAGCAGACGTGAAACCAGCATTTGCCTTGAATCTACCTTATAACATCGCTCTTTCACTTGTTACCGAATCTGCGATAAAGTGCTTTTGATCTAATAGCGCGAATGCTAGCCTAAACATTGAATAAGAGATCATTGCCGCTTACAAAAGTAATAAACATCGATTGCCCCAGATATCTTGTTCTCTACCAACATTTTCAAAGAATTCAAGCCTTCCTATGAAAACCAGTAACACTGGGACAGATGTTGAGCAGTATCTATCCGTGATAATTACTGCTATTAAGTGTGTACTGCGTGTGAGCTGAACAATGTTGTTCTAGATGAACTCGTTCGTCTGTTTATTGTCGGGACGGCTTCCTGCTCTCCCGTAGTAGAATTGTAGAGAAATATACCTTATGGTAGAGTCATGTAGAGCATATAGTAAAATAGTAATAAAGTGCCGCATACTCTAAATCATTAAACACTCATTCTAAACGCACAGATCGTGCTTTTTCCAAAAGGTGATGCTTCCTCTGTTAATCCTGAAGATTGAAGACCTATAACATTCCTCAACGTCGACTATAAGTTATTTGCGACGGTAATCGTTCAACGCTTGAGGGGTCTGTTGAACGCCCTGGTGGGTCATCACCAGGCTTCATCAGTGCCCAGACGAGCAATACTCAGCTTGTCCTTTACCGCACGTGATATCATGGCCTATACTCTGTCGTGGTCTGCGCGAGGTCTCCTTCTGTCTTTGGCCCAAGAAAAGGCATTTGACCGACTAGAGCGCACGTATATCTTTAATGTGCTCACATCCTTTGGCTTTCCTCATTCGTTTGCGGAAATAATTAGAAATATCTACACTGGTTCTGGATGGCTGGGAAAGTGCTGCCTTTTCCATTACGCGTGTGGTCCGTCAGGGATGTCCATTGTCTCCTGTGCTGTTTGTGCTCATCCATGAGCCATATTTGCGTGCTCTTGACGCGGATTCACGCGTCCGGGGCCTTGCGCTTCCTGGTAGCAGTGTCGTGAAACTCAAAGCTTTCGCTGACGTCATCGCCTTGTACCTTTCAGATTATGATAGCCTTTCACGCAGCCTACCTATATTGTGACATTTCAGGTGCAGCGTTGAACATTGTTGCGAACGACGGACCGATCCCGCCGAAGCCACCACTGTTGCGAAAGACGGCGACGCCAACACGGTCCTGTAGGCGCCACTGCTTCCAACTCCGCCGGGAAGGTCACCAGCCGTTTGGTAGCGTATGTTTCTCAGCCGGCGACTGCTTCTGCGCAGAGCTGATAAGACGAGCGGACGAGACGACGGTGAGTTAAACAAGGTTTATGTACAGCATATACACAGAGGCATTACAAATTCGGCACTGGGGCCGACAGAGACTCGAAGAGCCGAGCTCTCCTCTCTAATACATAGGTCAACTTTTCGCCTAAGACCGCCGACTCATACACATGTCGGCTCTCCGACATGGGGACTCCTCTCTCAGGACCGCCGATCGCGACGCGCCGCAGGGCTTCTTTTATTTACACCGGGTCCAACCAAAATGTCCAATCAGAAGCGCCGCTGGTCGTCAGGGCAGATTCCTCCAATGGGGTTGCCGCGCCATGCGTCAGACCACCAGACACGAGGACGCCGGCTCGCTGTCACGTGCGCAGCTGACTCACTGCACGTGGGCCAGAGGGGCGCCGCGCGTGTTCACGCCGTCGAGTTGATCGCGCCAGGCGGACTGCGGGCTGGCCTTGACCCAGATTGCCTTTTTCAAAGGCACGGACGTTTGACGAGGACTCGCTGGCATAACAGCACCCCCGCCGCCAGACAATGCACCGGAAAGACGAGCTGCTTCCACGGGGCTCGGATGTCAGGTGCGCTCGTTCGCCAGGTCCCTCCAGGTTCGCCTCAAAGGCCATGGGGAGAATACAGCTCCAGACTGTTCCGGGAACACGTCCCATTTTTGACGACGGATCCCAGCTCCACTGGCTTGTCGCCACAACTTGTCGACCAGCTTCACTCGTCTCTTCTGACCATCTTCGGTTTCAGCACTTGTCGATGGTTCTGCAACTTGCTAAGAACGGTTCGACAACAGACAGCACACGACACACGCAAGTGCCTTCGGTCACCCGACAGAACACCAGACAAAGTATAGTACAACATATACCTATCTACGTGTCTATCGGAATTTTGTTCCCTCTACATCAAGAGGCACATGTGGGACACAAGACTCTTAAAATGACAACTCAATTATTTTTTTTCCCACGTACAACAACGTAACGAATTAGAATACCACAAAGTTGGCCCCTTGAGATTACTCTGAACGAGAGCGCTCAGCCCAGGTCGTGATGAGGTCAAAATTTTGCCCCGAATCGCCAGCGAGAAACCGAAAGGTTGAGAAGTTACTAGCTGGAACGCACTGCTCAATGCACCTGCATTAGCGTTTACCTTTCCTTTTTTTTTCTTTAGCGAACGTCAAAGTTGCGCTGTCGGAGTATCACGCTCCACCTCAGTAACCGGCCACTTTTAGGCGACGATACCTATGCGGCACCAAGAGCGGCTCACACTTTCGACGTTGCACAGGGGAACAACGATACGGCTTGCTACGGATTGACTCCTCACCGCTTAGCTCGATATCGTGTTCGATCACTCTCGTGTTTCCGGGGCGGTCCGAAAACACGTCTTCAAACTCGGAACCAACCTTTCTCAGGTCCTCTTTCTCAGGTCCTCCTTCACTTAAGCTAGGCTCTAGGTTTATCTGCTCCCGGATTACTTTCGATCCCCATTCAATTACCTCACTAGAACTCAAAATTTCTGCTTCCTCTTCCTTTGAAGCATTCAACAACAGATTTACGACCGCTTGATGTTGAACGTATGGTTTCATAAAGTTGTAAATCTTGTCCGGCCGCCTTCCTAATTTCACTTCATAATTTGTATCGCAAGGCTTCGATAATACTTTGGCGGGCCCTTCCCAATCAACCTCAAGCTTGTTCCTTTTGGACGGCTGCAGCAGCATTACCTGATTATCAACTTCAAAAGCACGCTTCTTCACCGATTCCCCGTAGTGCTCCTTCGACAGCACTTTTGCCGCGTTTTTCTGGCTTTCCACTAGCGCTTCAATTTGGCTTTCCACTAGCGCTTCAATTTGGCTTTCCACTAGCGCTTCAATCGAGAGATCCTCACGCTGCTCTCGAATGAGCGTCTCTCGATCAACTCTCGGCAGCTCGCTCCAACTTTCCGCTACAGGCGAGAGCGTTGCAACCCTCTCGCTCTGACTCAATGGCAACATGTCGTCTCCCCTTTCTACGGAAACCGCGCCGGCCGGTTCGGCGACGGGCCGCTCGCGTGACTGCTCACATGACTCATGCGGAAACTTTCCTTTCTGGGGTTCCGTCGACCCGCCGACAAGGTCACTTGAGAGTTCACCGCATGGAACCAGATCAAGCTGCCGCGATAGCTTCCGTGCTTGCGATCGCGTGAGAGCCATGCACGCTAAGTTGGGGAAGAACGATTTGCCCTGCTCTTTGAGAAGCTGCTCCGAGTTGTTGGAGAAAAGATAAGAAAAACGATCATTTAGCGCGGCAGACACAGCCGCTTCGGTGCGAAGCTCACCGAACGGGCCTTTAATGACAACCTTGGCGATTGGTAAGCGAACACTCTGCTCCTCGGCGACCTGCCTGATCCACGCGCATTCTCCTGTGAAGTCATCCGGAGACACCAATGAAGGATGGACAACGTCCATGGTTGCCGCTGAGTCTCTAAGTGCTCGGCACGTTTTCTTATTCACCCTAATTTCTTGGAGATACGGCTCCAACAACCGAATGTTTTTTTCTGATTCTCGGATCGTTGCGAAAGCAAACTTTTCCTGACAGTTTCTCGCGATGTGCCCTTCCTTTTAGATGCGGAGCATCTTATACTCGCGCCTTGTAGTGCGCCGTCCGCACCGCTTCTCGAACATTCGACAGCTGACGCGCGCGCATGCGCCGTCGCGCCGTCGCCCACTCTTCCACCATCTGTGCATCCCTTCCTCCTCTACACACCGCGTTCGACATCTACAATTCTCCTGATTCTCCAGTGGACGCGCATGTGGCGTCGCGCTTCGAGAACATTCAACAGCTGACAGTGCATGCGCCGTCGTGCTGTATATATACTCAAGGTCGGCACTCGCTGGCTCAGTTGCCGCTCGTCGGTTGGTTTGTACGGCGCGTCGACGTCCAAGGTCGCGGTGAAATGAATTCCAACGAATCCACAAACACAATGATCGACGTCCCTTCGACCAGCGCCGCCCTTTCGCATACGTGTGTACGTGTTCACTCATTTAACACCCCCTCCTACAACCACGTTAACCAATTTAGCCATCGACCCAAGTAAGTCGCAATTTAACACCCCATTTCACAACCACGTTAACCAATTTAGCCATCGACCCAAGTAAGTCGCACTTTAACACCCCGTTAACCAATTATATGGTCCGCATCCTCCTCAGTGTTCCCCCGAGGGAAGCTGCGGGCAATTTTTTTGCAGTTGTAGCAGATTAGCGGCTTCCGTTTGTTTTCCGGTTCTAATGTCTGTGTGGTAGAAACCTCACTCGATTTCTCCGCTTCTGTTTGCCCTTCCCCTACACTGTCCTTCGTAAGAGACGGGTCCTTCTTGAAATTACGGTGCGGAGCGGGTTTCCGTTGATCAGGTTTCCTTGAAAAGCCCTCTTTCCTTTCATCCTTTTCAACGCGCGCTGCCCTGCTATGCAACTTTCGGCGACTATAATACTCCTCAGCTAACTCAGCTGCCTTGTTTAACTGTACGTCCCCAAGTCTGTCCTGCAGCCAAAGTTTGACATCCTCCTCGATGCAGCGGTAGAATTGCTCCAATGCAACGCATTCCACCACTTTATCGCGGTCGTCATAAACACCTTCGCCCTTGAGCCATTCAATCAAATCGGCTTTAAGACGAAACGCGAAGTCAACGTGTGACTCATTCCCCTTTTCAGCATACCGGAACCTTTGCCTGAAAGCCTCGGGTGACAACTTATAACGTCTCAAGAGCACTTCCTTAACCTCGTCATAGCTCTCAAACGCTTCCCTCGACAAGCAAGTTATCGCGTCGGACACTTCGCCGGGAAGAAGAGCTAGCAGGTTCCGCGCCCAAAGAGACTGCTCCAAAGCATTTCGCTCACAGACGTGTTCAAACTTGACGAGATACTTCGCCATGTCCTCGCCTACTACGAACGGTGGCAGTTGATCCCGAATTCTAATACCGCTGACCTGAATCGTCGGAGAAGCTGCGCTAGGCGCCTGCGAACACTGTAGGATTGCCAATTCTATTCGTTTCATCTCGAGGCGCTCCTGTCTCTCGGCCTCCTCGCGACGTTCGCGCCTTTCAGCTTCTTCACGTTCGCGAGCTTCGCGCCTTTCAGCTTCTTCGCGAGCTTCGCGCCTTTCAGCTTCTTCACGTTCGCGAGCTTCTCGCCTTTCAGCCTCTTCACGTTCGCGAGCTTCTCGCCTTTCTTCACGTTCGCGAGCTTCTCGCCTTTCAGCTTCTTCACGTTCGCGAGCTTCTCGCTTTTCAGCCTCCTCGCGGCGTGCTTTGATATCCACCCAGGCCTCATCAACTTCCTCAGCCGACACTCCCTCATCCTTCATGATCTCAAGGATCGCTTGCTTTCGTTTCGCACAGCCCAAAGTAATGCCGAGTTCCTCACAAATTTCGATGAGTTCCTTCACTTTAAGGTTCTCCATCGTTCACACTAGCCTCTTGGTGTTTGCCCCTGTTAAGAATCTACTTGCCGTACCCACTATAAGCCTACTAGCAAGACGCGCAAGCAATTTTGCACACTCCCGTGTTTACCCCCTCCGCATTAACTTTGGTTTCAAAGCGCTTCGACTTGGCTTGAAACGATCAAAGCTCCCTTCAATGCTTCACACAGCCCTTCTCTAAACTACTACAACCTGAGCTAGAGTAGTCTGGTGAACTGAGGGGAAAACATCAGGCACTCACCGCATCGATGTCGCTGACGCCGGTCGATCCCGCAGCTGCCAACCACTGTTGCGAACGACGGACCGATCCCGCCGAAGCCACCACTGTTGCGAACGACGGACCGATCCCGCCGAAGCCACCACTGTTGCGAAAGACGGCGACGCCAACACGGTCCTGTAGGCGCCACTGCTTCCAACTCCGCCGGGAAGGTCACCAGCCGTTTGGTAGCGTATGTTTCTCAGCCCGCGACTGCTTCTGCGCAGAGCTGATAAGACGAGCGGACGAGACGACGGTGAGTTAAACAAGGTTTATGTACAGCATATACACAGAGGCATTACAAATTCGGCACTGGGGCCGACAGAGACTCGAAGAGCCGAGCTCTCCTCTCTAATACATAGGTCAACTTTTCGCCTAAGACCGCCGACTCATACACATGTCGGCTCTCCGACATGGGGACTCCTCTCTCAGGACCGCCGATCGCGACGCGCCGCAGGGCTTCTTTTATTTACACCGGGTCCAACCAAAATGTCCAATCAGAAGCGCCGCTGGTCGTCAGGGCAGATTCCTCCAATGGGGTTGCCGCGCCATGCGTCAGACCACCAGACACGAGGACGCCGGCTCGCTGTCACGTGCGCAGCTGACTCACTGCACGTGGGCCAGAGGGGCGCCGCGCGTGTTCACGCCGTCGAGTTGATCGCGCCAGGCGGACTGCGGGCTGGCCTTGACCCAGATTGCCTTTTTCAAAGGCACGGACGTTTGACGAGGACTCGCTGGCATAACAACATCTCCGAATGCCGGTATTTCTTCATTGGCTCTCCAAACTCCAGGCTCAGCGCCGTTTTTCCTATTCAGCCGGCCGCGTTCCTTCGTATTTTGGGTATACTTTATACAACCACGGCATTTGCGAATGCGTTTTGTTAAACGCTCTTGAAGACGTAAGACTAAAAATTCGAGACGCACGGGATTTTGACTTTCCGCTTCTTGAGCGGAAGTACCTTGCGCAGACTGTATTTTATGGTCACATTTGGTACCTTTCTCACGTCGTGCAACTGTCTTTACGTATCGTGCGATCACTGCGATCGGTTTTGTGTTCCCCCGTTTTTTTTTTGGTCAGGCGGCACTGAATTGGTCTTTCATGCGGCACTGGGACAGCAGCGTTCTCAGGGAGGCTTTGCTTTCCCTTCAGTGCCCATACGCTGTCGGCTGCTGGCACAACGCGTCCTTTTGCGCCTGTGCAAGGGGAGAAATCTCCCGCACGAATGCCTGCATACAACTTTCTGTGTACCCACTTTCGGCATTTGATGCCTAATGTGCACCTTAACAGGGGGCCACAGTCAATAACACTTCCTGCGTTTTATGCGACAACTGTTGCGTTTTTTCGCCTTGTCCAGTCGACCTGTTCAGGCACAGATGTGTTGAACAACCATATAGTTGATACAACTGCTGCATTGTTGCTTCCATTGGTTCCCCCAGCCCGCCGTGCTCACTCTAGTCGGGTGTCTTGAAGCACGTTAACGGCCTCTTTTCTGCATGGACACCACCGACACTTCATGTGGCGCCTTAGACGGAGCGTGCTTCCTAATCTCAACCGCCTCTAAAGGTGGAGAATGGTCCAGTCAGCAACATGCCCGAACTGCTCCCTTCGGGAAACAAATCAGCATTTTCTGAGGAATTGTGTCATTGCTCGTGTTTTTTTTTTTTTGGAGAGCCGTACATGATGGATCTCGCTGCCTCATATAGTAAATCGCTTCGTTCCTTCTGAGCATTGTTCTCGAGGCCACTTCGCTTGTCTTCTCATTGTGGCCGGTCCTTTCTGCCTCTGGCGCAACTGCTGCGAGGCGGCTGCAGCGGGCCGCCGCCGCCACGCGCTCTTCCTGATCCTAGAGCGATTGTACTCGTAGCTGTGTACGCGGTTCTTAAAAGAGAGAAAAGAAGCTAAAGGTGAGCCCCATAACTGCCTGCATAGTAGTGCGACACCTCAACAGTGGCTCACGAGGGACGGTGGTAAGGAGGAATTAAAAGGGATGGGGAGGATTAAAAGGGATAGTGATAGAGATGGGGACACCCACATACAGATGTAAAGACAAGATAGAGAAATATGGACACAGTTGAAGGAGTCCGAGGATGGGGCACCACTCAGCAAGAGCCTCACAGCGTCAGGAGATGGCGGAGAGCCAGCCGTTCGCCCAGAGCTGCGCTGTCGTCGGAGATCGCGGGGGCACCACCGGTTGGCACGGAATCCAGCGAGCGAGCTGCTGTCTGTTTTGTCGGAGTAGCTCTTATTTTTCGGCGAAGAGGAATTCCTTCGGCATTGGTCTTGCCCTTTTGTGTCGGTCTGTAACGGACGAGTGAAACTTGTCTTTCGGCCGGCTTGGTGTTGTTAGACCACGGCTACTGGATGAAAAAGCGCACATGTATGTTTATCTGTCCTTTTCTGATACATTTTTGTGTGGCTGTCTTTGAGTGAACCATCGAATGTACACGTTCTTTCCACGTCATTCCATGTTCATGCAAATGAAGTCTGTTTTGTCATCATCGTTATTGTGTGTCTATGAAGAAAATGTTCTGTTGAAATGGTATTCGCGTCTGTGATAATTAATTTTTCTACACACTTCACACGGCCCGTATCGGGACAGCTTATGGCTCTCCCATAGTGGCGTAATTGCAGTGCACTAAAGCTTTCACAATTTATTCCAAACGCACTTTGCTAACGCATTGTCGTGTCTGGAGTAAGATGGCGGTGGTCTGGCTTCACTTTCAAGACGTAATTTCCACTCCAGGGAAATATTTGTATGAGCGCGTAAGGTAGACGGAAGGAAAACACTTTAAAGAAAAGACGTTCTTTTACAACTACAGTTTTATAAGAAAAAAAAATCTTCGCACGGGAACACCAAAATGCGTATACGCAACGAATTATCACAGGCATTATTTCAATTCTGCTCAAGTATGCCAAGTATTCATAGTTTTTGAATGTAGCACCTTGGACTAGGGCAAAAACTACAAGCCGCTTTACCTACATTGAAGGATGCTGTTGTACATGTTTTGTTATTGCTGGACTCCACCGAGCGCCAAAAAGCAGTTTCAAAACACAACCTTCGTTCGTCAATGCAGTGCAGCAGGAACATTACGCACGTTGATCTTTATTATTATTATTATTATTATTATTATTATTATTATTATTATTATTATTATTATTGTTGTTGTTGTTGTTGTTGTTGTTGTTGTTGTTGTTGTTGTGTTTGTTGCTGTTGTTGTTGTTCTTGTTCTTGTTCTTGTTCCCATAGAGTTCCTTTGTGAAAAACTCTGTGGTTGTTCCTAACGCAAATGCGAAACCGAAACTAGCAAATGACAACGATCGCCTTGCTGCATACATTGGTGGCGCCCTCTGTTAGCACTGCGAGCCGCTGCGGTACGACGACGGTGCAGCTGCTCGCGCTAGCGTCTGAGCCGATCACTGCTGCGAATTTGCCTGCACCGCAATCAGTCGATGTCGTCACCGAGTCGGGTCACGAAGACCGACAGCGTCCACTCGGCAGTTCTCTGATCAGGCCAAATTCCAGCACCGTAAGCGCAGCAGCAACACCCGTCCACAAAGCTTTCCGAATAGCAGTGTGTCCAATGTGGACGCGCATAGCGCTATCAGCGTCGGGTGACGCTACACAACGCTCCTCGCGGCATGCATGTTTAGTGTAGACCACTGCTGTTCGATATCGTCTCGTCACCTCCGTAACACCTACGTGAATCAAGCTGGAACCGTCGCAAAATCCGCCGGTTTCCGTCCACGGCACACCCCAGCCAAGCACCAGTAGTGCTGGTCGATCTTCTCCTGACAACAGGTTAGCTTGTTTTGTTATTCCGCGACTGGCTCATGCCATCGGGCGCTTGGTATTGACACGACGACACGGCATTGTTTTCGTTTCTTTTGTACTGTCTCTTTTATCGGACTTCGGCCTACTTGCGTTTTACCATGGCCAGACACATTAATCGCTCGTAAACATATGCATCCCGCACCATCGCGCGATGCTGGTTACCTAAAAACAACCCATATCTCTAATGCAATTACACGGCAAGGCTAAAAAGGTAAGCATATGCGCCCACGCCTGGGTTTCTAGGGCTGTCGCTTTCGGTGTTGTATGTGTGTCCAAGTCTAAATGAAGTCGCCCAATTCCACGTAATCATGGACCATTTCACGTTCACTACAAGATTTGCTGTCACCTTAGTTCAATATGAGGTTGTCTCGCGCGCCTGTCTCTTCCTGTTTGATCCCAGCTATTGGGAGCATGCGTGCTTCCGCCTGCACGAGAATAGACACACATACGAAACCAAGGAAAAATGTATCCATGCATACTCGAGAAAGTATGTCGCGCGATTCACCGTATCGTGCTGCGAATAGAATGAGTGATTTTGAAAAGAACATTTATTTTTTTTCATGGATCGATCGTTTATCTCGCTGCGTGTAACTCTGAAATCAAACCCCTTTTGAAGAAGGAATGCGCACCTCGAGTGTGCAGACTCCGTTTCATATGGTGCAAATCGCAGTAGCCATCGTCTATCAGAATTCAGTTACCAGATTTCGAAAGATCACATACTTCCGTTTTGTGGCAGATCAGATGATGTTCGAGGTGGATCATTCGGCTTTTAGCATCCTACTTATACTTGCTGGTCATCCTATTCCTTATCTTCAGTAGCAAACGATAGGAGACCCTTCAATATCCAGTAACCATTGAATGGCGCACTTCAGTTAACCCACCTTCTACAAACGTCTAGAACGCTGTTCACACACGACGGCCTGATGCGTACAATCTACATACAGGAGCAAGATGTCAGTCACCTCACGTTTATGTATTTATTCAGACATAAAAATAAGTGGCGGCTGTTTAAACAGCTGCATAACTCCTGTTTGAAAGACATTGTGGCATTCCAATCATTGTACGCGATAGAACCTCTTCAGTCGTAAAAGGAAGTCTTGCATCTGTGACAATAGCAGTCTCGACAATTTTGATTGCAGCGTTTACACATGCAATCGCGGAAAAGCCATGAGCAGCACAACTTTTGAATATGTAGCACATGGGGTCACAAAATGAAGCATTCGGGTCAAAGTGATATTGTAACGGGGAGTATTCAATGAGTTAACACCGTTTGGGCTCACACTGCATACAGCGCACAAGGATGCAGGACGACAGGACAGCCCAGACATAACCTCACAACAACATTGTCGTCTTCATTCCATGACGGGATGGGATGCCATCTCCCGTTCTCTCGTCGCACCTGCAGTAGCCCGCGCCAGGTTCTCATCGTGCCAGAGAGCACAAAAGTCATTCTATGACCGCCGACATAAAGATGTCAAATTTCCTCTGAGCTCTCTCGTGGTAATGTGGCTCCCACCCCATTGTGTCAGCCTCTGCGAGAAACTTCTGTCGCGATACATTGGACCTTACCGAGTTCTGCGCCGGGTGACACCTGTCACCTATGAAATTTCCCCTACTATGAACCCTACTGGTACATTCAGAACTGACATTGTGCATTTTTCTCGCCTGAAGCCCTATCACAGTGATACATCCGTCTAATAACAGAAGGCACCGAGACGGTGCTTTACCGCTCGGGTTAATGTCACGGGTGTAGAATGGTACCTCAGGCACAGGCGCCGAAATGACACAGAAGGAATGAAGACGACGATATTGTTGTGGGGCTATGTCTAGGCTGCCCTGTTGTCCTGCATGCTGTGTGCAGTGTTAGCCTAACCTAAGTTAACTTAGGTACTTCCCGTTGCAATATGACATTTACCTTGCACATTGTATTGGCAAGTGCCAGACTTTACAGGGATGGTGTTGATAACTTCACGTACAACCTTAAAGAAGCAACCAGGCATGTCTGGAGAGGCTAAGGTATTCTTGACAGTGTATTTACTTAGGTTGTTCTCAAACAGCAGGATATCAAAGTTTGTCATGTATCTGCACTGCTTAGGAATTTTTTCTCTGGCAAGGCACCGTTCACCTAGGGCATTAGTATTGAAGGAGCCGTTGCAATTTAGATTATTTTCTCAATCTCATTCATTGTTGACATGCATCGCAGAGAGGAAGCCATGGCAGAAGGGGGGCCCAGTGGCGAAGGCCGGACCGGCAATGGTGCGTTGCATCGTGTGCTCGGTTGGTCCTCTGTAGCTCGCTCGTACAGTGCCGAGCGAGGTTCAAGAAACTTGCGGCGTGACATTCATCAGGTAAGAATTAAAGAAGGGGAATTTTTCGAAGGGCTGATTTCATTAGACACAACTGAACAAATCCAATTGACATTCAGGCCAACAAAGGCATGCGAAATTAGTTGCTGTCAATAAATGTAGTGTAATAATTACTGCATCAATTGAACTTAATTAATGTGGACGAAAAATCACCCTTCCTGTTGTCAGGATCTGAACCAGGATTGCCAGCCATAGTGTAATTACCCAACTTTTAGGGTATGTTTGGGATTTTTCAGCCAACGTAGAGTATTAGGACTGTGGCATCGGGTAATTTCAACACATTCCTTGTCATTGTTCAGGTGCGACATATTTGTAGGTTAAATTTCTGGAGCTATCTTAATTTCACGTTACCAGCACAAGAGATGAAAAATAGTATGTCAAGTATCCTTGTGCTAGGTTTTTTTTTCCTCAAAATTTTTTTTTCTTTCCTTTACGACATCTTCTATATGTTCGTTGCATAGAGGGGCTTATAAATTTTTTTTATGATGATTGGCTTGAGTTAATGATGTGAATGCCTCACCATACACAAAGAGATGGTAATACGACTGTTGCACAAAATTATGATAAAACGACGGATGCCACCTCACAATGTCATTAGAGCATGACAATTTGTTAAGTGCCAAATTTTTTATCATCATGAAGTCATTGCAACGTCACTGTGGCATCACAGTGTGACATCAAGTGATAGCGCCATCAGATGCAATCATCGCACGGTTATAGGTGGGCCGGTCCAGGAGGCACCCCATGCATCTAATGTCAAAGACTGCATGTTATAATTGTTGCACGGTGCTGTTATTAGGTGTAGGGTAAAACATAGGGTAATAAGAAAAGGTTGTATAGAGTAAATTAAGGTAATTTTGACTTTGACGTAGGGTATTTTCCGAAAATTGGTTGGCAACACTGACCGAAACTCACAATCTTCGTATCCCATTAACAGAAAGGGCTATTTTTGGCCCACTTCATTGCGTTTCAATGCGACTTCATAATTACTTGCTATACTACAGTTAGAGACAACACCTAATAAACCTTCTGCTTTTCTGGGCTTGATTGTCTTTAGGGTTCATTTGAATCGTCAGGTAAGGTGAAGTCACCTTTTCAGAATAAGATGCCAGAAGCTCACATTACAGAGGCCAGACTTGTACCGTGAATGCTCCTGTACTGATGTTATTGCAAAAGCGTTGGCAGACATGCGTGTTCGAATAAAAGCCGCACCATTGTTATACTTCGCTGTTTGGGATTTTGAATCAATAGCTGTGTATGATCGATTGCTTCAAAACTCAGGCCTAAGTAAATGTGCGTGGCAAAATGTTTCGAGGTTGCACAGCTGCAAGTGTTCTGTCCTTCACCAATTGTATTTATAGTGGTGATAGGCACCATTTCCCGGGAGGTATAGGTACTGCGTGAAAGCTTACTTTCTTTTTTTCTTTTTTTCTTCATTTTTTGCAGTTGTATTTTCATAGGCTTGGTGAGAAAAATTGGTTTTTTTCGCGACGTTCAGATTTTGTTTGTTGCCGTCACTATTATGAAGCGGTACAGTGGCATGAGCAGTACTTATTATGAGAATGTATTGTATGATTGCTTTATTGATGAAGAATAATATATTGCAGTAAAATGATAAATCATGTGTATGAATACTTAGCCAATTAAAGCAGGGATGTCTATTACAGAAATGTAATTCAGAAAGCAATGCAAAGGGGCATACACATTACAGAATTGTAACAGATAGCATACGCATGGCAGAAACACAAGGTACTATAATGATTACAGACTTGAGCCATCATAAAAATGCTAGAGAAGGCAATGCACATGGAAATATTAGTGCATAATGTTAATAGTAGCACAAGCAGTTTCATTAAATTAGGTTGTGTTTTAAAGGGCCACTCACCAGGTTTGACAATTTTGAGCTGACAAGCGCAATACGTAGACAAGGCGTTCATGATCACATCTGCCAAAATTTGCAACACTACGCACCGCAGAAATGAGTCAAATTTCAAGATGAACGCTGCTCCCTTTCCCATCTGCCCGCACACGCCTAGAGAATAAGGGCATGACATGGGCGTAGGAATGGCCCTACGTAGACAGCAATGCAATGACGTTGGTCCCCTACGTAGACGACTCTGCTCTGACGTTGTCAACAGTATACCATGTGACACGGCAAAAATCATTTAACCCACCATGCATAGTTTATGTATTTGTTGCTTTAAGAGATTAATAAAACTTGAAATAAATGATGAGACGCAATAAAAAATTGTGCGCATTTTTCTTTCATTTTTTCCCATGAAATGCTACGGCATGTGGAGCTAATGTGCCAGCGTTTCGCATGCATTCGTGTCCCCGCGGTCAGCGCTGTTGTGTATCCCGGTGCTGAGTCGTATCCCACCGGTGCCAAACAGTTGTTGCGCATCTCGGCACTGTTTACCAGTAGTTGCTCCGAATCCCAGCGCTGAGCACCCGTTGTTGCGGACCGGGGTCTACCCGGTCTTTTGTGGTAGCATGGCGTAACTTCGGGTGAGGAAACGAACGTTGACAAGATGGGGATACGAAAAACAAACAGGTTTATGGCACTATTTACACTTATTTACAGCATAGAAAGTTTAGGAGTTTCACAAACCATGAGTGTGGTGGTTGAATCGTTACATGGTTCGGAGCGTTGTCCAGCACTCTGCAGCGTCGTTTTAAACCCTGTCGGGCTCCTCCTTCGTTATTGGAACGTCAATCACACACATACTAGACACCGCCCACAGGGCATAATTCAGTAGCACATGGTCTGCCGAATAGTTATTACCCCTCTTGACGCAATGCTCTGAGGATAGGGGAAATGGGGTTCTCTCCCGGAACAATTTGGCGGTTGAATTGCTTCTTCCGTCTTTCCCTGGAAGGGCAGCCAAGGAGTAGACACTTGAATCGCGGAGACACGACCTGTGCGGTTGGTCTGCTTTGCCGGCCCGGAGGAATCGTTTGTAGGGATTTAGGCTCACGGACCGTCTTCTAATTCCTTTGTTGCTCCCAGCCGCTGGACGCTGGTTCCAAGAGAACTGGGGTTCCAGGCGTGGGAGCGCTGCCCGGCTACGTTTCTCAGCGACAGCCTGGCGCCTACTGACGACGGTCATAACAGCGCATTGAGCACACGACTCTCGTCGAACGCTCCTACGCGCTCGCACACTCATTTTGCTCATCTGCTCTACCGCATCTAAGCCAGCGTTTCCAAACCATTCCGCAGCAACAGGCAGAAGACCACAAAATAATGCTGGTCAACAAAGCAACATCGCTCGCGTGCTCGGGGGTTGGACTTGTTCGGGCACGTCATGCGCACGTCACCTCATGGTCGGATGCTAGAGAGGGTGGGGAAGAGATTTGGCTTATGAAGGCTACGCGGAGGAGCGGCAAGGGTTTCGAGCTCAACCTCCTCTCGTCCTCATTTCACACCGCTTCAAAAAACCTGTTTTCTCCGCTCGTGATGAACCGATCCGAAAAATTTTTGTGGGAAAATGTTCTTCATCGGACACCCTACAACTTTCACTGTCTAACTAAAATTCGGTATGGGGCCTTGTGAGTGGCCCTTTAACAGCAGTTCTAGCAATGGGATATGTGTAATGTTTTTCTATGCATGTCTCAACATTATTATTATTATTATTATTATTATTATTATTATTATTATTATTATTATTATTATTATTATTATTATTATTATCAGAACAGTTTGCAGTAGTAAACACGTTCTACAGAACCTGTCCGTCTATTAGCACTTTTCCTCATTACTTAGCAAGTGCAATCATTGTCATGCCGTTTCATCGTTATTTTCTTTCTCTGAGCTTCATCGTTGCAAAAAAAAATAGTTCATTGCCGTCACTGCTTGTGTCAGTGTTGATATCCCTCAGGCAATATGCAGTTCTTAGCTGAACTCAATAACCACCAGACAGGTATACTGCTTTGTTGTCTTTTTCTTCAAATCCCATGCACTGCAGTCTGTGAGATTTCTTGTGCTTGTGCCCATAGCATTTCAATACTCATGACACTTATTTTATTTTATCAGTCTTACCATCTACGCCTCTGAACATTCCAGAGGATGTTGATCATGCTAGCCTTGCAGAATAAGCTTAAACATTGAATGCGCTAAGCATTATCTGCTAATAATTGCGGTGCGAATTGCAGCAAAGCACTGCGTAACTGGGGTAGTCATCATGGAGTGAGTTCAACTCCTCTGTCTTTTTGAAAGTTTTCAGTTTGGCATGTGTATATATATAAGCATGCACAGATACACATGCGCAAGCATAAAGTTTAGTTGTACCGCTCCCCCCTGCCTTCAGAAAAACATTTTTGGCAATGCCACTGGTGCATGTGTCGTGCAAGAAGGGTATAATGCTCTTATAAAGACAGAGAAAAAAAAAGTGAGCCGAATTCAATTAGTTTGATTTCTGAAATTTATCAAGCGCAGTGAGATTACTACTAGTAACAATGACCTGCTTAACACTCTTCTTGCATGCAGTGCTCTCAACAGTGAGGGAACTGCTTCCATCCATTGCAGGTTTTCGTTGTGACGAATTAAAGAGCCCTCTTGTGTATGGTCTAGAGTCAAGAGTGACGTTCATAATTTATTAGTACACTTCTAACTACACTCAAACCTTTGTATAACAAAATTGCATCTTACACGAAAATAAGTTCGTTATATCCGTAAATTTGTTATAAAGTTTTATTCCTAACACTCTATCTATTGCAAGACTATTATTAATCAATTTTGTTATAACCGATATTTTGTTATGTTTGGATTCGTTATATCGAGGCTTGAGCGTAGCTTTATTTTTGTTGTTTGGAAGGTGGATGTGTCACGCTACCTACCTTGCTCCTTTCATACCTGTAGTCGTTGCTGAGCACATACAGAAAGACACCAACCGTCAGCTTACTTAATTCAGTGAGCAACATCATCTCGCCTAGCCTTATTGCTGGACGGTGTCAGCCAACATTGCTTAGTGTAATGGTTGCATGATAACACTGATGACACCAGGCCTGGCATTTTGGGACCAGTGTTAGCGTCAAATTGAAATGTCTTAGCGAACTAAAATATCAATAGTAAATGTGAACATTTTTTATTTTTATTTTATTTATAAAATACTGCAGGCCCAAACAGGGGCCCAAGCAGGAAGGACAAAAGGACACAAACAAAGCAAATAAAGGCAGGGAAATCGCATACTCAGCAAAAAAATAACACTGGCATGTGTACAAAAGAAACTGCAGCAAAAAATAAGGCAAAAACTACATAATTTCTTTAAGAGTGGTACATCAAGGTGAAGCAACAAAAGTAGAAACATCAAACAAAAAGTGCTTGAAAAAAGACTATGGGAGAGTTTTGTCAATTAAAAAAAGTAATGGGTGTGAGTGTTATGACGAGCAAATAATGGCGCAAGTGGAAGAAATATTTTGTTCAGGAGTTAATCAGCTCATCTAAATTCTGTAACTAATTGTTTACAGTCCTCAATATTTCTGTGCTATTTTTATATTTAACATTTACTTTTTTGTAACTCATAACAGGGATAAAGAAACAAGTTGCATTTGTCCTGTTATGCTGTAAATTAATCTTCCTTCTTGTTATTTCTGTTATATCGCTTACTTTTAAATACTTTTGTGTCTTATTTTTAATCATGAGTACATCATGTTGTTTACTGATTATATTGCTATTGTTAATCAATCTTGTTTAATATTGCTGACACGTCTATATAACTTTCGTGTATATTTGTGATTATTTCATGCATGTAGCCATAGGACATCCCCCTGTCACTTTCTCTGAAACTATGGGACCTCTTACTGTAACATATTAGCCGTGTAACTCAACTTGACTATATTGAACAAACTGGGCATGAAATTGTATCCACGTTAATGCAAATGCCTCATGCCATGTTGTGAGAGTCTGTTGCGACCAATAGTCTGGGCAGCGTGGGTCTTGTTCTACGGAATGATTACCAGAACGTCCTTTTCACAGCTTCGCACATTCTGCTCAAACTGCTTTTTTTTTCAGGCTCAGTCTGTGAAGTAATGACATTGGGGCAGGTAAAAATAACTTGTTGATCCAATCAATACATATTGTTCAAATTCTTCAATATAGTTTTCTTGGGCATTGATGTACCAATTCCAAGACGATTTTTCTACTGCAAAGGCTCCCTGAAAGTTGACTGCACACCATTTTCGACGTGATTTTCTCACTGCAAAGGCTACGTGCAAGTCGGCGGCTGTGACCTCTTTCAACGATTCTGTGACAGCCCACTGGATTGTGGGAGCACTGTCGAAATGACATTTTTGGCTTTCCTTGAGCGTTGAAAACGGGAAAAAGTCTGCCAGGCTTGCATCAGGGTTGATAAAACCCTGATACAATCCTGATATGAGCCGTGCAAACTTCTTCTTGTTCCTAAATTTAAAGAGAATCCACAAAGTATACCACTTCTATGGTGTTTCCACCATCCAATGGGCCGCCACAGTGTCTCTGAAAGAGGCGACAGCAGCTGACTTTGTGGGAACCTTTACAGTTTAGAATTTGCATAGCAACAGGTGAATTGATGTCTAAGGAAACTATTTTGAAGATCTTAAAAAGATGTGTCTAGTAGGTCAATACATTATTTTTAGCAAACCAAGCTTAATTGCATTGCAGAAAGACTTTTAATCTTTCTTTTTCTCAAAGGAGGACAGCTTGTTCAAAAACTTTTGCTGGCGACCTCGCAGGTTCTCATGGGCCTGACCCCTCTGATTGAGCAGTCATCTCTAAACATCCAGCCGTCACAACTTTGGCGACAGGCGCAGCAACACTACGAGCATCCACGCACACCCAGTTCTCAGAGCATGGCTTCGTCTTCTTCATCGGGTGAGCGTAACATTTATGCAGCGTAACGATGCATTTATGCATTTATGCAGCGTAACGATGCAGCGTGGCTGCATCGTTGCAAGGGCTGCAGTACGCTGGTTTAGGGGCGAAGCTTGTTAGGCTGTGGGCTTGTCCACCGTTGGCCATTGTAGCCAGTACACAGAGTACCCCTAGTACCCGGAGTGCTCACTAGATGGCATTGTGGTGCTCCCTCTCCATCACCAGCTTGTTCACACAGCAGCAACTCGAAAGCGGCGGGAGTGAGTTCCTCTAGTACTCGACGCACTCGCTAAATGGCATTGCGGCGCTCCCTCCCATCACCAGCTCGTTCACGCGGCAGCAGCTCGAGTAACCGACACCTGGCCTTCATGCAACCGAGACCTGGCCATCATGCCAAGCATACCCAACACGATGCAATACTGGCCGGAATGCTGCAAGGAAATCTTTGCCATGATTCGCCAACAGCACAAGCCGCACGCGTTTGTCATGCTTTCTGTCGCAGAAGTACGCTGGGACAAGCTCTGCGAAACTCTGGAACAGTTGCAAATGGGATTCACGGTTTACCGATGTATCTCCTGAGCTTCGCCCACTCATCATCATTTACTCCGTGGATATGCTGTGATTTCTTTTTCAGGCAATGTAGCAGCGCCGCTTACAAGGAGATGTTGCAGCACCAGTACCTTGTTTGAAACAGCATGCAGTTTTGTGAAGGCTGGAGAGAAAAGCGCCATCAGTTGGGAAATTACATCAATTTAATGATTATTTGAGGTGGCTAAACACCTCAGACCTAGCAGTAGTACTCATACGAAAAATCACAGAAGTTTCTCTCACACACAAGGCCAGGCTTTCGTATGCTGACAAACTCTTGTTCATGTACACATATAACCAGCAAACTCTTGTTCATGTAGACATATAACCACATTGATAAACGTGGAGGAAATCTGCAACACATTCGTGTGCCCAGGCATTGTGTAATTTGCCTTAACTAGTCATCTGCTGAATTGATTTCTTCCCAGATAGGTTCAATAAGTGAAGGGTTTTTTATACTAGATTGACTTGGTCAGAGAGCCTCTTAGGCAGTGTCTAGTTAACTTATTGATACGCTAACTATCTTAAATTAAAGCGATATCAGCAGCTTTACGGTGGTGTGCATTCTTTTTTCACGAACAGCTGCTCACCAATTAGTGCTTGGCTATGTAACGCTATGAATCAAAGGTAGGAGGGTGTCTTTCTCATTTAGCCCATCAAAATGTGGCCACTATGACTGAAGAACCAAACCTACACTTTTATGCTTAACAGAGCAACATTACGAAGTTTATCTTGATACCACTGTGGGCACCAATGTAATTCGGAGCTAAAGGAAAAAACCTTCGACTTGGTGAGCCTGTCTCTACATCTGAATGTCTGGTCATTGATTGTAGCTTGAGCATGGATGTAGTCATGTCTCTTCGGATAGGCATCAAAACTTGCGTGGGTTACATCCACAGTCAAGTACATAGCCAGCCGCCAACATTCACACCTCAATGGCTTGTCACCAAAATTAACTAGCGGGATTTTTGATTCTGCATATTTCAATGGCTAGTACAAGAAAACAAGAGGTAATGCTTGGTGTGTTTTCTTTTGTATTTTTGTGTTTGCGCTAAATGTAAAAATAGGCCTTTCAAATTTTTAGTTGTCTGGTTTTTTAAGTATGCTTTGCAACATGGTCGGCAAGGTAGGGCTGCATCTAAGCTACTAATGCTTGTCAATGGTCTAGTTGGTTTGTTAGCATTGTAACGAAAGGACATTGCAAGTAGAAAAGGATGGAAGGGGTGCACACACGAGCGCTGTGAATCGTGTGTGTCCCTTCCGTCCCTGTTTACTTGCACTGCTTTTTTCCTGACAAAGCATCTAAGATACCGTATTTACTCGCATAATCCTCGCACTTTTTTTGGCGGAAAACCAATGCAAAGTTGAGGGGTGCGAGAATTACGCGGGGAAAACTTTCTATGAAAATGTACGGAGCGAAAAAGAAAACGAAGTGGCCGCAAATTGGGATTCCCACACCAGCAACTAACACCAAGCTTTAAGAAGTACTAATCAAAACCTACCTCAACAATAAAAGCACAGGTTCAACACAAGGCAAGATTTATTTGAGACACAAAAAGTGCAAGCTAATAGTCGAGAATTAGAATACCGTACGCAAAGCTTGTGGGCGTAGCGGTAGCGTTGGTCGTTAAACAGATGCCCTCAAAAGGTAAGCGTAGGACGTCAGTATTGGGCTGATGGCTATTTAACAGAATTGTGCGCAGTTCCCTTCTGAAGAAATAAAGTTTACTATCAATCCCAGTTTTAGGCACACGGCAGGCTGAACGCGTCTTGGTGGCTTTCAGCTGCTGTCACGAGTAGGGAACGCAAAACTTGTAGACTCCAAAGGGCCTTCCGGTGGCCCTGTTGCCATTGTTTAGTGCATGATCTATTACTTACAACTTAAAAGCAGCCGTGTAGCTTCAGTATCACTCCATAACGCGACAATATTACCATCACAACGTATAAAACACGTTGCAACGCGCACTTGCCACTTTGGCTTGCATTGGATTGAATCTCCGTGCTATCATCATCAGTGGTTGTAATGAGCAGACGACATTATTGCGGCAGTTTTCGGGGGTGCGATAATTACTCGAGGAAAAAAAGAAATCGTATTTTTGTTGGGCGATGGGGGGTGGATGCGAGAATTATTCGAGTGCGAGGATTGCGCGAGTAAATACGGTACTCATATTCCAGATAGATATGTTATGATAGCTGGACTGATAATATTGCTTTAGCTGAGGTTGCAGCTAGCACAATTGTTTTTGTCAGGACAGATATTGTTTTAAGATAGGGCTTGGACCTTTTGTATCTGCATTGTGATACAGTTGTCAAGGCAGTTATCGCTATTTGTAGTACTAGTATTTTCACTGCATCTGTTTTTGTCTTATCATGTGTAACTTACCGTATTTTTGTGTGCATAATTCGCACCAAAAGCCCAAAAATTTCAGGGGCAAAGTAGAGGTGGGGATAATACGCGGGGTTTTTCCTTTAGTGCTGCTTCACAGCAATGCCTCTTGTGCCGTAAAGCCCTTTAAGAGCGTAGCAAAGGATACGGAGGCAATTTCGGCAAATTAGTATTGCTCAGCAATTAGTACGGCAGCTTGCAGACGATTTTGGTTTCGCTTGCTTGCATCGTTAAAGCCTTTAGAAAAATATTTGGGGAAATACAATTAGATTTTTTAGGGTAAACGTCGGTGTCACATTACAAGTATATTCATGTGCTATGTCATGTACTATATTCATGTACTATGTCATGTATGCCTTGTTTGCTTTGGAAAAGGGCTTGCTGGAAAGGTGGTGCTGGTCTGAGAAATAGAAAAGGGAAGGTATTTTTGCAAAGGGAACAGTACCTGTATCTTACCTACGACTTCTCCAACCATTTAAGTTCTATAATAGATGAAGCAGTATTTATTTCAGCAAGGTAAATGAAATATTATCAGTAAATTTAGGTACTGTTTTTTGGCAAGGTAGCAGGCATGCATTTCGGTTCTGTTGCTTCCACGGAGCTGCCAAGAAAAAGTTGTCGCCGAGTGTGAGCACTTTTTACCTCGTTAGTACCACTCGTTCTCTACATCTCATCTCATTCACCAAGCCTAAGTTGACCTGTACTGTCAACATGAGTAGTGTCCGGCGGTAGTCCTTCACCGCACAACAAAACCTTAAGATCATTGTCGTCACCGAGGAATTCGGAAATCGTGAGGTGGGAAGATGGCTTGATGTGGAAGAGTCCTGTGTGCGACTGTGGAGAAAGAAGAAAGACAGCCTACAAGCGCGCACCGCGAGTGTAGATCATTTCGTAGCCCCAAGACCGGCGCTTACTTTGAGCTGGAGGTGCGGCAAGTAAAGTTCATAGAAGATATGCGAAGCAGTGATTACGCCGTATTGACCGAGATTCCCCAAGTGAAAGCATGGCTACTGTCGAAGAAGCTAGGCCTACCTCATGGGTTTTGTACGAGCCACGGATGGCTGCACTGCTTTATGAAGTGCCAAGGACTTGCAATAAGATGGCCGACTGTAATATGTCAGCGCTTGCCGGCTTCCTACGAGGAGAAGCTGCTCAAGCACCAGAGGTATGTAATTGACTTGAGAAAGCACCACGATTACATTTTCTTGCAAATCGGCAATGCGGATGAAACTCCTGTTTATATTGAAATGCCGTTGGACAAAATGATTGAGAAGACGAGCAGCAGTTCGGGGAGCGTGCTGACCAGTGGGAAGATGAAACTGCACTGCACAATCTTGCTTTGTGCATTCGCTGATGGCACGAAACTGCGACCATACGTCATCCTGAAAAGGAAAACTCTTCCCAAAATTCCTTGGCCTGCTGGTGTAGTCGTGCACGCACATGGAAATGCATGGATGAACAGTGACTTGTTCATGGGTTTGGTCAAGACGGTATGAGAGAAGAGGCCCGGTGCGATGCTCGCAAAGTGGTCCATGCTCCTTCTTGACTCGTTCCGCGGCCACAAACTGAGGGAGTGAAGAACCGACCACCTTTTGTGCAGTAACACTGACTTAGTTGTCATACCCAGTAAAATGACGCCAACGTTTCAGTCTCTAGATATGTTGCTTAACAAGCCCTTCAAAGCCTATGCCAAGCCCAATTATGCGCAGTGAATGGCCGATGGCCTCTACGACTTGATTCCGACAGGACGCGTCCAAAGGCCTGATATTGCCCTATTCTGCAAGTGGATTGTCGAGGTATGGAAGGCTCTTCCAGGTGAGATGGTGCGCAAATGTTTCAAGAAATGCTGCATCACAAACAACATGGATGGAACCGAAGATGACCTTGTGCATAACAGTGAGGACTGCAGCTCAAGTGATAGCTCTAGCGAGAGCAGTGACAATGAGCGAATGGTGACTGGTTTTGCAGGCAGCATATTCTGCTTGCTAAATAAAGCTTTTTAAATATACATGTGTGCTATATTGCTTGAGCAGTAGCTTTTGTACAGCCATTCTATTATATCAAATCTGTGGGCAATACGCGAGGATTTTTTTTTTCTTTCTCGGTGAGCTGAAAGTTGGGGTGCGGATTATATACAGGGTGGGTTAAACGCGTGAAAATATCAGTACTCACATTGTTATTCGCTAAGTCCATGAAAGGATGCAAGGTTAGCACAGGCTACCGAATGAACAGCACTTCAGTGTATGTTCTAAGATTTCACATTTTCACATCAGCTGATATTTTTAATACTTTACTGCAACAAACATATGAGCGATGCACAAAAAAAAATGTTTTCCTAAAGTGTCGGTCATTTCAAACAAGTAGATTATCAGTATAAGTAGAAGTCACTTAAATACAACTGCTGCCTAATTGTCACGGCTGCCTGTAATATAATTGGTTTCATGCTTGAGTTCTGTCCTCATCTCTGAGTAAACAGAACTCCTGTTAAATGGAACCCATTTTTCTGATCCCTTCTGGTTCCATTTAATGAGTGTCTCCTTTATAGCTGTGTACCTTTGACCTCTCTTCATTTCAAAAACACTATGGTGCTGGACAGTAAAACAATTTATTGCATTTTGTTCAACTCGGTATAGTAGTGATGTGTTTGCAGCTGTTGTGGATATACAAGTGTTTTTTTTTTTATGCTGCAGATAAATATCTTTTATAAGTATGCTAAGAATGCAGCAGATGTGACATCATCACAGAATAATTTATAGGCATGCCAGCCATGGTTTATCTTGATCACATGTGTTTTTAGATCCCTCAGTGTCAATAATGTTTCAACTTTTTTTATTGAAGCTTCGGAAGAATTTATCAAATTGTGGTACTGTATATACGCTATAATGCTTCCCCATAAATTTAGAAACTTTGCTAGTGGCACCAAATTGGACATGTGTATTGTCAAAAGTTTGCTCTAAACCAAGGTGGCATTGAAACCAAGCATGCCAGAAATGCAGGAAAGGCTAGCTTACTATCGTACTGTTATGCCTGCGAGTCCACAGCGAACGGCCGTGCCTCTGGAAAAGGCAATCTGTGTCAAGGCCAGCCCGCAGCCCGCCTCACGCGATCAACAAAACGGCGTCAGCACGCCACGGCGCCTTTCTGTGGGCGCTTCTCTGGCGCCCACGTGCAGTGAGTCAGCGCACGTGCCA
This sequence comes from Rhipicephalus microplus, assembly GCF_043290135.1. Classification (NCBI taxonomy): domain Eukaryota; kingdom Metazoa; phylum Arthropoda; class Arachnida; order Ixodida; family Ixodidae; genus Rhipicephalus; species Rhipicephalus microplus. The sequence continues at coordinate 16,876,603 of NC_134702.1, read as the reverse complement.
GCGAGCCCGTCGAGTAAACAACGGGCGTCTTCATGTCTGGGGGTCTGACGCATTGCGCGGCGACCCCATTGGAGGAGTCTGCCCTGACGACCAGCGGCGCTTCTGATTGGACATTTTGGTTGGACCCGGTGCATATAAAAGAAGCCCTGCGGCGCGTCGCGAGCAGCGGTCCGAGGTGAAAAGGCGGTCCTAGGTGAAAGCTGACATGTGTGTCAGAGCGGACCCGTTTGAGAGCGGACCTATGTGTTAGAGAGGAGAGCTCGGCTCTTTGAGTCTCTGTCGGCCCCAGTGCCGAATTTGTAACGCCTCTGTATATATGCTGTACATAAACCTTGTTTAACTCACCGTCGTCTCGTCCGCTCGTCTTATCAGCTCTGCGCAGAAGCAGTCGCGAGCTGAGAAACATACGCTACCAAACGGCTGGTGACCTTCCCGGCGGAGTTGGAAGCAGTGGCGCCTTCGGGACCGTGTTGGCGTCGCCGTCTTTCGCAACAGTGGTTGCAGCGGTGAGATTTCGAGGCGCCCTCCGTAACGTCGTCGGAGGTGCGCTTCGCAACAGTACCAAATGCGACTGGCCTGTACCAGATAACACATCAAAATTTGAAATTGAACTAAGGTCTAGGTACGAGCGAGTTGGTTGCATGACACATTGAAAACACTAAACGCTTTAAGTTGTATATAGTATAACCTGCTGTGGTTGTTGTTTGATGTCTGTGTCCTGCTGGACTTATTGTTTTGAATATATGCTTGAAACTTAATACCGTGACAGCTTCTACACAGTGGTGCTTACATTGTCATTTTTAATGCCACGGCAAGCCCACCAGCCGAATCTTATAAATACCTGCTGTAACATGACAAATAATACAATAGAATATCAATATAACTCGCACAGACAACATAGCACACAATGTACCACGAGTGTGGCACTGGTGGCGTTCGAGCCGCGGACCTCACACGAGAAATGATCGTCCACGAGCAATGCCAATCCCCAAAATGTGGAAGAGCTGTGCTCCGCATGGCCACACGTAACATTGACGCATTCAGATGGGCAGTGCCACTTGCTCTCCAAGCAGCACCACTGGTGCCACTATGAGAGCACAGTGTCAACTTTCCCTTCACAGCGACTTCACCCAACTATGCCACAGGCTATGCTAACTGCAACACGCGGATGGCATGAGGTGAGAACTTTATATAATGTCAGTCTCCCCCAGCCTCAAGGTCCGAAAATATTCAGTGTTGCACACATCTTGCAAGTCAACATTTGTAACCCAATGCAGTTCTTAGAGCTGCAGATCATCAGCAAATGACTATTGTTTTCTTGTTACTATCTGTAATGACAGCCTAAATAGTATTTTCTTGGAAAGAGTTACAGTACACTTTGTCTGTGGACTAGACAACTTTGGTGAGTGCCTAAAACAACTTCGGCAGGTGCTTTGGATAGGCTACGCTTAGTGCTCTTGAGTTCTCTGAAACTGAATCAAGATATGTGGACTGCCTAGCACAAGTTCCATCGATTGCGATCGAGAAATCCGATTGCAGTCAGAAGTGACCGTCAACACCATTATATTATTCTTGCATTTGAGCGTGAAGAAAGATCAGTGAAAAGGTAATTCTGACAAAATAATTGTAGTCTGTTAGAACCTAAGAATAAGCCCGAGCTACATCCACAGTCACCACAGCCCCACCCTGGGAAGACTTGCGCATACATTTCATCCAGTCACAATAATTTGCTCATTACTGTGTCGTCGGGCAGTTCAGTGTTTCAAGCGGTGTTGTGTTGAAAACTTGAATGTCCTGGTAAACATTATCAGGTGTTTGATGTCATTGTGTCGCCAAATGTCATATTTTGAGTGTTAACAATGTACCTTTAGATTTCTTTACACGTGGCATTTACATTAGCACTGAAAGTGTACTTGCAGTCAGAAAGAAATTAAGCTTGCACTATTACTCTCTTACATAGGTAATTGAAAAGCCCTGCGGTTTTATGGGCGGAGCTCGTATTCATTCTTGAGTTGTGGCTGACTATAGTTTCTTTTTTTTCTCCCACAGCCCAAATGAATGCAGGTGCAGGATCATCATTTGTGATCAACATGGAGCAAGATGCCTCGCCAACACCTCCATTGCCTAACACCCGCAGCTCATCCGACGTGGCCACTGGAATGGCACCTGGAACACCGCCGTCCAGCCCACCCCGGGCTGACACTGGCACTGGTACAGATGACGGGGTGGCCGCCACACCCGAGGTTCGGGCCTTCCTCACGCTCATGGACAAGTACGTCACCTTTGTGCTGATTCTGCTCCTCAAGCTGGCGTTTGATCATCGTGTGGGTGAGTTCGCTTTGTTTAACAACAATGGCAAAAGAGCTTTCTTTCAGCATTCAATGAACACTGCAGACCGATCAAATCTGGCGGAAGGTGTTTCTTTACACCTGATGAGGGCTCAACTTCTCTTCAATAGTTCAGGCACATTTTGCAGCATAAAATTTACTTGTGTTATTCAGTGATTGTATAATATAGTATACATTGTTATACAGTGTGTCAGTTACACTATGTTATCAAGTCACTGCTTCAAATGAAAATGCTATAATAACAAAGCATAGTTCACCTCACCAGTGAAATACATATAACAGTAGTTTATTATATCTGCTATTATTAGCTATTAAGTATTTATTAGTGTTGTTATAGTTGCAGTGTTATGAATGTACATTTATAGTGTATATTTGATATAACGAAGTTACTTTTGTCGCAGGTGTGAGTATTGTAATGAGGTTTGAGTGTAGTATTTGAAAGATTAAGAGCTTGAAAAAGCTCGAAAGAGGCGCTGAAGAAAGGAATAATTTCACTTGTAATTAGTGAATTAGCCTTTCACAATTTCAAAAACAACATGCTTGCCTTGAGAATACTCTTCTAAACCAAACCAGGAAATGTGTGAGAGAGAAAAAAAAAAAAAAAGACACCGGTCACAAGGCTGCCTTGAAGCCTCTGTACCCATTCACTATAATATATTTGATGATGTCTGCCAGCACCTGCGTAATTTCTTCTTGGTAAAAATGATACACATTGCCTTCTAACGAAGAGAGAGACATTACATGGCACTGCTCTTTTCACAGTGATAGCATTATACTGACATTCTGGTGCGGTTGTACGATTCTGAAATTCATAAACAAAACTATGACCCTTATTTAGTTTTCTAATGACGAACATCGTACGATTGCAGAACTAATATGGATGTGTTTTTCTGATAATAGTTAGAATGAATTGAGTATTTCACTTTATTAAGAAGGGCCACACTAAATTTTGTTTCCGTAATTGCCATCACTCCTAGCTTTACAGTGTTACGATGTTTGTTGTCAAAGTTTGCCCTGCGTCCGATGATCGACAGCAGCATATTTGGATGGCTAACCTTTTTTTGCTGACGTTATAGTGAAACCAGTGCGTTACGGGGCAGAGGCAGGGCATGCTATGGATGTAGCTGATAGCCAAAGGATGTCAAAATCTTAGCTCCATTCACATATTACATTTGCGTATGTCAGCAGTTGAGCTAGTGTTTTTTTTTTTTTTTTTTCAGGTGTTCTAGCAATCCTTGGACTCTTCATCACATTTTGCCATGCCAACTCTGTAATCAAGCGCGAGGTCGGCAAACAGGTGAGTTATTTATAAAGCTCGTCGCTGGGATGCTTGTAACTGATTCCTGAAATAAGCGGGAAGCATTTCTTAATGTATTCACCTTGTGGACATAGCAACTTGGGTGGAGCGTATTCTTTTAATCGAAATGGCAACAAGCCTGACGTCGGGGTGCTCTTGACCTCATCGACCAGCCAGCATGTTTCCAGCGTAAAAAGAAAGGAAGTGGACAAAATGTACGGTAACAAGACACTTAAACAGACTTGACAAGTGTGCACTTGCACATGAACATGTTCAGATGTTTAAAAATGGTGCAGAGAATGCGTAACGACCTTCCAGCGGTGTCAGGTGGGCTGCCGCGTTAAACCTAATTAAAGGGCTTACGTGATAAGAGTTTATGCATGGCCTCCAAGACATGCATCCAAAAACAGATCTCGGGCTAAGGGGGGGGGGGGACAGCATTCGTTACGGTGAAATTCATTCCAGCCCTTTCATTTGTGTTGAAAGTTTCCAAAGCTTCTTGCCATTAAAACGATGTTGCGGGAGAAGGACGAGAAACAGGGGCATACTGATATTTTAGAGGTATTTTGACAATATGCCGATAAACTTTCTTTTACACATGAGTCTCCCATGTGCTATGGGACATGTTTTATACAGTTGATGACTGATAAATCAGACTTTATGAAAAATAAACATAGGTCCGAATTATCGAATGTCCAAAAAAACAAATTCATCAGCAAAAAAAATATCACACCATATCCACGAAGTGAATGATTATAAGTGGATGAAGTTCGAGAGGGGGAGATCATCAGTGAACCGTAACTCTCACGAGAAAAGTTAGCCAATCACATCGTTAGAAAGACGTAAGACTGTGCGTATAGTTATTATACAAATCAACTTTTATTTGGTTATTGTTCATTGCTTGTTTCTTTTTTGGCTCCTTCGGTGTAACACCTAATGATATTTTATGCCCTTTTCAAATCAGGCTTGTGTATCATATGTGTTTCCATTTAAAGTACATATTAATACAATTATAGCTGCCAGGCTGGTTCTTTTAAAATTGGCTTGCTGCATGCAATGGAGTGTGTTGCACAGCTTTCTAGATCTACTGTTTGACTATTACCCGCCCTGCATTCTATTGCTATTTCGAAAAATGTCTCTGCTACTATAATGTTCTCTGTATGACTCAGCGTCAGCTGTAGCTTTCTTTAGACCAGCATAATATTATGAGTCACTAAAGCTATTGTATCAAAAGAAAACAGTTTCTTCACTGAGGCATTTTAACGTTAGGTACTGAAACTATTACTGTTGTGGGAAGAAAATGCATTCAGATAGCACCATTGATGGTTTTTTGTATTCATATTTTTACTTTTTGCCTTGCTTAGAGCTCAAATTGCTATGTGTTAGAAAATGTTTAATAGCAATGTAACTACTAACTTTTGTAGAAGCATCACAGCTACAGGCATTTCGTAGCATGCTTTATAATCTTCATTGGTAATTCTTTGCGAATTCTGCAAGCTTTGCAGCCATAGGCATGCATTCGTGGGAAGGGGGGGAGGCAAGAGGGTGGGCTCGAAAGGTTGACATGACGGGGGGGGGGGGGGGTGCAACGAACCTTCGCCCCCATCTGAATTCTGCACACGCTTATGCCTGTGGCATTGGGCATTGTTCTTTTTTTTTTTGCTTTATTGCCTGTTTTTAGACAAATACATAAAACAACAAGAATAGGATTGTAACAAAAACAAACTGTGTCAGTCCCACTGGACAGACGCAAGTTTGAAATTGCTTAAGTGCTGCGAAGCATTCTGCCCCCCGCAACCACTCAGCCACACGCTCCTGAGCTTCCTGCAGTTCAATAAACTTGGCCATACTCTCTTGAACATACATTCATGCGGGCGGTGTATCTGGATTGCAATGAAATCCCACCATACAAGCCTGCAAAAACAATGGAGACCATTTAGCATGATTAAGTCAAAGGGCAATCCTTCATCATTTGTTGTCACAGTCCTTGTGGTCTCCTGCTTAAAGGAAACAGCAGCATTCTCATAAATAGAATTGTAAGGTTACTTATACTGCCGCTGCTTTTCTTCTTTTTATGTTTTCTTCTTCCATATTTTTTTTTTCATCTCAAGCATGCTGAGCTCTACAAGATGTGTTGAGCTCTTCTAGAATGAACACTAACCCCCGAATTCAGAAAGGCTCCTTAACTTAAACTTTGCCACCACCTCAAGACGGCTGAAACATGTTTCAGATATTCTCAACTGGAAGAGCACCCTTGCGGCGAGTCACACTGTGTGTCACATAATGGGAGACAATGTTTATAGCTGTCAGCCACCCGACTAAGTGATATCGAATAATGAACTTTTACTGACTGCAGCAAGCAGGCATCCTTCTATTGAAAAGTTGGAGCCATTCTAGTTTCTAAATGGTTCGAAGAGTACTACCATGTCTGTGCTCTGAGATATCTCGCTGCAAAATTGAATGGGGGTTTACATGATTACTCTTGCAAAACTGTGAGCACTGGCACATAGCTCCTCCCCAACGGTGCCACGGCATTTGATTGCTATGTATAATCTGACCACAGGTTGGAGGCATAGGCAATGGTGATTGCGGTCATCCGTTTACTATTGGTCGGTGATAGGAATCAATGACTGCTCATCAAATCAGGGAGGACAATTGTGCTGATTTTCATTGGCTGGCATGCATAATCATGCAAAGAGCAATTAAACTTTGCAGCGGGATATCTCTGAGTACTGACATGCTAGAAGTCTTGTTTTTACACGGTTTCATGCACAACTGTGTAGAAATGCGGCTGTCTCCAACATACGAACATGCCCACCTGCTGCAGTCAACAAATAAAGTTTATCATTAAATTGAATGGAATAAAAAAAGCTGATAACGATTGTTGTCTAACTTTATGTCCTCCTGGATTTATAACTTAAGTTCATAGGTGTTTTCCACATTTTTTCAAGTGATGCATTTTCAAGTAATGAAGCCGTAAAGCTTAACTTAGAACACCTGGTGTATATCCCACACAACTTTGCCTGGCAACGTTGATAACTTTTCCTGCAGGCTGATAAAGATAAGTAATGGGATATTATGTTTATCTCGGTACAATTAGCTGGTAAAATAGGTCGTTCCACTCTTGTTTCCATGGTGATGAATGGCACTGGCAAACACTCGATTTACATGCACAAGAGCTGAATAAAGTGGATCGGCGGAGGAATGACTGCTGTCATAGTTCAATTGGTAGAGAAGCAGTTGTGCTATCTGAAAGTCTAAGTTTTTTTGTCGCACTGGGGGCTTGGATGCGATTCTGGCTTATTGTGTGGACTGGGCGTTTGAATATTTCGACACCAACCTTATTTGCATGAAAACTTCTCTGTCATGATGAGATCAGGCTGCACATCAGGCAACGGTGGCTGCACATCGACTGTGCAGGTTTTTGTCTTGAGGAAATACAGTGAATGACAGTAACCAATGCTCTTGCTTTTAATCTGGGCAAGCTTTGACATTGCTGAACATTCAATAATAACATACCTTTCACAAAAGTAGGGGTGATAAAAATGAAAGGTATTTATAACCAGCTAATGGTTATATTGAAGTATGTTTCACTTCTATTTCAATATACAGTTTTAATGAGGTGTTTAGCTATCTGTACCCATAACTTATTTCCTGAGAATTGTTGACGGCACTTTATGATGCATACCTGTCCAAGGCTAATGCAGCCTTGTTACAGCCTTAATTTGAATCTAGCAAACTTATTCTTGTTTCTAAAGCTCAAGAAGCTAGAAAAGTACGGTGCCCACTTGGCGCAGCATTGCACCAAGTGCAGCTGCTCACCCTTTTTTGTTGATGCGACTATTCTATCTGGGAATTGAGATGAAGCTGCCCACAAATCAATGGAAGCATTCCACATCAACAATGCAGGGAGAGATGTGTCAGTCACCCTGAATTCTATTGCCATATTAAAGAACGAGGAGTACTTATATTTGAATAATACATGGCAGAAATAATTTGGTTCTCTTTATCCAACCCCAACCACGCAATTTCTTCATTTTTTATTATCCAGTTCTTTTCCATTTAGGTACATATATGGGCCTTCATATTTTGTAGAACGGTGGTAGTCTCTCTGCTTTTTTTGGTGAGAGGAATTCTACCATGTAATAATTTTTGTAAACTGTATATGTGTTGCCTTTTCAATAAACTTTCAGTTGCTAGTGTGCGCGTGTGTTGTCGTTCTCTTGTCTAGTCTCTGTTCTATTCTTCACCCCACTTTTTGCATTCACAATGAACTATTACCAACTAGCCAAAAGGCCTGTTTTACTATGATTCATCTCGTTTTTCTTTTTCATTATCTTTCTGAAAGTTTGTTTCTAAAGGTTGCACTTTCTGGCATTTACAGCTGGTAACAACACACGACTCTCAAAATCTCAGTCACTCCTGCAAACTCTCATTCGGTTATTTTTTTTTTCTTTATCTGAAAAGAGGACGTTTTTGATTTACCACCCACATGTGCACTGTATCGGAAGGTCAGAGAGAGCTATAGATGTATGTAGGCTTCCGGTTTTGAAGGCCTAGGTTGTTGTCCCTTCTGCGGAGCTAAGAGGAGCAAGCTGTATAAGGATCAATAAGGAGGCTTCTTGTACATCAATCATTTTGCATGACAGCACCTGCATCGGCACTGGACACTTGTGTCGTGTTGTGCCAGGAATTTTTCTTTTTCTTTTGGTCGGTTTCTTCATGATTTCTCTTTTTTTTTTTAAATCATAATTCGCAGTAAATCATGTTCACGTTTTGCGCTTCATCGGTGCCCTGTGCCATTTATTTCATCTTTAGTTCAAGCTGCAGTTGCAGCCTCGTTCTAGCTTCAAATGTTTCTCTCCTTTCTCTGAGGCATATTTTAATGGTCACTCAAGCTGTATTCTTAGTTAAGCTGTACAACTGCCCCAGTAACAGTGGTGTGTATTGGATATGTGTATGTCATTGTTATTTAACTTCTTTATTTAATTTCAGTTGTAGTCATGTCTCGTATGCTTTCTTAGATGTCTTGTATTACGTTTTCTGTACTAGCAGCTTAAGGGGGGTTGTGGCAATGAGAATTGTAAATTTGGTCAAAATGCTCAGTTTTCCAAATAATATTTTTCTGTAATCCTGAGACCATGTTTTATATCATAGTGTGATTTTAGACCAAAATAAGTAGTAGAAGTTGAGGAACATGCATTTTACTGGTGGGCTGTCGTGAAAAGCTGTGTGAAAATTGTGCATAGCTGTATGCAAACTTGCAGCTTTCCTTTGGCCCAGTGCCACCATATTGGCATCATCATAAAGAGGACAGATTGGTACTCAAGATAGCCAGAAAGATGCAATTCTCCAATGAAAAATAAAGCCAGCTTCATTCCGAGTTCCATTTGATCTGCTTCTAGCTTCAATTTCTTTAAGCTCCATTTTCCCAGCTTCCATTTTTGGAGCAGTCGCTGTCAGTCAGCCCTGTGCATGCCATTTCACAATAAATTCAACTATAGCCATTCCGTTTTGTGCACTTAGATTCTGAGACATTGGTGAGTGCCATAAAGCTGTCCATATTTGTGTGCACATCATACAGACTTTTGTAATTGGCTTTTTGTAAAAGTTGTTGGTAAGACAATATGTCCAGGACATTTCAGAAATATTTTTGTGTGTTTACTTAAATAATAAAAATAAACCAATAGCATTACAGCGTAAAATGGACCCTTGTAAATATTCTTATGTAAACACTTTGATGAGCTTGTGTCTAATTAGCTAATTAATTTTGGGGTGACAATGAGAGTCTATCAAGTGTTGAACACAAAAGTCATGTTAGATGGCTCAAAACCAGTTTCAGTAATGATATCAGCACGACAAATGACATCTGCATGCCGATTTTCATCCCTTAGCTTCATAAATAACAAAGATAATTTTCATTGCTACGTCCCCCTTAAGATTAAGGACTGAGAAAGTGTTTCAAAGAATTTGCCAGTTGTTGAATAGTGGTTGTACTATTGAACACTGTATGGTAGTGCGGTGATGCACTATGTGTGTAAGTATTCGCTCTCATATTTTTCTACTCATTTCTAAGGCAGCTAACAGTATTTCTTGTTATTTCCTTACGAGTATGACATTACTTTTCGACCATCAGCTCTCATTGAATATCTTTGGATAATTTTTATGTGCAAGACCTTGGTATGCTTCATTAAGCCTTATGTCTTGATCATGACAGCACTTTCGTATTTCGTGCTTCGTAGCATGCTATATTCCAAAAAATGCATTTGTATAAAATGTTTAAATTGTGTAGCTAAGTCGGCTTGTTGGGAAATTCTATTCCATTGCTAACACCTTCCTTTTTCAATTAGCACAGGTGGTTTCTCTTAGACTTGATTGTGCCGAATGCCCCGTTGGGCTCTTTTAAATCACTTTTTAATTGTTTGAGAGTATCATAAGTTCTTCCCAATCCTCCCCACGATATGAAACAGCTGTTGCCACAATTATTATTATTGCTGTACAAATGGACTCCAGGCATGGGCAAGTAGACACAATAGTGGCTCTATTTATTCTTCGCCGTGTTTGCTTAGCGAGCAAAGCGATGTCTTTGCAATGAATAAGTTTCTAAGAAAGGGCTCTTTTTCTTTTTGCATTTCTTATTTCTGTTTGCCTCCATCGTGTCGAACATCTGTTGCTGTCTGGGAAAACAGCTGCGCTGCAGACTCGAGGCACGGCTTGGCCTGCTGCTGTCGTTTCTAGCTTTTTCCTGCGAGGTCATATAGTGTACGGTAGAAAAGGACTTGGGCGAGGGGTTCAGGGTGAAGGTAAAGGATGTCGCTTCCTGCTACGCTGGCAGGACGTAGATAAGAAAAAAAAAAAAGTAGTAATAAGTGAGTTTGTTTGCACAAGGTCGCAGAAAAGAGAGGTTTCTTGGGCTGCAGGTGGTGAATATATAAGAAACTAGGGTGAGAAAAAGAGGAAGGAGGTTCAGAGAGAGAAGTGGAGGAGGAGGGTGCTTCAGCTGGGTTCGGTGACGCAGAGGCAGCATGTGGCACTCCTCTCTCGGCTGCTTTGACGTCGTTCGCTCTGCTTCTTGAGCTGGGCTCTGTATTGCTCTCTCTCTACCGCAGTTTTTTTTTTTTGATGGGAGGGGGGAGGCACTGTGTCGCTGTCATGTGATATTTCAATTCTTTTTGCACCTTACTTTGTCCTCACGCTGCGAGTGTTTCATCGCACGACTCTTCGCTGTCAAACCTGTTGCTACCTCCACTGGTCTGCTCGCATCCAACGCATCATCGGATATCCGCAGCTGTCGCTTGGAATACCTGGCGGTTGTTGATTCCGTGGCGAGGATTTTTCTGCTGTGCCAGCACTTGCTTTGCGTATCTGAGCCACACTTTTCTGTGTGTAGCTTTCTTGAAGTTGGCTTTTTAGTTGGTTTTTTTTGGCTTTTCAGCACTGTTTTGTTTGCTGGTGTTGTCATTCCTTATGGCAGAGCGACGATGGTAGCGTTTGATCTATGAAGTGTGCCTTCTCTTTGGCCAGTCGCATTAGCTGCCATAATTTCACTCCTCTGGCAGTACTTGCACTGTGCAAGTATACGTTTGTTTAGAGGTTTAACATTATCGCAGATTTCGTTGTTACATACCTGTTATTGCCTCAAATAGGAAGTCCCTGATGTTGTTTTTTTCTCTAGATTGTACTCTCTATTTATACATCACTGATGTTTTTTAGTTGGCTGTGCATTTGTTTCTAGTTTCTAAGGCACTCCGGCGGGACCTTCAGAAGTCTGTGCTTTCAATTATATCTATCTTTAGCATCTGAATCGGGTTCCTTTTGAAGTAATCCATTGCTCGCTGCTTGCAAAGCCACCTGGAGGGCCCTCTTTGCAGCTCATTTGCACTTTCAAACAGCAGGGGGAACGTCTCTGTCGTCATTGAGATCGTTCGAGAAAGTAGTTGCTGTGGAAATAATTTCCATGATTCTTGTTGTTTAGTTGTCTTTCTCTCTTTTTGCACTTTGCAAACAAAGTGCGGTTTGTGAATTTGTGACTAAAGCTCTGAAGTCCACTGCTTTGTGGCAGTTAATTCTGGCTTGTGCTTCCATTTAGACTCTGACACTTTACTGTTGCGCAGTTTCTTTGCCGACAATTGGCACGACTCAATACCATTCTTATTACGCAGATTCGTTGTGTCTGCTCACCTTCCAAGCTTCCCCTTTGACTTTGACAGTTCTTTTGCCGTCTTTAGCCCGATAACTGCGACACATAGCACCTGCAAGAGCACTCGAACCTCCAACACATTTCTTGAAAGGCCACAAGAGGAGATCGTACCACTGGTCGCCATTCTCTAAGTGTTTTCTTTTCCTCCAATCTCTTTCTTTCTCGCCTCTCGTCCACCCTCTGCCACCATGTTGGCCTACATTGCCCTGCTCGGCGTGCTGCTGTTGGTGTGCCTGTGGTGCTGCGCGGTGACCATGGGATCGCCCAACATGGCAGGCGAAGCGCCAGTTTAGCAGCCTGCTCATTGTGGTCACCAACCTGTGCACCTGCGTCTGCTTCGTCTACTTCCTACTTGCTGACAAAGGCCTAGCCTATGCGTAAGTAGAATTTTCGCTGCATTACACATTGCTCATTTCTGCCATGTGTCATCCTATCAGTACGTGCGCTGCAGCCTTACCATTTGAAAGTGTCGATTCCTCTTCGTTTCATGGTTGCACTTTAGATAGCGACCAGTGGATCGCTATCTAAATGGCCACCTAGTTTATGCTTACTGTGAGTGGAGAGTGAAAAAAAAAAAAACTCGGGTGTAACCTTACTCAAAGTGCAAACCATGCCTTTTTTGTAGAAAAAACTGCTCATAAGTATAAAATACCCAAGATCTTTGCGGGGGAATGTGAGGAGTATTTGTACAAAAAGTTCAAGCCGGAATGTATTTATGTTGATAAAGGCAATGAAAAAAATGTGAAAACGCTAAGGAAAATTTTAAATAATGTTTTCTTTGGCCGGTGTATTTCTTTTTTTTTTTCTAAATTATTATACGTCCTAACACCACTAAAAAGGGTGAAGAAAGAAGGTGCTTCAAAAGACCCCTAACAATGGCTTGTTGGGTGTACTCGCTTAATTGCATGATCTAAGGCCTCTCAAACAAAACAAATCAACGTTCTAGCCCGTTAGACCCCTGGCAGCCTTCTACCACTTTGTTCGCAATAAAAATTCTGCAAGTCAACGGAGCAGTCCTGCTTGGGCTGACTCACAAGTAGATTTACTGCAGGGCAAACAGGTGTGCATCATGATAGTCTGCAGCTGCATGGCTGCTTGTGGAAGATTGAGTGTGGCATGCCGACTTACTTTCTTTCTGGAGGCTTTTTTTCACGAACACGTTGGTTTGATGACTCATTGTGCATGATTGTTGCAAGCCATGGTAACGCTTCTATGTGCTATTGTGTTAAGATGATGTAAAGGTGTGCTTCAACGGTCCATCTGAAGGATACTAAAATACATTGTGCTAGCAATGGATAAGACGCACAGTTACAACTATTGTCTCATGTACCTGTAGATGCTCTCCCTGGTTTCATTTAAATAAACGTGAACGCCGTGGGCATAGGCATACGCACAGGGGGCAGCCACCCGCTCCTAGTCACCTAAAGGGGGAGGGGAATATCCATCCCATACATTGACATAATAGAAAGGGGGCACTGTCATGAAAATTCCTCCCCCCCCCCCCCCAAGAGAAACCTTGCACACGCATATGACCATGAGGCAAGCATGTTAAAAGGAAATTATTTACATAGGTGATACTATGACAAGTGCCTATTTGCTTTAGTTTGTTGCTGTTACCTGCTCAAAATTCATGCTCTCAGTGCATTTATACATTGTTGCCTTACTTCATCGAACGAAACAAGAGATTTGTCTGAACTTGCAAGAGTGATTTAAAGATGAAAGTTTGATGGAATTTTAATAAAATGTGTCGTATATTATCAAAACATTTAAAGTGTGTCTTGTATTTTCTCAATGTACCAACATTGAACAAGGCACTTGGGCAGTAGCTAAGACATAAATAAATAAACTCAAACTCAAACATCGAAATGCATTAAATGTTGCATTTTTTGTGCCAAATGTTTTTTTTTTTATGTGATAACCTAGCATTTACCTTTGCTCTAGTCAGCACAGCTACACATTGCAGGTGCGTACTATTATGTATGCATACACAAGAAAGAAATAATTTAGTATTATAGCGAAGTTATCTCATGGGAATGAGGAATAAAACTATGTCATACCACAGATTGGTTCATTAGAATGTGAGGCACATTGCTCTTCTAATAGCAATACACAAGCATTCAGGTATGCAGAGATACAAACTAAAGTGAGTGTACTATGTGGTCAAGGAGGAAATTGTACAGGAACTCAGTAATGGTTGAAGATATTAGACACTGGAATAAGATTATGAAGCGTGACTACCCTTGGATTGAGTTTGCTTAGGTTGTACTACTGAATGCATTGGGATAGACATTTTTCCTGTAGTTTAAAGCTATACTGGGTAATAAGTTGTGTGGCGTTTCATGCTCCGAAAACCAAAATGTGATTTTGAGGTGTATGTAGTTGGGAAGTCTAGCTGCATAGCTAAATCTATGTATAGTATGCGGGCATGTTTTGTATTTTGTTCCAATCACCTGTCGTCAAGCGCACCTGCTACCAACTGTGGAGCTTAGCAGTACAGAGGGGTAATCTCTAAGCTACCAAAGGTCAGTTCAAAGCATTTCGATGTTATCATTTGGAGTGACGAAGTTAACATGGTTGTTTGTACCTCACACAATACTGCTAGTTTTGATAGTGTACAAATTTTAGACTATATAAACTGCTACTACTGTGTTCATAAAGCTCGTGCGCTTTGTCCTTCAGGCTCATCCTGGTTCCCCCGTACAGCCAGCCCATTGGTGGACTGGAAGTGGTGTGGATCGTGGTGGTCACCGACTTTGTGCTCAAGCTGATCACCATTTTCGTGAAGGCGGTGATCGTGGCTCTTCCCGCCTGCCTTTCTTCTTTCCCGAGACGAGTATGAATAAGTGGCTTCTTTTCCAACTGGCAATATGTAGTACTTGTTTCGATCTTTAGAAAAATATTTTTGTCCCAAGCATTTTTCCACATACTCTTTCATTGATTATTGATACAGAGACGTGGATGTAGCTTACTATTGCATATAACAAAGTGAATATCAGCATGTAATAAATGTGTGGTTATGTTGAACATTAATGTGATATTGTTGGAGCCTGTGTTAAAGAAAATATAATGTCAGCAACATTGTCTGCGAGCGAGAAAACCTGATAGATGCAAAAAACCAGAATCGAGGTCCCTCCCTGCTTAGCTTCCAGCACTTTTGTCAAGACAACAGAAGAGAGAAAGCAATTGCAGCATGCAACAAATTTTTGCAACTCCCCTCGTACTGGGCAGATTCTAAAAATATTTTGCAATGGCGAATTCGTGAGACAATAAGCTCGCTTTAATGAATCCGTTCTATAGCTACTCGAAAAAGTGTCACAGTGCCCCTCTAAAGCGAAGTTAAGTGTCATCCAGGCTTTTTGTATACACTCAGACCTCACTATAACAAAATTGCATCTTACATTAAAATAAGTTCGTTATATCCAAAAATTCGCTATAAATGCTTATCTCTAACACTATGTCTATTGCAAGACCATTTTTCATATACTTCGTTATAGTCGGTATCTTGTTACATCCGGGTTCATTATTTGGAGGTTTATGTGTATAACTTAGGTGCGTTCATCTCGTCTTGATTGCAGGCATCACTGTTATGAAGTGTTAAAATAAGGTATGTACCGTAGAATGATTAGTAGGATGGAAAGTGATATGTACACTTGACTTCACGAGATAATTACATCTGTTTCGATATTCATATCCAAACATAAGAAATGGCTCTTGAAGCTTAGAAAGCCCACCCTATTGCATTTGAACAATGTACCTGAGGTTACTGCGCAGCATTGCAGTTAACATACACTGAATGTTTGTTTCTTTATTATTTCATACTTTACTGCAGAGAAATAGTTGACGCAGGAGAGGGTGTGCAAAAAAAATGTGAAAAAAAAAAAGCACAGTAACAGGTTGCACATCAGTACATAACATGGAGGAAGTTGGTGGTTATAGATTCTACTCTGTAATTACTCCTGAAAAGATTGAACTTTCATACAAGTTATGTAGTTATTGCAGATGCAGGCTTGATGCGATGACTTCGTGATGTGAGGCTCGGCTGGTGTTTCCCTCAGCAGTCATGTGGTTATATTCCTAGTTTATCGAGCTGAGTAGAGGTTTGCGACTTCTTTTAATGACGATAGTCTTTCTTAGGGACCTTCGACGGAAAAATTTTGATCTGTCTGTCTGTCTGTCTGTCTGCCTGTAAATTTGTCTGTTCGTCCGCCCTAACGATACCTGAAACGGCACCAAACGGCCAACACCATCTGCAGTGCCCACCAATATTGCTCAAGGTTTAGCATTCATAGTTGTGCGATTGTTAATTAAAAAGCAATTATTACACATATCTGAGGTGCCACAACAATGCTTCGATGTTTTGTATGTCTGCCTTTATACTAGAAGAGGCATACACAATTAACTCTAAGGAATGTAGTGTTTATCGCGCTGAGCTGACAGTGCGACGCAATGCTCAAAAATGTGTTTTCAACGCTTTGCTACGACGTCACGGTACTGGCACCTGCTTGTCGCTTTACGTTCTACATCTTATTACCTCCGAGACTGGCGCGCATCTTTCTCCTCGAGCTGCACGCCTTCGTTTTTGAAGATAACTGCCAGATCGCACTTGTGTCTAACGTGCCTCGATGCGCTCGTTTGCCTCCGCTACATGCTCGAGGCACTCTAATGCAGCACGTCCAGAATACCACTGACCGATTTCCTTGCGCAGACTATCAAATAAACGTTTTGTTCACTCTCTCCAGACGCAAGACTGTCGTCTTTCGACTACATATGCGGTGTAACATGCAGATTCGGAACCATTTTTTTGTTTTTTTCATTCGTAACGCCTATCCTTTTCTTTTATCTTTTGTTGATGTTGGACAGCGTATATCCCGACAGAGAGAGGCTTCATCGAGAAAGCTCAGGAAAGCCAGCACTTGTTCGGACAAGCGGGCGTATACCTTCCCGAGAAGTCGTCAGGAATGAGCGAAAGTCTTTCACCCATTGCGTGCTATCACGTTTCTTTAATGAGCTCATCGCATTTACTCATAAACGGTCTGCTCAATGTTCAGGGAAACCAGCAAACTACATGTCCACGGAACCACTCTGGAGGACGCTTCACCACTCTGGAGGACTGGACGACGCGTCAGTTGCCCGGAGTTTCAGTTTACGTTGCAAGTTCGTCACCATATATAAGCAGAGTCATCAAAAAGAAGTGCAACCGATTTCGGAGGATATTACCCTCAAACTTAGAGGAACAAATGGCAGATGTTCGTGCGTCGGAACAATTTCGAGCACTGTTCAAGTGCCGAGCTATTTCTTGATATTATCACGTGAACTAAGGAATACATTAAAAGGAAAAAAAAAACGCAGATTGCTGCGATGCGTGAGCTGCCCGCCCCCCCCCCCCTTTTTTTTGTCGCTTCTAGATATCGTAATTCCCCCGTTCGTATCAGTCGTTTAGTTTCGTTTGATCTGACCGGCACCGGGCAAATTGAAATTATTCCTCTTTGATTACTGGGATTGAGACAAATAATACCACTATACAGCGCCTGTGCATACTCTGATAATGAATGCCGTAATGACATACTATGTTTATGAGCTGGACGCGTCGAATCTGTCTTTTTGTCTATGTCTGTTTATCGCAACATCTCCAACAGATGGATGAATTGATATAGCCGTACCCTTTAGATGGGGCGGTGGCTAGCGCCACCAAGCCGTAATATTTAGTAAACCAAAAACTAGATTTTTTTTTCTCTAAGTAGTGAGGTTGAGGACTTGTACTTTGCAGTGAAGGGTTTAATTTTCACTCGCGGCTTGACTTCATCCACCAATCAGATAACCTCCTCCTAGTTATTTCTACACGTTTAAAGTCTATTTTGCCCTTCCTGTCCCTAAACCCCAGTGCTTTGAAAAACTCAGCGCCATCATTATAAACCATAGGACGAAGCCCTTTACAGAACATTATCAAGTGTTCGGCAGTTTTCTCCTCTTCTCAACGCGCACTGCATACCGTGTGTATACCCCCTTCGTATTTGGCCCAATATGTATTAGTTCGCAATACTCCTGTCCTGGCCTCAAACAGTAGATACCTACCCCGAGTATTATCATAGATCCCTTCCTTGGCAATTTCCTGCTGAAAAGATCGATAGATCCTTAGTGCGGACTTCTTAATCATGCCAATTCTTCGCATATCGGTCTCAGCTCCCTTCACCTTCTTCTTAACCAATAATTCTTTTTGGTTTGGCCCCCTGGTGTTTTCTAAGTATTTACCAGTCAATTTTCTGGTTCGCTTCCTCCATTTTCTATTGACATTTTTCATGTAAAAGAAGCTGAATACCTTCCTAGCCCAACGCTCCTCCCCCATTTCTCTCAATCGCTTCTCAAATTTTATCTTGCTGCTAGCTTCCCTGCCGTCAAATGATGCCGATACCATATCACCTTGTACTCCCTGATTTGGTGTATTCCCGTGAGCTCCTAAGGCAAGCCTACCTATTTCACGTTGCTTAATTTCTAATCTTGCTTGAACTTCTGATCTCATGCACAAGACCGCATTGCCGAACGTCATACCAGGAACCATGACCCCTTTCCATATTGCTCTCACAACATCATACCTATTGTAATTCCACAGTGCCTTGTTTTTCATCACTGCTGCATTCCTGTTACCTTTAGTCGTCACGTATGTTTCGTGTTCATTTAGGTACTCAGTCCCATTGCTTATCCATGCGCCCACATGTCTGTATTTATCAGTTATCTCTAGCATGGCCCCCTGTATTCTAAGCTCACTATCTTCATCATCATTAAAAATCATGACTGCTGACTTTTCCTTATTGAATCTGAAATCTAACCTATCTCCCTCATTACCGCAGATGTCCATCAATCTCTGCAAATCTTCCTTGCTGTCGGCCATTAACACTATATCGTCGGCGTACATCAATGCTGGCAGTGCCTGTTCAATGAGTTTTCCCTGTTTGACGAAAGAGAGGTTAAAGCCAAGTCCACTTCCCTCTAATTTGGCCTCTAATTCTTGTAGGTACATCTTGAATAACAAGAGTGACAGAGGACCCCCCTGCCTAAGCCCCCGTTTTACCTCTGCGGGCTTGGATACCTGTTTTTCCCACTTTATAACTACCTTGTTACCTTTATAAATATCCTTTAAAACATTAGTGAATCCATCTTCCACACCTAGTGTGTCCAGTACTCCCCACAAGTCCTTTTGAGCCACGCTATCGTACGCTCCCTTTATATCCAAAACGATGATAATAGGTGGCTGTTCCCTTTGAATCGGGTGGTCACAGATAGTGTGACCTAGCTGGTAAGAAAAGAAAAAAAAAAAAGAAAGAAGAAGGCAGCACGCGCCTCCGCGCCATCTAGCGAACACTTCGCGTACTAGGGGTGGCAAGACAGACTACTACGGCAGACAATTATACGCCCTAAGGAGCTTCGCCCCTAAAAAAATCGCCGACGATTACGTATACTGCGTTATGCGAATTCTGAGCGCCGCTGTCCAGGTGTCTGATTACGTGATAAGATGGGGGCAAGTACTTTAAAAGAGGTATGAACGCATGCCCAGTTGCATACCAAGCCATGAGTAGCGTGACTGGCGCGGACAATCTCGTGCAGCCCAGTTCGCATTCTCCACCACAGACTGAGCGTACAGCATGACTGCCTCGATATCCGGAAGAACGCGGAAGGCAATTATTGGGTGCGTTCCCATACAGCTGCCGCATACAGGCCCCCGTACACGCAGCGCTTTGTTTCCTTAAGTGCATCGGGGAACGCCCTCACGGTAAAACCTAATGATGACGTCATCTGCGACCGCACGACGGCGCGAACTGCTGTGGCGCCACGGGTGGCCGCAGAAGCAGCTGTCATCTCGCACACTGTCTTTCCCTCCCTTTCCGCTGCGATATATATATATATATATATATATATATATATATATATATACATATCTTGCCCACGGATCCAGCCAACGGCAAGTTATCTTTTCACCCACTTCATATATACATTACAATTCGGTCTAATATCTTCCCTATACTTTCATTGGCGATATTGTTTGTTAGATCTTATTATTATTGTGTAAAAACACGAAAAAACGAGCGCTTATGTATACACTCCTTACCTTTATATATATATATATATATATATATATATATTGCTACATGCAATATCTTTCGACGACATTTGCGGTGTAACATGCAGATTTGGAGCCAATTTTTATGTGCTGTCTTTTGCAGGGCCGCTACTACCTGTTTGTAGAATGCTGCTCCCAGCTGTACCGATCAGTGATGCCTATGCAGCACTGGCTGTATTACTTCTCGGAGTCGTACACTGGTGCGGGCAAGTTGTTCAGCATGGTCCTCTCTGGTGCATACCTCCTCTGCAAGGTTTGTAGTATAGTCTGTTGCACACTGCAGGGCTTTATTGGGATAAACATTGTATGCACACCCCCCGAAAGTACTTGCCATTGTTGCCTCCATTATGTCCTGTTTGTATGTATGTATGTAAAAAGACAAATATAAAAAATAATTCAGAATAAAAAAATATTCTTAGCACATGTCTCAGAATCAAACCTGTGACGCCTCGCTCCAAAGCGCACCGCATTACACAATTCTGCCTTGCGCCATACGTTCTCCATAATACTAGCAGTGGGCTAATTATATACACCATTTACATCTGGTGGTACACAGAGTGTGGGGGGGGCTTCAACGTGTTTGCTATCATCCACGATATGGCACAAAGGGCACGCTCTAAAGGCCAATGCTCCACTAGTGACTGCATCGGATAGGCTGCTGTTGTGTTCAAAGGAGCAGCAGCGTTTGAAACTTGGATCAAAGACAAGCGGTGTAGGGCAATGCACAGGACACCACATGTGGCAAAATTAAAACTATGGGAAATGCGGGCTACGCTCCCTCGTTGCCAACACTCTCCTTGCGACCCACACTAGTTTTTGATTTTCGTATCTTCGGTCAACGCGAGTGCAAGAGCCACAGACTGGCTCGAGTTCCGCACATGCACCTAGGCAGCTCACTGATTTCTGCATTATAAAGTATATGCTACCTTGCTGCTGGTGTGAAATAGTGAGTGTAGAGAAAAAGAAAGTCGCCCATGGATGGCAGTTAAGCCAAGTGTCACACAATAACGTTGTCAGGGTTTTGTTACCAAACAAGCACTCAGTGCATGCTCCAAACTGGGTGTATGCGTTGAAGCTCGGTATTTTATTTCCAGTGTGCAGATGTTGTCTCCAAAACCAGAGCTTGGAAAAGAGGTCTCATTCAAGCTCTGTCAAATGTGGTAAGTCCCGCTTGTTTGAATTTATATATCTTAGTCACCACAGCATTCGGTTACACAAACTGTAAAAAAAGCACTAACTTAACATGTACTATAAGCAGATTGCCTTTTCTTAAATTCATCTGTGCCTTCACTGGTTACACAGTTAAAGTTGTTGCTTATTAGTGTAGATAGGGAGGGGAGATGCAACTTGAAAAAAAAAAAGTTTTATTGATCTGTAGCCTTGGGCAATTAAATTTTTTCACTTTATATATAGGCTTTTATGCTGATTTCAAGTGTGTAATTAGTTTTAAAGTAAGTTGCACAGTTCTTGTTTTGTGCCATGACAGTGTGTAAAATATAGTTCGTCTTGGACAGACTCTTTATGCCGATAACCTTGTTCTGACTCATTGAGGGCTCATCTTGTTCTGCATTAACTGTAGAATGCAGATATTTACGAAAAAAGTGCATCTAGGATATTTTATATGTCAAGAAGAAGTTGACAATGTGAGAATTCTTGGAATTCTCATCCCATACTAATTGCTTGCTTAAGGTTTTTAATAATTATACAGGCGATCTCAAGCTTTAATATAGATGCTTGCATTCTTCACATGTTAAGGAATATTTCATCCTGATCTTACTATTAAAAGTACCAATAACATGATGTCGAAATTCAAGGAGTCGCCCAAAAAAGGATCATGAGAAAAATGCATTTTAAAGATATTAGTCAAAGCTCATTTATTCGGCCGAAGTATGTTTTTTATATAATTTCTTTCATCATGAGAGCTTGGCAGTCATTGTTATTTTGAGCATGTGGCTTTTGTGGACTCCTCATGTCAAATGCAATGGCAAGCAGCCAGGTGACAAATTCAGGGGACTGTAGACAATGAGCTCTTCTTATTTTGGTAGCCACCGTGTGCTTGATAAAGCCAATTTAATCTAATTGGAGTTTAATTACAATCCAGTTTTTTTTTTTTGTTATGAAAGTATAGAAACCAAACTTGTGAATTAGTGAATTTAAAAGCATGTAAATTTGAAAAGAACTTGCATTTTTAGACTGGCATCTCCCCTTTACCGCAGAATATCATTTTTATTTCACGATTCTCATGCCATCTATTTGCAGAACTTGTCGTGATGATTGCACAGAAATTTTGCTGTTATCATCTACAAATGTTTACATTTTTGCCGGGTCGTATGGCGACCCTAGAGTCAGTCCAGCCATGTCTGCCAACCTCATTTATTACCATCCTTGTGCAACGATGGGATTCTTTCAGAATTATGGCCGTCCACCTACATCAGAGCAAACTAAAGCAGTTGGTGACACCTGCCCAATCTGCCAGGATGACTTCAAGCGGCCAACAATGCTGATGTGCAATGTGAGTAGAACTAAGGTTTCTATATATATATATATATATATATATATATATATATATATATATATATATATATATATATATATATATATATATATATATATACATCGAGGAAGGCAAGCGACAACTAAATAACAAACAATTCTACAAACACCTCGACTTTGACCCTACTACGGAGCACAAAAAAATCATTGTAACAACCCTAGAGAATCTCACACGTGAAGGCGCCATTAATTCAAAGCTTAAAAAGGCACTTATTACGGTACATTCGGCGCCTGGTCGTTTTTACATGCTGCCGAAGATTCATAAAGAGAATAACCCTGGCAGACCCATTATATCAGGCACGGGAACGTTAACGGAACCCATTTCCAGTTATATTGATTCTTTAATCAAAGACATACCACCCACACATGAGTCCTTCTTGCGTGACACAAACCACTTCCTTCGGGAAATAGCAGACGTGAAAATTCCAGACGGTGCATTTCTCGTAACATTGGATGTTAGCTCACTCTACACAAATATCCCACATGACGATGGTGTAAGGGCACTTGTTGAATCGTATGGCACACACAACCCTGTCGCTTATCCAAGCAAAAAAGTAATTGAAATCTTCACAAGACTTGTACTCGATTTGAACAGCTTTGAATTTAACAACCAGTACTATCTTCAAATCAGCGGTACGGCAATGGGTACAAGAATGGCCCCAAACTACGCCAACATATTCATGCACCACATAGAGTCCAATTTTCTTTCATCTTGTAATATCAAACCATTACTCTATAAACGGTACCTAGATGATATATTCATAATTTGGACACATTCGGAAAACGAGCTCCTCAAATTCATACAGGCATTCAACCAGGTACACCCCAGCATTTATTTTACACACACCTACTCTAACACTGAAATAAACTTTCTTGATGTACTCATTCGAGTTGACGATGGTGCGTTGGTAACTAACGTATACAGAAAACCTACAGACAGGCAACAATACCTGCACTTCAAAAGCTGCCACCCGCGACATTGCAAGACCAGCATTCCCTATTCCCAAGCACACAGATTTCGACGAATCTGCTCCCGCACCGAGGACTTCCACAAAAACAGCACACATATGCGCGAAGTACTCCTTAATCAAGAATACCCACCAGCTATCATCGATGACGCCATCAAAAAAGCTGAAAATCTGGACCGCCAGATTCTTCTCAACCACCAGAGAAACGCCGACCAACACCGCAACAAAAACTTGCTATTAACTTTCACGAGCAACCCACCGAACATAAACAAGGTCCTAAGAAAACACTTTAACATATTGGAACAGAGCGTGCGACTATCCAAAATTTTCACTTCTCCTCCTTGTGTTGTATACAGAAGGCCGAAAAATATAAAGGATCATTTAATAAATTCAAAGATAGGTGTGAAACCTCAAATTGGGTGTCACCCTTGCGGAAAAAGCAGATGCAGGGTATGCAAACACATGCAGACAACGACAGTGGCGAAAAGCACCCACTCGGATTTTAAGCACAGGATAAGAGGTGCACTAGACTGTGACTCAGACAATGTCATATACCTCTTGGAATGTGGGGTATGTAACATGCAATACGTGGGCCAGACAGACACTCCGTTTAGAATTAGATTCAACAACCATCGGGCACATGTACGATCTCTTCCAGGCCTTCCACTTTCAAAACACTGCACATTAAAAGACCACAGCTTTGATGACATCAGGGTTACACTACTAGAAAACAACTTTCGAACAATCAGAGAACGGGAACAACGGGAATCTTATTTTATCTACAAATTTAACACGATAAAATACGGAATAAATGAACACCCAGGCACTCTGTCTGCGTTACGACCGCTAAAAGACGCAAACGCTTCTCTCTAATCAGTCCGGTTTCATTACGACAATAATATTACCCGCTAACGAAGCTTTTGGCCTATGCATCTGACAACATAGAAACGGTTTGCCTAATCAAGCACAGCCGGAACGCACAGATAAGTGGTCCCGAAGGTCGTACGGTCCCCCCCCCCCTCTTTTTTTTTTTTTTTTTTTTTTTTCTTCGTCAAGCTTCAGCGCACATTCTGTTCCTTCACTGACAAGGAGCTGACAGCTAGGTGGTTTCGTTAACTTTTTCCTACATGCGCGCATATCTTCCCAGTGGGCCTCAACTGTGTGGTGACTGTCCCGGAGTGGTACAGTCTCTCTCCCCCCCCCCCCCTGTTCTTTTTTCTTTTTTTTTTTTTTTCTCCTTCGTTAATCCTTTAACGCACATTCTTTTCCTTCACTGACAAGGAACCAATGCATATAATGAATATCGATGGCAGTGCCTCATTCACCGGCTTTTTCGCTACTCCCGATGCCACCAGCATGCACTTAAAGCACTTAAGCCCTCCCCATTAACTTGTCATACACTTCAAAGAGGAACGAGCCGCCAGCGGACTACACGGAAAGGGGAAATACAAAAACGGCGGCTCCCTGCCCACTTGGGGAAGTGTGGGTGCGGGGGAGGTATTGTTGACAATGATGACACTCCTCATCTACCTCTGCCCTACTCTGTTGAAATGCTGCCTCTTTCTAATTACGCCATGTCGGTCTTGCTTCTTCTCCTAGAATTTCTATATTTTATTTATTGTTTATTTATTCTTTTTTTTTTTTTCTTTTTTTTGTCTCTCTTTCTCATTTGACCCCTCCCCTCCTGTCTCGACAGGATATAAAAAAGCACGGAACATGTGTAAATAGTATTATGCCTTGAAAAAGACAGGGTTCCTGTCGAAACGTCGGCACAATAAACAGTTGTTATGTGAAAGCGCATCTACTTTCATATTTATATATATATATATATATATATATATATATATATATATATATATAAACCTTACGGTCACAGCATTTAGTATCTTGGCATGTTTACCAGAAACAGCAGTAAACTGCACTGTAGCGAAACGCGTCTTTTCTCTATAATTAATTTTTTTCACTGTACTAGCCATTCTTGGAGATGTCCAAAACGATCAGGTTTTGGGATTCACATTTCCTCAATTACTTCTGTATTGATTGCATGGCATTACGTCGTTGGATATTTTAATTTTTGCAAGCCACCTGTAACTGATCTTGGCTAGTAATGGTGCATCTGCGAGTTTTTTTTTATTTGTTTATTTTCACGTTTTAGAGATTTTGCTTGATTTTTCACATGCTGCATTTCTTGTATTGCCTAATGAATTCTGACAAGTTTAGTTAACTTAGAATAGGCCAACTCTTTGATGCTTTTAGATAATCTCTCTTTTTCCCGATGTTAACACCTAATGTTTCATACTCCCGATACAACCCAATGTTAACTCAAGTTCGAGTGTGATGAGCTCCTTTGTCTCACGTGGTACCTACCCTGCATGCACACCTTTGTTTGCAATGTTATGTGGTTGAATATAGAGTTATCAATTAATGACTTGTGAGAAGGGGGCCATTGTGTTAAGTGCCTTTTTTTCTCGTCTCTTTTCTAGCACATTTTCTGCGAAGAGTGCGTGTCAGTGTGGTTCGACCGAGAACGGACGTGCCCTATGTGCCGAGCGCAGATTGCAGACGACCCGACATGGCGCGATGGCTCAACCACATTCCTTATTCAGGTGTTCTGAACTGGGACCAGGCACCTCGTAGTAAATGAAGGAAAAAAAAAAGAAAGACTGAAGAAAAGATGCAAAATGACTATAGGAACTCCCCCACTTTGTGTGCAATCAACACCTTCAATGTGGTTGCATATTTTTCTGTGCTGCATCCCTTTGCCAAGCCTCACTTTAGTGACTGAGCAAGAAGAAAAAAAAATTTTTTGGTGTTTTGTCATCAAGAGGCCTCCCCCCTCGTTTGACTGTTGCTTGTGTGTGTGCATGGTGATACACATACGTGCTGTGCGATGCCAATGGTGACAGGGCACATGTGGAATCTAATCAATAAAGGAATTTATGGCCACTGTTTGTAAGTGACTTGCTGATTTCTTCCAATATAGCTGCAAGTGAATGTTATGTGCATTATTTTGTGTCACATTCTGCAGTGTTGTAGTCAACCAGTAGTTTACATAGCTGATGCTGCTAAGTTAAAGTTTGTTTACATAAATAGAATCTTGGGACGGTGCCCTTTTCACCTTCTCGAACTTTCATGCAATACTGTGAAATGTTTTTAATTTAAAATCTAGGTAGTCAATATTTCTACAATGCTTGATAGAATACTCCTAAATGAAGAATGATAAAGCATCAAATCTCACTGCAATAAGCAATTTATAGCTTTAGCTGCACCTACTGAAGCAGGCAAAGTTGATGTTTCGTATTATGATTTGTGCTTTGGGAAAAACTTGGTAGTTGGGGCGAGCAAGAGTCCTATAATCACTTTATTATAGTTAACAAAAGTTTTAAATAGCACATGAAATTTTTATGCTTTAAAGATGCCCTGCTGCACTATTCAGTGTAATTATCAAGTGACCACTATCGGAGTTCATTCTCGTTCTAATGAATTCCCATGAAAGCTTTTCAAATCCATCAAGTAGGAGCGGGATCGCAGAGATTTGTTGAAAGATTTGAGCGATTTCTCGCTCTCTTCGACCCAACGAATGCAGTGCAAGCTAAACAAGAGGGGGGGGGGGGGCTGAAGGAGGGACTACAAAAGGCCACGTTTACTACAGTAACTTGCTTACCCTTGATTCTTAATTGGCTTCTGCGTCGGTGAGCGTGGCGATGTTGGCTTGTTAATGCATAACGGAAAGACAGTTACTTAGCATTCTGGATAGGACGGACGAGGACACCAAGGAAGGGACGCATCATGGTACCTGTTTATTTTGTGTGCATTCGATTCCGTAAATTGTAATAGTGCCTAGGTGTCGTTTCCTGCAAAAATATGTCAACCAAGTGCAGCGGAGTCTTTATTATGGTAACAACTTGGACACTCTAATTCGACATTTCGCCGTTGCCGTGATGTTTTGAAAAAGTCTAAGCGGTATATAAGATCACACAGCTTCTCGCACGCTGTACGGTATTTGTCTGAGAGTGAAATGTGAAGGATGTGTGTAGTCTCCATGCGCGGTGGCCGGAGTTGGAGGTAAGGGTAGCGCAGGGGAAATGCCTCGGACGTTTGCAGCGTGTGGAACAAGCACAGACTTCGAAAGCAACATGGCTTTATCCCGAGTCCTGCGTTTCCACTAACCGAGCATCAAGAAAGGGTAGAAAAAAGAGTAATCAAGGAAACGGCCGCCATATTTTTAAAGCCGCCGCAGTGTTTTTTGCACAAGTGAATGCTTCTGCAAAAGGTCGTTGCCGTCGACAAGTCGCCCTCGCCGCCGTGTGCGCTCGTCGTCAACCGAACACGTGGGTTCTGACGCGTGAAATAGTGCGAAGTGCAACCTTTGACGACCCCTCCATCAGTGCAAGGTGACCTGCAGATTCTGCGATAAATCCGGCACAGCGCATGCGCGTTCTCCATCTGAAACAGGTGAAAAAGTGTCTTCTGCAACGAATATCGAGATTCCAACGACACTTTACTGTCGCTGAAGTGGCGCCTCCCGTGTGGACGCAAATACTGCCAAGTTACTACTGCCTGCTCTTCTACTATACGCGGTACCTGCTGTCGTCTCTGCGTCGGTGGCTCGCCGCGTGCTTCATAGCCGTGGCTTCATCCGGTGCACGTCACGCAAGATGCGAGACTTGCAGGGAGCTACAATGCAGGTGGGCTGTCTCTTTCATTCCTGCACTGAAAAGGCAGATGGCGGGGGAAGGTGGGAACTTGACGCAGTGAAAACGTCGTAAAAAGGGAGTAAGCCGGCTTTTCGATAAGCGGATGTGTCTTCTTCAAGACCGTAGTCTTCCTAGAGGCTTGCAGTCGCTTTCTTCAACAAGGTAAGTGCGTTTGTCGAAACGTCGGCGCCGGCTTAGAGTGCCTCGGTGTGCGCATGCCAAAGGAGGACATCGAGGCTTATTAACCGGCTAGTTGCTTTTAACACGCCACATCAGTGGCGTAACCAGAGAGTGAAACGCCGCCGCCCCCCCCCCCTCCCCATTTTTTTTTTTTTTTTGCCCTGGCTGCGGCTCTGCGCCACATGTTTACAAACTTTAATCTATTCATATACAGAGCTGTGTAAAGCGACACTAAACAGACTGACTTTTTTGTATTAATTAGTTTTATATTAAAAGAGCGTTATACTTGCTGGGAAAATACTTTTTGTAAGCGAGAAAACGCAAAAAAAAAAAGAAAACGCGTATGGCGATGCCACTTTGAAGTTCCAACACCAGTCACCGTGACGTCATAGATATTGACGGTGTTTACAAAGGCCCACGTAGTCCATAATTGTTGAAAAATGAAGGACATTGTGTTCGGGTGAAAGCAGAGACACTACAGTGTTCCAGAACATTTCGTTGAGCAAATGTAGCCAAAATTCGAAAAAAAAACATCCATGACGTCACCATCGGAGACCTTCGCGGGAAATTGAAAATTGATACATTTGACAGGCTTCGTTATCTATTTTAAACCAATGTGAAGGAATTGCGGCTCGGGTGTTCTCAGTCTGAATTGATTTGTTGTTTCACTTTAGTGTTCCTTTACTAAAACACCACAAAGAAACAGTGGGGTGACAACTCATTCGCTGGGTAAAGATTTCTGGCAAATCAGGTATAAGGTTTAAACCACTCATGTCTTTCACAGCTAACTTTGCATCCGGATATCTCGGAGCACGGACAGGTCAGAAGTATTCTTCGAAGTTTAGCTGTCTACAAACACCATTACCATTAATTTTTTTACAAACATGCCCGCTCACTGCAGCCTCTATGATGTTTATTATTCGATCTAGAATAATCGAGTGGCTGACAAAGGTGTAACAATCAACTCTACGTGTCGCTCATAGCCTAAGATACACTAAAGTAAAACAATAAACTAAATAAACAATAAACTAAAGTAAACAATAGAGTGAAAGCTAGTTTAACAATCACGTCAACTTAATAGTTGCCTTTAGTGCCCCTTTTATAGCAAGCATGGTATTGGTGTACCTCCCAGCACTGAATTTAAAAAACAAGAACATGAAGTTTAATGTTTATCACCCTGTACTGTCGTATTTTCTCGCCTTTAACTACCTCTGACCAGCAAGTGCAATGTGACAATGAGCTACAATGCGGAAAAAACAGAAAAAAGAAATAAGAAATACAAGAACGATGACAACGACGTGCGTTGCTTTTGCGTTATTTTGACTGCATTCTTTAAGGTTTTTTTTTTTTTGGGCACAGCAGTTATTAGGGACGCGTACCAGCACACCCTGTGCGCCACTCCAAAAAAGTGACAACATCGCCCAGAAATGAAGGGGGGAAAACACTTGCACTTGACAACGTCAGTCATCGTGTCTTCCAGTTCGCTGTTCAGCTTGTATGGCGCTGCGAGCGTTAAAGTCATTCTCGAGGCCTTCAAGTTCATTCCCAGATATGTTTCTGTACGCTCGGTAGAGTGATTTCAGAATCATGCATTTTTGTCTTTCGGAAAATAAAGACGCTGCAAGGCTTTATTTTTCTGTATATTTAGGGGCGAAGCTCTTTAAGGTGTGGGTCGTGCGTCTCCTGTATGTCGTAGCCACCTGTCGTTTTAGTCCTTGGAATGTCCGCTGGATGGCGGTACTCGTATATGATGAATATATGATGAATAGATGTGAAATGGTGGTACTTTGAGTGTTCACTAGACGGACGGACGGATGGACCCGGCCAGCGGAGCATGATTCATGGTTTGCCGATATGACCCTTCGAAGCTTCTCTCTACTCATCATCGTGGATATGCTGTGATTTTTTTTTTTTCAGAAAATATTCAGCCAGTACGAACGCGTCTTTGTCTGCGACAACGCAAATCACGCCTGGCTTGGGTATCGTAGCTTCAGGTGCAACGTAATCTATTAAGTGGACCCTGTCATTTTTTGGGCAGTTTTTCACGAACGCAAGGTCGCATCCTTCGTATCATTACCACACTGGCCTAAGCGCTGTGCGGAGGATCTGTAATATTTTGTACTTTGCGGGCACCTGTGGTCAGCAGGAGGAGGAGGGAGGAAAGAACTTTCTTCAGAGTCCGCCGAGTTGGTGGGTTGGGCCAATGGCCCCGCCTAGGTTACGGCCAGGAGTCCTTGAATCCTGGCGGCTTCCTCGGCCCGATGGACGGCCCACATCTACCTTCGAGGACGGGGCTGAGCACTGCTGCTTCCCAGCGCGCGCGAAGGCTATCGCCAGAGGCCGCATACTCGTTACGGGCACTAATCCCTCTACATTCACGTAACCTATGCTCTGAAGTGGCTCTGGAGTCGCAACACTTGCACCTGTTCGTTTTGTCGATATCGGGGGGGGGGGGGGGAGTGTTTATGTTTAGAAGAAGGAAAAGAAGAGAAAAGTGAGCCCCGCAACTGTCTGCATCAGGGTGCGACACCTCAGTAGTAGCTCACAAGGGATGGGGGTGAGGAGAGATTAAAAGGATTGGAATAAAGGTGTAGAGAGAAAGAGAGATGAGTAAGCCAGTGAGCGAGGATGACATATCGAGGGGATAGAAGAGATAGGAAAGATGGAAACACGGTCACAGGAGTCCGAGGACGGGGCACCACTTGCGAGAGCTCTTGTCGGCGTCAGGAGATGGCGTAGAGCAAGTCCAGTAGGTCAGAGCTACGCTGTCATCGGAGATCAGCGTCAGGACATGACGTAGGGCCAGCCCAGTCGGCCAGAGCTGTGCTGACGTCGGAGATCGCGAGGGCACAACCGTTCGGCACGGAATCCAGCGAGCGAGTCGTAGATATCGGGGTATGTGTCAAAACACACTATACATTCGGGGATTTGGCAAACCGTTTGACATTTCTAATTCGTGTCTTTTGTTTTTTTGTCTAGCTTTCTCGCTTGAAAAGTGTGTCAAGTGATCTTCCCTAATTACGCAATTAAGCATAACTAAAAACTGGTTCGACTTATTTTGCGCAGTAGTCTGTGTATTTGGTCGCCTCGTTATAAAGTGCGTCGGAATTATTTTTGCGCTCTGGCTAGAGTTAGCTGGGGCACCCTGTATAGTTGTGGCTTACTGTTTCTACAGTAAGCTACAACGGGGCCTGGTTTGCCATATCCCATGGCTACGCCACTGGTAGTAAGTACATATGTGTGCTCGTTGGCATTGTTGTCATTCTTTCTTTAGATTGAGCGCGTCGCGGCGTTTTCAAACGGCGGAGCTGTTAAAGCTTTTTTCTTGCTCTGTATAGCGTCGAGCATAAACAGCACCTGGCTATGACGTCAACGCGCGTTGCCTAACAACTAACTGGAGCAAGGAAGTGGAAAAGGAAAGTGTGAGGAGGAAGGTAAGGGGAGAGGGTAAAGCATGACCGAATATGTACAGTAAAGGTTATATGCCACAAACACTGGGTATGTGCCAAGAAGCGCCAAGCATCGCTGATCCATGCATTGTTGAAGTACAGCGCAGGGATAGCAAAGGGAAAAGGGGAGCAGGAGTGCTGCGAAGTTGAAAAAAATTAACAGAAAGCATCAAAATTTCGTATGCGACAAAAGAAAGTTGGCATACGTTTTTATTGCTTCCCGGGGCCGCATTGACGTCATGAACAGCTCTAAATGATTGCCAATAACGTTTTTAGACAAACTGTCATTCTTTTACTTGTAAATATACGGTGCGCACGTAACCGTAATCCGAATGTGTGTTGGGACCCGTGACCGCTATAGTAGCCCCTTGCTAAATCTTACTACGCTTTTTCGCGTGACAATGGGGTATTGAGGCAAAAGTGACTTGAGAGCTTTGCACGTAATAGATAATGGCCAGAAAATTGTAGCCGTTATTTTTTTATCGCGTTGGTGTTGGGGACGCTTTTCGACAGATATACGGCAGTGCCCACACAATCTGGAGGCTTTCTCGAAATTCGGGAGTCTCCCGTGCCGAATTCGCAGCAGTGTGCGTACGTGCACCGCCTTCGAAATCAGTCAATCATACTTCGCTTGAAAAGATAACACAGCCCCCAACACTCTAACAAGTCACTATATTTGTTTGGATAGTTCCACTCCTATTGCTTCTTATCCTACGGGGCCAGTTATGGAACCACCCGTGTTTCCGCCGTCTGCGTGCTCGGTGTCGTTGATGACCAAGTAGGTCGCCCGGCGCGTCGGCATGATTCCTATGGCTGTGCTGGGCATGAATCTTTCGGACACCTCGTGGCCGTACGACCTGAGCTTCTCTTTCTGTTCAGATGAAAAAGAAACAAAAGCGTAATTAATTAGAGTACGTTACGTGGTTCCAATGCGCGAGCGCTTTGCAACGGTAGATTATTTGCAAGTCGATGCTCGCGCGAAACAGTTAAAAAGGGCTATAGGCTGAATGTCAATCGTTGCGAGGGCCTAAGACTTGTCGCGTTCTTGAAATTCGAACATTTTTATTTTCTGCCCACGCAAGGTGCACGTAAGAGCGCTACAGATAAAAACCCATTTGCATGGTTACAATGTAAGCCTCAATTTTCAATTCAGCATTAACGGTTTGCATACCAAGTATACACGAAAAATCTAGCATGTACATAGTGGGCATGCCCATAGCCCAAAGGATAGAGGATCGCCTTAGGGCGCCCCTCTCCCGCCGTAATTTTGATATAGATGGGTATCTTATGGAGAAGTAATCAAAATAGGTGACTTTCTCAAATTGTCAAGACCTTGAGCAAGTGAACATCCCGGCCAAAAAAAAAAAAAATCCTGGCTATGGACGTTGTCACGGAATATACGTATGCTGTATGAACATATATTACATAATTGTAATTCGATAGACGCGAGTGTAGGCCAACTCCCAAAAATCACCGCAAAAAAAAACCGGTTGCATTAAAAAAAATTATTCATGATGTCAATGAAAAAAAAAAAACGTACTCTTAAAAGATGGCTTCACAGCAGACGATAGTTATAGCGCGAGAACAAAACGACGACCTTCTTGTCTCTGTGTTGGTGTCCTTCTTGTGTCCTTCTGACGGTGTCCTTCTGACGGTGTCCTTCTTGTCTCAGTGTCGTCGTTTTGTTCTCGCGCTATAACTATCGTCATGCCATACCAACTAGCCCAAGCTGCCACACTTCTCATTCACAGCAGAGCTTCAAAGCTATTTGAGAGAGCCAGCTTCGCAAAAATAAGCGGCGATCATTTTTAGAAATTTTTTTCGAGAATTGTTGCTGAGGGTGCGTGTTGTAGAAGAGACAATACGGTATATCTGGCAGGTATATTCGAAACGAAAACATGTCGTAACCCCGCAATAAAACGCGGGGCCCGTTTACAACATTTTTCGTGAATCGTTGCTGAGGGTGCGTATTACAGACGAAAAAAATTCGGTATATGTTACAGGTAGATCCGGAACGTAAACATAATGTCGTAACCATGCCACAGCACGCCCGATTTCTCGTTTATTCTGGCTTTAGTATTGTGTCGCCCCCCCCCCTTCCTTTTGACATCCTTTTTCAAATTAGACAAAATGGGTGGACGTACAATCGTGTTAATACGGTAAGTCAAACGAAATATAAAAAAAGCACAACTTCGCCGTATGGGCCAATTGGTGAATTTGGCTTCAACAAACTGCAGGGCCACACGAAGAAGCCCACATCGTTAGGATATGATCTAGCGTAACCTAACAATGCGTCAGCATAAAAAAAATGCTGCCGCTTTCGGGAGTGAAGTGGTTTTTGTGCTGTGTCGCTTGAACGTGAATCAATGGGAGTACGGCATGTAAAGAAGAGTATGAGCAGCTAACTAATCTTAACTTCTGATAGGGTGCTCAGCCGCGCCCTTTTGGTCAAAGTTTTCAGTTGTTGCCGGAGCGACGTAGTCCCCCCTTCATGCTCCTTCGTCCGACGGATCCAGCCAGCGCATTTAATTTTTGTATGAGTGCGATAGGGCTGCACCCTCTTGTTTATGAGATGGCGACTCACACCACGTCGCCGTAATCCTGGAAGTATACTATAAGGCAGCGCCGCTCGTAGCTACCACGACGAGTGGGGCAGATTTTTTTTTTTTTTGCTTGCTAGCTGGACTGTCGTAGAAACTTTATACGAGCTGGTAACTGACTAATAAACCCTTGCATACTTGCGGAAGGCATTAAGTCTCTCGGAACGAGACTCACTCTGTGAATGATCGAAAGAAGAGGAATGGAAGAGGCATAGAGTTTCCTAATATACACTAATGCATCTCTGGCGCTAGTGTCTATGGGAGCTGCAACGCACGGCGCTTCAGCGAGCATGGTAATGATGGGTAGTACACACATTTGTCTAATCTTCGTACTTCTGTCCTGCTTTTGGCTCCGTGTGTCTTCGTGTGGCTTGGAGCTGTTTTCTCGCGAAACAAAAATAAGCAAATGTTCAGCGGTAGCGCTTCACCATGCACCTCATGTTTTTAGACTTGCCTTTCCAAATTGGGTCACGCAGTTTGAAAGGGTTGAATCTTTCTTTCAAGACAAGACCGAAACGCAGCGGTAAACGAAGCCGCAAGTACGATTTGCCGCCCGCAGGTACGAAGACTAGGCAAATGTTTGTACTATCCATCATTCCCATGGTCGCTAAACGATCGCAGCAGAGTCCCCTCCAGTTAATTTTAGAAAACTCTATGGGAAGAGGGACTCGTTTTTCTGGGGCACATGATGGCTGCTACATTACTCGAAGGCCGTACAGGGAACACGTTGTAGCCCGAATAACTGGGGAAGTAGAAGTTACCGCTTTCAAATCCGTGTCATTGCCGGCGACGTTGACCACGAACTTCGTAGATGTGAGCTCTGGGTGAACTCGGGCTTCGCTGAGAGCGCACTCGCGGTACGCGTACTTTGCGGCGCACGTGATGAGCTGCACGGAGAAAGAGTACGCACAGTTTACCAGCCGAGCTCGTACACCGCTTTTGTTTTTTGAGCACGAACATTGCGGGTATCGAGAGATCGGTCAAGTCTGCTGAGGGTGCCCCGCCATGGTGGTCTAGGGGCTAAGGTACTCGGCTGCTGACCCGCAGGTCGCGGGTTCGAATCCCGGCTGTGGCGGCTGCATTTCCGATGGAGGCGGAAATGTTGTAGGCCCGTGTACTCAGATTTGGGTGCACGTTAAAGAACCCCCGGTGGTCAAAATCTCCGGAGCCCTCCACTACGGCGTCTCTCATAATCATATGGTGGTTTTGGGACGTTAAACCCCACAAATCAATCAATCAAGTCAGCCGAGGCTATAGTGTAAACTTCAATGTTTAGAATGACAGTGTCTTGAGGGACGTCATTAGATTGCGTGTGTTGACGTCACCGAAACAGTCGCGCTGCAGACTACCAACATGATGGGACGCGAAGATTGTGATGTCGCGTTAGTGTCATCGCATGCAGATTCTTTTCGGCATTCATCCGCAGAGGTTATAAAAAACGCCCCGGCCTCGTCGTCATATTCGAGCAGGTTAACCACCACCTTGTTATGCTATTGATATCCGGGCTTTAACGTTCCAAAACGAAAGTGCGATTATGAGAGACGCCGGAGTGGAGGGTCTCGCAAATTTCGACCACCTGGTGTTCTTTATCGTGCGCTGACATTGCACAGTGCACACGAGCCTCTACCTTTCCGCCTCCAGCGAAATGCGACCGACTCAACCGGGATCGAGCACCGTATCCGCTACACCGTCATGGTGGACCACTTGGTAATGCTAACGAAGCCGCCATGTTGGAGTACCGCCTCATTAAGGGGCCCTGCAACTCTTCTACAAGGAACCACCGAATCGCCTCATCTGTGTTTATTGTTTCAATTGATTGAGCGCCACAAAAACTGTTAAGAATTTATCAAGTATATACGATGGGCTAGAGATTAGTTACACGCTGCGTTTTCTTTCTTTTTTTTTTCTCGTCCCGACGAACGTTGCTCGAAGCTAATCAGAGAGGGACGGCAAGGGGGAAATAACTCTTAGAAATGAATGACTTTTAGAAAGGTGGAAAGAAGTTACGTCACGCGCACGTCCTGAACTTGAACACTTTTGTCTTGATATTGAGGGGAACAGCGCAAAAACGGGGTGGAGAGAGAGAGAGAACACAACTTTATTGTCGTCAGACTTAAGGAGGTAGGTGACCCGCCAGGCTGAACCTGATGGCCACCTCCTCTGCCCTTTGTACGGCCTGGAGCTGAACGGCCAGGCTGGTGGAGGTCAGAACTGCCTCCCACCCCTCTGGCGAGGGAGCGGCTAGGAGATCGAGAGAGGGGGGATCTTCCCTGCAGGCCCAGAGAATGTGATTAAGTGTGGCTATTGAGCCGCAATGCGAGCAATGCGGATCAATCGAGTCGGGGTAAATACGTGCATAAATGTATGGGCACGGAAATGAATGTGTTTGCAAGCGGCGCCAGATAACCTCCTGGCGCTTAGTTAGCTTATGGTGCGGGGGTGGTTTTGTCTGCCTCGAAAGACGGTAATATTGTGTGATGTCATGGTAGGATGTCAAGGCTTCACCAGGGTTTTCCAAATCAGAGGCGGGTACCACCGCTCGGCTGACGAATCCTCGAGCATATAGGTGGGCCGCCTCGTTCCCTGGGTTCCCCGCGTGAGCCGGCACCCATACCAGCGCAATGGAGGATAGTGCGTCTTCCTCAGCATCTGTAAGGAGACTGGGCAGTAGTAAACGCAGAGTTGTGGGGGCCACAATGCCACGTGCGAAGTTGGATATAGCAGCCTTTGAGTCACTGAGTATAGTGGTGAATCCGGATGCTGCTGCTAGCGCTATCGCCGCTTCCTCAGCTTCTGTCGTATTAAGCACACGGACAGAAGCAGCCGCTTTAATTTGAGGTGAATTGGCGTTGTTGCCGGGGAGAGTGATTACGCTTATAACGGGGTGGAGAAAGATTGAACACACGGCACAAGCGTTTCGTGTTGTGCGTTCAATCTTTCTCCGTCCCGTTTTTGCACTGTTACCCTCAGTATCATGTACCAACTAGCCATTCAAGAAACCCTTCTGCACTTTTTCCTTGTTTTTTTTTTCCTTCCATCGCGTTGCCGACTGTGTGATCCCAGCCCGCGCGCGAACACCTGGTGGTCTCCGCAGCGGTCACGGTAACTATACGCAGCTTGCGATGCTCAGATCGACCAACATCCGCTAGTTTGGATGCATGGTGCGGTCATTTGGGAATATGGCATAATCAGGAGAAAGAAGAGGGAACTATTTATAGCTTAGTTTGAGAAATATTTGTAAATTACTGGTCGCGTGCTAAGCCATAACGCCTGGATCGCGTGCTCGCAGGCGCCTATAGACTGCCGATCAGCAACTGTTTCTCACCACGCAGAAAAATTGTTGCAGTGCCCGTGCAAGCTAACAATGGAAGGTCGAGTTTATTACGCTTGCACCGCCAGAATCTCGCAAACCTCACTGCCGTTACTCGGGTACGGGATGTGCTCTGCGCGGTCGACAACGCGGCACGTTTCTTAAAGCTTGCCACTCGTGTGGGTGCGAAAGCGTAACTCGAATTTCGGCGCACAAATTAAAACCATTACGATGTTCTGTTGACAGCAATCATTATGTGCATTATTGAATGTTCTCCAGTGGCGTTTTTTTATTGATGTCGTTAAAAAGCAAGTGCGTCCCCTCTTAATACATATACTATAAGTATAGGCAAATTCTGATAACGCGTTCTCGAAATAAAGATTAGTTTAGGAAGCTTATCTTTCTATAGCTTGAAACTCTCGTAGGAATTGTTTTGCAGTGCGCTCTCATTTCAAAACAATCATGTATCACCAACTCGCCCAAACAACCATATTGACAAATCTCGTATGGACTTGAAGGCGTGGTATTGCAATGCCTCCGAGATCAACCCACCTTTGCTCAAGCGACGACGTCGTGTCATGACGTCACTATGTGTCGCCATGTTATAAATGTGACGTCATGACGATGTTATAGTGTTGCCCCGCTGCGGTGGTCTAGTGGTTAAGGTACTCGGCTGCTGACCCGCAGGTCGCGGGGTGAAATCTCGGCTCCGGCGACTGCATTTTCGACGGAGGCGGAAATGTTGTGGGCCCGTGTGCTCAGATTTGGGCGCACGTTAAAGAAACCTAGGTGATCGAAATTTCCGGAGCCCTCCACTATACGGCGTCTCTCATAATCGTATGGTGGTTTTGGGACGTTGAACCCCACATATCGATCAAGGATGTCATAGGGCGACGCCAACACATGATTTCTTGCATCACCCTCGTCGACACCGCTGCCACCGAAGGTCAATTTGCGCATTTGATGAAGCAAATGTACTTTCGCCTGAGTAAATGGTTAGCTCACTGCTACACAAGCTTACCTGGGCAATGGCAGACACTCCCGACATGCCGCCAGAGCCGCCGAAGACCGAATGCACCGGTGTTATGGAAGACTCCTCGGTGACAATGACGGGCGCCATCGAAGTCATTGGCGTCTTGGACGGGCCCAGAAGGTTGGCCGTCGGAGTGCCGTCGCCGTCATGCTTGACGAACGCGTCCATGTAGTTGTTCAGCAGCAGACCCGAAGATGTGGTGAACAAGCTGCCGAACCTGCGAGTATGAGCAGGTCGTTGCGAAACGACTACGCGGAGAAAGCATTGCTTGTAGCGCGTCAGTCGTGGCGCTCCTCACGGATGCGGCGCGATCAGCATAATTTTATACGCCGACAAATGTTACACGCAGTGCAATAAAACAGCCGTATGATTGAACCAGCCCCGCTGTTTGACTAGTCGTCGTGACATCGTCAGTCAAGCTGCTTATTTATACTTGTGTCTCCGCGCTACACTGAGAAGATCTTCCCTTTATGTTCATCTGAAAACAACTAACTCTAGGGCTATCGCTTGGATACTCAAGAGCGGAATTAAGTTATATTTTCTCTGTACTCGCAGTGCATGTATGTGAAGGAAGCGAAATAATGGGCGAAGGCTTCTTCTTGGAGAGCTTGTTTGAAATTGCGTGCGGATTCATTGTCATAGCGTCTCGAATTTCAATATGGTGTCGCATGTCCTGGCCGGACTTGTTAAGAAATGGCCTTTTTTTCCCACAGGCGTGCAGTTATGATCCTTAATTACTTACCAAACAACTGTTAACTGGCTACAGCTGTCGGGTACAGAAAATATGCAAACACGTGCTACACAATAGTCTTTTTCTCACGTTCTTTTTTGTTCAATAGCGTGCTGCAACCAGCAGCTCCTTGCAACCAACTAGCCAATGTACCCCATGGCTTTTATAGAACTCATAGTTTTACACAGAGCTGCGTAGCACGTAAAACACGTAAAAGCTGGACCGTGCCCACCATCTGGTTACGTCAGTCAAGGGTACAGGTAGAAGTGCTTTTCTGGAAGGGGGCACCTTTTCGATCTCAAGTGGGGGTTGGGCAGGCAAGTGGTCATTTTGCACTATATATGCCAAGGCGAAAAAAAAAACAACTAAAAATAGTTGTTTCATGTAGGAATACAACCGATGAAGGAAGGTCCTTAGAAATGGGACGCAAGCGACAATGCGCCTGATCTCACTGCTCGCTTTCATGATGGCGGAAGGACGGAAAGCGGGTGTGGGGAGCGGGTGTGGGGAGCGGGTGTGGGGAGCGGGTGTGGAGAGCGTATGCAGCGCTTGGTGGCGGGAACGACTGAGTGAGTGCGCGGCGCAGCGCGAGCCATCTGCAGCCGCGCCTGTGCTCTCCGATAACGCGCAGCTGTTCTTGGCGTTCTTGCCCGGCCCTGGGAGCTTCGGCAGTGGTGACGGCGAGGGCGGAGTGCGGGCCTAAGGAGCTTCACCACTAAATAATTTGGGAGGGGGAGGTGCGGGCCTGGCGTGCCACCGCTCGCTACGCCACTGACGTTAATGTCTTTTGATTCTAGACTGGCGGAATTCTAGAAGCGCGACTTAACAGCCCCTATTGTAGTGGTTGTCGTTTGAAGATACAATCTGAATGAAATCGACTTCAATATAGTTACCTTTATAAATGCTGCACAACACTTCTCAGCAGTGCTTGTCGGTTTAAGTCAACGCAGATAACGCGACGAGTGACGAAGCGCAAGGACTAGACGTCCCACGACCTGTCAAGCGGATTATCTTTCCTTCACTGAGTTTCCTCCGGTTTGGCAACTTGTGAAATCGCGCTTTCGTGTTGTGGGTCATACGTGTATTGTACCAGTCAACACAATTTCAGTGGGCTGTCATGTTCCACTTCTTTCGTTTTTTTTCCTTCTTGATGTTTGCCAGGTAGTAAGGACTGCTAATCACCCAAGAAGATGTGCACGTACTCATTGTTGAGGCTGGATGTAATGGAGAAGGCATCGCCGCTGGGCGCGATGATGCACACATGAGCGCCTCCGTAGTCTTGGGCGAAATCGTGCGTCAGGCCGTAGCCCTCGGCGTCCGGCAGAGGGCGATGGCTGTTGTACGTTTTATTAACTTTATCAATTATTTCGGCGAATATCTGATACTCGTTCTGCAAAATAAGGAAAAAATAAAAGGGTTGAGATTATTTCAGCCACTACATGCAAAGTTTACTATACAAAAAACGTGGCTGATCCCCCTTTCGAGGAATCGGTAGAATATGAAAGTTTAACGTGTCTTCCTCTTCCCAGGGGTAACTGAGCGTTTATTGCGCATTGGTGAAGGAATGAATGATGTTTATTGTTGAGCGTTTAATGAGTGCCTATTGGTGAGTGTTTAATGTCTATTGTGCAGGGAAAAAAGAAATGAGTGTTACAGCAACAAATTGCGAGACCGCGCGAATAACGGCAAGCAGCTCGGAACTCGCAGTGCGCTCCTCGTGCAGAAAGCACGCTCGAAATGAGCGTACGCAGGACGTGCGCAGTCTAACAACTGTCACAACTACACACTTAAGGCGCACAATTCAAACAGAAAAACACACGGCACAAACGCAGAGGTATGCACAGGACAATCTTGAACAACTGTCACAATTCTTATTTCGTGCGTGTGCCGAGCGCGCGCTCCTTTCGTAAATGACATCCGTGCTTTCTCGATGGACGAGTT
This sequence comes from Rhipicephalus microplus, assembly GCF_043290135.1. NCBI lineage: Eukaryota > Metazoa > Arthropoda > Arachnida > Ixodida > Ixodidae > Rhipicephalus > Rhipicephalus microplus. Next base: position 16,835,184 of record NC_134702.1, on the reverse strand, counting down.
TAATAAGTGCGAGCAGGAGAGACAACATTCAGTGGAGGCGGTGCTGATCGAAACGCTATAGAGGCGACGACATTCAGAGCGCGTCTAACGCGTGACCTTCGCACCATGTCGCTGCTGATGACGAAAACGCGCTGAAGTCTTAGAGTTCGGAGGACTGCCAAACGGTGTATGATGTATATGAACAGCTTGCCGTTAGCAAGCTTCACAACGTACCTTTCATTGCGTATAGCGGTCGGCGCACTGCAGATCGAGAAGTCGCTGTTTTGTCGCTGCACAGCAGAACTTTTCCTGCACGTTTGTTTTCTGCGCGATTAGTATAAATTTTACAACGTCATATCCGTGACGGAAATACGTCAGCGGAGCCGTAGTGAACCAGACTCGCTCGCTGGATTTCATGCCGACCCCTTGTGCCCCCGCGATCTCCGACGACAGCGCAGCTCTGGCCGACTGGCTGGCCCTACGCCATGTACTGACGCCGACAAGAGCTCTCGCCGAGTGGTGCCCCATCCTCGGACTTCTGTGACCGTGTCCATCTTTCGTATCTTCTCCTTACTTCCGTATGTCACTGTCCCTTACGCCTCGCTCTCTCCTTCCGCTCTATCTCTATACATTTTAATCATATCCTTTTAATCCCTCCTTACCCCCATTCCTCGTGAGCTACTGTTGAGGTGTCCTCCCCCTGAGAGACAGTTACGGGGCTCACTTTTCTCTTTTCATTTAAAAATCACTCCCCCACCCCCAGGGTGAACCGGCATGAAGCACTTTCGTGTTAAAGATGCATGCATGCTTTCTCTTGCATGTTACATTCTGCTTGGTTTTAGTTTTCATGGACGTGCGCACAGGGGAGCGGGAGTCACCTGAGGGGGGAGTAGGACAAAGTATGCTCCAAACAATGACATAGTAAGGAGGGGGTGCCACTGTCACGTACCTTCGCATTACGCCTCTCCAACTGAAGGGAACCTTGCGCGCTCTTGAAGTCGTGTTACTACGTCATTTACACCCTGCCGCGGTGGTTCAGTGGCTGTATTATACTCGGCCACTGACCCGCAGGTCGCGTGATCGAATTCCCGAGGTGGTGGCTGCATTTTCGATGGAAACGAAAATGCCGTAGGCCCGTGTGCTCACATTAGGGTGCACTTTTAAGAACCCCAGGTGGTCAAAATTTCTTCAGCCCTCCACTACGGCGTCTCTCAAAATAATATTGCGGTTTTCGGACGTTAAACCCCACATATCAATCAATAAATAGCGCACTTTATCATTTCAACAGCATTACGTCTACGCAGCATAGTATATCAAGTACTAGTGACCTCCAGCACAATATATGGGCCTTTACTAACGCGCCAACAAGTTTTATGCATGCCCGCGCTTGCTCGCATGCTCTCGCAGGTCACGTGGCCTTAAACGCACGAATAGTAGTTGTTCGCGCTAGTTGTTTCCCATTTTAAAGGGGTGTAGCGCGAAGCAGAACCACGGCATTGTGTATCTGGCTTCTTTCCGTACTTCGTGCTGTGCCAAATTTACTCGAATGCACGGCACTGGCATGGCGCATGAGCCCATTATAGCCAATGAGCCAAGCCGAGACTTTAGCAAAGTCCTTGGAAGAGAGGGATGCGCATGCGCAGTCGCTAACATGAGTGACAGCGTGGCGGCAATTGTGGCGACGCTGATGCCATAAATGACGCAACTGATGTTTATTAGGTTGTCTAAGCAAGATAACAATGGTGACAATGTGGTGGCAGTTACGGTGACACCTATGACATCATGAATGATGCAACTAATATTTACTAGGTTTCGTCTCAACAATATAACAACGGTAAATGTATCTCGGACATATTATGTCTGATCACCTGCAGCAGGTGTAGAAAGCATAAAAAGCTTGACATGCTTACATTTCTTGATTCTTGATCATCTCCAAAATCTGCCCTTCTGGCGTATGCAAACTTCAACTTCTCGACGAGCCTGTGGACATGGAAAGACACCGAGGGAAGACATCCTCCAGTCATGCTGAAGAGCGACGACGATGATGAGGGCTAACGATTCGAAAACATACGAATAAGGCTGGTGATTACCTGTGTAAGTCTCCTGCGGACATCTGTGAGACGGTGTCGCCCGGATCACTGAAGATGGCGTTGCTTGACATGGAAGAAATGGAGCGCCGTCCCTTATTATACTTAAAGCGTATTGGCGGGCTATAGTCGGTATAGGACATTACATCATATGGCAGCGCAGACGAAGTTGCCCAAAGAAAACGCAAGAGTGCGTTAGTTGCGTAACCGGGTGTTCGCTGCCATATGCTGTAATTAAAAGCAATTCACTTTAGGAATGTCGGTCGATCACAGATGCTATGAATAACAGCGCGTTTATCTTAAAGGACATTAGCTTTTCTCATTATGACCGGTGAAAAGCCTAATGCAGCGAGTAGAAATCTGGGCCGTTTTGCAGTGACCAGCGTTTGTAATGAGTAAGAGAATGAGACGGAGTACTTAATTTCTTGAGCTCACTCAAGCTCACTAACTTAGTCTGCCGATTGATGAAGGCGAGAGCGGGAAAAGGGTGCGCTCTGCGCAGGATGTCAGCTACATTTGCCATTTGAACGGAGGTCTTTTGCATATCTGCTACTGGGCTGATTTGAAGACGATTCGGCGTCAAGCGTCAAGAACCTTATCGACACTTATGTACAAAACGACTTAAATATAGACGCAGCATAATCTCAGATAAGCAATTTCTATTCTTTATGCTTTAACACATGTTGACCAGATAGGATGCCTCACGAAAAAAAAAAAAATCCTTGAAACCAGTGACGCCGTTGTAGTTTATTACCATAATAAGCTCGTTAAGATCTTTTCTTTCAATGGGACAATTACATGTGCGGGTAGGGCTGCATGCGGCCCTTGGGCCGCGAGTTGGACACCTATTGCGCAATTGACGTCAGATTGCTCCTAAACGTACTTATCAAGAAAAATGGCTGTGTTTCAGTGACTGTTTGTGCCACTGTTGAATATACGGGATTCGATCTGCTCTTACACGAGAGATATCTGTGCCACGGCTGCACCCAACATCGTTCCGCTGCCGGGGATGGGTGCCGAGTGGAAGACCATTCCATGGCTGAGGTTTACGCTGACGGCACTTGTCCACTCGGACGTGTAGCCGGACAGGTCAGCTTCGCTCATTACTCCGCCTGTGTTTAAGAGGCGTAAGCACAAATATTTGACGACCTGTGCGGGTACTAAAAGTTTCTCCGTAAGGGCGAAACGATGAATGTGACAGAAACAAATTGGAGTGTTATACGAAATTCAGGCTTGATGGATTGATATGTAGGGTTTAACGTACCATAACCACCATATAAGTATGAGAGACGCCGAAGTGGAGGGCTCCGGAAATTTCGACCACCTGGGGTTCTTTAACGTGCCCCCAAATCTGAGCACACGGGTCTACAATTCCGCCTCCATCGGAAATGAAGCCACCGAGCCGGGATTCGATCGCGCGACCTGCGGGTCAGCAGCCGAGTACCTTGGCCACTAGACCACCGCGGTGGGGCGAAATTTAGGCTAGCAACTTGATCTTTTAGCACGCTAAACGCGATCACTGCAGCGAGCTATGTCTATAGCTATATGTATGGCTTCAATGCAGATTTCACGATTAGAACACAACACCACCAACGAAAAAAAATATGAACCGTCTACTGATCCGACTGTCGAGGTATATACGACGTACGTGCGCGACCGCGGTTGACTACGCCCGATCGGCCAAAGTGGAGTTTCTACCGGAGCAATGCAGCCACCACTCCTGGCTGCCTCCATGAGCCTTTTGCGCGACGAAAACGTGCAGTCAGTCTGTCGGAAGAGGCATGCATGTAATCTGTCAGGTGTTTAGAGCAGCGTATAAGCCAGATTAGATTCTTCACGCTGTTTCTAACCGGTACGCATTTCTTCTTTCTAATAGGTAATATCTATTGAGTGGCTTCATGCAACAAGCTGAGCCGCTTGATTCTGTGAGAAGGAAGGCGCCTCTTTTTGCTTATTGTACTGCCTTTCTATGCGGGACGATATTACCTTAAATACGTCAACAACCGTCAAAATTGACCGTTGCTGGCGTTAACCCGAGTGCTGGAGAAAGGTTTTCATCACGAGAGGACGTCACCACATGACGCCACCGCATATGGCCAGAATTGGTGACGCTGGTCATCATGGCGTCACATTAGCCACCGTATAATATCGTCGCTTAGCCACTCACAGGTTGGCCGATCACGGAGGCCGTGCAGAAACAGGCTACGTTCAGAAAGCTTGCAGTGCCTTCGATCCTGGAGGCAGTGACATTGCAGCTTGAAGAAATTTGCTTTTGCCAGAAATTAAGGGTCGCGTATGGCACGAACAGTGCGGTTCTGTTCTCTTCCTCCTTGAAGTCTGCCCGCAAAACTCTCAGCGTACCACGGGGAACACTAAACAACGCAGCCGCTGTTTAATTGTCGGCGAATGACACGACAAAAGCCGATAGCCTGATTCATCGTGATTCAGCGAAGTTTCGGCGCTATGAAGTTTCCTAATCGCCAGATTTATTCATGGAAAATTGAAGCGGCATCTTACGACACAAGCAGTTCACTGCAATTGAGAGCGAAGGGGTGCTCGATGCTTGCCAATCGTGCTGCTTTGTCGCCTTTGAAGCCACATGAATGATGAAGTTGTACCACTGCGCTCATTCCCCGTTGATGAGGTACATACTTGCAGATAAAACTCAATGCAAACCATGAGGTCGAGCAATGAAATTGGCCTGGGGTTGCACGTCTGCCAGAACATGCTACACAGCCCATTTCTATGCCCTCGTATGCATGTTTGTTTGTTTCGAACGTTGGGAATTAGACTAGAGACACAATAATGGGATGATCGATAATTATTCAGTTTTTATTGCTGTCAGTAACGTGATTCGCTAGGCGTTCTTCTCTCCTATGTCAAAAGATCAGTCTAATTTGTTAGTATGCATTGTATAAATTGCTCTTTCTACCCTGCCAGAGTCTGCGAACAGTGTACTCTACAAACGCGTTATCTATTATCTCTAAAGTTGGAACCAGTGCAAAGCATAAACACCACTATTACATCACCAAAAATTACGTGTTTCATGAGAAGAAACTCCTATGTCTCGTTGGAAATTCAAATTTAAATTTTGAAATCATGCCGCGGTGAAGGAAATTAGGTTCGTGACCAAATACATAGCGAAAAATCTTACAAATAGGTATACGCCTTGCAAATAGGCAATATACATTGCGTGAGATTTTAGAGGTGTAGTGCTATCAATAATAATATTAATATTAATAATTGTTTTAGCGTAGGAAGAGCTTTTTAGTCATATTGGCATTTTAATGTTAATATCTCACCTAATCGGTGCATTTTGCGGCGCCATTCAATTTCATACATTCCAGTAACAGTTAATGGTTGCTATACAGTGAATATAACTTTACTCGAAGATATGAGGGGTTTTTATCGAAGACTTCCACTGGAATGAGTCCCAAGGGTGTGGGGAAATGGACAGAATCATAATGTGGAAAATCAATTTTGTGGATTTACAAGCCCGAACGTATACGATTACAAGGCCCGCCATTAAAGGAGACTAATATAATTGTAACTGTAGGTCGGTAATATAAATGTAGCCCACGCAGACTCGTAAGCACATTAGTTTTTTTTTTTTTTTTCGTGTAGGACACACTAGAACCACGACCAATCAAAATTTTCCTGAAGTGAACTCACTCGAACTCAGACTCACACAAGTATAAATCAACTGGACTCACTCGGACTCACACTCACCAATGTATAACTCATCCCGACTCACTCGAAGTCGCTGACCAAAGTATAACTCAGCCGGACTCACTCTCCAAAATCTTCCTCGGGTGTGCTCACTCGGACTCAGACTCACCAACGTATAACTCAGCCCGACTCACTGGGAGTCGGGCTTACATGAGTATAACTCAGTCGGACTCACTCGGACTCAGGCTCACGCCTCAATCTGTCTGCGTGAGTCGGAGTGAGTTGACTCATGGTGAGACCTATGGTGCAGAACCTCGTAGGTGCCGAAAGCTTTCGAGGGGGGAGAGGGGGAAAGGGGAGGGGGGAGAGGATCAATACTATGTACATAAAAAGGAAGAAGGCTTTCGCCTTCGAGTTGTTTAAGTGAATGCATAAATGACGTGAGTTTCCTTGGCCAAATCTGCCTCTTAGCCATGCCTTGTCGCATCACAGCTATACGAAATACGAACATGTCCATCTCGTTGCGTTATACCTACCACCCTGCTTGACGCTATCGGCGATGTCCTTGGCCAAGTCTCCCGTGTACATGTACTGGGCGCCGTGAATCGCTAGGTCGCTGAGCACATCCCCCAGCGCGCCTTGCACCAGTTGGTCGCCGTTCTTCAACACGGTGTTGGACTCAGTGTTCCAGAATCGCGTCCTGCGGATCCCGTGCGAATGGAAGAAACGACTTTCCGTGAACGTCTACACTTGTTCACAATTTTGTGCTCATGTCCGAGTATTTTGTGCTGTTTGTAGGCGGTTTCCACTCGGTTTACAGACATCACAACGTCAAGCGTTCATTGACAAAGAAATGAGAGGTCATGTCAATAGCACTATTGGTAAAACGTCGTCGTCGATCTCGAGAGAAGTGTATACTTGAAAAGTTCCCTAGTAGTAAAACCAGGAATGCTTTAGCCAAGGTTGTTAAACCAGTAATGTTTCAGTGAATGTTGTAACAGTGAAAGTTGTGTTCAACGGCTAGTAACTTTCAGTTGTGACAATCGTTATGTTAACAACCGGAATAAATACTTGGCACTTCTTTATGTCATTGTTCTGCCCTATTGGCCACTGAATAATAAATATTAAGTCATGAGGATAAGCTAGTATATATGATAGGTGGTGTAATAATGCGTAGCGTTAGATGAAATAAAATTATTATTTAAAAAAGGATATAACAGACATGCTCTGTACATGCCTTAGATAGAACATACACAATCTAAAAAATGAGCATCCTTTTCAGTGAGTCCTGATTTGCCACGTATATGACACTCTTTGAAGAGACTGGTGGACTATCTCGGGAGATTATACTCCCGTGCGAAAGTCGAGGGACCCAAAAGAGAGTTATAAGGAGTCTATCTAAACAGGACTCACGGAAAAGAAGAGCACACTCTCTTCTTTTTTTGACACACACACACACACACACACACACACACACACACACACACACACACACACACACACACACACACACACACGCACGCACACACACACACACACACACACACTTCCACAAACACAAAAACAAACATACAATTTTTACGACCTGCTGGTGTCGGTACCTCGTACAGTGGGCCAAACTGAATTATTTTAGATGGACGGGGAGAAGGAGGGGGGAAAGGGGAAAAACCTATGCACGCAATGTTGTTTTGCACCTGTGATATACTGTGTGAAACCACAATTGGATGGGAATGAGGACCCACTTGAGGTCAGCGTTGGCTTCGACGTGGACACTGTGCCTCTCGAGTGTTTGGCCCAGGTGGGGTCCAACAGTGAAGCCCTCCCTGGCCAGCCGAATCGCTGGGTCGAAAAGCCGGTACCACTCCAGTTCGCCCAACTCCTTGTGGATTCTCCCGTAGCCTTCCACGGCACCTGGAACAATGGAAGCCGTGGCACCTGCGGAAACAACGGTTATCACTAACGCTATAAACCAGAGTCACAGTATAGTCGCATTCGCACTGTTCCTTTTTATCATTAGCCAATAATGCAATACGAAAGCGTCACAGTGCGCCCGCTATCATACAAGAAAAAAAAAACAGTTTCGCCGCAAGGACGAAGCATTGAATGCGATAGCGACAAATCGGAATGTTATACGAAGTAAGGCTTGCAGTTATAACCTTTTAACGATCCAATATCGCGTTACTCCACAAACGTACAGCGTAATGTCATACAGCCGCTCCAGGGAGCGCAGCGCTTTTCTTGATGCATGTCGCTTCAACGAGAAGAAAGTGGCGATAACACAGTATGTATACAAGGGTGGTGCCGTCTACTGATATTTGCCGAGATAGCGCGCTCGACTGCGCCCTCTTGATCAAAGTTCGGAGTTGCTGCTCGAGCGACGCATCGCCCCTTCGTGTTGTTCGCCATGCGGAGTTAGCAGATGCGCTCTATGTCTACTTGTGCCTCTTCTGTCTGCAGCGTTCGCATTCTTTCGCTCAGACATAAACCCCAAGACATGCGTGGCGATGTTATCGATTCGCTATTTATACAAACACGACGAATACTGCCAGGATGAGCCTCAAGTGTCCATATATTGCTATCACTATTTTAGTAAACGCACTAAAAATATTCCTACCGTTGGATGATAATTATGTTCTTGTGTCGTTAAATCGGTAAATAAAGTATTCTTAAGCTGACGTTCTAAAAGCAAGGCCCCCTTTCTGTGCACAAAAAAAAAAGTGGAGGACAAGAAGTCAAGTAGGACAGAGCTCTAGCCTATCTGGCTCCTTTCCTCACACTTTTTGCGCTCAAAAAAGGGCTTTCATTTTAGGTTACAGTACTAACCAGTCCAAGTAGCCAGCTTGTTTAATGGGATGGTTAGTCTTATGGAGTGTGGCGTCAAGAGCCGAGTGTGGCCAAAGTAGAGTAGTTGCAGAGAAATGTGTATGATAGAATCAGCTAAATTTGCAGTTACTTGGTGCAAGTCTTTGCTGGCAGATGGCCTCGTCTTCTGCGGGTTTAGCGTGAACTGATTAGATCAGGACAATGCCGGAATTATTCTTCCCTCACCTATCATTGATGATATGTGGGGTTTAACATCCGAAAACCACCATAGGATTATGAGAGACGCCGTGGTGGAGCGCTCCGGATATTTCGACCACCTGGGGTTCTTTACCCTCACCTATCATTGTCCTCGAAAGTAGCGCCCAAGACGACCAAATAAAGTCTTGCTTTGTCATTCGCTCGCTTTATTATTAATGTCATGCGTATAGCTGACAATACGTTTGTGCAACATTAATTGCCGATTAGCTATGACCAATAAAACCTTGGAATGACCGAAAAAGACTAGGAATCAACACCATGAGTTTTTATTTTCATGACTAGATCTGTACCGCTTCGACGGAAAACAGAGTAATGTGCTAATGACATATATTAACGACTCACCGTACTTGTAGAGAGTTGCGTCAGAAAACATGTCAGGTTTGGCTGCAGAAGGCGATCTACCGAGGGAGTTGAGCGTGCGTACTTGGCGAGATGTCCTGTAAGTAAAAACGCTCTCGTAAAATTCGAGAAAGATTTCTTCTTTTATTTTCAACTTCAGCTGTGTACTGAAGTATGGCACCTTTCTCGTATCTGAGAACAAGCACCGGTACCTGCAGCGCATAGCAGTGCTTTAAAAAAGGAAACACTACATGCTGTCGGTCGCTGTCATCAACACAGCAACAGAAGGAGGGGACACAAGGAGGGGCTAGCGTTGGACATGTGCGAAAAAACGTAATAAATGCCGGGGACGTATTAAGTATTATTATTCTCAGGACATACATTTTAGAAGGGTACATGTGCAGCACATCGGTTTTGATAATTTTTTTTCCGTCGCACCAAAACTGGAACATGACACCGCGTTGCAGCACAAGTGTCCCATGGAATTCAAGACCGTTACGTAAGGTCGGGTCATATTCTAAATAGTACATTAAGTGAGAGGAAATATGCTGTACCTCGAAGATATATTATAGTGCGATTTCATTACAGCCTGCGTGACTGTGTTCCAAGAATCAGCGTGTTAATCTGAATAATACCATTGTATCTGTTTTTAAAAAAAAAAAATCACCGCTCAAGCACTCCGCGCAGAGGGCTATCCAGCAATGGTGAAACATGCAGCCCTGGTTTTTATGACGAGCTGGTATCTGTCAAAGCGTTTTATGTTGTAAATTTTAATTTCACTATCAGTTTAAGATATTCGTGCTTTAAACATACCGTTTGCTGACGTTAGCTTAAACTGAAAGGGAAGCTGAAGCAATGTTCTAAAAAAAATTACTGAGGTGCGAGTAAGGAAAGTTTTATCATTGTTGAATTAGAAAAGCGATGTGAGAGTTCTCAAAAGTGAACGCCAATAACACTTTTTGGTGAAAAAGCAGTGGCTGTGGCCGTCGGGCTTCTTGAGACGCCGATCGAACACGGTGACGTCATTCTCGGCCTGCCACGTCACCTGCAACAGCAGCACTGCTGAAGTGTGGCCTCTTCGATTAGTTCCGGCAACGGCACGTCATGGGGTAGTCACAGAGGCCATGGTTGAAAATAAGAAAAAAAAAACTTGCTCCGGGCCAGAGGAAACGACGATGACGTATGTTTACCCGCCCACACTTTCAGCGCGCTCGCGGGGGTGGAGCAAGACAACCTTTCATTTCGCCTGTTCTAAAGCTCCTGCTGCTACAACCGTGAAAAACATTATGACATCTTGAACAATAATGTTGGTTCAAGGCTAAACACAAAGTTTGATTGAATTCTAAAATCTCTTCAGCTTCCCTTTAAGGTATGTTCAGAACAGCTAAACGTTACGAGAACTGAAATTTGGCTGATTAAGCTTAATACAGCTTCTCGTAAGAAAGTGGCATCGCAAAGGTCAAAAGGTTCTTCTGACTTCTTTCTATGTTTTCCCGTTCTTTAAAGTGAAAGCATAACTTTCTCATATGGTGTGAAATTTGAGGCCTACACAGCAATCACAGTAACCCGTCACATTTTCATCGTAATTCTTCTCACGTCGTTCTGTCATCACCGTCATTGCGTAGTAGTTTATAGACAATGAGCCAGGAGCATTTCGGTAGCTTTTTTTGTCAATTGTCATTAAAGGTGAGCTTGTCATGGCAATGTTTGACATTTCCACCAAATTTCTGTGGTATTGATGCGGCGAGCAGTCTGCATTATGAACCGAAGTAATGGGGCGTACTGGAGGTACTGGTGTAGGTTCAACGTGAGACGTATAGTTAGGAAAACTGCATACAAAAAGAGACAGAATCAATGAAGTTTCTGTCAGTTAATGCATAACAGTGAAGGAATACCCCCCCCCCCCCCAAAAAAAAGGCAAACGAGAAGTGGCAGTGGTCCCACTCCCCTCTCTTGTTCTTTTGACTGCTTCTATCGTTCAGTGGTAAGACGTGGAACTTTCAACAATCAGTGACCATCCTGTGTCTTCCTTCGCGTTTCCCGCTTTCTGAGCGCGACATTTAGCTATGAGTCTGCATTACGGCTACTATCCTCAATTCGCTGTTAAGCTTGGGTCTTACTTGTTATAATAGAGCGCGATGAAGCCGCCGCCGATGCCAACGAGGTGCGGAGCTGTGACACCCATGCATAACATGACGGCCACGGCGATGTCTCCAATGGCGCCACCGTCGTCCACGATCTCCCTGTAGGAAGGCAGGAGGAACAGATACGAAGCAAGTGTTCTCAGTTTGCATATCTGACGAGACTGATTCTATCGCGAGTCATGGGGAAATTTTGGAAGATTTAGGGAGACCTGCTCTCTGTTTGCGTCCGTATGATAGTTCCTATCGTGGTTCTTGAGAGAAATTTGAAAGCCACGCCCAACCCTAGTGGAGATCAGTGGCCACGCCACCATGCGGACTGGGAGGAGGAAAGGGAGGGGTGCCTTTTCGATCATGTCCTAGGTGCTGCCAATTGTGGCCCACTCTCACCTTTCACGACATTTTAATGCGAAGTGTTGTGCCTGAACATGCCTTATGACTTCTGCGATTGAACTTCTGATATTGGATTCAAAGGACTGTTTACTTCTCACCTTTAACCCTGAAAAGCCGAGGACCGACAGCGGGCCGTTGTGAGAAGCACTTCGTAGTTTCGTTTTCATTTTTGCTTCCATAGCAAGCTTGTTTTCGTTGGGACCCGACCACCCAGGAGAGGGGAGTGAGGAAAGAGGCGCTGAGGTGAAATGTTACTGCCGTGGCCGGGAATCGTTCCCACGACCTTCGGGGCAATGGTCTAGCACTTTAACCACTTGACCACCATAGTGGTAGGGCGCATGTAGAGTGGTGTTTTTCACGAATCGGATGGCGGATCAGCTACGAGATACCGACTTACTTGGCTACTTGGGAGCATTCCTTGGCGTCAACGTTGACCGCCCACTTGACGTACTCGTCTGCAGGCGCGCTCGTGGTGCTCAAGATGCTGACGAGAAGTGACGTCATCAAACTGATCGCCAGTAAGGCAAAGGCGCAACAGCAGAAGCAGGCAGCAGCAGCGGAGCACAAGGTCCCGGAGTCGAGTTTGACATCGCTCATCGAACTGGCGCTAAAAATAAGAAGCGTTAAGATATGCTGTTTAGGGACCTACGGGAAGTCACAAAACTAATTATAGTTTCCGCAGAAGTCGGTGAAATATGCGTGAGCGAGATTGACGACTAAGTACACCGATAAAACTTACCGTAGGTTATTGAATCAGAATAATTGTTTGTTGGAACACGATTGTTCCTTTCAAGGACAACTCCGAGTTTCGCTCAGCCATTTTGGGCATTATCGTTCCCGGAGTAAATTGACCATTCAATTATTCTTTGCCCTAATTAGCCAATTTTGCTGCTTCGTTTCGGTTTGTTTAATTCTTATTTTGTATGCTTTGTTAAGCACTTTGCTCTGTAATAATTCAGTCTTGAAGGTGAAATAAAATTAACAAAATGGATGGTGTTTTCACGCTTACGAACCTTATCGGTCGCTATCGGACTTTTCTCAAGTGTTATCAAATCTTGTCAACCTTGCCAAACTCTCAATTGATTGAACACATTTCCATGTGTCTCTGCAGAACCTCTTGTTTGTTTAGATTCACTGTCGACTGTAATCGGACCCATGTAACTCCTTACCCCGCAATTGTCATCATTACCGATTCTCTGGTACACGCATAGGTTTTTCAAGCATCAGTGGCATTTGTAGCTACTGCCCGGCACAAGTACAACTGGGTCCCGAGCATGTACAGTGGCATTAAATATGAGTGTGTACTCAAAATGGCGCCAGCAATTCAAAGTGGCACATACTTAGAAATCAAGAGGCCAATCGAACTTCCTCACTTCTTCGTACTTTCTGAACCGAATTAATGTTCGTTGACTACATTTTCTAGGCTAGGGGTTACTTCAGCCACGGCGAGCGTGTTGCACTCGTTGAGCGCGACTGTACCCCATGATGTTTATGCATAGTTCCGGAGAAGCGCATCCTATGTATTATGCATTATCGCATGATAGAATGCACATGATAGAACATAGGAGGATGGAGGAGGAGGCCGTTTCACTGAGAATAAGTAGTGAAAAAACGACTTTTTCATGGTCTTCAAAATGTCTCTCTTCCCCCCCCCCCCACCACATCCTGAAAAATAATGATAGCTACGGACCTGCCCGATACATTTTTTACGCCATTGACAAACACATTCATAAACTGTAACCAATATGCAGGAGGTGATGGTGTATTCAGTGGCTGGGTTTGACAGTGTTTGCCCGCTTCATCGGTGGAGACCCGATACAGCGAGAATTGAAAACAGTAGCGAGCGCAAGTTCGAATTAGGCCTAACTCACCCCGAACTTGAAGAGGTGGAAACAGGCGTTCCTGGGACCGACGACTGTCCCGCTTGTGGCAGCGGTTGCTGGGTCGGAGGCGGCAGAGGTTTCTGCGGTGGAGGCAGACCCGGAGGGCTCATTGTTGCTGGCTGTAGCCCTCGACTTGGTAAGACAAGCTGACCCCGAGAGAGGACGTGAGATCAGTTACTTCATGATGATGAATAATAACGATGATGATGGTTGTTCTTTTGCCCGTGATATGAAACAACTATAGAGAACAGGTCAGGAACCAATGGTATTGCACACCAAAGTTGGACAGCGTGTCACACTCTAAAGAAGTATGGGTGGAGACAAAGCTCCCTGGGAGCGACCTCAACCCTTCCCCACCTTTCCTTTGGCCAAGCCCAAAAGACAGCTTCAGAATTTATGAAAAAAAATGAAAATGAAGCGATGACGTGCTTCTAACAATGAACATACGCGTGCGCATGAGGGAGGAAGGAGGGGGGGCAGGAAAGATAGCCGCTTTCCCTAGTCACATAATATGGGGGTGCAAAGTCAGTCCCACACATTGTATAATAGGAAGGGGCGCTGCGTCTCGGGGGGGGGGGCGCAATCTCAGCGCCATACATTGACATATGGTACATATGAATATGGAGAAGAGAGCTGCTACTAAGCTTCGCCCCCCCCCCCCCCCCCACTCCGCGCCACGGTAGACTAGTGGCTAAGGTGCCCCACCGCGGTGGCCTAGTAGCTAAGGTACTCGGCTGATGACCCGCAGGTCGCGGGATCGAATCTCGGCTGCGGCGGGTGCATTTCCAATGGAGACGGAAATGTTGTAAGCCCGTGTGCTCAGATTTGGGTGCACGTTAAAGAACCCCAGGTGGTCGAAATTTCCGGAGCCCTCCCCTACGGCGTCTCTCATAATCATATGGTGGTTTTGGGACATTAAACCCCACATATCAATCACATCAAAACTTCGCCGCCCCCCTGAAGGTACACCCTGCGCAAGCCTATGACAATCACTATGGCTTTCCGGTAGTAAACATCGTAAGTAAAAAAAAAAATCTTCGAATGCAAGGTAAAGTGAGTTCGGCCATCACTATCATTCAAACCTGTGCTGTGATGTCAGTGCACTTTCAGATGAGATGGGCAGGGCCATAAGTAATGTGTGTGTAAGTAGGTTAGGTGAGGGAGCTTTCTCTCCTTTGCTCCCTTATCCAATTTTTTCATGCTTTTACTTTTTGGGCGATATTAAAATATTTACTCTTTCACAACGATCACTTGTTGCAAAACGTTCTACACACAACCTCTCTACTCCCGAAATCCCGAAAAAAAATCCTGGCTACGGCCCTTATGACGAGAGAGGTATGGGGAAAACCGTTCCCTACTGCCCCCCCTCCCCTCCTCCCAATGTGCACGCCCATACTCTCTGTCACACTTGCAGGCAGAAGCCTGCTCCACACGTTCTATACTTGTAGCGCATTCAGTCATGTTCTCTGAAACTAGACAACTTGCAAGACTTGACATTTATAGACTATTGTACTCTTAAAAGAACTGTAAAGGACGACAGTCCATGAAAAAGTAATAAAGTTAAGAAGGAACAAATAAAATTAAGCAGATACTGAGAAAGACTGAAGAACCCTTTGGTAAATGATAGCAGAGTGCTGCAATTGTGCCCAAGAATGGAAGTGGTTGAATCATAAGAGCCGTCAACACTTATGAGACCACCGTGCCTACATGTATAACTGTCATTTAGCAGGAAACAGAAGCGTCGAGGAGTGTAACTACGGGAGCCATAGCAATAATGTTGTTGCTTTTCGAGCTCATAGCAGAACGAGCTCCAATCGTATAGTTGTTCATACGGATCACTTCAACAACCGATAAAGATTACTGATTTTCTCGCTTACGGTTACTTGATTTGGCGAATTTAAACTCTGCCTACAGCGCTCCTCGAAGCTTGTCGCTTCGAGCGTCTTGAAGAAGATCTTCAGTGGAAGATAAAAAATGGAACTCACCCTACAAACTCTTCGTCTTCTTCATCACCATAAATACCCACATCTCTGACTCGTTCACCAATGAGTGGCTTTCTATAATATTTATTTTTCGAAGTGTATTTATTTTCTAACCTTTTACACTTTCTACAACAATGTACCACGTAATTCACGGCCGATTCCTCGATCTATTTATTGATATGTGGAGTTTAACGTCCCAAAACAACCATATGATTATGAGAGACGCCGTAGTGGAGGGCTCCGGAAGTTTCGACCACCTGGGGTTCTTAAACGTGCACCCAAACCTGAGCACACGGGCCTACAACATTCCCGCCTCCATCGTAAATGCAGCTGCCACAGCGGGGATTCGATCCCGTGACCTGCGGGTAAGCAGCCGAGTTCTTTAGCCACTAGACCACCGCGGCGGGGCTGTGTGCTACTCGTGGCTGGAAGAAAGGGTTTGACGTCGTACGCGACGGGATTTTCATATTATTCATGTGATGACAGTCGCATCATAATCGTCAAACCCTCTTACCTTCTCATACTTTAGTGTACACAAAGTTAAGAAAGTGATCACAAGACCACCCAGTTGCAGGCAGCTAAAAAAAGAAAGAAAGAAAGAAAGAAAGAAAGAAAGAAAGAAAGACAGACAGACAGACAGACAGACAGACAGACAGACAGACAGACAGACAGACAGACAGACAGACAGACAGACAGACAGATAGATAGATAGATAGATAGATAGATAGATAGATAGATAGATAGATAGATAGATAGATAGATAGATAGATAGATAGATAGATAGATAGATAGATAGATAGATAGATAGATAGATAGATAGATAGATAGATAGATAGATAGATAGATAGATAGATAGATAGATAGATAGATAGATAGATAGATAGATAGATAGATAGAGATACGGCGTTCAGGCTAGTTCAAACTACCGTCACATGGGAGGTAGGGGCAAGTTTTCAGAATCCTTAAAGTTCTTCGTACCGTACCGTATACCAATGGTTCGAAATCCTTCATTATTCCTGCCAGAAAGCTCAGATGTCAGTCTCACCGCATGTTCGTTAAGCATTTTCATTTATTCGATGTTTTGTTCTTAATCTGAATTTGCGGGTTTTTAAGCTCCAGAAGTTTTTACCTTAAACATTCTGCCATACGGTTCTTGACTAGTCCCCCTTTGTGGGTTAGCACCATCAGGAAGAGGTTATCATCATCATCATCATAATCTGCATATAAATTGTCTCGCGACGCGAGGGGCTCGAGAAGAAGAAGAAGCCTACGTTTCAAGCAGCCGTGTCGGTCCTCTGCTCGGCTCCACGGCAGACATAACCACGACGTCGAAAAAAACCCGCTTGGCCGCTGAGACGTCCGTCCAACGTTCTCGTCACGGCGGGAAAAACGAGAGTCGCATCAAGCTTGCGCGAGCCAAGTTGCCCGTCCCCGTGTTGGGCCTCTGGTAAGGTTCACCCTGTACGCATCAGCTAACTCCTGTTATTTAGTGTGCTGAGCACTTTAGGGGCCCGGGCGGTCGTCTCATGTCATACCCCGTCATGTGATGTCGTCTACTGGCGTCACGCAGTAGTGGTATTGGTTAAAAGAGGAGGCACCTAATTTCTGCAGCACGTTTGGGAGCACGGCGCAGTGCAGTCCAAACCATATATGGCATAATGGTGTATAGTATAGCAAGGATGTGGGAAAGGAAAGTGAGGGTCCGAAGTGATGTGAGGGTGAGAAGGAAGAAGGCAAGTGTGGTGTCGTGGTTTCGGTTCCGGTGATCCGCAGAAATGGAATATTGATGGGCTGTATCCAGGGTGCTGAACATGGTAGCACAAGTAGCAAATGGTCGTGTGTCAACCTTCGACCGGATGCACGTGGATTGCATCCTCGTCGCCAAAATGTAGTATCGTGCGTCGGACGCGACGCACAGAGAACACAGGGCACGGCGCTGAAGCGGCGGTTGACAAAAAGTACACAGTAGCCAAGCAGGAACTGAGTCTATACGACACAAGCATGCTGTTATATACTAGAGTTACTGTATATGCTACCTCATGGTAGCATATACAGTAACTTTATTATGGATGGATGGATGCTATGAGCGTCCCCTTTATAACGGGGTGGTGACAAGTATGTCACCAGGCTCGACAAAAAAAAACTTTTTTTCTTTTTTTTTATGTTGGCCTAATGCCTCTACTTCGATAAATTCTATCTTAATGGAAAAAAAGGTAAATTTTCACCTTAAGTTCTCTGCCATTTACGGCACACTGTCCATATTTTATTTTTCCAATATTTATTTTTGTCCTTTCTCTCTAATTTTCTGCCACCAATACTCCAATCGTCTCTTACTTATTTCAATCGCGGGTGTGTTCAGCTTTCCATTGTTGTCCCTAAAACCCAAGGCTTCCTGTAGGCTCGTGCCCAAACGTACACCTGGGTGGATATCTCCACATTCAATCAGAACATGCTCCGCCGTTTCCTTATCTTTCCCGCAGCATGTGCATTGTTGTTCTTCTTTACTGAATCTTGCTTTATAACTACGCGTTCTAAGGCAACCCGATCTCGCTTCAAACAGTAAAGCGCTTCCCCTTGAATTATCGTAAAATGCCTCCCTCCTTATTTCATTTTTGCCCTTTCGGTAGTTACTCAGAGCCGGTTTTTTCTCCATAGCTGCCATCCAGTAAATCCTCTCCGCCTCCCTGACTTTTCCCTTAACGCTCTTTGTTGACATATGGCTCACAATACCAGCCGTATATTTACTAGTGAGTCTTCTAGTTCTTTTTCTCCACTGTGTGTCCACGCTCTTCCTATACAAATAACGGAACACCTTCTCTGCCCATCTACTCTCCTTCATATTTCTTAGCCTTTCTTCGAACCTTATTTTGCTCTGCGCTTCCCTCGCCTCAAAACCTGCCCACCCCATATCGCCCTTTACAGCCTCGTCTGTCGTCTTCCCGTGAGCACCCAACGCGAGGCGTCCCACAGTCCTTTGATTTACCTCCATTCCCGATTGCACCTCTGCCCTCATGCACACCACTGAGTTCCCAAAAGTAAGCCCTGGAACCATTACACCCTTCCACAGACCTCGAAGCACCTCATACCTATTGTATCCCCACAACGCTCTGTGCTTCATTATTGCCGCATTCCTCTTTCCTTTTGCTGCCGAGGCTTTTTCCTGTACCTCCATGTATCTATCACTCTCATTTACCCATACTCCAAGGTACTTGTATTCACTTACCCTCGGTATTTCCTGGCCTTGTATGGACACCGTCTGATCACAGGGATCATTGAATACCATCAATCCACACTTCGTTACACTGAATCCTAGTCCAAGAGCTTCACCTTCCCTTCCGCATATATTCGCCAGCTGCTGTATATCATCTCGACTGTCCGCAAATAAGACGATATCGTCCGCATAAAATAAACCTGGAAGCTTCTGCGCAATCATCAAGCCGCCCTGTTTGTGTGACAGATTAAAACCAATGTTGTTACCTTCTAGCGCTTTTTCCATACTCACCATGTACAGCATGAATAACAGTGGGGACAAAGGACATCCCTGTCTCAGACCCCTGCTAACCTCAACGTTCTCTTTGCTACGCATTCCTTCCCACTCTATGCAAACTGTATTTTCTCGGTATATCTCCCTCAAAAGCTGTATACAGTCGTCGCCCATGCCCATTCCTTTCAATATATCCCACAAATTTCCTGATTAACGTTGTCGTATGCCTCAGTGATGTCTAGAAAAGCCACGTACAAGGGCCTATTCTCTATTTTAGATATTTCTATACACTGAGTGAGAACAAACAGGTTATCGTCTAACCGCCTGTCGACTCGAAATCCGTTCTGAAGTTCTCCCAAAATATCGTTATGTTCGGCCCATGTTTCTATTTTCATTTTTACTGCTTGCATCGCCAACCTGTATAGTACCGATGTAATGGTTAGTGGTCTATACGAGCGAATCTTGTCCTTTTCTCCCTTGCCTTTATAGATTAAGTTCATTCTACTTTGTCGCCAACTGTCCGGTATTTGTCCGTCCTTTAAGCTTTTTTCTACTGCTTTTAACAATGCTTCTTTAGTGTTATGTCCTAGTTCGTTAATGAGGCTAACGGGAATCCCATCTAAACCCGCGGCAGTGCGCTTTGGAATTTTTCCTTCGGCCTTTTTCCAGTTGAAATTATCAAGTACTAGCTCTTCCTCTGTTGCTTTCTCCGCCACACTTTTACTCACCGGGGAGATCCCCTGGACGCTCTTTTGAAACGAATCGGCTGTTACCTTTTGGATGTAACCTAGCGCTTCGTACCCTTCCAATTGATTTCCTCCTTCATCTAGAATATGTTGTTGCGTTGTGACAGACTTCCTACCTAGCGCCTTTATGTGGCTCCAAAAAATCCTAGGCGCGGCCTCCTTTTTTTCGTGTATCTCTGTCATCCAGCGTTCACTTTCACCTTTAATTTTTGCCTCTACCAATTTCTGTACAAGGGATTTTTTCTCCAAATATATTTCCCATATTTTTTTGACTTCGTCCTGCGGCCGCTTCTCCTTTTTTGCCTTTCTATGCTCCCGTGATGCTTCGCGTCGCTTCTCGATCGCCTCCCGGATTTCCTTGTTCCACCAACTTTTTGGCTTCCTTTTTCCTTTCCAGCAAACAGTTTTCTTCTCTTTCCCTATCTCCTTCGTCATTAGATGTAACAGCTCACTATACTCCCAGTCCTTGCCTGGTATTTCGCCTACTTCTTCCTCGACTCTTGCGGCTATATTTATTTGTTTGTCATTTAAATACGAGCTGCCAGACTTTGATTCCATGCTCATATTTTTAGTTTCGTATCCCATTTGTAATGTTATTCGTTTATGATCACTACCCAAGCTGTTAATGCCTTCCTCGTCTATCCTCATTTCTGTCAGTTTGTGGTAAATTCCTTCAGTCATGAGACAATAATCAATACTTGATTGCTTGTTTCCGACTTCCCATGTGATCTGGCCGTCACATTTAGGCCCCGTGTTAACTATCTCCAGACTATGTTGCTCGCAAAGATCTAGTAATAACTTCCCATTGGTGTCTGAATATCCGTCAAGGTCATGTATGTGGGCATTCATGTCCCCTAGAAGGATGATTTCGGCCCCATTACCAAATTCCTTAATATCCGCACTCATGCAATCCACTATCTCCTGATTCTTTTCTCTGCAGTTATTCCCCGTCCACAAGTAGGCTACCCCTAGCCACGTTTCCTTTCCACCTACTGTGCCCAGAACCCAGAGGTGCTCTGAACACGTCTGTTTTACTCTAACCCATTTGGCTCCGCGGTGAATTAGCATTCCTACACCCCCACCTTTCCTTTCCGATATGGTCCTGTTACACCCTTCCCAAACATAATTTTTAATATGTGGTGGCTCTTCCAAGTCTCTAAGGTGTGTTTCTGTAACCGCATACACGCCTATCTGTTCTTTGTTTAACTGCTCCTCAATCTCTAACCATTTTGCCTTCTTTCTGCCACCCTGCATGTTTATGTAACTAATTGCAACACGCGCCTTTTTCCTTTTTCTTTTACCTTTTTTCTGGTTTTTCGCAATTCTACCTGTCAAAGCGTCCTCCTGGTTGTTTTCCCTGTTACGAGCTACCCCGGACTCCGAAGGGCCCGTGAGCCCCCCAAAAAAGCTACTGCGCGTCCTGCCAGTCGCCAGCCCACCTCGTGTCCAAGCCTCTTATCGAAATGAATCTTGTCTCTTTGGAATCCACCCCACCTGTGCACTTCCCTGTTTAAATCCACTACCTCGAAACCCTTCTCTCGACTAATTCGCCATATCTCTTTGTTTGCGTCGACAACCGCTCTTTGCAGGTTGACGTTGCGTACTGGTACTTCCGGTACTGTGCATACTACAATTTGCACCTGGGGGGACACGGTGCGCATGTCATCCACCCCTTTTGCCAAGGTCGTCGCTAGTCCTGACGATTCTTTTTTCAGGACGTCATTTAACCCTCCCGCAATTACAACGAGGTTACGATTGTTAGCTTTAGCTGCGAGTTGTTCACCCGCTTGACTCATTACTGTCCCCAGCGTTTGTCCTGGGAACGTCCCTATCGCAACTCTCTTGTCGCCTTTCACCCTTTCTTTGATTGCCGCTGCGCATCGGACTAAATTTGAGTCACCGGCGATGATGACCTGTTCAGACATTCCTTCTGAAACCTGCACCTGGCTGCTGACTAGGTGACTAGCGTGAGTCACGGCTGCTGGTTTGCTCCCTCCCTCCCTCAAAACTACTTCCCGGTAGCTGGGCCCTGTGGCCAATGTATCTGCCTTTGTCATGCCTGTTTCCCTCATCTCTCCCGCACGGGGGGTCGTCGCCATAATGCTTCCGCCGTCACCTGCGTCTTCGTTCCCCTTCACGACCTTCGATAGGCCCTTCTCGGCTGCCCGGAGCCTTTCCTCCATGGCTGACGTTTTCTCTCGCTCCTTCGCCAATGCATTCTCCAGCTCTGCGATTTTCTCCATGAGCCCACTCTGGACCGCCATCATATTTTTCATTTTCTCCTCGAACTCGCACTGTCTACACTTGGCGTCATCTTCTGCTTTCTCTTCCGCACTAATTTCCACCTTCCGCCCTACCCCGCACTCTGAACACTTTACGGTCTTTTTGACCATGGCTAGCTCAGTTTACCGATGCCAACGTGTTAAAAAACTGTACTAAAATACACTGGTCTAAGCCAAAAAGAACCACAATAATACATAAATACGCTACACTTCACAGCACCTGCGCATGCACGTGGTCGGTCTACGCGCAGGCCTCAGCCACGTGGTGGCTGGAGCAAAAAAAAAAAAGACACAGTACAGAATACTAAAAAAAAACGTACACCGTACTAGACCTAATCAAGCTTTACGCTAGCGCCTTACGTTCTCATAACGCTACATACAGAGGCAAGCTGAAAACATGCAAAAACACTTATCTGTAGCTGTCATTCCGGAGCTCTCCAAAAACACGTCCGACCTCCTCGATGCCTCGATGCGCGCCCTCTAGGGCCAGCCGCAACACAACCGAAACCACAATACCACAGTGTAGAAGGTGAAAAGGTGACGCGTCGTTGCGTACACATCGCCTGGACCTTCGCGTCATACCAGGAGAAGTTGTACACTTCGTCTACACGTCGTCACAGAGGAGCGAATGTGTTGCCATGGTAACACAGGGGTTGCACCGTGGCAGGCTTGTCGAGGGAAGTTCCGGTGTGCAATTTCTCAGGCCAAGGCCCTGCACTAAAATGAAAAAAAAAAATCGCAGCTGTTGCTCGGAGTGCTTAGCGCCGACGATTGCTAAACTTGGATGCAGCTAGCGCCTGTGGCGGTGACCGTACGACTCGCCTTTAACGTGGCCTCTGAAATTGGCATCGGCAACGCCCCGTGGTGGCCACGTTTAAAGTTGTTGTTCGTTTTTGACAACGAGTCGCATTAGTGTTTCTCTGCAGTCTTTTGGCAGCGTTGACCTTGGCTGCGTGCTTGAAGGTCATATTCATCCACGCAGGCGTTTTCTGGGTTTGCACCAGAAGTAGTAGAGCTACCGCTCTAAGTATCTGCCGACCTCTAGTGAAGCTCCTGTCAAATATTATTGCACTGCGGGCTGAGGTTGGTGCGCCCATCATGGGAGTAGCCAAAGAGAGTGTGCACCCCCCCCCCCCCCCAAATTTTCACATTTGCTTGCCTATATATACACGCACACATAAAAACGCACACACGAACAGAAATGAAGATAGTCGACCCGCCCTTTTTCAAAAATAACTGGCTATGCCTCTGGCGTCCAGCCGTGGGTGGCCGCCACCTACTGGAGCCGCGTACGTCTGAACGAGTAGCGGCCGATGTGATAAAACAATAAAAATAAATATTCACAAGGCCATGCCGTGCAGTGACGTAACTTCTGGGTGGCGCATCACCACCTTGCCACCATGCCACGAACGATACGTTATTTTTGTTTTGGAAAAAAATGTTCCTCAAAAGGCGCTACTGCTGCTTTAGATAGTGTACTGTTTCTACAAAATGAAGGGGGCGTAAGTAGGGGGCGTATTTCTATCTCACAACGAAAACCATCATCCTTTGTGTCCTTTCTTTGTTTGTGTTTGTTATCGTCTCGTGCTTCCAACTCACGTGTGGCATGCGCGCTATCAACGTGAATAAGCTTACCTTTTAGGGGTGTAACCAGATCACTTTTTTCTTCGGAAAGAAACTCAAGCAAGCGATGCATATGGCGGTTATTGTTGCCAGAGCAAAACGCTCAAACTTTGGATATATTGATTGATTTATTCACATCAGACGTCTCCCTGGCCACTACACGAAAGGCCAGTGATGTCAGTCACATGAACCTTGGGCGCGGCTGTGACCATGCTGGTTGGCAGAACATGACAGTCTCCCGGGCGGCCGTTCAGGCGGATCAACCAATCGCATGCGTAATATGGTTTACTGTTGCGTTGTAGGATACGTTGAAAGCGTGACAAAAGGCAGCCACATTGGTTGATTTCTTCCCTTTCCGGAAGACAGTAGTCGACGGAAAGCTTAGAGAGAGAGAGAGAAATGGAGAGGAAAGGCAGGGAGGTGCAGACAGTGCGCCCAGATAAAATGCCGGTCGTCAGACCGCAGCAGGATTTGCGGCCTATAATTCATCAGCTTCAAGTAAAAAAAAAACTGGGGAAGCTTGCTTCAAGTAAATAAAAAACTGGGGGAGCTTGCTTCAAGCCGCAGAAGGCTTTAAACAGTGAAACTGGACAATTATGAAGGATTATAAATTCTGAAGACCAAGTTTCTCCGCGCATAGACCCAACCAAAGTCTCCACTGCCCATACAGTAGCCCATAGATGGCATAACTGCCTCGGTTGGAGACGATACAGTAGCCGCATTGTGTTAAACGGGGAAACATGACTCGAGCGTGAATATGGTCTAAATAGGAGCCTGAAGCCATGTTAGCAATGCATGGTGGGTTTGGCGGGGACTGCCTAACGTCCTCTCCCGCACATTTCTACTCTACGAACAACCTAATCGTGAAAACAGCACAAGATGACAAAACACCACAAGATATCACAAAGGGAACACAAAGCCAAGCACCGTCCGGTGCGATGTCATTGATCATGCTTTACGTGAAGTCACACTGCCGAAAAACAGAAATGGCTCTACTACCGTTGTAGGACAAGAGCTACCTCAAAAAGAAAAAAAAAGTGCAAACAGTTTTTACAGTGCACGAAAGTGTGTACATAGTACCAAAGAAGGTTTTACATTACTGGTGAACAATGCAGATGGCCGCCGGCAAGCTTTACTTCGTCTTCGTGTTTCTAATATTGGTCGGTATCATCGTCGGCATCGTGGTAGCGGTCTTCGGCTACGTCCGGCTCCAATCGTCACTCAACTGGCCGACGGAGAAGTGGGAGTACGAAAGCCTGGCCATCGTATGCGACGCCAAGGAGTGTGCCAATGTAGCCCTGTAAGTGCACGGTTCTTCGTTGCAGCGGATTTCTTTGTACAGATATCTCGCATTGCACGTCGCTTGCATATCACCTCGTGCTGGCAGAGAGTCACCAATCTAGAAAGCCGAAACATGACGTCGGAACACGATACGATCCAGCATAGTTACCTTTGCGTTTGATTAGTATTCGTTATTCACCAGATGTTTCAGCATCTTCGGCATAGTGTGTATTCACATGACGTCAACGTGTTTCATGTTTTTCGTGCTTCTGAATATATTCAGATTGAGATACAGCGCACTTTTCAGTGTGCTGGCTTGTGAAAAAAAAGGAAATGGTGGCCGCCGTAACGTCAATGCATATTCCTCGTACCGCTATAAGCGATTGCTTTTGCGTAACATTAGCCTGCCTGGTGATTGCAGCATCATCTGAGGCACTCCCTCTGGCCGCAATGCCTTAGACATATTTTGGTGTCCTGTGAATTCACATTTTTTTTATATTTGGGTTTTGCGTGCCAAAACCACGATGCGGTTATGAGGCACGCCGTAGTGGAGGGCTCTAGAATTTCTGACGCTCTTGCGTTCTCTATAGCGTCCGCTGACATTGCCCAATACACAAGCCCCCTCATTTCGCCTCCATCGTAGTGCGGCCCGTCACGGTCGGTATCGGACACGCGGCTTTAGGCTCAGCTGCCAAACCCTTCTTCTTGTTGGGGTTTGATTATGATTATGAGAGACGTCGTAGTGAAAGGCTCCGGAAATTGCGAACACCTAGATTTGCCCCGCCCCGGTGGCCTAGTGGCTAAGCTACTCGGCTGCTGACCCGCAGGTCGCGGGATCAAGTCCCGGCTGCGGCGGCTGCATTTCCGATGGAGGAGGAAATGTTGTAGGCTCGTGAGCTCAGATTTGGGAGCACGTTAAATAACCTCCGGTGGTCCAAATTTCCGGAGCCCCCCACTACGGCGTCTCTCATAATCATATGGTGGTTTTGGGACGTTAAACACCATAAATCAATCACCTGGAGTTCTTTGATGTGCACCTGTACCTAAACACACGGGCTTTTCGCCTCCATCGTATCTTCGCCCCTATCGAAAATGCGGCAGCCGCGGCCGTGATTCGATGCCAAGGCCTGCGGCTCAATAGCCGAGTTCCTTAGCCACTAGACCATCGTGGCGGGTAGCAGCCTAGCTCCGTAACCACCACACTTCGTGAGTGTTCTTGTTGAAAACTGATTAGAAAGGCGGGACATTCGCAAACATTGTGGCGCTGAAAACTTGCACCGACACTGAGCATCAGCACTGCGATATTGACAAACCTGCAAATAACTTCGCGTGCCGCGTCTCTGTGAATAAGCTTCAAAGTGCAACTAGACTAGACATAACAGTGCAATCGCCAAGAGGCTTGCGGCTTAACTGAAACTATTTTTTTCCTTTTTCCACTTTGTCGATTCGTATTGGACGCGCACCACCGCTACGATTATCGAAGTATGGCCTTTTCGTAATTCACAGCTCAGCTGATGGCACGGTTATTTTGTGCCTCTCATGATCAGATTGCTAGTGAAGTGATGTACAGCCATGCTCAATATGACCTGCAACACGGGAGCGTGGGGCCTTACGAGCTCAAAAATTACACATGACTTCAGTTCACGTCCACTAATACAAGTACATGAATATATTGCCACTTGCCCTCATAAATATGGCGAGCGGGAGCCATGGCCTTCCGCTAGAATGGAAGATATTGTTCTCGCGCAGCGCTTGCTTGCTAGTTGTTGTTGTTTTAGACAGCCATCTTGCCAGTTTGTTGTGCATCTCTCGGCCGGCTAGGTTCTTCCGAGTCGAAAGATCTTTTGTAGCACGTGACAATATTTTTATTAGGCATCATCTCCGATTAAGAGAGCGTTGTGGTAGCCATGGGTGGTCTCTGAGCTCACAAGGCCACGCGCTTCAATTCTGTTAGTCATACGTAGCACGGCTGCTTATTGTAGAGGAAGACACGGGTGTAAATAAAAAAACAGAGGGAGAGGGGGAGAAACGTAGAGACGCTAGCCGAGAGTTCACACTACAGGCACTTCAAGTAGCAAACAAAAAAAAAACCAATGCGTGAGCTTGCATCTCGTATCAAAGAAAAAAGTGACTGTAAGCCAGACGTCACTTGTTTTGTTTCCCGCTGAACGTGCAATTTTATTGTTCATTTATTTGACTTTGTTATCTCTGACAAGCGCCCTCTGTAGCCTGCCAAAATGACATGTACGTATGTGTATTGGGACTAGTATATCATTGTTTCTCGTTGACTTTTCATTGGTGCCAGTGTCGTGTGTATCCGGGTCTAGTGCATTCGGTTCTTCACGGTACGCTATGACGATCCAAAAACGCAATCAAGACATCAATAAATCGTGCTTAATTAATGGAAAGGCGGCGGAAATAGTAGTTATGTGAGAATAATGAGAGCCTGGCCACTCTGTGTTTTTTTTTATTTTATTTATTTATTTATTTAAGTATACTGCAGACCTTCTCGGTCCAAGCAGGAGTGGTACATAGGATATACAAACAATGATGTCACGTACAGAAAGGTACCGACACAATCCAAGAAGAAGAAAGAAAAAACTATTGAAGTCCAAGTAGCCAAAACAACAGTGTCATAATGCAACGTTCAG
This sequence comes from Rhipicephalus microplus, assembly GCF_043290135.1. NCBI lineage: Eukaryota > Metazoa > Arthropoda > Arachnida > Ixodida > Ixodidae > Rhipicephalus > Rhipicephalus microplus. The sequence goes on along the minus strand of NC_134702.1, from coordinate 16,807,563 downwards.
AATCATGCTAAAAGAACAAACCAGTCAAAGGGAAAAAAAACTGCTCACAATAAATCCCTATTCATACATTTGCGTCTATTGTTCAAAACTTATAGTTTTAATCTTTTCAATAAAGGATTTTACGGTGTCACAGTTCACAGCTATTAATGGAAGTTGATTCAAGTGTGGTGTACCATGGCTTTCTTAGATGAAGTAGTATCGGGAATTATCCTTGCAGCCGAACATTCGGCAAAGGGGGCACAATGATCGACGCCGCTGTAGCTGCGCTGCTGTGCATGGGCGTCACCGCTCCGCATCTGTCCGGCATCGGCGGTGGATTCCTCGCCATCGTTTACAACCGGTGAGTGGGCCTACGACGGCATTGCAATCAATATTGTGTTCAGCCTTTGCTAATTTTGCCGTGCACCCATCTGTGGAACGCGCGTTAATCAGCGTACTGCCTTGACGATATGGCATTAACGAAATAGCGTTAAAAAGCTCGTTTCACAGAAATGGTGGTATCGGAGCCTTTCACTGTGCGCACTGCATCGGCGTTGTCCGAGAACGAAGCATCATGCGCCAAAAATGCGAATAATAATAATAATAATAATAATAATAATAATAATAATAATAATAATAATAATAATAATAATAATAATAATAATAATAATAATAATAAATACACCTTCTCCTCGAAGGGGAACCTGGGGTGATGCAGAGTATCGTGGTTGTGCAGCGCGAGCAGTCGTTTTCAGGGGCGAAGCTCATTAAGCTGTTGGTCATTCCCTTCTCTGTAGTAGTATAGTAGTAGCATTTAGCCACCTCTAGTTTATGAATTGTTCAATAGAGGGCGCTGTGTTCTATATATATATATATTTTTATAATACTCGGGGTAGTTCTCTACATACTGTTTGAGGCCATGACGGGAGTATTGCGAACCAAGACATATCGGGCAAAATAAGAAGGGGTAGACACGGTATGCAGTGCGTGTGGAGAGGAAGAAGAAACTGCCGAACACTTTATAATGTTCTGTAAAGGGATTCGCCCTATAGTTCAGGATGATGGCGCAGAGATTTTCAAAGTACTGGGGTGTAGGTAAAGGGAGGGCAAAATAGGCTTTAAGCGGGTAGAATTAACTAGAAAGAGGTTATCTGATTGGCAGCTAAAGTCAAGGCACAAGTGACAATTAAACCCTTCACTGCAAAGTACGAATACTCGACCTCACTATTTAAAGGAAAAAAATAAATCTAATTTTTGGTTCATTAAGTATTGCGGCTTGGTGGCGCTAGCCCCCGCCTGGTCTAAAGGGTACATTAGAAGTGTGGCAGCTTGGGCTAGTTGGTATGGCATGACGATAGTTATAGCTCGAGAACAAAACGACGACACAGAGACAAGAAGGACACGAAAGACACGAGCGCTCGTGTCTTTCGTGTCCTTCTTGTCTCTGTGTCGTCGTCTTCTTCTCGCGCTATAACTATCGTCATGCTAAAGGGTACAGCCATATCCATATAACCAACCAACCTTCCATCCATCCATTTGTAAATAACATCACCAGATTGCGTTGTGGTTTTTGTATAGTTGACGGATGGACAGACAAACTGACTGACGGAAGCACGGTCAGACGGATGCTTCGCCCCACTCATCATCGTTCACTCCGTGGATATGCTGTGAATGTTTTTAAATCAAGAGACTCACTAGCAGACGCTGCCTGCGTCGGCTTTGCGAGACGCCACGGGGAGGAATGCTTAGAGGAGAGGGGAACAGGGGGAGCGAGCGTAGGTTAGCAGACGCGTCGACATTGCGAGGCAAGGAAGGGGGAACGTAGGAGAGTAATGGGAGGGGAGAGGATGCCCATGCGCAATGGGGGAGTGAGAACAAACACGTGGTAGAAGTGGAGAGAGTAACGCGCAGGTGTTAGAAAGAGGGAAGGAGGAGAGTCGCGCATGCGTAGTGTGAGTGCGGACTACTGATGCCCGCGGGCAAGAGATGTTGCGCATTTAAAAATGGATCTGAGTCGCAATCGAACCCAGGCGTTAATTCTGCCTGGCAAGCAGATGTCAAGCCCCGCCACGGTGGTCTAGTGGCTAAGGTACTCGGCTGCTGACCCGCACGTCGCGGGATCAAATCCCGGCTGTGGCGGCTGCCTTTCCGATGGAGGCGGAAATGTTGTAGGCCCGTGTACTCAAGAGTTGGGTGCACGTTAATGAACCCCAGCTGGTCAAAATTTGGGATCCCTCCACTACGGCGTCTTTCATAACCAAATGGTGATTTGGGACGTTAAACCCCACAAATCAATCAAAGCAGATGTCAAAACAGCGTGGACAAAGACACGCCAGCACGTGGAACTGCTTCGGAGAAACAAATCAATAAGCAGGCCTCATGCAATGCGAGCGGTCTCTTCAACATTTGTAAAATTGAGTGGTAGATGTGTGAAGTCGCACCAGATGCCACACCATCTGAACTGCGTGAGGAATGAGTGTTTTAATGGCCCACCCATTGAATGAAGCTCGGGCATGATTAAGAAACTGCTAACCAACCCGTGTTAGAAGACGGCGAAGTGGTTTCCTTCTCGCCTTCGCTACAAATTTTCTACAGGCTATATCTCCTCCTCACCACTTATTTCTTGAAAGCACGTGTAAAATGTCAGCACCAGTAACAAGCGTTGAGCCTATCGAGATTTCGCGATTGTCGGCTACATGCTGTCATCTCCCTTTGTGAAGTCGGAAACGCACAAAATGAAGCGATATCAGTTGATGGCGCACGAAAGTCGCGCAAGACAAAGATAAACGAGTGGTCGCTTGTGTGGCGAAGCAGTGGAGGAGACAACTTACAATTGATATTTCGGGCATATGGACCAATCGAGAGTATGTGCCGTAATGACGTCTCATGAATCGCCGTTCTACATCACGAAGTGCACCAGAAAACCGAGGAACGCCGAAAGAGTATAACGCACCCGTTTTTTTTTATATTTGCAGAAACTTGTGAGGGGTCGTTCAGTCAGCAGTAATAACCAAATATAACGCAATCTAAGTAAGCGTAATGGCCACAAGACATGTTGCTTTGCTACTAGCTCCGAAATAGCTCCGAGATGGCACCCCTGCAGAGGCCGTGGCAGTGAAATCACTGCTGTCATGATAAGGCTGTAATCATTTAGTGGGCGAAGCGGCACGTGCTACACGCGTGCAGTTTCGCTCAACGGGCTCGTCCACTTTGGTGTCGTTTTCGCCAAGAATTTGATGTTGCCGCGCTCGCCTAATAATGCACGAAGTCTGTCGAAAAAAAAACACAAGGCGCTAACACTATGGTTCTTTTACGGGTACTAACAATTTACCGTTAGCGGGAACGAAAACTCATCAAGCGAAGCACCAAAGCACGGCGCAACGGCATGCCGCCGCTTGCGTCATCTGCTCCCGGATCCTGCCAAACCCGCTGTCGTGGCCGCTTTGGCGCGGGAAGCAGCGCACGACTGGCGCGGCTTCCCTAACATACGCACGGGGCCTATCGACCAGAAGCTCATACATAGAGTAACGGCTGCTGCAGGAGATGTGTCTTCCTTCCAGAACTACCGGACTCGTGTTTGGCGTGGACGCCCTTGGTAACTCGCCTGCCGCGACCAAGCCGGATGATTTTCAAAACTGGACCCTCACAAAAATAGGTAAGGACCACTTTCAGCGTGAGTCCCTAAAGAGACCGTTAAAGCGCTTTTGATTTGTCTTTTCTGCTAACTTGCATGTATATGCCGCCACGCAGGTACATGCCTTTCTTCTTTATAGCACCCATGTATCCGTGGAAGCATACTCTGATAGGGGTGATCGGCAAGGAGGGGGAGGGGGGGGGGGTCTGACATTTATATAGTGAAAACCAGTGGCAATGAATGATCCATGATGCTCAGTGCACCACGAAACCAGATTGCCACAAGTGTTGCAGTATAATATAGCGGAGGCCCAGTGTGGATCATTCTGGCGTGTTATCAATGCAATCTCGGGCAATACCCGCAATTACCAGGCCATAAAAACGAATTTACCTAGAACAGTGCTGCATTGCTAGGTGCTCGTAACCGAAGTTGTGGTTTACTGCTGTGTTGCTGCAAGTTTATTCATGGTAGTAGAACATTTCTCTGGAGACATAAAAGTTTCGTTACCACTGAAAGTAATAAGGGGAAAAATATAAATTCACTGTCCTATGCCATTAAGAGTATCGGGCGGTGACATACCTGAACGGTTTGGCCAACATTGTCGGAACTTGACGTTGCAAGCGCCGTTAATTCCGCGTGGGACTCCACTGACTTTTTTATCTCTCGAACTTCGCCCTCACGAGTGGCTTCCCGGCAACTGAATTGAAGCTGCCGTGAAATTATCTTTTCAGGCAGATTGCGCTTGACAATATGCGTACATTCATACAGGTGCGAAATCATTGAGCACACATATGGAGGTTTTTTTTTTTTTTTAATCGAACGTGACAGTTGACCGGTGGCGTCCACCACCGTAACGCGGCGTGGGCGCTGACATGACTGATGCAAGAAGAAAAAAAAACCATAATCGCGTGATGAAGTCCCCATTTGACGTCTTCCTGGCGTCAGAGATTGCCAAAATTTGTGACGTTACGATCCGGCATTGTCGCTTTGTCCCAAGGAGGCCGATCACGGAGGCAGTGCAGAAACAAATTAGGTGCAGAAAGCTTGCAATGCCTCCAATTTTAGAGGCAATTTCAAACCATGTTATAAGCAGAGAGCTATTGAAGGGTGCGCTGAAAGATCACGGAGGCAGTGCACAAACAGGTTAGTGCGTGTAATGAGAAGAAAAAGTCGGCTTTCGCCTTCTAGATATCCTAGAATAATACACAAGGTACACTGTGAGTTTTTGTGTTCATTTTGTTCATGTTTCAGGTGGTAGAGTGTTATCCGTAGCGAAACGGCCGTTTTCTCGTAGAAGCGTTGTCACAACAGTGGGCTTTGTTGCAGGTTACAAAGCGCCCATCATTCCCGGAGCAGTGGCAGGCTACAAGCTGCTCCACGATAACTTCGGCAAACTGCCTTGGGCGGAACTGTTCACCGAAGCCGTCAAACTCGCCGACAATGGCTTCATCGTCGGGCACCACTTGGCTGAAGCTCTGAAGAGAAACCAGAAGGATCTGAACTACGACGCAAAGGGACGGTTAGTACCGGCAGAGGCGTTAAGAACTAGAGTCTTGTTGAAGGGGAATATATATTCGCATTTCAACAGCTTGGAGTCATGAGTCACATTCATGACAACACGACACGTTCACGTTCTACTGTTCGACTTACAAGTTTCGAAGCAAGAAACTGACCAAGAATCGTTCGGAAGGTGGCAAGCAATATAAAGATCTCGTCAGATAAAAGGTAGACGTACGTGTTAATTAGCTGTCATGCGAGTTTGGCATGCAGTATTATTAGCTTTAATTATCTTGAGAATGATTTTATAATGTTGACACCACTTTTATTGAAACCAATTTATTTCTTTGCATACATCCTTAAAGATTGCACAGCGCTATAAAAAGCCGAGTGGTTAAGACGCTTGCCTTTGGATGGTGGATACGCTTACTAGAACCCACCGCTGCGTGAAATTTTTTTTCTCCAATACTTTCTTTTTCTTGACATCTATCTATATTTGCATCAGCTTCTTTCTCTTTTTTATTTTGTCACCGCCCTCCTCCCCTTCAAATATCTCCTCCCCTTTGTGCTTCACTCTTGCTATAGGCCTGAGAAATCTGCGCACGTGTTCTGCGAGTGAATGAGTAGATGAAGTAAAGGGTCAGGTGAATGCGTGCTGGTTCACGAACCTATCCCCTACCAATGATCCGGAGGCTAGCATCGTAACCCCTATAAGCTATCCAGGCATCCCGCCAGAACGTGACGCAGCCTTGTATACAAAGGGCCAGAAAACAGAAGTTACGGTGAGGAAGAGTGAGATGAGCAGTGGAAGTCGGGCCACTACAAAAACAATGTCACGAAAAATACGAAATCATTCGGGTAGATCGCTACCACGAATACCATGTTTAGCGGATGTGTTATTTTGCAAAGAAGGAATACAAAGATTTTCCGTAGCGACCTTAAAACACCACGACCTACCTGTACATCTAAAAAACCCAGACCCTTGGTTTGTACGGCGTTTTTGTACCGAATGCAAACTGCTATCCCTCAAACACAACTTGCCGAAAATTCTAAATACTCATGTTCATGCTACCAAATTATCTCGCAAATAAATTGAGGGCGTATTTCGCTAACATGTAAGCATGTACATGGCGTATTCATGCTTAATTATGTACACCAAATGATCATTTTTTGTCTGAGTGATTCGCAATTGCGCAAATATGCGTATCGTTGAATGTCCAATATCCTCTATTAAACCAAGCATTTGAGTGTCGAATTCGTGTTGTAATAAAATGCTTGTTTCTCGCGCCGACATGTGCGGCGCCTCGTGGGTGAAGTCAAGCTGCCGACGGAAACTTTTAGCCCCGAAGGACGTTTCTAGTCTGTACAAGAATAAATAAAATTGAAGTTGAAGTCAAGCATAGTCTGGAAAGACGAACAAGAAAAAGAAAAAAAAAGGAAACAAAGTAGAGAGAAAAAGTAACGAAAACAAAAGGAACGAGAAACAGTAAAATATACATAGACATAAATATAGAAGAAATAGAAAAAAATATAGATGAGAGAAATGGGAAGAGACTACGGAAGAAAAAGAAAGAATTAGAGCAGCTCGTATACTAAGTTGCCAAGGCTAGCCCAAAGCAAAAATGGTGGGAACTTCGCTTGGTTGGGCTTTTACTCTCTCATCCCTGCTTCCCATCTCTTGCTATTCTGTACTATACATGCCTAAGCTTGTTTTTTGTTTTGTTTTTGTTTTTAACCACTAGCTATTCCATACTACAAAAGGTGATGCTGGGCTCGGCGAGCGTGTTGTTACGATGCTGGCCTTCGTATAATGGGACTAGTTTCGAATCTCATATCGCCAAAAAAAATGTCTCTTTCTCTAATTTCCTTCTCTCTGTGCCCGATATCTCGCCCGTCGTAGTTATTGCATCCCACAACGGACAAAGCGGCGCACGGTTTTTTGCGAGTGAAGTAGAAGAGCGACGGAAGGAAGACAATCGAGAAAGAGACGGAGGGAGTGTGGGTCGATTTCTTAAGATGGTTTTTTTTTAGCGTCGAGAGTCCGCCGCGGCGGATCAGTGGCTGCGGTTCGGTGCTCGGCTGCAGACCCGAAGGTCGCCGGTTCAATTCCTGCTGAGGTGGTCACTTTTCGATGGAGGTGAGAAGGTAGAGGCCCGTGGACCGTGGGATGTCAGCGCGCGTTATAGAACACAAGATGGTCATGATCGCCGCAGCCCTCCTTTGCGGCGTCTCTCATAACCATATCGTGGTTTCGAGACGTAAAATCCCAGATGTTGTTGTTGTTATTATTAATATTATTATTATTATTATTATTATTATTATTATTATTATTATTATTATTATTATTATTATTATTATTATTATTATTATTATTATTATTATTATTATTATTATATTCTACACTCGACACACTGCAAGCATTGAGCACAATTGCTCTGCTGCAGAATGAAGAGAAACAATTTCGGCCGCCCAGCTCTTTCAGGCTTGACGCCATTACTACTAAGCTGAGCTCAGTTTATTCTTTTTTTTTTTGTTGCAATAGGCAGTACCAGCTCGTGCATCTGTAGTTCATCTCACCTAAAAAAGTTGTAGCTACTTCTACGAAAACGCGTCACACTTCAACGCTACAACCGATTCCTATAGGGTAACCCTTTCTTCTTCTTCTTCTTCAATCGCAGGACCGCGTTCGTGAATCCCGCGACTGGCGAACTCGTGGCCGCGGGGAACGAGCTTCAACTGCCGCACATCGCAGAGGTTCTGCGACGAATCGCGAGTGACCCCACTACGCTGTACACTGGACCACTTGGACAAGAGGTGGAGGCCGACTTCAAGAGAGGTCCGAGGGCAATGCTATAGCCTGTTCTAAATTATCCACCTACTCGTGTATAAGGGAAAGTGTAACGAAGTCTGATGGTGCCTATGGCTGGTGGCACCCATGGCTTCTATGTGACTTACGGCACCTGTGTAACTCACGATCGTGGCCTCCGCGCTTGACACCGGCAACGCGATGTTGCGCGCTGCCGAAGCTGATCACGGAGGTCACGCTCGCAATGCTCAAATCAGCTGTAGACACGCATCTTGTATTTACGGTGCGGTCATTGGGTTTATGGCATCATTTCTTGAGGGCAAGAGCGAGGGATTTTTGGCTGACGTTGAGAACTGCAAATTCCAGCTCGCTGGCTGGTGCTCCAAGGTCTGGCACGCGCGTTCGCAGGAGCTTCGACACCAATCGGCAGTGTTTTATGGCCATGCTGAAAGTGTTGCAAGGCCCTTTTCAGGGGATGTCATGGTCGCGTTCGTGACTCTCGAAAGCGGCTGCTTCAAGTCCTGACCACACGTACGCGTTGCAGCGCGTCAGCGCATAGCTTTATGACGCGGTGTCACCCCCTCCCTCTATGAAGAGAGGAGGCGTGTAGCTTTGCGTAGCCACGCGCCCTCCTCTCTCTAAGGAGAGAGCGCGGCGACGCGTCATAAGTCCACGCACGTGGCGTCGAGCCCTCACCCTCTCGTAGCCGCGCGCCTAGGGCGCGGCGCCGCGTCGGAAAGCCTCGCGCCGATGCTCTGCGGCCGATACACGGCGTCAGGCCTTACTCTAGGTGCCACGCACTTTCGTCTACTCGGCACTTTAGAGTTCGAAGCACGTGCTCCACCTGTGTTGATGCTTTTTTTATGGACGAGCAACGCAACCAAGGAAACTGGCTGTTGAACGATCTGTCCTAACCGAAGTCACTGGCGTATCCATGGGGTGACACACCGTGCCCCCGCCCCCTTCCAGAAGTTTTTTTTTTTTTTCCGACTTGGCATACAGAGCAAAAAACCACCATTTCAAAAGGATGCCCCCCCTCTTCCCCTTTTTGAAAAAGATTTCTGTCTATGGTCCTTGCTCAGTGCCACTGACGCTAGAAACCTGCTGCGTTATGTTTTCGCTTAAGAGTTAGCATCGTAATCGACGTTTTTGCTTTGTTTTGTTTTCACTCGCTTTATTGCCCTATAATTTTGCAGAAGGTGGCTACGTAACGTTGTCGGAGCTCAAGGAGTACAGGGCGCGCTTTGTGGAAGCGCTAAGAGCCGAGATAGGCGATAATAAGGTCCTCTACACAGCTGCGTTCCCAGGCAGCGGAGCCATCTTGGGGGCCATACTGGAGAGGTTTAATATCACGTGAGCATGTACTCCCGCATCTTGCGCTTTCTTTTGTGTACACCGTCATGGAGAAGAATACACCCTTACAAACATTTATAAAAGGATATAATGTGTTCTTTCTAGGTAGTTTATAGCTTTTCTTGCCGTCTTCTTTTTGTTATAGTAATGCCACATGCCTGAGTACTTTATCTGATTATAGTGTGATATAGACGGTTTCAAGATTGCAAGCGTTGTGCCCAACAAACACTTCTGGTCCCTTCATTTACCAGCTCGTAACATCAAAGCTGAAAGGATGTTCTGACGATTTTTCAAGGCTAAGGAAAGTCTCTTATTAGTTTTTAACGTAAAAAGAAGGTGCGCAATGTTCCAGCCAATCTCTTGTAGTTCTTAAGTATCTCTAAAGAACATTTATTTAAATATATTTTGCCAAATAATGGAAGGAAAATGTACAAAATCATCGGGCTCATTTCTGACGCTCTTCTTGTCTACCAGTGCTATTTGGGCACATCTGTTTACGAAACCGGATGTCATCAAGGGACTGTGTTGGTAAATAGTGAAAGGGTCTATATGTTAACAGCAGTAAACCTATCAGGCTCTAGAACAGAAAAACGAGGGACGGAGCATTGTACGGGGGAGGGGGGGGGGGAGAGATCTTCGAGTTTTTTCACTCAAAAATGAACGCCAGGGTCTACTTTTTTTTTTCTGAAGGGGAAAAAAACCGACGCCATGATTGGCTGTGCGCGGGAGTACAAAGTCCGAAGTCACAACTTCGGCAGCGAATTCCTGGCGGGGGGGGGGGGGGCACGCTTATTTGCACAGCCCAAAAACGACAATGGCGATGCCCAGGAAGCCGTTCTTCAAAAGGTCTATACAGACCCGCTGCTCGATCTCTCTCTGTCATATTGTCCCTAAAACCCTTCTAAAAAATACATATAAAAGAAGTTTGGATTTTTCTTTGGTGCCGAAACGCGGAAACGAACCAGGGATGTTTAGATCAGATTTTGCAATATATTCATGCCTTATAATCCACTATTGATGTAGCTCTCCCTTCTGGAACGCTTCTTGTAAGCCCGGCTTAATTAGGGGAAAAATAAACAAGATAAATAAATGAAGAACTGTAAAATGGAGGACTTGTAGTCCTGCTTTGTTATCTTGCGTTCAAAAAATGTAACACTTGGCTTTTTTTTTATGTATGCAAGTCACCGCAGGCCACTCATTTTTCATCGTTATCGTGCTTTGGTTATTTCCCCTCTGGGGTCGGGCTCCGAGTGTAGAATCTGACTGAGCCCTTTTGTTCCAGCATCATGACACTTGTGTAATGTACTGTCAAATAAGAATAATGATAAATATGTAATGTAGCTATAGCGTGCACGTCTGTGCACTCACTCTCACTGTGCTATCGCCACGATGGTGATGGTTTATAGAGAAGGGGAAGAAGAAAACAAAGACGCGAGAGTGGTGAATTGACAATTTGTTATGAATCTTTTAACTTTGTGTTGGGGAAACATATAATAATAGCTGGAGTTTTACGTGCCCCCCCCCCCCCCCAAAAAAAAACACGATTGATTTGGAGGCAGGCCGCAGTTGGCGACTAGTGAATAGTTTAGTTCATCTGGAGTGTTCTTGAGAATGGTGACGGCATAATTTTTCTTATTCACTGCAGGTTATCGATACTGCAAGGCAAAGGAAAGACTCCTCCTGTAGTGATGAAGGACACGTACCTCCATAAGTAAGCTTTGGTTTACTTATACCTTGTTTAACCGATAATAGCATTTTTCATGGTGCAGTGAGTGGCCGTCATTCGCCCAAGTGTTTTACGCGCTGTAAAGTTTCTTCTCCAAGCGTAGGAAACAATATTTTTGTGGTATTTGTATTCGTAATATTCTCTAAACACAATATACGCTGACAGCACGAAGATACAACGAAGTGCCTGCATGGATGGATGCGCGCGTACGTGCGTTCTTGCGTGTGTGAGTGAGTGAGTAAAAACTTTATTGAACATGTCCGGCGTCATATAGCGGGGCGGGGCTACAAGCACCCCGGCCTAGGTGACGGCCTCGAGTCCTTGGACCCGGGCGGCATCCTGGGCTTGCCGGACGGCCCACAGTTGATCGGCAAGGTCGTGGCTGAGCAGGGCCGCCTCCCATCGCGCCTCGCGGATCGAGACTGCCATGTCTACCGGGTTCGTAGGGGACTGCTGCGCGTTACCGGTACACTTCCACAGCATGTGCTGCAGCGTCGCTCTGGCTCCGCACGCCTTACACGCGTCGGACGTATAAATGCCTGGGTAGCAGAGGCGAAGGATCACCGGATTCGGGTACGTGTGTGTCTGTAGTTGTCTCCAGGCAACCTGCTGTTTCTTGTTTAGTTTGGCGTGGGGTGGTGGATATTTGCATCTGTTCAGTCTGTAGTGTTGCGTGATGTCTCTGAAAGTGGTCATGCGATCCCCCCACGTCCATTCCCGCATCGCTGTCGAAGTGTGCGAGACATCGGGACTGTCGGCAGGCGTCGCAGCTCGGCGTGTAAGTCCTCGAGCCGCGGCGTGGGCAGTCGCGTTGCCCGCAAGCGGAGGGTCCGTGTGGGCGGGGGTCCATACGAGGAAACTGTCGTTTTTGCGGCAGATGTTGCGTTCGTGAATTTGGAGAATGCGGGCCGCTTCGCGGGAGATCCGGCCGCTGGCGTAGTTGCGCATCGCCGCCTGCGAGTCGCCTATTATCACTTCGGCGTCCGTGGTGGCTATCGCGAGGGCTATGGCAGCTTCTTCGGCCGCCTCCGTGTCTTCCGTGCCTATCGTCGCACTCGTGACGCAAGTTCCTACATGATCCGTGATCGCGACCGCGAAGCCGCGGTGGCAGTCGTAACGGGCCGCGTCCACGTAAACTGTGTCTTTGCTATTGCCGAATTTCTTTTCAAGGTCTTGGGCGCGCCTGTTGCGCCGACCGATGTGATGTGTCGGGTGCATATTCTTAGGCAACGGCATAACGACGATGTGCTCGCGAATACGTCTGGGTATCCCGACCTTTTCGCCGCGCTGCGTATGGTAGTTGATACCCAGTGTCTCGAGGATGTGTCGACCAGTTCTGGTCTTCGCCAGACGTTCGTACTGGGCGATGTTGTGTGCTTCGATTATCTCATCTAGAGTATTGTGCAACCCCAGCTCGAGAAATTTTTCCGTGCTGGTATTGGCTGGTAATCCGATTGCGCGTTTGTACGCCTTGCGGATGAGACAATCTAGTTTGGTGCGTTCAGTCGCCTGCCACTTGAGGTAGGAGGCGACGTACGTTATATGGTTCATAGCGAAAGCATGTACCAGGCGAATGGTATTGCTTTCCTTCATTCCGCTATGCCTATTTGTTATTCGTTTCAGCAACCGGATTGTTTCATTGACCGCACCCTCTAGTCTGCGAACGGTTTCGCCGTTGTGGCCGTTGGCGGACAGGCGCAAGCCCAGTACCCTAATGGTGTTAACTTGTGGGATGACAGCGCCGTCTGATGTGCGTACACTAATTTCTCTATATGCGCACTCGAATGTGGAATCGGCGTTCTTGGGTTTACGGCCCCTGCGCGATGGTCTATAGAGCAGGAGCTCCGATTTAGCGGCTTAGCGGCGGAACATTCGAGGCCAGTGTCGCGAAGGTAGTCCTGCACCACGTCGACGGCTTCCTGCAGCGTTTGCTCTACGTGTCCGTCATTTCCCTCGGCAACCCAGAGGGTGATATCATCGGCGTACAAGCTATGGTGGAGGCCTTCTATCTCAGCAAGTTTTCGTGGTAATCCGACAAGCACGAGGTTAAAGAGCATGGGCGAGATTACGGAGCCCTGCGGCGTGCCCGTACAACCCATGTATATGTCCTGCGATTCTAGTCCGCCGATCGCTAATCGGGCCCGGCGGCCCGTAAGAAAATCCCGTACGTAGTGGTACGTTCTCTCGCCCAGTCCCAACGCCCGTATACTTTCAAGTATCGCAGCATGGCTAACGTTGTCGAATGCCTTTTTGAGGTCGAGCCCGAGTATCGCTTTGGTGGATCGCGTGGGATTGTATACGATATCGTGCTTGAGTTGAAGCATAACGTCCTGCGTGGAAAGGTTACGACGGAACCCCAGCATCGTGTGTGGGAGCATGTTTCGGTCCTCGAGGTAGTTAGTTGGTAAGGCGAGCGAGAACCACATGTTCCATGACCTTACCAACGCAGGACGTCAGGGATATCGCTCGAAGGTTGTCGATCTGTACTCGTTTGCCCGGTTTGGGGATCATAATTATGCGCGCCGTTTTCCACGAGTTCGGTATAGCGCCCGCATTCCAGCACTCGTTCATGTAAGCCGTCAGTTGTTCTATCGACTCATCGTCCAAGTTACGTAGCGCTTTGTTGGTTATCCCGTCCGGGCCTGGCGCCGACTTTGTGTTGAGCCTGTGCAGCACCGCCCTCACCTCTGCAACGCTGAAGTCCTCGTCTAGCTCCGCGTTACCCTCACCCTCCCAGGCGTATGCCGAGTGCGCGAGGGGGCTACTTGACTGAAAGTAACGGCTTCGCACGTCATCTAGGAAGTCCGCGTGGGTGCCTTTGTAGTCGTGCAGCAACTTGCTAAGCTTATGTGCGTGCGATGTTTTCGTCTCCTCTGGATCCAAGAGGTGCCAGAAGAGATGCCACGTCTTGGCCCGTCCCAGCTGGTTCTCCATTCCATTGCAGATATCTTCCCATTGCGTTTTGCATACCTGTAACGCGTGCTCTTCCATGTCCCTGCTTAGCCGTGCCATGCGTCTGCGCAGCGTTCGATTGTGGCGTTGACGCTTCCACCTGTCTTGCAGGCTGCGCTTGGCTTCCCACATGTGTAGGAGTTTGCTGTCTACCACTTCGAGCTGTGCTTCTGGCGGAACCTCCCGCGTCGCCGTTTCTAAATCCCCCTTCAGCGTCGCAGTCCAGCTATCTATATCCTCAATAGCCGCATTGCCACGATTCTGCTCTTTCCGGACTTGGCGAAACGCGTCCCAATCCACCAGCCGGTGGTTCTTGCCCTTGGTACCTTCTCGATGAACGCGGTGGTGAGGTTCAGCGTCGACCTGGATCTCGATCACTGAGTGATCGCTACCCAGGTCCTCCTGTGTATTGTGCCATCGCGCGCTAGCAACGTTCTTGGTAAATGTGAGGTCGGGTGAGGTGTCTGCACATACACTGTTGCCCCTGCGCGTAGGCGCGGAAGGGTCTGTGATGAGCTCGAGGCCCTCATTCTGCGCATCGTCCCAAAGGCGCTTACCTTTTGGCGTTTCGTAGCCGTACCCCCACGCCGCGTGGGGCGCGTTGAAGTCGCCCGCGATGAGCAAGGGCCCGTCGGCAGCTGCCTCGCGCGCCTGTCGCAGTAACGTGCTAAAGCGGTGTCTGGCTTTGGGTCTGCTATACACGTTCAGCACAAACAGGCCGGGGCCGCGCCCTTTCGTCGGGATGAGCTCTATGAATACATGCGGTATGCTAACGTTCATAAGTTCGCGTCGCGCCACGGTGAGGTTGCGTCGCACTAGCGTTGCAGCGGCCGGTGGGGCTCCCGCGGTCACAGCTTCGTCTATAGATTTGTACCCCGCCAGCTTGACCGGGTCATTGGTTTCCTGCAATAGTATTACGTCCGGTCGTTGCCGGCTACGTAAGAATTGTTGGAGAAGCGCCCGTTTCCTCCTGTACCCCCTGCAGTTCCACTGCCAGATAGTGAACGTGTTCCGTGTGTTATGCTGTTGTGGGCGTTGTGTTTGTGTGGTTTCGTGTCGAGCCATGGTGACTGTACGTTTTATGGTTTGCCGTCCGGCTGATCCTGCGCCTCTTCGTCGGGTAACGGCCTAAAGTACGGTTTCCCAGTCGTTCGTACTGGGCGACCCACTGCGCCCGGAAGTCGCATTTCGATATTGTCTATGCGCGTTTGCAGCGTCGCGACCATTTTTGTGAGCTGAGATATTGCAATGCTCAACTGTTCGGTTTGTGCGGTTTGCTGAGCGATTGCGTTGTTAAGTTGCGTGGTTTGCTGCGCGTGTTGGATCATCATCGCGTCTACCTTGTCGTCGAGTCTATCGACTCGTTCGCGGAGTTTCTCCTCGCGTTTCTGCGATTTGACGTCGAATTGTTCCGGGTCAAGTGCCTTACGTTTGGTGGGTGCGGGGTGCGCGTCTTGAGCCTCCATGACTTCCTCCACTCTCTCGGCTGTACTAGCAGCCGCGTCGGCTGCGACGGGTTTAATTGGAGAAGGAGGAGGAAAGGGAATTGTCGGGGCCTCCCCCTTCAACGTGGCAATTTCGTTTCTTAACCTTGCATTTTCCTGCTTTAGTTCTTGGATTATTGATTCGAATTGATCCAATCGTTTCTGCACTAGACTTTCTGGGTCGCTGTTGCGTTTGTAAGCAGAGCTGCCGCGTCTGTCTACATCTGGGTTTCTATAAATGGCAGTCTCGGTTCGCGTTAGCGGTGCGCTGGGCGCGCGTCCGGAGGCGACGTCCACCCACCTCAATTTATGGGGGTCAACCTCTCCTCCGCCTTTGGCTGCAGCTGTGTGGTTGGCTCGGGCCGTCGGCGTGCTGCGAGGCCTCGCTGAACGGGGTCGGGAGACACTGCGAGAGCGGGCTCGAGAACGAGTACGGGAGCGAGTGCGGCTCCGCGCGCGGGTCTCCCTCGAGGCCGATCGACTGTTGCCGCGACGTCGTCTCGGTGCGTGGCGTCGTCCGTAGCCCTCCTCCCCGTCGTTGACGGTGCTGCTACTGCTGTAGGCGGCTTCAGCCTCCTCGCGCATTCTGCGTTCCCACTGTCGGCGCTTGACTAGGTAGGGTGTCTTGTACTTAGCTTTGCACTTGCGGTCTCCGGTGAGGTGACCCTTTCCGCACAGTTGGCACACCGGCTCGCACCGATGATCGTCGGGCGGGTTACCGCATCCGCCCCCACGGCACTTCTTGTCGTTCGGGTTGGGGCACACGTCGGCCCTGTGTCCCAGACGACCACACTCGTAGCACATATCGATATGTTTCTTGTAAAGAGTGCACCTTATCACCATCCCGCCGTAGTTCACGTAACGAGGCACGTATAGTAGCCGTCGAAAAGGATTATCACGTTGGTCGTGTTTCCCATGCGCTTGGCATGCAGGACGTTCGGGTTGCTGTGGTTAACCAGACTTCTCACGACGTCCGCCGGCTTTTCGTCTAGCGATATGCCCCTGATGAGGCCTTTGGACGTGTTCTCCGTAGCCGCTCTGTAGGCACTCGCTTCGAACTCACGGTCGCCAATTCGCAGCTTGCAAATGCCTCCAAATCGTCTAGCACGATCTTCTGACGGCGTGCTTACCACAATAACGTTTTGTCGCTCATTGAGACAGACGCTGTCCTCCTCGGCTACCTCGCGCCCCACCCCTGCAGCGTTGCGTATGCAGCAGTGGACGCGGTCCTTCTGGTAGTGGGATACGTTGAAGCCATCCCGGGGTCGCACGATGATTTGTAGTCATCCGTTGGCAGGTTGGGCATTCGGCTCGTCATGGTGATCTTCCGCACGTACTGCGTCGCTTTCTGTATAAACGCCGCCTTCTCGGTAGACGCTGGCGTTGCTTGCTGGTTCTTCGCCGGGTCGGCGTCTCCACCCGCCTTCTTGGTGTTTCGTTTGATCTCGCACCATCCCTGCTCTTTTCCGAACTCTGTCGGCGATATCTCCTCCCCTTCGACTTGCACGAATTCCATTTCGGGCGCCGGCGCAGCGGATGGGGCACCCGCTTGCTCCGACGACTTGTCAGGCCTAACGTGCCTTGTCTACTGGCTTGACTGTCGTGTCAGCGTGGCGGTACGGGCAATCTTCGAAAAGTGACCGAAACACGGGCTCACCTGCTCAAATGGTATCAGGAGAGACCGCAGGACTTTCGCAGTCACTTGGGAATACTCTGAACTGAATGGCTGGAAAGAAATCGCCGAAAACCATAGAAAATCTGCGGAGCCGATGCGACGCGCGTCCGCACACCGTGGCCCCCTAGCGGCCAACCTTGCGTGTGTCTCTGTAATATATAATATAGCGTAGTTAAGCATCCTAACTGTGTACTGCGTCGTGTGCCCTCGAGCTCTTTTTTTTCTGTTAGACAGCCGCTCGAACTGGGAGTACGCACTCGGCCTTGACTTACGTTACGTGCTATAGCACCTCGGCCGATCGCAGAGGGAAATAAACGCCTTCAACTTGTAATGTTAAAGGTATACACCATAACCACGACATGGTGATGAGAGACGCCGTAGTGGAAGACTCCAGAAATATCGACCACCTCGGACTCTTTACAGTGCACCTATATCGAAGCGCACTTGCGGCCTCTCGAATTTCGACCGCTGTCATAACCGCTACACCAGTGCAGTAACATGTGTGTGTGTGTGTGTGTGTGTGTGTGTGTGTGTGTGTGTGTGTGTGTGTGTGTGTGTGTGTGTGTGTGTGTGTGTGCGTGTGTGCGTGCGTGCGTGCGTGCGTGCGTGTGTGCGTGTGTGCGTGTGTTAAACCATTATTTAATGTTAACCCATTAAATGATATATTGTTTATACGATGCATGTCTCGCGCCTCATTCCACACTACACATCGAGCTATATACTTGCACAGATGAAGTATGCGCAGAAACGCACTGTCGTGATGCTGTGTGAGGTGCATCCTTTGGTCAGGCAGTGCCTCGTGACTTTGTTCCCATTTAGAAGTGTGGCAGTTTGGGCTAGTTGGTATGACATGATGATATCGTTGTTCTGTTCTCGCGCTATTACTATCGTTGTTTTGTTCCCACGGCATTATGCTGGTCAAGTGAAGCCGTCCACGTGGCGTTACCGGCGATGGTGGCCGCGTTTCAAAGAAAAAGGCACATTCGCTCTTCCTTTTTCTTACAAACGCGTGTTTGACGATCTTAGTGTTCATAATTAATTAGGAGCCATCCACAAAGTCCTCGCCAATGTTGTATGCGTTGTTTTAAGACGGTATCTCAAAATTTGGTGCACTGGTTCAATTTATACAACTCGCATGCCAAGAAAGAAAAGAAGGAGACTGACGACAGCCTGTTAAGCATTCTCATATTGCTTCCCTCCCTAACAGGCTGGTGGAAACCATCAAGTTTGCCTTGGCCTTCCGAGAAAATCTCGGAGACACTCCTGCAGCCAGAGATGTAAGCCATAATTTTAAAGAGGAATTGACATGAATTTGGGGAAATTACTGAGGTGCGAAGTATAAGATTTGAAAACACCAAGCACCGATGCTTGCCAAGCGTGGGCCGTGCGAAGGCGACAGTCTGTTTTTCAGCTTGCAGAGATGGTATCCTTGTAAGGAACGGGCTTCAGTAAAGCCTAGACAGCATGTCCACAGGTGTTCTTTATTAATACGACAGCCTTTGCTGTTTTAATGAGTCGACGAAACGCGGCATCGGCCTGTATCGTGAACGCCAATCTCACCAAAAGTCACGAGATGACATAATCTGATGCCTTCAGATAACATCATTGCCTAATCCAAAGGGATTGCGCAAAACTGGATGAGATGTATATAGCGTTTACGTGGGAGAATATGCCCAAGTAACTAGATGACTGTCTCGTGGCAGCGCAAGCTTTGCCTAAAGGCGTTCAGCTCGCCTCACTTAAGTGTCTTGAGGCCTTTGTGTGATTGGCTGGTTCTCGCAACGCTCTTTGAACGAGCTATACCTCGATTAACCGCCGTGGCATATACCTTGCGAGCTCTATGGTGCGAGTTTGATTCCTGGTCGTGTCTTGCCTTATTTTGATTTTATTGGCAATGTGCGAAAAACACCCGTGAACTTGCACTTAGATGCGCGTTAAAGAAAGCCAAGTGCTCAAACTTAATTCGTAGTTACCCGATGTACAGTTTTGCTCCAAATCATGCAGTAAAATTGAAAGTTGAGTTGAAGACAGTCCATTTTAACGTGTGAAGCAGCGCATTGTGACAAGACACAAAACTATAAGTAACGATTCAGCCGGTTTTGCGTGTTGTCTTCGTTCGCTGCTCAACATATTATAAGTAACTCCAGGTAAAATGGTGTTTTCCTGGCTCGTAGAAGCCCTCATCTGCGTTTTCAGGGTACCCCACAGTAATTTTTTCCTGTGTTTATATCCTGCTGCAGGGGCAGAACAAACTCCTTTCCAAAATACAGATACAGTTCGACAAAAACTTCTCACCTCAGCACCCTCTGGCGAGTTACGAAGATTATGGTGGTGTCGCCGCCCAGGATGAAGACTTTGGCGGAGCCCACCTCAACATCCGGGACCGCCAGGGCAATGCCATATCCGTAACTGCGGGCTTAAACCACGAGTGAGCTGCATTTATTGCGTTAAGTATAGCACGTTAAAGGAACACCATGGGGCCAAAATTTCTGCAACCCTCAGCAATACGGTCTCCCACGTAATAATAAGCCGGCTTTAGGGCGTTAAACTCCAACAAATATTATTGAGGCGACAGCCTTTGCTTGCGGCTCCCCAAACGAGAAGTTTGTCTGTCGGCGGCAACCGTCCCGTGGCGTCGGGTACGAGTGGTGCGAAAACGATGACATTAAATGCAATGACATCACCATATGATGTCATCGTGACGTGAAATGCCAAAATTTTGTTATGTCGTCGCGGCGTTACAAATTCTGACGTGACGTCATGTGACGTAGCACCACACGGTATCATTGTAGCGCCCTCCTTTGGGCGGCGAAGACAACTGGAGAGGGCGCGATCTCAAAAGAATAAAAAGGAAGACCGCCCTTGGTAATGGCAAGTGGAGCCGCGGCTCGTGTTCCTTGCTTCTTTGTAGGCCTACGGAGATGAAAAAGAAGATGGCTTTTTGTATTCTAGTTGTCTGTGAAAGCACAACGCAAAAGTACAGGAGAAAAGGGGGCAGGGGCGGTGGAAGCTTAAAAAAAAAGGAAATAATGTTGCACTTGGAAGGCAGTCCTGTCTACTTTAACGCTGCAACTTTAGAATTTAACGAATACTTAGTACTCAAAAAAAGTTTATCTCTGCATCTTTCAGTGTTTCTGGTGCTAACTTTCACTCCTTTAACTATTGCTTCATAGAAACGCGGGATGAGTTTGTTGATAGGAGTTTCGCGAGGCGCGGTGTGCTTGGTGCCAGCTCTTCAATGTGCCGTGATTGGGTGTATTAACGTTCTCCTGTCAGTCATCCCGTGTTTGAGAGCTTAAATGCTTTATGCACTGATGCGTATCTTTTCGAGCATCGGCTAATTCGATTATAAGATGCGTTCCTATATCGCGTTTCACTTTTCGTTTTTCTTTATTCTTCATCATAGTTTTGGTTAGGATTTGTAGTGACAATATTATTTCAGTGGCTAATACAAGTCTTGCAATTTAACGCACTCATCGTATACGGTAAATTTTTTTACAGGAAAAAAAACTGACACCGATATCAAATGACACCGGTGTAAAAAATTGGCCCCGTATCTGCATGTTACACTGCAAATATCGTCGAAAGACAATAGTCTTGCGTCTGGAGAGAGAGCAAAACGTTTAGTTGATGTTCTGCGCAAGAAAATCGGTGAATGTTATTTCGGAGGCGCTGCGTTGGAGTGCCCCGATTTGTGCAGCGAAGGCGAGCGAGCACGTCGAACCGCGTCACAAATGAGACAGGAGCGCAATCTGGCAGTTACCTTGGAAAACGAAGCTCTCGGAGGCAATAAGGTGTAGAACGCAAGGCGACAGGTAGGTGCCACCACCGTGTCGTCTTAGCAAAGCGTTGGAAACACTTGCCTTTTCGTGCAAGCACTGCATTGTCAGCGCGGCGTGATAAACGCTATACGGTCCTTAAAATTACTTATTTTTGCCTGTTCTAGTACAGAACACGGACGTGTTGTTATGGTGCCTCACATATGTGAAATCATTGCTTTCTAAATGACAATCGCACAAGTAAGAACGCTGAATCTGGAGCAATATTGGTGGGCGCTGCGGATGTGGTTGGCCGTTTGAAATACTGTTTAATGCCGTTTAAAATGTCGTTATGGCAGACAAACAGACAAGTGTACAGACAGACAGGCAAACGGACCAAAATGTGTGCGTCGAAGGTGCCCAAGAAAGACTATCGTCTTCAACAACCGAAAACCTGCGGCCTTCAAAATACGTTCTTCTCCACTGGGGAGGCAACGCAATACCAGCAATAGAGAGTAAATTGGTTGGCCCGCCCATTCAAGTTTTCACGACTAGGTTCCCGTATTTGCCACTCGTCGCAAGGGGGTCTCATTATCATCATATTTGGAAATATTAGGACTGAACGATTCAATTTATTATAATATTATGGACCTACTATAAAGCGACGGTACCAGGCACACGTAATAAACGTTTAACAGTTGATGTTTTTGTTACTTTTGTTCTTAGTTAATTTTCGCGCATACCCGTGGCACGTTGTTCTTTTTTTTTGTCATGCAAGAATAATTTGGGTTAGTTAGTTCATTTGTTAATGGGGAAGAAAACAGCGCAAGAAGGCAGGCATAAAGAATATATATGCACATTAGGTTGGACGAGCGCTTACCTCCAACTAAATCTTTATTGCAACAAACGCGCGTTTTCACGCCAGTGTTGACAACTGCTGCGTGACTTATAGGACACGAGCAAAAACGGATAATCGAGAGCGGTCATCACGAAACGCTGTTTCTGTTTGTCTTTCTTGATCGACAGGTTTGGCTGCAAATACTGGACCAGCTCGGGAATCTTGCTGAACAGCTACATGAACGCTTTCTCGAATCCAAGTGGAGCATACTCGAAGCCTCCTTCGAGTACAAACCTGATGCTGGCAGGCAAGCAGCCCCTCACCTCCATGATGCCGTCCGTGATCACCAACACCACCGGCGGCAGACACATGCTGCACGCCGTCTTCGGCAGCAGCGGAGGGACGGCCGGTATTTCAGCGATGGCTCAGGTCAGTAGACTGTCTCTGAGAGGCGATAGTCTTCTTAAGCGCCTGTCCTGGAATGTTTTATAAATAAAACAGCGCATATTGTGTTCTTTATAAGCGCTGATCTTGGAATATTTTGGCAATAAATCAGCGCACGTATTCGAACGGGGCAGAGAGAAGGAACATTGGAGAGCCCTTTCTGTGTCCTGGAAACCTGCGCCATTTGATCACTGCTTCATCAACAAGCCCGAGTTGGCACCATTTTAATCATATATAGGCGTGCACACAGGGGAGTCGAGGTGCGCCCTTATAGTCACCTAAGATGGGGAGGGGCGGGGGTGAAATGTCTTCCCCATCCATTGTATTAACAGGGGAGGGGGGTGTTGCGCTGCGACAAACATTCTAATCGTATGATTTAGACGAGTAAAACCTCGCAAATCAAGCCGTTCGCTTTTCTTCAGCTCTTCGCCTGCGCCGCCCAGTTCCCTCTGCACAGCTGTGTGGCGGCCAACGTTCCCGTACGGCCGTACCTCGGCGAGCATGGTTACGTCGTGCAAGTTGGCCCAAACACGTCTTCGTTCGACCCGGTACGCTTGCCAAACTCGCAGAGTTCCAATATTTGCATTTTCGTAGTCTTCGCGTCTTTCGCCTTTGTCCA
Source organism: Rhipicephalus microplus (assembly GCF_043290135.1). NCBI lineage: Eukaryota > Metazoa > Arthropoda > Arachnida > Ixodida > Ixodidae > Rhipicephalus > Rhipicephalus microplus. The sequence goes on along the minus strand of NC_134702.1, from coordinate 16,784,798 downwards.
CTTTGCCACGACTCGGGCTATACTAACCACTGTGTTTCAACCCACTTCCTCCCAGAAATAGGATATACTAAAGTGACGCTGATGGTGAGGATGATAAAAGGGCGTGCAAACGTAGCAGACGTACCCGGCATATCATTGCGACTCATACGCCCACCCACAGAAACGCGTGGCCCCTTCCACTGATGTAATGCATCCCCCCACCCACCCCCGAAACATTTTCAAATTTGCATGTGTGTATGTAGAGAGCTATTCTATGTCCGTGTCCTACGCGGTGGTGTAGAGGTTAGGGTGCTCGGCTGCTGATCCAAAGGTCGTGGGTTTGATTCCGGACCAGGTTGTCACACTTCGATGGAGGCGAAATGGTAGAGACCCGTGCACTGTGCAATGTTAGTGCATGCACGTTAACAAACACCAGATGTGAAAATATCCGGAGCCTCCCTTACGACGTGTCCCACAATCATATCCGGGTTTTGAAACGTTAAAGCCCCCAATTATTATTATTATTATTATTATTATTATTATTATTATTATTATTATTATTATTATTATTATTATTATATTATTATTATTATTATTCCATGTTAATAAACAATGGTAGGTGCCGTCGACATACCGAGGCGCTTGTATAGCGACGTCATGGCGCGTATGGGATCTACCCAGCCCAAAGCTCGCCACCACCCTCTATGATCACGTGACAACTGGAACAGCAGCTGCATACATAGCTCCCACATAGTTCTCCACCCCCCCCCCCCCCCCCAAAAAAAAAGATCTGGATACGCCACTATTGTCTATCGTTCTGTTTCTTTCTTTCTTGCAAATAAACCAACACTTGTCAAAGTTGCAAGAAAAAAATTTGACGTTTCGAGACCTTTCTCTTGTTCACATTGCTAGCCATCAGTGCCTATGTCACAGTTTTGCTTTGTCACGTGGCAAGGTGTGTTTACATTCGAGCCATCGCCCTTTCGGTCGCTCTGCGAAACCGTAGTTCCAAATTCAAACTAGCAACCGTGGCGCGTTGGAGCAAATGAGGTTTCCAGCCATCATGAGTGGTTTGCTCTTTGCGAAAGGAGGGGGGATGACATTGTTTTCATGTTACGGATCCTGAAATATTTAACGCAGAAGCATTAAATATTTGATGCGTAAGGCAATATTCGTTGGGCAATACCACAAATCCTCACCTTTCAACTCTTACTGTATTGTCGGCGCTAAAAGGTGTACCAGCGCACGCCTGAAAATGGTAAACAATCCCACCGCTATAGCCTTTAGTGAAGCCCCCGGAAAACCTTCTTCTCGTATTCTAGCCTCCTAGGAGGTAAAACAGTCTCAGACTAGGTCGTAGCGGTGCTTTTTACTACGAATTACTTTACGCAAGACTTAGCGATGCCTTCTTAACAGGCTTAGAGCATTCTTAGACCGTGGCTAGTACCCCTTGTACTGCCCTCGCACTACCTAGAACTTTCTCATGTTGGCTAAAGCTCCATGCTGTAGTTCACTGCAGCCACATGTTTCAGCTTCAATAGATGCTTGCACCAGATTTACTCTTGGTGATTTATTAGGAAGCTATGTGCCTACTACCACAAATCGACATGGCAACGCTGGTTGCCGTTTTGCGCAGGCTAGTTTACTGTACAAGATGGGTCACACGGTGGAAGAGCGGACCGTGTTCACGTCAAGCGCCACAGCGATCGTGACTACGGCTCGAAACTCGTGGATGGCGCCTGTGGACACCGAGCACACAGACGGCAGCACTGCGGGTTTCCATTACGAGCATCCCGTCATCAAGAACGACAGGCTTGATTGATCTCACAAACGAACTCTCGCCTGCGGTGGCAGACCGAGAACTCGGTCGCCGAGGTTTGAAGTTGAGAGCATACTTCTAGTCAGACGCCGGCAGTGTTTATCCACGCCGACGAAACGCACTCGCCGACAGTCGCCGACGAGGGCGCAATTATGTTTTTAGAGCACTATATCGTATCTGATTCGTTTCTTTGGATTTCGATTTGCCCATAACATCGTTGTAAAATGTAAATTATGCGTGTATTCAATTCTTTCTCAAACGAATCATTTTCAGTGTGATGTCACTTTTTGTTTCGCCATACATGTATACAGTTTAGGCCGAAAGTTATGTGCGAGAACTAGAACTGATTGTATCTCGTCGTTTAACGATTGCCACACATATCTATCTTAATTAGAAATTAATGGTCATTCGACCAACAAACGATAACATAAATGGATATGTCTTCCGGAAACGTTGTGTTCATAGCGCGCCCTCGTTCGTTACTTCAAAGATATGGAATCTTTACAATAAAAAAAATGTGATTCTAGGCCTATTTGTAAAGCTTCTACCACCGTGTATCAACTCTTCTTGGATTCCAGTATGGAAAGTTTTAATTATTCAGTTTTTCATAGGTGACCTTAGAAGGCAACGCTCCGCGAGAAAATCCACGGCATGATTACAACTATTAACCCGATTGTATTTTCAGAACCAAGTAAACCTAGTTAGTTCCTATTTAGTTAGAATTATTATACTCACTAGGTACTCTATTAAGATGTAAACAAGTGCGACAGAAACCTGCTGACATCAGCGTGGAAGAGGTATGCTTTGTTGGGTACGGAAAATTTTGGAACAATCGTTTAAAGCGCCACATTGCCAGCGCGCATTTGTATCTTGAGAATGTCTTGCGAATGAATCTGATGGCGATTGCCACCGCTGCACATAGAAGGCAACAGTTTTCTCAAGCCTCTACCACCGATCCATCACCATGTGATCAGGCGCGCTGTAATGTATTCTGCGTGACCAAAATAAATCCAGAATCTCCGACTATGCGATGCACTTAGTCACCCGGGATCACGAATCCGAAATTCGCGCGACTATGATGGCGGCGCCACGGCTGTCATGGCGCCGACTGCCGCACCCACCTCTCATGTGATTCTTATGTGATTCTTAAAGGGAACAGAGGAGAAAAGTGAGTCCCGTAACTGTCTGCATCAGAGTGCGACACCTCAACAGTAGCTCACAAGGGATGCATGGGGGTAAGGAGGGATTAAAAGTATAGGATTAAAAGGTATATATGGAGAGAGGAAGGAGAGAGCGAGGCGCAGCGACAACGAGCGACGGAAGTAAACGGGAGATAGGAAAGATGGACATGGTCGCAGGAGTCCGAGGACGAGGCACCACTCAGCGAGAGCTCATGTCGGCGGCAGGAGATGGCGTAGGGCGAGCCCAGTCGGCGAGAGCTGCGCTGACGTCGGAGATCGCGGGGGCACCACTGGTCGGTCCGAAATCCAGCGAGCCAGAATGCCCACCTCTGGATAGCAGTTTCTGATCAGCTTGTTGGTTTACAAGGTTGTAATGATGGTACCAAGAGCTGGCGGAACATGTAACTAATAATGCGTCACAATGTAATTAATAAAGCGTAATATTCCAGGTGTCTGAACAACAGGGTGCAATTTCAGAAGCATTGGAGCGCAACTGCGTAAGTGTGGTGTGAAATGCAAGATCATTGACGGACTACAAAAAGTTCCGACTCTCGGGTGCAAAACAGGCTTGCGACCCTAACTAAGGGAGCTAGATACGTGTTCCTTTACATTTTACATGCTAATGTTCAAGCAGTTGTCGCAGAGGCAACTTGACATCGCCCGTGCATGTCAATATCTTCGGATATTGTGCACACCCCACATCATTTAATCAAGACACCATTATTTACCGGCTCGATAAATTGCAGAATGTAAAAATATTGCTTGGCAATACATGTTGTATAGCCACTAAAGAAGTCTGGATCTTGAAGCTAATGCAAACGACGCTCTACAATAGGATTTTCCGTGTCATTTTTGACCTCTTCAAAAGCGTGCGTTCCAATTTGGATGATCGGCTGCAGGTACCATCCATATTTTGGCAATCGCTCTGACTTTCATTATTATGTTTGCAATATCATACCCTCACTCTCTGTCCCTCACACTCTCTCTCTTACTCTATAGGCTTCTTTCAATAGGTGGCGTTGCTTCTTTCACCGGAAATTGGCGAGACAATGCAGTTTTGACGAATGTTTGACAAGCCTTAACCGGAAGAACAGAACAAACAGCCTGACTGCGGAGAAGTTTAATTTCGCTGAACTGCTTGTGTAGTGCTATATACAGGACTGAAAATCAGCTCGCGCACAAGCACACGTATTCGCAATATTCTCTGGGTGCGTCAGATGCGGAGAATAATCTAAGGCCACATTGAAAGTGATAAAATTTAGGAATCGTTTGCTGTAAGCGTTTGCCTTTGCAATATTTCAGCTACGGTGTTAACACCACAATGAGCCATAACGGGCAGAAAAAATGAGCATGCGTCGTGAATGTACTACATTGCCATGTTTGTTCGTTTCACTTTCTGTCCTATCACCTGTCACAAAGCAGACAATTCATGGAGGCGCGTTGTCTTGAAAATAAACTAAAAAAATTGCGGCATATTCACGGGGTGAATGATGATGAATGGGTGAAGCTCCGGAGGGATTCATCGGTAAACTGTGAATCTTCCGTGTAATTCGCCCAGTCGATCATCATGTAAAGACGTGAGAAACGCTGTGTGTGTATATACACAAATCAACTTTTATTTGTTCTTAGACGATGGATGGCTTGCGATGTCCCTTGCCTCGCGCGCTCGCACATCGGGATTCTGTCTGTGAGCGCGCGCTGCTGCCGCCTTGCGCTCTCTCCGCTGTGCAGCCTTATCCATCCGGCGACTCCGAGCGCGCGCCAACAGCGAACGGATTTTATTACAACGCTCCCCCTAGCGTACGTCGCCGCACTAAATCGAACGATTGCCTTCAACCAATGACACGCGCCATATGTGACATCATTCCTATTTTATAAGATCTCGCGTCTTTCATCAACTACAAGTACCGCTTTCTAGTTTATAACATCTTGCATCTTTTCATCATCAGCTACAAGTACCACCATCTAGTAAACACTACAAGAACTAAACGAGAGGTGGCTACATACAGGAGACGGTACCGCCATCTAGTGAACACTGCAAGAAATAAACTAGAGGTGGCTACATACAGGCTACAGGGGACGCACAGCCCACGCCCTAAGGAGCTTCGCCCCTAAAAATGGCGAAGGCTTTCCCGTGATAACAGTGAGAGCTACCAAGTACAGCGTAGCCTCTTTCTTCTGGTTCTTCGGGTTTTTGTTTGGAAGCCCGTGCACTTCACTTGATGGGCCAGTTTTTTGTCTACCTAAACAGACAGACTCACTCATGTTATGCGCGTTTATGTAGCGTTCAATGCTGCGTTGTTGTTTTTTTACATTATATATAACCCGCATTCCTTAAAGAGAACCTGCAACACTTTTTGATCATGGTCAAAATCGAGGATCCCTTGAACCCATGAGTCGAACATTATAGCACAGCACGCAGACCGTGCCGTGGTCCGGGCCGCGGCCGACGCCAATGGGGTCCCGTAAGAAAGAGCAGTGTTTGTACAGGGACCGCCCACCCTTCACTTCACTCCCAGAAATAAATGTAATCATCATCCGCACTCAAGCGCTGGTGATTACGCTGAAAGTAAGCCGCGCGTTAGGACAGTGCTATTTTACGTATTAGTAAAGCAAAATTCCACAATTCCGGAAACGCCACTTCCCGCGAGACGGCGTTTGGTGAGCGCCGTCTGTATTAGGAACAACCTCAATAGAGTCTTGAAAAGGATAAGTGGTTGGATGCACCATCTTCTGATACCCTCGACAAACACCATGACATCATAAATTTTGACAGCGTCTTCTAGGTACCACGTAGTTCTTAATCAGCAAAAAAAAAGTACATTGTCATCGGTGGGGGGACCATAGACGTATACGTACGAAGTTTACGAAAATTTTATAAAGCTGATGTCGCAAAAATATGAAAAGCACATTTTAAAATTCGCAAGTCACGTTCAAAGATTTCATCGCGATATTTAAAAATGAAACTTTAATCTTGATTTTCACCTCTAATAATGAACTTATGATGGTGAAGCTTATAACATAACAGTTCTCAGAGTAATATAATGTTAGTGAAGCAATTGTTTCATTTTAGTGTACTTTAAGAAGCACTCAAGGTGATGATGCGCGCTGACGCACGTAGGTTCTTGCCCTGTTTTCATCCCCCCCCCCCTCTGCGTATCTTTCAGCGGCCTCGCTAGTTCGAAAGGAGAGAGAAATTAAGTGCGTGAAGCGTGCAGCGAATCCCTGCAACTCCGCTGGTACTTCACGAATTCTAAATTTTTTTTGGTGACCTCTGAGGTAATAAACTACTCTAACGAAACCCCTTCGACAATTTTTTTAGAAATGTTTTGCAGGGCCCCGTTAAGAAGTATACGCATCGTCTCTGAATTACGAAAGTGCAAAATGTGAATTCGCCATCGTAGCCTTGTTCAGCTTGAGTGTTCAGCTGGAATCACCTTGTTCAGCTTGAATCAAATCTGCTCTATCGGACTCGGCGACGTGATGAAAAAGCAGTTGAGTAATACGTCGTATGATGATGATTATGATGATGATGATGGTGGTGATGGCGGTGGTGGTGGTGGTGGCGGCGGCGGCACCGATTCTCAGAGGGAGATGGGCCAAAAATCTGGTGGCAGAATGTTTAAGGTAGAGGCGTACGCAGCTCAACAGAACTAAAAACTTTGATTCTCAAAATAAAACACCTAATAAATGAAAGAGCTGGAAGGGCAAGTAGTCAGACTATTAGCTGGAATTTATTACGTCACACTATCACGCGCGAAGTGGATGAAGAACACGAGCTGGCGCATTAAGTTGCTTGTTTTATTATCTCCAAGAGCCGGTCGTCCAACCTTGTTATCTTTCATTATGCTGTGACAGCCAGTCGTTCGCGAAAACGAGTTCTTTCGAACGAGCGCAGTTTGTTTTCTACCGTCGTGAAGCAATGGAACCGTTCGAGGACGAATTGAACGGGCAGTACACATTGCTCGAGACCATCGGTTCCGGTGCCTTTGCAAAGGTAAAGCTCGCCATTCACCTCCTGACGGGCGAGAAAGTCGCGATCAAGATAATTCATAAATATTCCGTCGAAATGGACTTGCGTCGCGTCAGTCTGGAGATAGACGCGCTGAAGGGCCTCGCCCACCGACACATCTGCAGGCTGTACCAAGTGATCGAGACGAGTTACAGGATATACCTCGTCCTCGAGTACTGTCCCGGTGGCGAACTCTTCGACTACATCGTGCAACGGAAGAGGCTGAACGAAGACGAGGCGAGACACTTCTTCCGACAGATCGTGTCCGCCGTGGCTTACGCCCATCGACGTGGATACGCGCACAGGGATTTGAAACCCGAGAACTTGCTTCTGGACTCGAACGGCAACGTGAAGCTGGGCGACTTCGGACTGTGCGCAAAGTCCAGGACAGGAATGACCACCTACCTGAGAACATGCTGCGGTAGCCCCGAGTACGCCGCACCCGAGCTCCTCGCTGGCGAAAAGTACGCAGGATTCAACGCTGACATCTGGAGCATGGGAGTCCTGCTGTACGTGCTTGTGTGTGGGCGCCTTCCTTTCAGCGCCGATAATATGGCCGTCCTTTTCAGGATCATTCAACAGGGCAAGTACAACTGCCCCGAGTATCTGTCTGACAGATGCGCAAGCCTGTTATCCCGGATGATGACTACCACTCCCGACAGGCGAATCACAATGGCACAGCTCGTCGCCCACCCGTGGCTCGTCGAAGGCTACGGGAGTCCTGTAAGCGTCGAGGGCACTGGTTCGAAGTCTCTTCTAGATGATGAAGTAGTCGCAGAAATGGCTGCTGCCTGTGGTCGTCCCAAACACTCCGTGGCTGCTGACATTAACCGGCGAATGTGTGACTGCGTGGCCGCTACGTATCATTTACTCGTCGATAGAAAGAAACGAGGGGAGACCGTTCGGCTTTTGCTTCCGCTACAGCCTCCTCGAGAAATGACGCCTAGCGTAAGCCCATACAGACGTGTATTCAAACGACCCGCAGGCAGGTTTTTCCGCAGCCCACCGTTGTGCAACATGATGGAACGGTGTCTAGAACCACTCACGTTGTTCAAGGAGAATGTCATCGGGATTCGCGCCCGCCTCCAGTCGCGAACGTCTAAGGAGCTGCAAGAAGGTAACTTTGAGTTACCAGGCGGTGACAAGAACGCCACCATCCAGTCGGACCACCCGGGGCCTGCTCGGACGGCACACGCTGACACGAAGGGCACACTGGTACAGTTGGAGGGCGAGGATGAGCCTCTCAGTGTCAACCCTTCTATAGCCTCCGAGAGTCCGGATAAGATGGAGGGCGCCAATGTGCAACAAAGTCTGTCTGCTGCCGGCGACAAGACTGTTCGATCATCGCCACCGCGTATCGTCAGCTCAGCCAAGTACGTGTGTAGCTTCATAGAAAACGGACTCTACCGAACGCGCCTGATGCTGACGTCTCGCCAGAAGTGGCTATCCGGATCGCTCCATAACGGGCCTAGGAAGGTTGAGGTGATGCGAAGCGTCACCAGCGTGCCATCGACGCTGACTCCCGACGAAGTACTCGACTGCTTGCGAGATGCGCTGCTGCGAATAGGAATCGTATGCAAGCAAGAGCGGCACACTCTTTGGGGTAAAGTGCTGGACGACCGAGGCAAGGCTCAACTGACCTTCGAGCTCGAGATCGTGGAGTTGCCGCAGCCCGGTCTATTTGGAATCAGTCGGAAGCGTATGAACGGCAACTCATGGCAATACAAGCGCGTCTGCGAAGAAGTGCTGAAGATAAGCACCGCGCTTCTGTAGCACCCGCGCAGTCACGTCTTCAGGGAACAGTGCTGCTTCAACTCTCCGATCGACTTTTTAAATAAAGTGCCCTGGAGATAATCGTTTCGGTGGACTCCTGAGAACCTCGGTATGTCTTTCTTTTGCTGAGAACCGATACTTGTTCAGAACAGTCGGCACAATGCTTAATAGTGCCATGCAGTTTCCGAGAGGAAAAAAAGCAGAACAGTTTACAACTGATGTCGTGCCTAATGAGAAAACCTGCGTGACAAGAATCTATATCATAATCTGGGCAAGCAAATAAAGTCGGCCACCAATATTCTAGCACCAAGTAGCCGTAGCTTCAATGCTAGTGCTGGCTTGGTTATTGATAATATCGGCTAGCGTTGGCTAATTTTACCTAATGTTGGCAAAAGTAAGATGTAGACATGTATATGTCGTGCATCAATACGTACCATGTGAAGGTTTCTTATTCGAATGTTCCTGTACAGAATTTTTTTAGATGCGGAGCATCTAATACTCGAGGCTTGACGTGCGGCGCCGTCCGCAAGCTTCCTCCTCCTTCTTCCACCATCTGTGCATCCCTTCCTCCTCTACACACCGCGCGCGCTTCACTCCTCCACCATCTGTGCACCCTTCCTCCTCTACACACCGCGTGCGCTTCTCCTCTTCACGAACATTCGCTAGCTGTATAATGTAGCGCGCATGCGCCGTTACGCTTCGAGAACATCGGCAGCTGAAGCGCGCGCATGCACCGTCGCGCTTCGAGAACATCGGCAGCTGACGCGCGCGCATGCGCCGTTGCGCTTCTCCCCCTTCTCGAACATTCGACAGCTGACAGTGCATGCGCCGTCGCGCTGTATATATACTCAAGGTCGGCGCTCGCTCGCTCAGTTGCCGCTCGTCGGTTGGTTTGTACGGCGCGTCGACGTCCAAGGTCGCGGTGAAATGAATTCCAACGAATCCACAAACACAATGATCGACGTCCCTTCGACCAGCGCCGCCCTTTCGCATACGTGTATACGTGTTCACTCATTTAGCACCCCCTCCTACAACCACGTTAACCAATTTAGCCATCGACCCAAGTAAGTCGCAATTTAACACCCCATTTCACAACCACGTTAACCAATTTAGCCATCGACCCAAGAAAGTCGCACTTTAACACCCCGTTAACCAATTATATGCTCCGCATCCTCCTCAGTGTTTCCCCGAGGGAAGCTGCGGGCAATTTTTTTTAAATTTCAGGTGTTTACAGGTTTGACGAGCTCAACCAGGAGAGGAACTATAGGGGCGTCTCTCATTCCTTCCTTTTTAATTAAAAGAAGCTTTTTGGAGAAAGTTCTAGTAACTGTATATTGCAGCATATATTTCTATTTGGTTGGTTGGACCCAAGCGAAGTGGCTCAATCCACCATGGCGGACCGGCCACGAATTGCGCGGCAGTGGGATTTTTTTTTTGTGGGGAGAGAGGCCTTAAATTTTTTCAGATGAATGAAAAGCTTAGTTGTGCTAACGGACTAATATGAATTGTTATAGAAAAAACAAATATAAAAATTAAAAACAAGATAATTATAACAGTAATGTTTCTCCTTGATTCAAAGACAGCATTGTCGTCTTCGTTGTCATCATCATTGTGCCTTTCATGAGACGAGCAAGAAGAATCTCGGAACTCTTGGCGGATGCACTGTTCCGCCGTCCACGTTCTTCAAGAGTTCCTCAAGCAACTTTCCCCACGGCGTCGTCAGCCAGGAGCGTCGCTGAGCAACTGCCAGTCTGCGAGGACCTAGGTTGATGCGCCGAGACGAAGCAAGGGAAGCGCCAAAAGAAGGTGAGGCCAGCATGCATTAGGGACTTTTGAAAGAGGAGTCCTCTCCATCCGGATTTTTCTGGAGTCCCTCGGCAGTTCATAACCGGCGTGCCTACGGTTTGTTGTACGTGAGAGTTTACTGAGCCTTGGCCTCTACTCAAAATAATCGTTTTTTTTTTCATGTAGCATCCATAGCCCAACCCGAGAAAAAGAACAAAACAACGATTGTAAGTGCCCAGCGAAGGCAGATTGGTTACTAATATATATAATGCTAGGATTCAGATATATTAGGAATGCTGAATAAAACAACAATATTGCGTTATTGTGGCTATTCCCGATGTTACGATTGTGTCATTTTATTGGGGATGTCAAAAGGGACTTTGTGTACTTCTGTACTTTGTCTGAGTAAAAATAAGATTCAATTCGTAAGCAAGGTCCATTCGAGGTGAAGAATGTGGTGACAGTGAAACATGCATGCAACTGGACAAAGGATGTATTGCAATGACACTGTGAGAAAACAAAGGTAATCTGTAAACCTTCCAGCGCGTTTCCAGTGGCAGTGTGTTAGGCTTTTAATTCAGCCTGAAACTCAAATAAATAGAATTCGTATATGACGGTGTGACTTCTATCTAACGGTTTTCTTTCAGCTTCGCGTCCATGGCCATAAAAGCGGGATGGCACTGTCTGTTCATCTTCGTCTTCCTCGTCCTCGTGATCGTGAGCACGATGTCGGCGTCGTTCTTCAGCTTCGAGTACACAAAGCCCTTGGTGGACTTTCCGAGCACTACTTGGGAGTACAAGGACTGGGCCATCGTTGGAGACTCCGATCACTGTGTCGCCGTAGCCAAGTGAGTGCGGCGCCTACGTTTGTAGCCGTTGTATGGAGCTTAACGTCCGAAATCAACTTAGGCTACAAGAGACGCTGTAGGGCAGTGCTCCTCCCGGTAGTTTCGATCTCTTGAGGTTCTTTAGCATGCACTGCATTCGCGTCCTAGTCAAATTCAAGAAGAAGAAGTTGACATGGGCCGGGCACGCATTGCGTAAGCAGGATAATCGCTATAATCGCTGGAGATTAGGCGTCACTCACTGGTTTTCTAAAAAAGGCAAACGTGCGAGAGAAATGAAGAAAGTTAGCTGGGATGATGCAATGAAGACCTTGGTGGTTACAACATGGCGACAACAAGCACAGGACCGGCACAGGCGATTGCAATGGTATCCTCCGCTTCTGAGCGGTATGCTTGCCGCCAAAATCGACTTGAGGCGCAAAGCTCGCGCAGTCCTCTATGCATTCGCCTGAAGGCCTGACCACAGGTACTTGTCGCAGTGCGTAAGCTCGTTGCTTTTTGACGCGGCTCCACACCCTTTCTCTTGGAGGAAAGAGGTCGCAGGGCTACGTGAAGGTCGCGCCCTCTCTATATATAAGGTGGGGGCGCGGCGCCGCGTCAGAAAGCAACGCACTGACGCGCTTTGACGGGTCTTTGTGGTCAGGCCTTAAGACGACTCCAACCAAAAGACCACCTTCTTTTTTCTTCTCAGTCGATATACTGATATCCCCCCACCCCGTCCGAAAGCCCTTCTACACCTAGCGTGACTTTGCACTGCTTCCAGGATCGAAGGCAATGAGAGCTTTCTACACTTCACCTGGTACTGCACTACCTCCATTCCGGACTGCCTTTGACCAAGCGACGATGCCATGTATGAATGGCTTAGTGACGTCACATATTTTGGCGCTTTATGGTATCACAGTGACGTCATGCGGGGATGTCATCGCGTGATTTTTGCACCGTTCGTGCTCCTTTTCTACCTGAGCAAGCGATGGTGCCACGTAATGACGTCATCGTGTGATGTCACGTACTCAAATTATGACGTCACATAACGACGTCACAGTTTTTTGTTATTTTCGACGCTAGGATGAGGCCATATGGCGCGGGCATCACGTTTTCTTGCATCGCTCGTGTGTCCTTTGGTCTACTCGCGATTCGTGACAGCGCGTTACGTAACATGCAGGGACATATTATGGGAACAAAAAGGCAGCATCGGCGACGCCGCTGTGGCAGCCCTCGCCTGTATGGCCGTATTGCTGCCGCACCGATGTGGACTTGGCGGCGGATTGCTGGCCCTCTTCTACGAAGAGTGAGTCACCGGACACACCGGAATCGTTTCTAAAAAATCGTATTTCATATACTTCTTCCCTTATCTATCATCGAGAATAGACGTGACATTTGCAGAAAGGAAGGTATCAGAGTCGATCGTGGCGCCAATAGCCAGCCCCGAGAGTGTTGTGGTTCGACTGCTAACCCGAATGTCGCGACATCCAATCCCGGCCGCATTTTAATGCAGGCAAAATATTAGAGCTCCGTGTGCTTAAACTGATTCTTGAAGTGCATGTTAACCAAATTTCTGGAGCTCTCCACTGCACCGTCCCTCGTAATCTCATTCATTGCTTTAGGACGTAGAAGCTGAACAATTATCATTATAATATTTTTCAACCAGACACAGCTTCCAACACTAGGCTTCCCGCTCACCCATTCAGCTTTACCGCCGTGCTCTCCCTCTCCGGGCTGGCTTCGATCTCGCAGCTGGACTAGAAAGTACGGACGAGCAGAGATTTACCTCGGCTTTAAGCAAGTCCGCTGTTAAACCATGATCGCTACAAACTAATGCAGCTATACATTATGTGCACGTTGAAAATTGCACAGCACACGCATATTCTACGAAACAGGCATCATCTTATCGTTCGTTGTAGGTCAACACGCAAGGTCTCAGCTCTGGAAGCCCTGGGTGCAGAACCTTATAGGAGCAACGCGTCGTGGTTCCAAGCGAACACGACACTGACAAGCTACGGTAGGTGTATACATATTGACAACCTACGTGAACGCTATAAATTGGGTTATTTCGAATGTGCACCGAAAGATTAAAAAAGCGCCGGGTTTTCCCAGTTGGTACGTGTCATAACTACTTTTTTTTGACATGGTGACATCGTTTGCATAACTTACAAAAAAAACTTTGCTGCGGTGTATACGATACATGATTACCTGCGTGTTTCGCTGCAAATCCCGCCGGCTTTCTTTCGTGTATAGCGTCGCATTCTCAGCGCAGCTTAAAGGGGCCCTCTAACACTTTTCACGACTTTATAGTTTTACATGATTTTTGAGCTGGTTGCGTACACAACGGCTTAAGAGATAAGTGCCGCAAGAACGGCAGTGTTAGGGCCAAGCAGTGCAATGTTATTCAGCGTATATATCAAAATACAAAGAAATGGATGCTTACCGTCAACTCGATAATCGCGGGCTCACCTTATACCGTGTTTCCTTCGCCTTGTCACGTCGGAAGGCTGTCCAATGAAATGAACTGAAAGCCGTATACCGTACAGGAAGTTCGCATGACATATTGCCTGTTATGTCCAGCGTATTACGGACGCCATTGCGATTGTAACAAACAATGTTACAACTAGCCAGTTCGCGAACGGTTCTATAATGTTTTGTAGCTTTACTGACCTTTCTTTTTGCAATGAGGTATACATATCAACGCTCTTAGACTTTTTTCCCTTCTAGTTTCTTCAAATAATGGCACCCGGTGCGTCGCCTGTGCGTTTCCTCCAGCACATGGTGTTCGGTGCATTTTTTGACCAGCTTTGCAGTTTTCAAGCTGAAAAAGTCGGAGGGCTTTATTCTCTGTCGCTTTGAGTGAAAAATCATGCTATTAGAATAAAAAAAACCAATACTTATCTCTATTTTGATGCAATATGGCGACAACATTTAACATTACATTTATCCAATCATACGTCGGCAACCTTCCGGCATAATTTCCGCTCTCAGCAGTTCTGGCGAGCGCCACTACGAGTTATGCAGTCGGCACCAACGTTTTTTTTTGTTATTTTTCCTTGGCAAAACAATGGTAAAGTGCCACGCCAATTTGATATTAACAACCACTCAATAAGCTGTGTAGTCTGATGCCACAATCAAGCTGTTTGAATTGCCTGCAGCTGTGTTTGCTCTTGAAATATGTAAGTGTGCAAAAGAGCATGCTCGTGTCACGGCGTATGTCGTTGAGAACAACGCATCGAGAAAAGGGTCGCAAGTTAGTTACGCCGCAGTGCACGAGTGTTCGCGAAGAAGCATAAAAAAAATTCAAAGGGGCTGCTGTCATGAGATAGTGTGTGCCTGCCGGTGGTGTCCGTAACAGCTATCGCAATGAAATGTGGTTCCAATCTGCGTACTTTCCGTGGCAGCCCAGTATTCTACGACAGAACAGTGCCGGTACTGTGCGTGCGAAAGCCTATGCAAGCGACATATCAGCAAGGAACCGCGTTGACGAACGTAATTTAGCGTGGTAGAAGAATAAAATAACAATCGGGTGTCGCAGAATGCGGATTGTGTAACCAGGCGTCACACAGTATGAAGTGCGTAACGACTGGGTCGTTGAATGCTTACATCCAACTACAAATACTTAGCCATACCTCTTCATCGTCATCAACCACCAGATCCATTAATGAAGTATATCGGATACCTTGAAAGCGTGGTTATAATGGTAGCCGCAAAAAAGTTTGCAACGGGTTCTAGAAGTTCCGCTCTTTCAGCTCTCTCTGCGAATGTGCTGCGCTTTCCGCGCAGGCCTGGCGTTCGTTCTCAATACATCAATTGTGACACGCATGATACACGGTTATTACGGATCCAGTTTTGGCTTGATGTAGTGGCTGATTGTTACATGACGAATATGCAGGTCGCTTGGCAACCATCACGCCCGGAGCCCTAGCAGGCTTGTTCGCGCTGCACAAAAAGCTGGGCAGACTGCACTGGAGTAGAGTTTTGAAACCCGCCATTACCATGGTTCAGAGAAACGTCTTAGTCGGGCCGCGTGTCTCCGAAGCGATACGGAGGAACGAAGAGCGAATAGGATCTCTTCACAGGTATGCTGCGGCTTTCGGCTGCTGATTTTCTTGTATTGCGATATGAGATGTGCGAGAATGTGAAAGAAAAAAAAAAACACTTGATGGGCTTCTGTCTTTGGCGTCGCAGTGCCGTCATGTGTGCCGTCACACACACACACACACACACACACACACACACACACACGCGCGCGAGCGCGCGCATGCACGCACGCACGCACGTATATATATATATATATATATATATATATATATATATATATATATATATATATATATATATATATATATATATATATATATATATATATATATATATATATATATATATATATATATATATATATATATATATATATATATATATATATATATATATATATATATATATATATATATATATATATATATATATATATATATATATATGTGTGTGTGTGTGTGTGTGTGTGTGTGATCAGTAGAATGTACGCAACATATATGAATGTGTTGTGGACTATACAGTTGTGTCTTCCTTATCATGCCAGCACCTGCTGAATGACAAAGACGCGTGAAGAGAGATCACGTTGTGATTTGATTACGTTAGCCCATCGGCTCTGGTGCTGGAAGTTCAAAGTGAGATGCTGCCGCGGAATATTTGGCTTCAATTTTCTGTAAAGCCGGTTGTTGGAGGGCTGAGCTGCCTTCGCCCATCGTCGAAAGGTATCGGGCAGCATATATTTATCAGTGTGCCCTCCTATCTGTGTAAATTGGTTGACGCGTTTAACTATACGGACACTTCTATCGAAAGTTTTAGTTGTCACCGGTTGTGAAGTGCTGAATGGTTTCGCTTTTATCGACGATTCATTTTTATCTCTCTAGGTACAGTATAGCTATACAAAATGGCTACATCTATAGGCTTTTTTTTTTCAGTCGCATGTTCTTGAAGGACTATACCGGCCTGTACATCAGGGCCAATCAGCGCCTTTACAAATTGCTGACGGACGTGGCTAGTGAAGGCTGGAAGTCCTTCTACACGGGAAAGCACGCCAAGCGGCTGGAGGACGACATAACGCGAGACTGTAAGTGTACTGTATACCTTTAAGACAATCGGGAGTCCTTCCCCTACAGGAAAAAAGGAGGACAAGCGATGCTTGGCGTGTGCGTACCTTACGTGCTACTTCTATTTCTTCGTTTGCTTCTTTCTCGTTCTTTCTTTCTGTTTTTATTTTTAACCCCTTTCGAACGTTTAGCGCCAACAAATATTATTATAATTGTTTCTATCACCGGACGAATAGAAACGGCTGGTTGATGAAGGGGGGGGGGGGGGGGGGGGACTTTTTGAGGGTACACTAACGCAGCTGGCATCGTGCTTAATTACTTACGTTGCGGTGCTAGGGCCCGAACGTGAGGTCATGTGCTGGTGGTTCGGCAACAATGAGATGTGGCAAGGTTAAATCACAACTAACCTTAGTGAAACAACAGATTGCCTTATCAGAAACGGCTAATCGCCCACAACCCCACGATAGAGATAGCGCCAACCTTTGGAAAACGGCCCATCAGCGCACCCAACTCCAGCGATTTTTTTACCATGTCAGGGTAATGGTGCTTGTACGTTCCCAACACACTCTCGTCAAGCTTACCGAACTCTCAGCGAATTCCAAAATAATTTTTAATTAGCACAAAACCGCAATGCCGGAGCCGGAACTCAAACGAGAGCGCTTCTACGTATGACGTAATACTTTGCCATAACCATGGACTTCGAGATTGCGAATCTCGGAGGCCATTTCAAAACCTACCTGGTTGCGCATAACGCCGCCAGATAGCCCTACTTGCCCAAGCCGTCCAAGTTCATGCCTTCGGTGATCGGCTAAAAAATTTACGCTGTTAAGGTGAACATGTGGCGAAATGTGTGCGGCCCACAACGCAGTACCACTGGCCGCCCATGACAAGCCCACCGACACTGAAAAGGAAATCGCACATTAAACCATGGAAGCGCCGGCCTAGCCCACACAATCCGCCGCAGATAAGCAGGCGCTGCAGTGGCACATCAGTTCCGTCATTTCCGCGTTGCAAAAATCAACGTCACACAAACAACGTCGTCATTAATTCTGGCAAGCGAGGGGAGAGATTGGGGGCAAGCTATGAAATTCATTTGAAAAAGGATCTGTGAAACTTTCAAACCGGCAATTTGGCACGAATGACGCAAACGTGCAAATGAACGTACCCAGTGATTTTCATCGAGATCTGTTGACCCCAAAAAACCGTCGGAGTTGGCTTTAAATAAATGTAACCAGTGCACTACAGAAGGCATCATTTCTGAAGCCTTACTGCGTCGAGTTGCACACTGCAGTACGTACGTGTCATGCATTAATCGACTTTCCCTCTGCTATTCATCTCAGATGCGAAGTGAGTTAATTAGTGCTCGTCCACTGCGCACTTCCCATCGCAGTGGGCTGGCTGGCAGTTGGTGACTTGGAACGCTACGAGCCACACTGGATAGAGCCGATTGCGTTGAGAATGCACACTGACAAAATCCTCTATGCCGTTCCCATCCCTGGTGGCGGAGCTCTGTTGGGGCCCATCCTCGACTTGGTCAATGTCACGTAAGTGAATCGGGCATTCCAGGTCGCTATGTAAGGTCGCTAGACTCTCAGAACTTCGACGCTATAGTTCGCCCTGATTACGGGGCAAGTCGTAGGACCTAGCCACTGAAGCAACCAGTAAGATAGAAGTTTCAAAATAAGTACAAGTTGCAGCACACTACAAATAACAGCGCAGAAAGAGAGAGAGAGACAGGATGGGGTAAAGGAAAGCAAGCCAATAGGACGAGCGCTCATCATCATCGAAACTATTGTTGAGGGGAGGGGGGTCAGCGCTCGTCCTGCACGCCTTTTTTTTTCTTTGTCCCATTATATTTTGTTCTTTTATTGTCACTGCCGTTACTATTATAGTCACGCTTATCAGTGTCTCCGCTGTACATTGAAAAAATTACTAGCAGGTGTATTTGATCTTTCGGGTCCCTGTGAAAGATCGCTCTATAATAAACAGATTTGAGCTGCTATACTTTTTTTTTTTCGCGGGGTAGCTCTTATAGCTCTGTAGGCGCTTGTCGCATTTCTTGGACTTTGAATTTTTTTGGCATATATGTTTTTTTTCTTTTTTTAGTGACTATCACGTTCGCCAATAGCGCGTTGGTCGATGACGCCGCGTACTTTATTGCTAGTCAAACATTCGTCGGAGAAATCAACACGTAACGTTAATCGTGCTCTGGTAAATGTGCATTCAACCGAATAAGCAGGAGACAGTGTTATAAAGCATAATAAAGTACGCACAGCGCGAACTCAACACGGGGAAACTAAAGAAGAGACGCAGACAAGCGAGACACTGAAAACCAATTAGCCCAAAGTTTCACTGCACTAAGTATCAAAGCAATGTGTTTTATTCAGAGTTACGCATATTTTAGCTAAATAGAACATTCTGAAGTGATAGTTTCAACTGTTATTCACATCGCAGTGACTATTCATCATAATTAAAAATACCTTTCAAGAATGGGAATTGACTTTCTGCTTTCTTAGGGCTTCTTCCCGAAAGTTGCGCCACGTTTCTGGGCTTGTTTTGTTATGATTATTGGCTTGTTATCTGGGTAGCATCTGGACACTCTGGGTACTCTCTTACATAGACAACAACCTGTGGTGGTTTCTGGGTCTGCTGTGTGTATACCACAAACTTCAGGGACGAGAGAATGCGACAGAAAAGTGATATGTGTCCCCTTCTCTTGCCTCTCGTCTCTGATGTTTGTGACATATAGCAGTCCATTGGAGTACCAACTGTCACTTAACCTTGCTATTTATTTATTCATGTACCCTAAAGGCCCGAGGGCATTGCATAGGGTGGAGGGTAATAGTATACATATATAGAAACTTACACGAACAATAAAGTAATAAAATGTGTGAAAAAGTAAATAACAACGTATAAATAATGTACAAAATCGAAGAAAATCAATTATGAAGACAAAACTACACTAAAACGGAAAGCGTAACAAAAAAACAAGCGAGGTTGAACATTTATATGCTAAACAATGCTGATCATAGTCAAATAAGCGAGTTATACAGCGTGCTAAAAAACTGTTATATAAGCACATGTACATCTGGGTCGATTGCATTAGGTCATTCAAACACCAAGATGAAGCTTTAATTTGTGAGTTAATTCTTCGTGGTTTTTTATACAGACAATATCGTTGGGAAATTGATTCCAATTATTAACAGCAAGAAGTAATGGTGAATGGAAAAACGGGTTTGTTCGGGCAAATAAAGGTTCAGCTGTTCACATCGCAGTGACTATTTATGATAATTAAAAATAGGTTTTGAGAATGGGAACTCACTTTTTGCTTTCTTGGACATGTTGAGTGTCTGGAACATTTGTTTTTAATATTGACCCGGAATATGTTATTCAAACGTCGTCTCTATTTGCAGTCACGGAAAGTTGAGGTTTCGAGCTGCCAAGAGCGTCGCACGTACACCTATACAGACGCTGCACAGGTAAGCCGTTCCGAGCTCTGTTCTGTGCACGGTGGCTTGCTTCGATCTACAAGGCTTTCTTCAATATTTCACCCGCCGTGGTTGTCTAGTGGTTGTGCTGCTCGACTGCTGACCCGCAGGTCTCGGGATCGAATCCCGGTGGCAGCGGCTGCATTTTCGATGGAGGCGAAAATGCTGCAGGCCCATGTGCTTTGATTTACGTGCTCGTTAAATTTGTGGAACCCTTCAGTACAGTGCCTTTCGTGAGCATATTGTGATTTTGGGACGTGATATATCATCAATTATTTTTATTAATAGTATTATTATTTATGAATTTATTGGATAGTGGCTGTGGTTTCACAAATCGTATTGTATGCTTTACGGACAAATTTTGTGCACACCTAAATGCACTGATTGTGTTCACATAGGGTCCTTCCGCGATCAGAGATAACGTGAATATAAGAAAAGAAATGTATGAACCTGACAATTTTCGAAACACGCGCAGTGTATAAAGCTTTGTACGAAATAAGGGCAATCTTTATCAGTGGTCCCTTTCTTCGTTAGACGCAAAGGAATCCAGAAAACTATTGAGCGAAGGGAACCATAAGTAATATGAATCATTTCATTGTTAACTGTCAAGTAATAGTTAGATATCAATAGAAATTAAGAAAAACAAAATATTGCGATTTCCGTCTGTGGAATCAGTACCTATATACAGGTATCGTGCATACGGAAAAACTTAAGTCGACGGAGAGGCGACTTTCGCCGTAGCTTAATTGTTAAACCACTTTAGTTCACTTTAATGTGTTTCATAATTGTTACTCTTCATATAAACTTAAATAGACAATAATTAATGTCCCCTTTGTTCACCTAATTCTACTGGATCTATTTCATTGTATCCTGCAGCATTGTTTTTGGAAAAGGTTCTGCAACTCTTGCCCGCCTGCCACCGCAGTGGTGTTGAGGCGGTCAGAGCATCTGCCTCCAAAGCGAGAGTCGTGGTTTCGATTCCCAGTTTAACCGGGCACCTATTCGCTAATCTAAAGAAGATAGAGATACCACGTCATGGCACTCGGGTGTCCTAGGTATTCGTATATGTCGAAAAGGCGTCCCCTAAGTAACGCTGCCCTCTTTTATTCCCCTTTCTATCCATCTCACTGACACCGGGCCTTGCCTCCCTTATCTGTGACACAAATAGGCCTCTTTCAAATCCACAACCCCCAATTAAACGGCTTCCAATCACTCTGGCGATACTCCGCGGTGGTCTAGTTGTTACAGTGCTTTAGTTCTGCGTTTACAAAACGTGTTCGGCGAGTTCGAGTACTTCGTATTCAATTATGGGAGACCAGTGAGCCGCCCTGACACAAAATGCAACCCTGGTCGCGACGGTTGCGATACGATCGATGGAGGCAAATGGATAGAGAACCGCGGGCTGTGATTCAGGTGCATGTTAAAGAACTCAGGTGATCGAAATTTTCGGAATCCCGCACCGATGTGTTCCTCATGACCATATCGCTATTTTGAAACGTAAAACCCCATGAGTGGTATTATTATGCTTGTTCTGGCGTGCGGCTATACGTTTGGCTCGGTAAAGCTTTTTCAGGCTCCAATTTAGAGCTACTCGGCTTTTTTTTTTTTTTTTTGCCCGAGTACCACTGCGTGGCATGCGCGACATTCATGCGTTTGGTTCTATCACTTGTTCATCAGGTTGACGGAGTTGCTGAAGTTCACCTATGCGCAGAAGTCCAGTCTCGGCGACATACTGGCAATCAGAACAAGAGTAAGTGTCTACGGTCACATAATTGGTTCATGCGTATGCAACAACGCGTATATGGGCTTCCGAAAGGGAACACGGCTTCTCCGAGGAACGAAGTGGCTCTTGTTCTCTATGTCATCTCAACGTGAAGTAAGCGAGGAAAGCATAGCTCGTGCGTCTGTTGCGATATCACGCACGTGCAGGCAGGCAGGCAGGCAAAGAACTTTATTTGATCCGGAAACGACGCTCACTCCCCCTTGGGGAGCGACATCGGCGGGTCGCACCCACGACTTGACGGGGAGACGCATCTCCTCGGCCATGTCATGGGCTCTCTGGATAACCCGTAGATGGTCTTCCTTCTCGTTACATGTGAGAAGAGATCACCAGACTTCCTGCGTTTAGAGAGGGCAGGACATTGCCAGGGCAGGACATTGCCACACCATGCGTTGCAAAGTGCAACGCGGGTTATCACAGTGAAAGCAACCTGGCTGTATAGCGTCCGTTTATTTAAAGCACGTCAGGGGAGAAACGTATGCCTCAGTCTGCAGTTGACGGAACGTGATAGACTCAGCTGTGTTGCGGGAAGGAAAACCTCCACCGTTACGTTTGATAGTGCTTACAAATTTCTTGAAAAGTTTGGAGTGGATTTCGCTAATACCAAAGCGTGTCTTCTGCCTCCGAGTGGTTCATCCTGGCGTGGAATGTTAGACCTCGTGCCCGAGAGTGCGCCGACTCGTTGGCATTGAGGATGATGCTGACAGTCGTGATCACGCCCGTTTTTTTTTTTTTTTTCGAAATTCGCAGTTGCTGTTCTAGCCACGCAGCCCCACCTTCCCCTCTCTTAACACTGGAGCTCTTTAATGCTCCTTCACCCGACGGGCGAAACAGTGCCTCTCTGCTTGAGAAGTCATCATCGGCAGGCCATCTCACGCGGGGTGATGTTATCGGGTGCGACTCCCGTGTGCCGGAGATGGCTGCCTCATTTCAACTCCGTTTCGGCCGCGTTCGCCTACAGTGCTCGCACGCCTTAAGTACAAGAAGAAGAAGAAGAACGAAAGTTTATTTTGAGGGAAGAGGCAGAAAAGGAGTGCTCAGGCGCATGTTGGTTGGGCCCCCAAGTACAGGGCTCCACTGGCTTGCTCCGCTCGCCTAACGTGACTGAGAAGGCGCTAACTGCACCTCTGGGACCGAGCTGGCAAGTTGTGCCTCCCACTGCTGCGAACTTCTTATAGCTAGGGCGTACACTTGAAATAAAACAGGTCATGTGTTGCTCTACTCAGTTCTGGCTTGCCACGCATAAGATGACTGCACGTTAACTCACTTGTGACACACACGACTCTCGAAATGAATGAAGTAAAATGACCCCCTATAAAAGTTGACGAGCCTCTTCAAAAGAGTCACATACATGGAAAGCCAGAACTGTCCAAAAAAGTGTTTTTTAGAGTTTAAAATGAACATACATTGCTTGAGATGCTGTTAGAAGCTATGACTTAATACGAAACTTGACGGCGACGGCGAAACTCCCCTTGAGTGTCTATGTGAATAGAAAGCATTTGAAATTCGATGTGTCGGTTGTTCTCAAGACTTAACAAAGAACGAGGACGTTCAAATGAAAACGTCAAAGTTTTCGCGCTCACGGTCTGCGTTTCTGCTCGTCTGTTTTCCCTGCTATTGCGCCAGTATGAAGTCTCGGTGTATCTGTTCAATCGAACGCTGTTGCTCGGCATCGCAAAATGGCGGTGCGAAGTCACACGAAGTGGGGTTCCCACGATTCGCAGGAACAGCACAGCTACGCCGTGCAGGTGCTGCGCTCCTTCTACGGAGCCTACGACCCGAAGGCTGCTCTCAAGACTTACGCCCAGTACAACGCGAGCGCCAGCATCGACTACGACGACGGCGGTGGCGCGCATCTGGCCCTGCGAGATAGAAAAGGCAACGCGCTGTCCGTTGTTATGAGCCTCAACTCGGAGTGAGTGTGTATTGCTATACGTCAGTCAGTCAGTCAGTCAGTCAGTCAGTCAGTCAGTCAGTCAGTCAGTCAGTCAGTCAGTCAGTCAGTCAGTCAGTCAGTCAGTCAGTCAGTCAGTCAGTCAGTCAGTCAGTCAGTCAGTCAGTCAGTCAGTCAGTCAGTCAGTCAGTCAGTCAGTCAGTCAGTCAGTCAGTCAGTCAGTCAGTCAGTCAGTCAGTCAGTCAGTCAGTCAGTCAGTCAGTCAGTCAGTCAGTCAGTCAGTCAGTCAGTCAGTCAGTCAGTCAGTCAGTCAGTCAGTCAGTCAGTCAGTCAGTCAGTCAGTCAGTCAGTCAGTCAGTCAGTCAGTCAGTCAGTCAGTC